>NC_064887.1:14702643-15304675 GCF_929443795.1 Astur gentilis | reverse complement strand
TATGTCTATTATAAGCAGTTTCTGAGGAAGCATGACTTTTTAGCAGTGTGTACTAACTACTGAATTTATCTGGGAAGACTGCTGACCTCATCCTTGAAATGTTAACCAAAGTGGTAGCTTCTAGGCAGTGAAGATATCCCCATGAAAAGATGAACTTTTCAGGCTGCAGTGGTAATTTCACATCTGAATGTAATGCACTATATGATGCATCGAAGTCAATAAGTATAAATTAAATGCAATAGATGGAGCACCTAAACGATCATTGATTTAATCCTTCATTTACCAAAGCATTTGAAACAAATTTTTATGTGATATTTTTATCTTTCAATCCTTGCAAAATACAAGTGAATGAAAATTGTTTTGAATTATAATGCTTTACTATTATTAATCTAATCTCATAAATAATATGAAATAAATTATATAAAAAGGATAATAAATTGAAAGTTTAAAGAACTTTTTAAACTTATCTATGGATTAATAATAGGAAAATTGCAGTAGAGATGTTATAGTCACATCTTTCTAATTGACTTTATTGTGGAAACTACTAAATTTTTTTTGTAATTGTTGTAATTGATTGATGATAGTGATTATTTTCTTAACTGATGGTTTTAAAATGGCTGGTAAGATCCTCATGTGATAGATTTTGACATCTCTCCACTGATCCAGTAAAAATACAGTAATTTGTACTAGTACAAGGTCTGCTGCCCATTTTTATTAATGTTTTCAGTTTGATTTCCAACCTCACTTGTCAATGGATTCTACAAAGAATTATTTGTTCCTGTAAAAAGCAAAGGAAAACCTGCATAATTTGAACTGATGATTATTGTTGTAATCAAATTCTGCCTCCATACCAGTTCAAATTCAGAAAAAAAGCCACTGCAACTCCTTACAGTTGCACATCACTTTTCAGGAAATTTGATCCCTTGGAATATTATTTAGTATGTTCCATTTTCCATTTTGCAGGAATTCATCTGTACAGAAGGAAAAATTGTGAAAAGATCTTCTAAAAGGAGGCAGGTCTGTTAAAGGGAGGGCAGATATCAGATGTGCAACAGAAAGAAAGTAAGACAGAAAAGGGAGGGATTTGGCAACAAAATAGCACATGGAGAAAGAACTAATAACTTAGAAAGGAAAAGCCAAAACATAACCTATGTTCCTTGTTAGTACACACATAAAATAAAAACAAGTAAATAAATTCCTAGGGCATTTGTCCCTCTGGAATGACTCTTGTAATTTGTCAAACTTTTACTAGTCCCAGCAGAACTGAAGTTCAGGGAATCATGTGTGAGGAGGAGCCATGGCATGTCTTGAGGATAAACCATATTATGGGTGAGAAGAAACCCAAGAAACTTTCCTGCTTCTTTCCATTTCTTTCTCATCCTGTGCTGGGACACTGTAGCTGTGTGGACCACAAGCTTCCTAGTACATGACGTGAAAGAAAGATGAGAGCATGGTCTAATACCTGAAACACGCTGCAGAGCTGCAGCTGCGTATGTGGGGTAATTGATGATCTCCTTCAACGGCGCGGCTGTGCTTTATGGACTTCATGCACTTTCTTGCATCAGTCAGAATTTGACCTTCAGCGGGAGGGCACCGTGCATGCTATTCAAAATTGGCTTCTATGAGTTCAGATGAGCTGAATGCCTGTTCATGTAATTCGTGATTATTTACTTATGGCTTTGCAATGTCTGAGTAGCATCACTTAATTCAGACCTGTAAGTTACAGATCAAAGCTATGCATTGTACGTAAGAATCTTTGAGGTAGCAGTAAATGAACTGCAAAAGGGCTCAAATAAATATCTGATAATCTGGAAACTTTCCCCAAAGATATATGTCTGAACAGAAGTTTGAAATCTCACGAAATATTGGCCTTCTTAATTTTCTGTCTTTGTATGTCAAATATAGAGCTAGCCAGTTTGTTTGTGATATTCCACTGCTGTCATTATTAAAGTAGATCAAGAATTTTTTAACTCTGTACATTCTTATTAGACATGAAAGGTTCCCTTTGACTTTTCCTCTTCTTTTTCCAGTTTAAAAAGTATGTTTAAAGGGAAAATCTGAAAAGCTAAAAGAAAACAAAATGTTTGAATTATTGTGGCTGAAAAACAGGGAAATTAAAACCAACTCTTTAGAAATTATCTTTACTCCCTGTTTTCTGTTTAAAAACATTTCAAACTCTGTTTGTCACTTGTGTTATTCCTCTAATATCCTTCAAATCATTTGCTTGTGAATTTTTTAGTGAGGGAGCTCATTTAGGCATCTATCTTTTTGATTATGAAGTCAAGAGGTTAAGGGTATTTTTCTGCCTGTATGATACATCGTCCAAGTTAAATAAACAGATAAAAAGTAGACAAACCTGAAAAAGGCATGGACTGTAGTTCAGGCAGAATTTTATTTTATATAAATCAGTCAATCCATCCATAAATTTAGACAGAATGGAGCTGTTCTCATTCACTGTATAATGATTTACATAATAAGCATAAATTTGAAAAGCCTTTATAGCTTGAAGTTTATTTCTTAGCACCTCCACAGATCTTAAATACCTTTTAAAAGACTTTTTTTAATTATTATTACTATTTTTTTTTTTTATTAAAGTATATTACACAGCTGATACCAGGAATTTATCCTGTTAGGTCTTGTGTCTGATAAATATTTAGACATTACTGCAGTCACAGTGTCTTGGGATATCACCTTACAGAGCAGTCACTGATTCCTTTTCCATCTTGCTTGGTACTGTTAACACCAGTTAACATGAGAGAGTAGAAGCTGAGGAACCAGAGCTCTATGAACACAATTCATCAGGAGAGTATCTACAGGGTAACTAAAGACTATGACTTTAATCTGTAGTAAACTTGACAGAAAATCTAGCTTCCTCTTCTTTCCTTCCAGACAAAGTATAGATCACATATATGCTGCTTAAGTTAAAACTGTGTCTCTAATTCTGTGTTAACAGGTCGGGGTACTTTTAAAAGTGTGTACGAGAACCAAATCAATACCCAACTGCTCATTCAAGGCTGTAGAAGCATTGAACAATTTCCCTTCACACCATGTTGAAGACACTCATTACCTGTGCATCCCTGTATCCCGAGCATGCATTTGAAGGCATAATCTTCTGCATCAGAGCATGAAAATGTGGTTAGTTAGTTTCTGTGCAATAAGTAGGTAGCAAATATGGAAAGTGAACTCAAGAGATAAGAGTACCTGCAGTGAACTGGGATTTTACTGCCATCTACCCTCTTCCCGCTCTGGGGAAGGCTCCTGTCCTTACAGCTGCAGCAGCAGAAGACAGGGATATGTGTCTGTGCTTGTCTCTCCAGTGCACAGCTGGGTGCCCTAGTACACATCCATCCTCATTAGTCATTGAAGCTAATACAAAATAAGCTCAAACATGCTTAATTATCAACAGATGGCAGCTAACTTGTTATGTCTTACAGCTACTGGTGCAGGTGAACATTTCCCCTGAATGCAAGCAGTCTATATTTCTGGAGAGGATCTTTCCGGAACTCTCTTTCTCAGATCATATACAAAGCATTTAGCTGAATATCAGGTTAGTGTCCATGCAGTTATCACCCCATGGCTTTGGTATACTCAGATACACCCTGCTACTTCAAGCACCCTTTTAATGTGATAGGTTTACCTCCAAGATTTTTCCTTATTATTTGAATGCCACTTCAGTAGACTTTGCAGAATAACAGGTTAGTTACTGTCACTGTGTTCTTTATGCTGTGGAATTATTACAAATACTGCTTTACACCCTTTCTGTGCTTGGCTGATGCTTGCATTTATTGGGACAGAACGACATTTAGCAATATATCTTGCACCCTGGCACATTTAATTAGTATGTCAAATGTGTTTGTGTATCTATTTCTATTTCTAAAGCAGAAGCACTTTGCTCATAGTTTGGTGTCAGAATGCATGAAACCTCCTTGGCATAACGTGAATTAGAACCAGCAGCAAAATGAATGAATGATTAGCATTGGGCAAGGATCCAGTGTTTGACATTCCACTCATTAGAAAGTCTACTCTAATTAACGTAATTGGAATCTACTGGGTGTGCCATTGATGGATTTGCTTGTCACCACAATTTTATTTTATGTTCCATCAAACTCATTGGTGAAAACATGATGTATGCTGAGATTACCTTGTAAAGACCCAGTTCTTCAGAGGGATCTGCAAATTACAGCCTTTTGCTCCCACACGGGGGACTTAATGAAGTCGATGGGAGGCAGGGTGCATGCTAGTGAACCCGTTGCATGATAATTATTTTCTCATAGTCCATATAAGCTGTACATAACAGACATATAACTTTGCATTTATCTAGCACCTGGGGATTTCAAATGATCTCCTAAACACTGAGGAATCAATTGAGCCACTATTCCTAATGTTAATAGCACCTTTTCCTACAAGGGGTCACTGCAAGTGCTCAATAAACTCATTGGGGCTACTCAATACGTTGTCAAAATCTGGCTGTAATTAAGTGAGCCTTGGAAAAACACTGTTATAAATAAAATGATATGCATTTTTTGACTGGTATATGGAGAATCTGATATTTCCATAACCATACAGTAAATGATTTACAAAACCAGAATAAGACCAAGGACTCTGTTGAATGAAAACCAGCTCTGCAAGTTGCCACTTGAATCATTAGAACTACTAACTTACTTGAAGGATTTTATCCTTTTATCTATAATACTGACACAGCCATCTCAGCTGTAGCCGGACACTTCACAAAGAACTTTTGTTTTTCAACTTGAAGGTGTACACCTGTGCTGACTTTCCATCTTCTTTATATGCATATACATATTTCATTAGATCAGGGATCTCATAATGGTGGGCAAATAATCTATTCTTGGTCTGGAAAATAGCATTGATATTAAATGTAAATAGGAGGTTTGATTTCCATTACACTTTTCTGGTCTAAGGCATAGAATTCTGTAAACAAAATGAAAGAAGACATACTTTAAGCTTTGAAAACATGAAATGGTTAAATGGGTAACAGTGGAAGGAAAATTTACATGATGGGGAAGATATATAGAGAAAGCTAAGTCCCTTTTATTAATATAAAATCTATGGTCATACTTGGAATGAAACACCTATCCCCAGAGAAATTTAAAGAATACATGCAGCAAGAAAAATACAATTGTTACCTCAGGAATAATGGGCTTCAATAGATATCATGACAATAAGTATATTTTAGGAAACAGTATTGTTTGTAGTAGTCTGTTGAAAGATTAAAAGGATTTAACATTTTATTTACAATGTCCGTTTTTTCTTGTAGCTTTCTAAAAACAGGTCTGTAGAATGTGTTGCATTTTTACAGAAATTTCATGAGAACAGAAATACTCTTGTCATCAGTTGTTGTGGTTATTAATATTGGACTGTGGAAAATTTCCTCTTACCTAAACTGAGTTCTGTGAAATTAATTTACATTTGTTTAAAATCTAGTGAAGACTTGCAGATGTTGTGATAAGTGAGTGAAGTTAGAGTAGTATCTGAAGATGGTAGTAGAGAGTGGGGTGGGAGTTTCTGCTGATCTTTGTGATTTATAAGCCACTGTTTGAGATTGTCCTAATTAAAAATAAGAATTGCAACAATCATTGCAAAATAAAAATGGCCTTTCTCCTTTAAAACCGATTTAAAGGAACATCATGCAAGTATTTATATAGTGCCTGCCTCTAGAATCCCTAAAGGATTTCAGTTTAAATGAATGTAAAGATGTCTTCTCAATAAAAAACTTACTAATGCTTTGGTCACGCTGAAGTGTGTGCACATCTAAGGCAGTTTGTAGTAGCAAGCACACCACATGATAGCCAACTGCAGTGTTGGAGAATGCCCAATTTGATTAGAATTAATAACAAGTTCTGCTGGAAAGTTAAGGTTTGGTGGACTATGGTGAGAAACTCAAAACTAACTAGAAGGAAAGAAGCCAAAGCATTTTCCAACAGTCTTTACATTCCATTAAACATTACGTGAATGGGCAAGAATTCTCAAATTGATGAGGAAATGAGTTATACTCTTGTGACAAGTATAGTTTTAATAACTTAAGTTGGTGGTTTGGTGTCTCAGTAAAAAGGTGGAATCTTGATAGCTTTCATTTATCAAAGAAAATTCAGCCTTTTAAGCTTCAGGAAAAGTGAAGGTGGCTGAACTTAAGTTTTCATATCTTGCGTCTTCCACTGGTGACTCCCAAAAATTTTACTTCATTGGGCATCTATGACATAATACATTATTTCTGGCAATTGAGAAACTAGACAAAAAAAGGACATAACCCATACATTGGCCTGGAAATGTAAATCCAGAAAATGTTATTAAATATAAAAGCACTGTGTTTTACAAAGTCATTTTGCAAGTCTATACTAGAAAACTAAATAGAAAAAAAATCACAAAAAAGAAGCACAAGTTGATCTTAAAAAAAATAGGAGCCAATTAAGATAATTACCGAAGAAAAGTACTTTTATTTTACAAGTCTCTATCCGCATGTCTCTCTGGAAGTCTGCATCTTCTGAACTTAAATGTGTTTTGCAATCTGTTTGTATGTTTTTTTACTTGGAGCATATTTGTAAGGAGCACAAAGTTGCTTTTCCTCTTTAATTTCTTGTCATACACAGCTTGTTTCTGAATAATGTGTGAATTACAAAAGAATCCTAGGTCTGGATCAACTAAAGATGCATTGCAATGGTTTGCTTTATGACCTTTTGAGGGGCTCCCACTTTTTTCAAAGTTTCTGAAGACTTTCTCTTTAGGAGCATTTCTTTAGGATCAGGGTCATGCTCTCTCCACCATGAGAAGGGGATGTCCGTTTTTCTTGGGCTACTGAACCAACACGGTCACCCACTGCAGGGAGACAGCTCTGTCTCTTTCTCAGGAAAGATACCTCAATTTTTCAATATCTGAAGGGATTTGCTCTGAAATTTTACTTTGTCCTCCATCCATACGTGATATTTTGAACACATTTATGGATCTACCACTGTACGAGTATTAAACAGGTAGTGCAACACAGAACAGCAGGGTGTTGCTTTTAAAAAAAAATAAAATTATTCTATGAACATTTTAAACTCAGAAATTGTCCTGAATCTTGCTGGAAGTACATTTGAAGTAGTATCTGAAATTTGTATACTGAGACTGTGGATAGTTTAGGGTTTTTTCCGACTAAAGCCACTGTTAAACAGAGACTGTTGAAATTTCAGGACAGCAGAAATCTAGACAATAGCATCCATCACCCCAGCCCCAAGGTTTGTAGGGCTTGTCTGGGCTTTGGCCAGAAGAAATTTATACCATTTTTTAAGTGTTAGGTTTTTGACATAACTTCAACAAAGCTGGGAATCTCAGTGCCTTAAAATGGACAAAAGCCATCAACCAATGATGCTGATTAGGGAATGACTAGAAATAGCCTGAGAACTTCGGAGTACAATAAGGGTCTGTGCTCTTTATTGACAGTTCTTCCTAGATTACTTTTTCCTATTTGTACTAAGAAACACAAAGAAAAATAACAGAACCTCATCTAGCAATTTATATAAGGTATAAATATATATATATATATACTGTATAAATCTTAGTCTGGCAGTTAATATAATACATATAAAAAAGATTTCTTTTAGTAGGTTAGTCTTAGGAAAGACATCGTGTTCCCTTAAAATCCCATATGGATATTTGTCATTCCTACATCATGATTCATACACAGTAATTCAAGATTTCAAAATTTCTTTTAGAATTACCCTTCTATTAACTTGTTAAAATATAACAATTAAACTATAATTAATATTTTGTAACCAGGATTCATTAAGCTCATACTTGTGATCTGATTGTAGAGTCTAATCTCTCTTCCTTGTCAGCAAGACACACTGGCTAAAATTTATCTTGACATTTTATATATGTATAAATAACAATAAATGTACCTAATTTAGTCTTTTATTTTATTTTTTTTTACAGCATATCACAGCCCTTTTCTTTTCTATTCTTCCTACTCCCCCAGAAAAATAGAAACAGAAGACTTATTCACAGATTCATAGAAAACAGATACCAAGGTCACATGGCTCAGAATTCAGAAGTTAAACTTGAGCAGGGATAGGGGTTTAATAAGTTGGCATATTATAGCACTGAAAAATGCAGTTTCACAGCACCGGCACCTCATTCGAATCTCACAAATTCTGGCTTCACAACACTGTAATTCTTAATTTATACTAGACCCATAAGATCCGCTACATTCTGAATCCACATCCATTTTAAACCTAACTTGTAACCAAACTGCCACACAAATGAGAACATTTCTTTTTCCAAGTATCATAAATTCAATTTCTGCTGCTTTAGACAGCCTTTTTCTTAAGAACATGACTAGTAGCCATTTTTATATTTTTTCAATCTCCGCTTAATATATTTTAAGTTAATGTGTTCCAATTTAATTTACTTTTGATAGTAAAATCTGTAATAATACATTTATAATGTGTTACATTTTACACAGTTAATCACAACTGAATAAACTTTTAACCTCTTAGTCAAAGTAGGTATTGTACAGTAGCAATCCTTCTTGTGCCATTGTCTGGGAGACTACCTGCATGGCTAAAATAGGGAATGGTAGGCAATCACTGGGTGAGGTGAATTGCCCTTGCTCTGCAACAGGGGAAACAGAGACCTCTCAGAATAACCTCGCACAGGTCTACTGTTGTGGTTTTTCCATTTCCACCAGTTGGAGAAGGCAGAACAAAGGATGCTCATCTGGGATAGGCATCTTAAAGAGTAGATGAGTGACACTACACTGATTTGTTGTTCCTAGCAAGTGAAACCAGCCAGTATTTTCTCAATATCTCCAGTCAGCATGTGCTATGTGGACTGAAAGCTAAAAAAAGGGTAGACAGTAAGTAAAATTATACTTGTAGGATTACACCCAAAAATAGTATTAGCAGGTTTTCTTCCAAACTATTCTATAAGGCAATTTCTGCCAGGTTCAAACAGCTGAATAAATAGCTCCTGGCCTGTTGATATAGCAGGGGGGGGAAAGCTCTAATTTATCACAGTTTATCACATGCATTTATACTTAAGTTTTTTTGCCAGGATAAGTATATAAGATTGTGCATGGAGAATTTGTACCTGTTTGTATGAAAATTGGATGAAGAACTGTGTCAAAATGCACAGATGAAATGCTACTGACTGGCTGAAAATCCGTTCTAATCTATATGTCTTTGCCCATCAGATTTTGAACTTTGGTCCTGAGCAGTTTAATGTAAATTGCTCTCCTTAAAACAATGCTTCTTATTAAAGCTCTGTGTAGCAAGTACTGCTTGCACAGTAGAAGTTGCATTATGTACAGCATATAAAGAATTCTTGTGGAAAGGTCTGTTTATCTCATCAGAGTGAAATTATATGTGTAGACTTAATGTATAGTAGATATATAGATATATAGAGAGTATCAAGTTGCATGTTATAATGCACTTTACAAATTGCCCAGAATTTTAAAAATAATTTTTGGTATGACATACTGCCAACAAAAACATGGCACTATAGCTTAAGACTTGGTATTATTTTGTTATTTCAGTTTTTTCTTCTCTTAATAATGAGAAAAACAATATTGATTTTGGATGTAACCATGAAAGAATGATGATTAAGAATTGCAGAAATCTTTTGTCCCTGCAAGGTCCCTATAACTCTCATGAAATTTTGAAATAGTGTACTTTGTTACCTCACAAATCATTAATATAGGCCAGCAGTAAATTGTGGATTGGCACACTGCCCAGCATAGCACCAAGATCAAGCCTCTGCTTTCTAGTAAATTAGAACCCAGCTCTTTATATCAGAGGTACACACATTTATGGAGGCATTAGATGTGAAATAATCTTTCATTTGCCATTTGCTTTTCTACCTGGCTAGCTTTAAACTAGGTCATGTAAAGGAAGTTATTTGTGGAATCAGGAAAATTACGCTAAATGGACCTGTAAGGTGCAATCAAGGGCGAGGAGGATTTGCTGAGATACATCTGAACCAACATCTGAAAATGACCTTACACTCTTAATTGGGCCATTAAAACATGAGTGTATCACTATGTGTAGGCTCATGGGACCATGCATTTCATGCGCATGATCACAGAACACATGACAGGACCCAACCCAGTTGAAGAAATGGGACTAACTCTCTTGGTAGCATGGCATACTAATGAAATTAAAGGACCAGAATGAAACAGGGAAAAATCTCACCTTTTTAAATTGTTGGAAACACTTTAATACATTACTTGTATTCTAGTGATTACCAGCAGTTTCTTAATCACAGTTTGTGTAATTAACTTGCCATTTGCTTGTATGTAAAAAGAATCAGCTCAGAATGTTTCTAGCAAGTCATCAACATCACTTAAAAAAAGGACTTAAGCAGACAGACTTACAGAGCTGTTGATAGATTGTCTTTTGTGATCAGTAGACATGAAGATATTTCATCTCAGCCTGTTCCTTCAGGTAGTTATGCAACAAAGAGCAATGATTTCCCCAAATTGTTCTTTTCTTTTGAACTCTGCTGTATTTTAGTGGCCTTTTGGATGTAGCTTTCTCCTCAGTATTGTCTCTCTAATGTATATCTCTTAGGGGCATGAAGATGGGGCGTGAAGAGAAAGCAAGTGATAACATGGTGATTGTTAAATCCCATTTGTGACTAGTGAAAACCTAGGAAAGGCAATCCTGGAAGACTGGACTCCAAGAGAGCTTCATAGGTTTCCAGTCATCTGTGTACTCTTCCTCTTCAATTAGTTACATACCTTCTGCATACCTGTCCTTCTTGTTGGGCATAGGCAATTACTAACAACAGTCCTAACCCACAGAGATAATTTCCTAAGAAACATCTTGGCTTCTCAATGAGAAAGTAGTCTCTGATAGCTTTGATTCTTAAACCTGCCAGTTGCTTCCACTTCACTCTCACTTTGTAAAAGGACTACACTCCTAATGACTGATACTTACCCACAGAACAAATAGTTTAATTAGAAGTGAAAATTTCCTTCCCAATGTAGCCTGTATTACACAGTATTTCAGGTACCTCGAAATTCCTGGAGCCGCAGCGGGAAGGTCAGGGGAGAGGTTTCACAGACTCTATGCCTCAGTTTGTCTGTGCTACACCAATCATCGCTGTCCCGGCAGGACAAACAGCCACGGGGTGGCAAGCAGGGGGTTGGCAGGGGGGTGCGCGCTGTACAAGGGCAGACTTAGGCAGACACTTAACAATGCTTCATTTTCAGAACAGGCAAAACAGGCTTCCATTTTGTTGCCTGTATTACTAAGTCTTGAAATTAAGTATAATAAGCCCACAAGTGGTTAAGTGGATACTAGTAAGGTCAATGGAACTACACCTGCTTAAACCACCTTTGAGTCTGGCAGAGTATAATTACTCCAAATATTATTGTAAAATCACCCTTTCATGTGTATGCCCAAAGATGGATGTATACAGATATAGGCTTTCTGGGTGGCTGATAGAAGGGGCCTTCTTTAAGTGCTACAGGCATTTCATATACAAATATTTTCTATGGTTCCCTCCACAGGCTGAATAATATTGCCGTGGCCAACGTAAACATGTGAACTCACCAATAGGTGGAAAATAGGGGCTGAGATGTGAAAAAAAAAAAAAAAAAAAAAAAAACAACCTCTAAAAATTTTGACTCTGAGACTGAAATACTGAGATTTTTGCCTTAGATAAGACTAATAAACAGTTCTGAAAACAGCCCATTGCACATAAAACCTAGGAAGGCTGAACGTTTTACTGAGTTCTAGAAAGAGTTTTGTGCCGCCTCATAACAATTATGAGGCAAAAAAATTCAGACAGGGAGTCTGCAGCTACAGGTGGCACAGCAAAGTTTGGACTTCAGGTTGCTTCTCAGAGCTTACCTTCCCTCATACCTCTGAAGCCTGGGCTTCTTTCTTTGCAGGTTACTTCTGGGTCTTCAGGACCAGAAAATGTACTGGGTAGCAGCAGCAGTGTCTGTGGGAGCTGAGAGGCTTCAGGCAGTTTTACACCCTTTAGGTGTCCTCCATCTGTTCCTCCTTTGCCAGAGCTCTAGCTACATCAAGCTGGAGCATATAATCCAAATACTCTCCACGTATTCCACCTTCACGAGGGAACAGCAAAGTGTCTGCTTGTTTCAGTTTGCTCTCTCAGCTAGACACTTCAGGTGTGAATCACTCTTTCTCCACATATATTGCTAGATAAGAAGGGAAGCAACGGGAATATTTGATAAGTAGAAATGTCAGTAGTTTGATTATAATGTAGAGGACCAGGTCCAGCACTCATGCAGACCACTAATGTTTTATTGCTCTGGTTTGGTTTGAATTCAAGACTACTTATCAGAAATGGCCTTTAATTGATCAAAAAAAAGTGTAGGTGATGAGTTGAAGGCATTATAAATGGAGTGCACTGTATATAAAATGAAGAATATGAAATTACGCAGGCAGAGCTCACCTCTGCATTTCAGTACATTGATACATGAAAATCTCAAAGTGTGGTAAAACATCTTCAAAAAGCAGCACACAACAAAAACAATGCTTGGACAAGGACAACATGTTGGTAGCATCATCTCAAGTGTGGATTTACATCTGTTTCAATGAATTGGGGATCTGATGGCACTTAATGAAAGTGTAAGCAAACACATGAGAACTCAGAAGAAATGGGTTATCAAAAGGAAGGATACAATAAAATTTGGGTTTATTTTATGTATTATACTGCTGAAAGTGAATTCAAAACTCAGCAAGGAACATGTAAAATGTGAAACTAAGAAAGGAGTAAATGGGACTAGGCAAACATTTAGAAGATTTTTGAAAACATTTAGAAAAATGGTGAAGTAAAATTTACATGTTTACACGAGGCTGGTATACATGACCCTGTTTGATTTAATTTTCCTGGAGACCATGACTAAAGATATACTTCTGGTTATACCAAATGCATAAGCCTAGGACTACTAAAAGTACACACATAATGGAAAAAATAGAACTAGGCAATGATTCTTGAGGGATTGTTTACCGTTATCATGGAGTGATAAGTGACAGTCCATAATCAGAAAATCCAGTTATTCTGTGCTCTATATGAGTATTCAAGAAGTTAAAAAGCAACAGTAACAGAACACAAGAATATGGAGAGTGAATAATCTACTCTGAAGGACTGACTGAAATAAATTTTGCAGAAACAAATTAACATTTTTATACAATGACATTTCATTTGAAAGAGAGGAAAGGTAACAAGGGTGTTCAAAGTGCTTAGAGGAAGAGTTTGGCAGTTCAGAGCGGAACTGCTCAAGCTAATAAAAATATTGAGAAGACTGCAAAAGAGTTTAGCAAAGTAGAACATGTATCTGCTCTAGAGTTTGTCACAAATATTAGTATTCAGCAGTGCTGGGCTATATGAGAGGGTGATAAATCAGGCAAGATTTGGAAGTCTCTGAAATCTCTGTGTGAATCTTTGAGAATATAAAGCAGTGCTGGTTCTGCAAGGAGGGACAAATGCTGAGAGGGAGAGTATGCTACTGGATGTGAGGAAAAGACATATGCTGAACACAAACTCTTAGAAACCTAGTTTTAGATTTTTTATTTAAAGTAAATGAAGTAGTTTTCAGAAAGCTAATCACATAACAAGGCAGGCATGAGAAAGTTTCCTCTTAATCATTTGCACGTGATTGAGAGACAGAGAAAATAAAAGCTAGGTCCAGAGGAATAACCATTATCTGCAGTTAGCCTTTGTAATGCAGCAGCCTCACCTTGTCTGGCAAAGCCTGCACCAACTCATGATGCCCAGGATATTTCCTTGTCTTTATCTGACTTCCTTTTAATACACAGCAGCTGCTCTACAAGAAACTGTAATTCTGGATTTGACTTTTAATGTCACTAAATTTGGCTCAAGTTTCCACCCCCAAGAGGAATATCCCCTGGCAGTCACATTTGTCCTCCTCCCAGCTCTCTGTCATCAGCTGAAGAAGAACCAGGGTTTCCCTGATGCCTGGCTGAGTTTTACCCGAGCCCTTCAGGCAGCAGGAGAAGCTGAGGGCTCTGCCTGCTATATGTACACTGTTTTTTCCACTTGTGTCCAGGCAGCAGGATAACTCATTAGTGACACTGCCAAGTTAAATACATTGAGAAGTGTTAACCTCAAGCTGAAAGTCTCAATACCTATGACATTTAATGTAGATTTCACTGACTGTTGGCTAGATAACAAATAAAATATCTCATTAAGGATTAAGTTTCAAGGAGGTGGAGTCAACCACATTACTATAGTATTTGAGATGGAGGAGATCATTTGTAGAGGACAGACTACTTCTCTTGTGAGAATAACTATAGGCACTACAATAAAAAACCTTAGTTTCACTATCCAGTGTAATTGAATATCAAACTAGTGTCTAATATGCTGTAATATGAGCATTTCTGCATTATTTGATGTTATGGAAGAAAAATAAAATATTTTTTCCTCTCACCTTTATTGTCCAGTCATTAAAATCCTGCTGCCAACCAATGGGGCAAAAATTGGGCATATTCCAGTTTCGAATGGAGTGTCATTGCACAGTGATGATACTTTGAAATATATTTTCAAGATGGGGCAGATGTGAGAGAAAATATTGGAAACAATTAAGGAACCTGGATATCTTTCTTGGCAATTTATTAGCTGTTCCAAATGGAAATATTTCCTCTGACTAAGTCTGCCAATGAAACCATCCCAATTACAGGATGCCAGTTAGATATTAGTGATAAAAGTGCATAGTAATGAGCACAATGAATAGAAAGGGAATTTATTAGCTGTCTTTTTTTTTTTTTTAGTTCTGGAAAGACAAATAGAATTTTGGATCAAATGAACAGTTACACTAATCAGTAGTATAATTTAATAAATTTTATCTAACAGCCTCTGTCTTATTTAAAAGGTATTTTGTTTCACATCACCTATTCAAACAAACAACAACCCCCCTCCCCCCGAATGCTATGACAAGCACACTGTATTCCCTGAGTAGAGAGCAAAATATGCACATTTATTTCAGTATTGTGGTAGCATTGAGAAGCTTGACTCATGGTACCCGCTGTGCCAGGGATGTAAAGTGACACTTACTTGAGATTAAAGAAGACAAGAATCATGAAAAACAAAAGTAAAGTCTTCAGGAGAAAGCAGAATATGTATGTGTTTCTCTGTTTAAGGTTTTCTAAGAAAGCAAGCTGTCACTAAGAAGTGGCGACCGAGAGGCATATATATTTTCATAGTTGTGGTCTAACCAGGACCAAATAGAGACAGAAAAGAATACAGAATTAGTTAAAAAAATCTCAACCTTACTTTCTAGTGCAGAGGGTGTTTTCTGCACCTAGGGTAGGTATTATTTCTGTTTGGACCAGCCAAATGCCACAAGCTTTACTAACAACAAAGTGACAATGTATATTACAAATAGTTTGGTTAAAACAAGAAGTGATCTGAGCCTTTAGCCATCCTTCAAACCAAATTGAACTCAAACCTTTGACATTTCAGTTACATTGTCTCCCGCCTCATCCTACATTTCTCATGGTATAGTGGCAAGCTGAAATGCCCAGAGGTCTGATATTCAAAAAGGGCAGCGATAGGCACCTTGCCACTTCCTGCTGGACCATGGATTTGTCAGAGAAAGAAAGTTAGAGCTGTGGGGAGGGGGGATTTTCTCCTTCAAGGCAAATATTGTTGGTAGGGAGAGGGCAGGCCCTTTCTCCATGATGCATGATAACCTCCAAGGAGAGCATTGATGATGGATGACTGCCAAAATTCCCTAAAAGAATGTTGCTATGCCCTAAAGAAAGTACAATACCATGCTCACCCTGAATTCACAGAGAGTTTACTTAGTTCAGATGCGATAGACCTAATAAAGATTCCACTAATAAAAATACCAATATATTTTCTATATTCAACTAGATCTAGCTGGAAGAAAATCAGCAAAACATCAGACAATCATTTCTCCCTGGATTTAAAAAATTCAATCGTTAAATTTTCTTTCCTAAATAAACCCAAGACATTTTCAGTTGGATCTAACAAAACAGAATCCAATGTGTAGCTTGCAGTAATGTATCTTTTTAAGCTCATGAGAAGTATTGACTGGAAGGATACCAGGTATTCTGTGATTAAAAGTGTATTAATCATTTACTGAAGATTATTGAATGATTCAAGATGAATTGTCTGTTTATATCATTGATGCCACTATGATTAATCCAAATCTCCTGCTAGGTTTAAGAGGACAGAATTAGAGATATAACTACAAGAACCCTCTTGATCCACAGTTAGTATGTCAATAGCTGTTGCATCCTTTAGCTAAATGAGTGGGGAAGTGTATGGAAAATTAAAGTACTTCAGTAATTTCTGGGTTCTTTTCCCCACAATAATGGAGTTTATATAAATCATTGAAGGTGTGACAGATGTGAAGGCTGTAATGTTTGTGATACACACACACGGGGATACAAACACCTACCAGTTTTCTGAGTAGATGGATTCTCCATACTGACAGTGAAATACTATGGGTCTCACTCAGAAGCTATCACAAAAACATTAGAATGCCTGTGTGTGAAAAGGGAATGCTTTATCTGTATGAGTAAGAGCTTTACAGCCCAAAGTTGATCTTAAAGTTAAGAGAAAGACAGCACACACCCACAGAGGGTCAGCGGGAAACTAAAGGTGGATCCGTGACAAGCATCCATACCTACACCTTGACTGAGTTCAGATTAAAACATTTTCTTTTAATATTTCCTAAACCAACAGTTTAGAACAGACTGGCAGCTAAGGTATGTGACAAGAAGTCACAAAACGTGAATTCTGCTTCTAGCTGTTATCAATCTTCTTGTGCAACTTAAAGCAAAGAGTTTAACAATTAGTGTCTCTTTTCTGTAACCTCTAACACAAAGATTGTAAAGCACTGGATGCATGAAAATAGGGTAAGCTAAATTGCTGATACTTGTAAAAGATTTGGAAACTTCAGCAAGGAGCCTTTATAGAAGTACAAAGTATTGGTGGCTATGTGATAAATTAAGGAGCAGGTCACATTCCTATGAAGTGACAAAATTGCTGGTGATTAAACACTCGCTGATTTTTTTTGGTGGAGTTTAGACTCATTAGAAGAATAAATTATAGGCTTATTATAAAAAAACAATCTATACTTACAAACTTTACATTCTACATAATGTTTTCATGCAGAAAGTTCAACATTCTTACAGAAGTACAAAATCAAAATTAAGTCAAGCACATAATTGACCATTTAAAGTGGTATCCTATATGTCATGTTACTATCACAGCTTCCCTGCGTTCTCTTGAGGGCTGTATTTGTACATATTTTTTTTTTTTAAATGCAGTTATTAATAATTTTCATTTATTGTCAAAATGAGTATTGATTTACTTCTGAAATTTAGTTTATTTCACATTACTGCTAACATCAAACAAGATAACAGGATGCTATCGGCATTGCTGAAAGCCAAATGTAGGATTATGCCCACTTATTATCTTGAGCAGCCATGCAAGCTAAGCTTCAATGAGTCCTACACAGGGAGCAATATTCATATATTAAATCTGACGTGCAGTCCAGATACCACAGAAAAATATCACTTTATCCTGATTTCTCAAAGAACAGTGGTTTATGTGATCACACTGTCTTTCTGACTATACTTTTCTGCCTTCCACAAAAAAACTTTTGACCCATTTGGCCTATTAACAAAGGCGTTCAGTATCAGGTGACTATGGAAAAGTGAGGGAGAGCTTCTGAATGTGCCTTATGACTGCTCCAGGTGGGAGAACTTTGTGGGGTCCTTGCTGACATAAACTCATTTGTTGAAGAGATAGATGATGGCTTCTAGGGTTTGTATTTTGCCACCACATTCCAGTAATCATCCATCCATTCCATTCCATCACCATCATCACAGGCAGAAACTGTGCTGCAATGACTAGCATAAAGGAGATTTCTCTTTCTTCTAGCAGTCTCAGAGGGCAAGGAAACATTTGTACTTTATGTGTTGTAAAATATAATATAAGCAAATTAATTTTCTCTGTGGTACTATAACCCAAAAAATCTACTTAGTGCAATCTTAGGATCAATATTTTGAAACAAAACCAAATTGATTCCCAGCGCCAGTTCAATATTTTAATGATTGTAATGTAAGAGATAAATAACAGAGTTGTTTCAAGTTGTTTATTTTTATGTGTCCCGATTTCAGTGAAAATACACTCTTCCATTCATTGCTGATACAAATCCTGTAGTGCAATGTACAGTGAAGAGCATCAATTTAAACAAGCTTAAAAAATAAGACAAGTGACCAGTATTTTGTATTTCAATCAGTGTTTTGAGAGGGATGAAGCTCTCTTAAGCTAAGCCCTGAATTTGAACTGAAGGCAACAACTCCTGTTACTATGCACCATTCTGGTATTACTTCTGTTCTGCTAGAATTCTTCTGCAGTATTTTATAGCGACAGGAATGTATCACAGGGGTCATCACTGTGGTTATCTTCAGCTCATTCAAATTAGTCCTGGGTGTATGTATATTAGAACAGAGCTTTCCAAAAGGTTCTTTTGAAATTCTTTTTTAAAATGTATATAATTTTACTATTTCATTATATTAAACAGAGGAAAATGTCACATAGAATTTACCATTATCAGTATGTGCAGTAAATCTTCTCATATTCTCACTTAATCATTTGTATATTTTAGGAAATTAATTTAATCAAATGTTCATTAGCAGTAATAATTAATTATAGCAAAGTTCATCAGACAACATATACGTGTTGCCAAATGATCACCATGATGTTCTTTTGACAGAGTTGTTACAGCACAAATGTTCATGCATTTTTATGCAGACGTTGCACCAGCACATGACATACTGGCTATAAATCTGCATTTACAACTCTATAAATTACGGATGCACTAAATATTATTGAAATATATTTTACTATTATTAATTGTATAGTTATGGATTATAAATGCATATTCAAATACTGTATAGATTATGTCTGCAGTGAAAAATTGGTTATTTTCAATGGTAGTTATTTCTAAAAATATCCTACAAATTGTCCACAAGAATCATTTGTTTACTAATCTATCAGTAAATTGAAAATCACTCCTATTCAGAAAGTCTGCATATTTTATCAGAAGTGGCATGACTTGAAATTCTTGCTGCCTGGAAAAGAAGGATAGCTTTGTAGTTAGGGCATATGGCTTGGGGGAAGCATATTCAGTCACTTTGCCACAGGTTTCCTGTGACTTTGGGTAACTCATCTTGTCTGTTTATGGTTCATTCCTTTATTTATAAAACAGCAATAAGAGCTTCCTTTCTGAAATATTGTTTGCTCTATCCATTTACATTTTGAGGCGGGGAGGAGGGAGCATCATTATATTTTTCTCTAAGGCTTAACAAAATGAGGCCATATTCTTGGTTGGGGCTTTTAGATACTGCCATGCTATATAGTAATAATACATTTATTATTGCTCTGACAAAAGCATTAATTTAGTTGCTCTTTCTGATTCTTGAAAGCACTGCTTGCTCCTGAGCATGCCATGCTCCTATCAGCCAGATAAAAACAGAACAGAAAGTTCAAAATAAATCCCTGCTAAAACTACAGTGTGTTTCTCTGCTTCCCTTTCCCCAATGCTTCATACGTTTCCATATGTTTCTGGGTGAAAAAACCTCACGTGCAGACGAAGCCTTGGTTTTCTTTGAGCTATTCAAGAATATTTCTTGATGTTATATTAAAATTTGTTAATGATGTCGGAGGATAGTGACAGTGTGCAATTAATGCAGCTGCCAAAAGTGTGTATGAGTAATTAGTGGTAGCTAATAACCTGGGAGATAGCAGAACTATTTTTTTGGACCTTTTTCAAAAGCTAGTGGAAGATGAATGTCCCTGAGACATCATAAAGAAGTTCCAGAAAGACAGGTAGGTTCACCTCAGGTTGTCTGTATCAAAAATTACCGGAAGACTGAAGGACGTAGGCATGGGCTTATAACCAAAGTGATTGACCTTAGTTGGGTTGATCTGCTTTTTTTGAGTCAAATCTCTGTGTGGACTTGGAGCTGGAGCTGGGAAACCCCATGTAGCAAATTTGCCTGCAGTATTTGTTGAAACCCAGCCAAAGCAAGCCAAGTATATTTGGCTTAAACCTGTATTGCTCCTTCACAGTGTAGTGACAGGTTCATCTGTACTTAAATTCTGGCTCTGTTAGAACTGGAAACTTAATATATGAGTTTCCCTTAGCTCACCACCCAGAGGCAATGATACATCATGGCTCTTCATTGAACATTTTGTTGTATTAGAAAACCTTGCAATACGCAGACACAACATGGAAAAATCAGACTAGGGAAAGTTCTTTGGCTCTACGTTTTCTTGCTTTTGTTGGTATGAGTCAGAACCATTAACTGAGTGTAGTTTTCTTTTTGAGATGTTTTACAGTCCTGCAAAGTTGTTTTTCATGGTGGAGTCAGTGTACTGGAGTGCCAGCCAAGAATAACAATTAGCTACTTAGCCTGTCCAGTTCTTACGCAAACTGGAGTGTTAGATCAGCCTTTCAAACAATGGTGACAACATCTCTATTAAAGTTGGGGCCTGGTTCAGTAATAGGGTCACAGGCATCTGCATTAAGTCATCTCGCTAAGTCTTTCTCTTTTCATTGCACTTGTATCATCCCAGTGTCAACATGGAGCAAACCGGCAGAGTTCAGGTGTGTTCTTGGGAAACCTGCCCACTTTCACTCACCACAGTGATAGTATATGAGGACGAATCTGTTTGGTTTTTTTTAAAAAGCCCAAATTAAAATTCATGACCAGGGTTTTATGAAAATGTCAGGCATTCCTTTAAAATTAACTCAGAGAAAAAACCTACAGCTTCAGAGCTCTCAAAAGACTGGATAATGCTCACAAATTGGATATTGTTCTTCTCAGGTTATCAGACAGAAATCTATTCTTTCACTCTGGCAAAGGAATTTAACATTGGTAATTCTTGTTAATTGCTGTCATCTTTCATTAGGATTTTTCTGTCAGCATGTGTTGTGCAGCAACTGTATAGACAAACTGTGTTTCTAGTTTGAAACAGTAAAATGATACAAATGCTAATTCTTTCCAAAGGATTTCATTTTGTTACTTAGGAGTTTGGGAGAAGAGAGAGGAAAAACAAGTGACCAGGTAGGAAAATGAAAAGATTAGATCTGCAGTCTCCTAAATGACAATACCAGGGACTTATGTTTGCATAACACAGTGTCCCAGACCTTCCTCTTATGATATTCTACAGTGTCAGGGAAGGAAACATATTGTGCAATAGTTGAGATCCAACTACCTCAGCTGCAGACTGAGTGTAGTTAATTCAGCTTTTAAAAAAAATATGCAAGGCTAAAAGCAAAATGATCACTTGGTTTACCAGGTCTTGTCCTGCCTGACAAGTCAAAGTTCATCAATTTTGCAGAGTGCAAACAAAGTTAAACGTAGTTGTATATCACTTTCTTCTGGCTGAAGACAACCTACTCTACTCCCCCTGAGCAGGAAGCCCTGTGTTTCTGAGTAACTCTTTTGATGTATTTCAGGAGCATCTGCTTGCCAGTTACTGGCTGAAGATAATGATCAGTTACATTTTCACCTGTTCCTCTTCCACATCCCTGAAGTTTCTAGTTGTCCAATTAGGAGGCTTTGCCCTGTCCCCCATAGGCAGAGGATAAAGAAGCAGCCCTTCTGCTGGGGAATTAACACTTAAGACACTGGTTTTTTCAGGCTGCATCTTGGCTGGATGTAGGTTATTAAAAAGGAACATTTCCTTCCACCTTTGTTCTGATTATAGAAATCTCACATTTGATCACCAAGCAGCCTAGTGGGAAAAACTTGTGGTCTTATGTAAGGGCAGGGAAAGCAAAATGAGGAGAGATAAAGAAATAAAAAATACTGCAGAAGAAGGGACTAATCAACCAGTAAATATAACTGTGCTTCAAATATGCAATATAGCATATATGTTCCCAAAATTTCCTCCCCCCCCCCCTTTTTTTTTTCTTTTTTAAGATGTCTTTATGCAGTTGTGAAGGTAAAGGCAATTTCTTTTAATAGGAAACTGTGATTTGTAGAAGGAAACAATAACAAGTATGGGTGAGAAATAATGGAAAGTTCACATGCTGTTATATTGCCAGCCTATTTACAGACTGAACTGAGAACTTCTGGCACAGGCTTCTTTCACTTAAATTGAGCATATCATGATACAATTTAATATCCTAGCCCGTATTTTCACATGTGATGTAAGGAGCATTGATGTTAGCAGGTACTAAACACTGTGCTAGTGATACACAATACACAAAAACTTGCGAGTGCTCAGTACCTTTTGGAAATCACCCCTACCACCATTGGTGGTCTCTTCTAGGAATATTGGCCAACTAGAAACCGTGGGTTATATGTTACCCATGCTGCTGGAAGTATCCCATATCTATCTGTGAGCTGGAGCTTTTTGAGCATAATTCAATACTATTTGTTTTGTACAGTGACAGAACTTGTAAACAGCTCTCTGCTTCTAATAAATGAGTTAAACTCTTAATGAGTATTGCAGTAATGAATCCATAGAGAAGGACATATCTTATTTATATTGTTACCAAATTAAGAGCATCATCAAAAAAGCAGTTAAGTAAGGTATGTAAAAACTACAATTATTATCATCAATCACTTCCATATGATGGCAAATATATAGGGCACAGAGAAACCCTCACACGCCCTAGAGACAAGCCTCACAAAGGCAGGTGCTGATAATGAAAGGTATGCCAAGATTATTTTTCAGGGAAAACAAGATAGGAATTTCTGTGAGAAAATAAGTTTTATGGGGGGATTAGAAGGTGATAAAAGGTGGGTGTGGGGAGAACATGAATTGGTTCATTGTAGCCTCAAGAAGGCGCATTAGAGAATGTAATAAAGAATGTAGTAACAAACAGGAATGAAGGAAGAATAAAAAAAAAAAAAAAGAAATCCAGAAATGAAACTGAAGAGACAGCTTTATTGTGTGATTTATAATGAAGTTTTGTGGGAGTTCAAACAGAAAATGATCCTGAATTTGATGTTGTTAAAAAAAATAAAAAGGAAATTGATAAAAAGATTCAAGGAGTGATTTGATATGATTGAAGCAGAGTAGCTGGAGATAATTTTGCCTGTTGTTTTATACAGACACTCCCAGGAATGGGAAGATGGGAGAACAGAGAAGGCTGGTGGGGAAGGTTTTATTAAGTTATATCACTCAAGATGAGAGAACACAGGATAAGAGAACCAAATTTTTAGCAGCTGGCGTTCTGAGATGAGAATGAGGGTCGCTGATGCTGGACAAGACAAACTGCCAAAATTATTCCAGCTAAATTTATTGCAGTTTCCACAAGACATAAGCTTTTTCTTTATTCACTACTTCATCTGAGGAAGAGGGTTCATTAAATACATTCACAAATACCTGCACAGTAATGAAAATGGTGTGTTTCTCAGAATGGCTTTGTAGGAATGTACATAGCATCGGATTGTTCCTTCCCTTGAGAAGGGAGGATTTAGTGAAGAGCACAGAGGCAAATCTCGTATAGCAGGCTTAATCTTTCAGGTTTTCTTTCTTTCTGTCTTTGGCTGTTTTTTGGGGGGTTCCCCCGCTCCAGGGAGTAGGAAAGAAAATATACGTATACTCACTTGGGTCAGGAATGTCAGGTTTTGAGCCAAGTCCTTTCTGACCTTCGGATTCATTTGAGCTACTTATGCTCACAAGGATGCTAGATATAATGGTCATGGATTCAGTGAAGAGAGAACTTCATACCACATTATTTTATAATGCATATTTTCTTTCATAATCACAGTGAAATATAGGAAATAAAAAGGCTGAGCTAGGTCTTATGAGTCATAACCACAGTTCAGAGCAGCCTACCCATGTGCAGGGCTTGTAGTTTTAAAAGTTACGACCTCACCTCTAAGTTTTAGGTCATACAGATGATTTTTCCTTTTCTTTGTTGAACATGTGCACTTGTGTAATGCAGAGGCATATCTCTGGTGCTTGTGAAAAGTGCCAGAATGATAGTTCTGCAGGGCAAAAGTAGGTCAGTTCTGGGCAGAAAGAACAACTTGGGAAGCAGCATAGAAGCTCCCCCTGCCCTGCCAGTATGTTCCAGTAAAAGGTGGACCTAGTCTAAGGCCTTCAAGGACAACCTGTAGAGGTCTGAAGGAAATTCACAGGGTCACTCCTGGCCTCCCTGCTGGGGCTATAAGAGTGGTGGCACCAGGCAGTTGCTGCGGTGGACCTCCTGCTACGGACGCCTGTGCCGCAGCCTGCAAACGTTACCAGCTTGCTGCACTTTCGGCAGAAGCCACAAAGCATCCTTACTTTTCTGAGATATTCAACATTTGTTTCATGGAAATCTGAAAAGAAAATAAGAGCAGGAAGAAAACTGCAGGGACATGCAAGAAACCAAAACATTTTTGCTACCTTTTTTTTCCCCAGTAACTTTTCTGTTAATGCCAAACATGGTGACATTATGTTCACATCAAACATGTGCTGTAAAATTGCACTTGTCAAGCATTTCGTTTGGCAGCGATGCAGAGGAGGAGATACTGAGCCAAGAAATGTTTCTCCTTTTCTCCCTCATAAAATGGAGAACTCAAGAACAAGTGGGAGTCTGTTCATTCTGTTGTATTAGCGCGTGAGGGACTGTCAGTGTTTTTCCAGTACATACCTTCATTTTCAGATGATTTTAAGTTAGCTGTGGACATTTGATAGGGGCTGAAATCCGGCATTAAGAAAACACACGGGAGATATGATACAGCTTCTAATAGCACATTGCTCTATGGAGCAAATCGATGTCTCTCTGATATCTTGACCAGTGTCAGACTGCAAGTTTCTGAGAGCAAGAACAGTCTCTTCATTCTACTGGAGCACACAACCCATCCTAATCCATGGCCAGAACCAAAAAGAGACTACAGCAAGATAAGAATAAACTGAGAATAACAGCCGTACAGCAAATCACTTGTCATGCCATGTAACATCTACGTGCATCAGAGATGTCTCTTTTCCTCTACTGCTATTTGCAAACACACGAGAAAAAATATATACCTCTATGTGATTGGGAAGGCTGTTTCATCCAGCGGTAGTTTGTAATAAAAGGCACGGAACGTGAACACTTGTTAAGCCATGGCTGGAGAGGACAAGGAAAGCAGTGCCCAACTGGTGTCCCGTTCCTGCAGCAGAAGGCATGGTACCTGCCTCCAGGGGACCCTCTGCAGGGCTTGCTGTGCCCCGCCAGCCATCTCTGGGCTCTTCCAGCCATGCCGGAGTTGACACAACCCTAAGGAACGTCCTGACTGGGCAAATCAGCAAATCCTGACGACGGACACTCACCGAGAAGCTCAAATAGTTTTATTGGTGTCATGCCTGACAATACCAGCAAACTACAACTCTGAGATAGCTGTCCTCTGTGGAAAAGTGTGGGGTGAAATTTTAATTGCAATTAGCGAGAACAAGATTTTTCAGAGAGTTGCATTTCACTCATGATGACTATCTGCGATATAAATTACAGCAGTATTTTCCTTTAGGGACCAGCTGTCCTCTCTACTCATTTGTCTTACAGACTTAACAATGCTTAAGTTTAGCCCCCTGAGTATTCCATTTTAAATACATTCATAGTTTTCCAAATATTTTGCAGGGCAGATTATAGCACCTGAGTAATAAAATCACAATAAGAGTTTCTAGCTGGGTGAGAAGAATTTAAAACATATTTATCTTGAAAAAGTGTGAGGAAAGCACACATTACTGTTAAAAATTAGTAATTAAACTACCTCTGTTCTATCTGGAAGCACAGACTCATTATAAATAAAGATAAACAAGTGCAATATAAAAACCCCAAACATTTATTCTTTTATAATGGACTTTTAAGTCAGTTTCTCTAGTTGTTGATGAATGTAATAAAATTAAATTAAATTAAAAGAAATGTCAAGAAGAAAACAAATTTGAAATTAACAAAGCCCACCATAAATTTGCAATTACTTGTCCATTAAGGGTCTGGTAGAAAGTTCATTTCAGCAAGGATAGAATTGACACTATTGGAGCTTTAGCAGGAACAATTATTATCATTGCAAATTACTTAAACTATTAAACTGAGAATAATTCAGAAATATCATTAGCAGTCAAATTACTTAAAAAAACCTTGTTTTCTTTCTCCTTTGTTTAATTTAAACTTAATGTCTGCTTATTCTCACACAAGCAGAAAATGCTGATAAATAATTCCAGAGCATGCCTAAACATCTCCCTTCACAGCTAGCTTCTAATTTGATCTCAGGAGACCCTTCTTGGTAGCTGAATAAAATATTTTCATTTATTCTAGGAGAGCCTACATCACCATACGTTTCTAATCTCATGTTGCTTGGTAATGCCGCTAGATGAGGTCCTCAGCAAATCATTAAACTTGTTCAATAACAACGTTACAAAACACAAGAGATTTGCCCTTAGTGAAACAAAGAAGTTTTTCAAACATGGGGGAGAAAAAAGCCCACAACACAACCAAAAAACTTTAATAAGCTAACTTGAGTTTCTAGGGCAGTTTCAGAGATTATTTAACATTTTAAACTTCCTGGTGTGCACAGTACAAGAACAAGGAGACTTCAATGCAGTGTCAGAGTGATTTGAAAAAGCCATACTTTCACGTTACAGAAAATACAAGTGATATTGCTTTTCTGATAGGATCAAATGTTTTGTCTTGGTCAGCTCACCGTGCCCATTACATGTTCCCTGCATTTGAACAAAATAAGGTCTTTTGAAATTTAAGGATTTAACCTCCCAATCTTATCTTTCTAACAACTAACTATATTTCCTGATGATATGATAATGTAAATGACTTTGCTATGGAATTCATGAATCATCAAGATATGATTTGAAGAGAGGAAATTAAACACTTGATTCAATTAATCTTTCTTATTAGGCTAGAAATTCATGATTTGCACTCCTAATAAATATGATGTGAGATTTCATATGCATTAATCACATGAGATTAATACCTATTATTATTCTTTATATTAAATAACACTGGATTCAAGTGACCCAGACACCAGGTCCCTGATCAGGAAGGGATGGAGAGTACTGTGGAAGTGGTACACTCTCCCAGAGGAGAAGAGACTCTCATTGCTTGACAGATCATCCATCTTCTTTCTTGGCTTTATTGTATTTCTTCCATATTGATGGAATGGCTTTCTCTCTGGGAAAAGTTTGTTGAGTCAAGTGCTGAAAATCAAACCTAAGTTCCCTCATACAACAGTAGGGAATAAAAGTGCAGTGGAACAAAGAAGTACAGCTAGGAGGCTGGATTAACCGAGGTCTGTTAAGCATCTAATCACCTGAGATTATGGAGATTTTTAGGTTAAACATGTCTTTATTATTATTATTATTATTATTAATTATTATTTGCACTACATTTGTAGAGATGACTTCATTTAAGTTTTTTTGTTATTGGTTGAAGACAGATGTCATTCAGTCCATTTCTTCTTCTTTTTTTTTTTTTTTTCCTTAAGAAGGCAATTCAATTTTATTTTACTTACACATAGAAATGTACATTGTATGGTATCTACCCATCTGTTCATGAATCCACCTATCCATCCATTCCCCTGGACACTTATTCATACACCACATAGAAATATACATTATTTGGTCAATTGTTTTCCACCTCTGAAAAATGAAATCAATAGTACATAACTATTGTTTTGCAGGTAGCTATATGATATGTACATATGCAAAAGTACACATTTAAAAACACATCTAGAGAATTGCAAGGGAGCAGGAAGATAACTATCTAGACATTTATCAGTCTCCAGATTTAGAAAACAGCTGGCAAACCCTGATATTGCTAATTGAGGCACTGCTATTATAGATGCTGCCTCTGTGGGTCACAGCTAATAGCACCTACATTGTCCGGTTGTCAGGCTGAGACTGTAGAAATCCCCTGGGAAAGTGTCCTCCTTCCCTGGTAGCCATGAAAAAGCCCTGGTCCTCATTTGCTTACCTTGTTAAAGCTGCATAGGGCTAACTTTGAGTAAGGTTAACAAAGGACATTCTTATCAGTTAAAACCTTGAATATAGCTAATTTTACCTTCATTAGGATAAAGCATATCTGTAAGTGAACTATCTAAAGCTTATGAGCCTTCAGAATTGCCCTTGAAGTAAAAGTCAGTTGAAAAAGACAAAAGATTTTCTCTATGATTTTTTGCCGAGATATTTTAAGAAACTGTTTTGGGTAGAATAATTTCAGTCTAGCCCTACCTGGTAGTTTCTTATGAAAAGGAACTGCCAAGGAAATCCTGTATTATTCTTTGCTTTTGGTTGAGATGTATTATTAGTACAAATGATACTTTTGAAATGCGAAGTATTTTAAACTGTTTTAAAAAATAGGCAATTTTAAAAGTTTATTGCTATTGTGAAGCTACTGATTTTTTAAAAAAATCATCACACTATTAACACCAGTCTGGTTAAAGTGATTTTTGGCAATGGTAAGAGTTTTAATACACTTGCATCTTGAGAAATGAAAAAAAATCATATTAATAGAATGAAATAGAAAAATGACAGTTACTTCCAATTCTTGCAAAAAACTTTTATGCAGTATGTTGGTGTATTCCATAAGCATGAGCATATCCAGGAAGACACTCTTCAGTGAACAGCAGAATATCCTCTGCGTTGGTGAACTCTCTTCTGTTTTGCATAACCCCATTTTCCTTGACGATTCAACCTCAACTCATTTCTCATTTCTTAGAAATCTCTGGGTAGGTAGAAATCAACACTTTAGTATGCCCAAATAATGTCGTTTTCACATGACTATTTCGTTGTCTTCATTTTTTCTCCTTTTCCAAAAGAGAGTGAAATTGCCATATATGATCGAACACAAGTATTCTTTTGATAACATGTTGGGGACACATACAGAATCTCCACAGCTTTGTCGGAATAGTTAATTTATAAAAAACCCTGTCTGATAAATTTGTCTGCATAAGACTCCTGAAACAGAGTTTTCCTTTGAATTATCTGCGTACGTTTGAACTTTTTTATGCCTTTACTTCTGCCCGCAGTCTCTGCCAGATGACTGTATTCCTTTAGGTGTCTTTTTGCTTTGTCTTATTAGGGAAGGAATGTAGCTGATGCTGGTGTACACAAGCAGTGACTGTGTGAAGCAGCGTAGCTTTCTGCTTTTTTCTGTAGTTTCTGAGTTGGTAGTAGCACCTCTGTGTGACTTAATAATGATGGCTACCACATATAAAAATGCCAATCCCAGACTATGATACCATTGTGTAGCTACTACACAGTCATTATAAAAAGGTAGAATCTCCCTGCCCCTACAGGTAGATTACAGTTAAAGTGGAGAACAAGCAAGGGCCTTTATATTACTCCCATTTTTGTCTTTTCTGTGTAAGATCTTGTATATGCTTTTTTTCAGAGACATTTTCAGGACTCATTGTAATTTGTCCATTGAAGGAAAAAAATTGGACATAATTGAGAGAAGGGATAATATCACTATATTTAGAATCTCTTGCTAATTATTGTATTTCTTACATTTTGTTTGATATGGTATGTCAAAAGGTCTGTGTGAATGTTATTTAAGGGAATGTTTATTGAGCAACTAACATGCCTCTGTCTTTGCAAACTAATTAGCTTTGTTCTTCCTGGTTTGTTTTTTTATGTAAAGTGTAATAATCTGAAACTGTTTTACAGCAGTTCTGTCCTTTACAGAGCCATTACTTTGTGCTACTTAAAATAAAACTGGCTAGTTAAGCTTTAGTTCATATGCACGTCTCTTTCACTTTCTATTTTAATTTAAAGTGAATTCTGCAAGGTAAAACTGATGAGGGCATCATAGATGGAGATTCCCTGTAGTCTAAACTGGCAGTTTTGCTGAGCTCTAGGTACAAGTCACCTTGGAGCAATTTGGAGGGGGATTTTGTTTTTATGTTGCCTGCAACACTGCTTGCCAAAGAGTAATTTGAGACAAGAGGGTGGGCACTTGGCAACTTTTATCTTGGAGGTGACAATGCAGAAGCTGCTAATTAGTGAATGTTGTTTGTATCAACTTGATGTAGAATTCCAGTCTTGCATGTGAAAAGTGCACAAATTTTCTTTGTGCCAAATTGGCCTCCATGTGAGGATTGGGTGGATCCAATTAATGTCGAATAGCCCTGTGTACTGTGTTTGTATAAACTAGAGTGTGATATGCTTACATGTGGCATCTCTTCCAGATGATGTGCTCAACTATGAATAGAGATGAGATAATGAACGCAGAGCATATTTCTTTCATCTGAACTAGACAGAAGACTGAATTTGTACTGAACTAGATCATAAACTACTACAGCCACCTTTTCACTTTCTTCTTTATGTGCCACAAGGTCTCAGCCAGCTATGGTTCCCCTATCCAGTTTGCGCTGGTCGTTATGCAGTGAATCTCTTAATGCACCTCACTTAGAAAATGAGATACATTTGCAGAAAATGAAATGCATCTGCCTCATTTCTGGAAATCAGGGTTATTATTGAAAGTGTGACAGGTAACTTGTTATTCAAAAGCTCTGACAAGCACCCACTTTCTTGATGTTTGCCAGGAAGGAAGTACAGCGCCAATTGTTGTATCATTTATTTGTCACAATCTTAATAGAAGAAAAGGGGGTTTTGTCTTGTTTTGTTTTGCATTGAAGAAAAAGAACTGGGCAAGAAGAATGTGATGCTGAGACCATCATTCAGTGTGAACCAAGATGAATAGTACCAGTGGGATGTATGGGCTCAAACTGTAAAGAAAAGATGACAGAACAAGTACAGGGAATTTGAGATGGAAACTGGACAGCAATATAGATTAATGTGAACAAATCCAACCAGCCAGAGGCTGAAGTGAGGCTTTAGATGGTTATTAATTGTTTAAGGAGTGCCACGTATGCTGATACATTTACAATGACAAAGAGAAAGTGGCATGTCAAGTAAAGAGGATCCTTTGATTAGGAATTAGGCTGTGTGCTCCACAGTTAAGAAGTACAGAGAAACAAGTGGGAAATTCCTGCTGCACGGGATCATACCATACATGGCTCTAGGTCCTGGGTTTGAGCAAACATCATGATGCCCTCTTTGCCTGGTATACTTTATGATTGGATTTGGATACTTCCCTGCGAAATCTTGCTTTTAATATTGATTGCATTGTACATTGGCTCACAACTGATGAACTAATCTTTTCAACTCCAGCATATTTCACATGATGTTGATTATGAGTACTATTTTATGGGAGCCTTGTGCCGTATGTATTTTATTCAGCCTCTCAATGAACCATTACTCATATTTAGGGGAAAAAAACTTACCTTTGGTTTCAGTAAGACCTGGGTCAGGCTTCATGCCTGCCTTTGTAGGACCAGCTACAGAAAAAGGACTAAAGGAAACGCATGTTCCTAACAGCTGCTTCATTCCCTGTTCAGAAAGCAATACTCTGCTAATGCACCGTGGAAGTGCAACACATTACAGCCAGGCTTCCAAGTAATGCAGGACTTGTCGGCTCAAACACAGTCTCTCAGGAGACATCAGAGCATGTTGTAGTATGAAGATTTGGAGAAGGGTTCACAGGAAGACAGAAGAAGTTGGAAGTCCATTGATGTTCAAAGCTGAGCTGTTACAGTAAAGTGGAAGCCATTCAGTACCTGGTCTGAGGCCCAGAGTCAGGACTGTTTGCAATGGAGCATATTGAAGTGAGAAATGCCTGATGAGTGTCTGAGTGCCAGAATCAGAAAAATTTCACTTCGTCAATATGTCATGCATGTGGGCAAGTAAGACCTAACCAGAAAGCAAAGCTATTTCTTAACTGTGTTTGCTTTCTCAAAGTTACAGTAAGCTGCACAACAGTGACTCATTAATGTAGGTAGGGGCAGGCTAGTATTGCTCATGTGCCTTTGTACCATACTTCATTGTGCAGAGGAGGCATGCCCTACAGCTGCAAAGGAAAGTGATGGGGTTAATGCAAGCAGATGAATATATTGCAAATAAACCAATAATGAAACTAGGTACATGATATTTATAACCTCACATTACTTGTGTTTTGATTTTAGCACTTATACATATATTATAAGTTGTATATGTAATATATACATATATTCCCAGTTTTCAATAGGGAAAAAAAAAAAAAAAAAATTAGCCAGATGACAGACCAAGTCTGTTTCTGTTGATCAAGATTTATCTACCTTTCAGTAAGCCCTTTGGTAGAGCTGAGGCTAATCCATTACCTCCACACTTTTCAGAATATCTGAAGTCCTGAAGTGACTGAATTTTGAAAAAATGAACAAGGGGAAACGTGTGACTGACTGACTTACTCACATCCTGTATGAACCTTAAAACCATTACACATACCAGTACATAAAATGAAGGTACTTACCTGCAGTGCTATGTTCACTTTTGGTTAACCCATCTTAAAAATGGATACAGTAAGAAAAGTACCAGTGAAGGACAGCTAAAAGAAAAGCTTTCATATAAGAAGAGATTAGAACAATTATACCTATTTAGTTGAGAAAGGAGATAGATGAAAGGAGACATCATGGAGAGATATGAAATAATGAAGTATAATAAAATTGTGCTAATACTACAAATTGACCTCTTGGCCTTTTTCTTCAATTTTGCTTTTAAAAAGCAACTCTCTTAATGCTATTAATGCAAAATTATAGCCATTTTCTCTCTCTCCAGAAGCACCTAGATGTTAGCAGTGGGTGGATTCATCCATATATATGTATGGAGCAGGTCATACATGCAAAATTTCTAATCCAGTGTGAGAATTTACCATTTTATTTATATTCATAAAATAAAGGTCTGTCTGCATTTTAAAGGAATTGGTGTCTCAGCTGGGGAACTACAACACAAACCCCATAGTATACTTGCAAATTCTGCTAACTCGGAGCTTGCAAAGTATTCTGTAACACTTCCATATTCACTGCACGTTTCCAAGTTTTTACACTTCCTATACATTATTTTTGGGTGGAGATATAGATTAAAATCCTACTTGGGTCAAAACCTAAGAAATCTGAGGAGGTTTATACCCTACCAGTTTAACATGCAATGCAGTCACACTTCAAAATTGACTAAGACAATATACATAAGATCCTCATGGGAATAACAGAAACAGCAACACTGAGGAGTTCTTCATACAACACCAACATTTAGCAGTGAACCCTATAGCTGAGTGGGCTTCAAAAGAAGGTAACCAAATGAAACTTCCTTTCTGGAAAGGACATCAGGGACAGATGTACACACAGGAGGGAGCTGATGGGATCCACAAAGACAATGACTTGCTGAAAAATGTGTCATGGACATCAGAGAGCGTCCTGGGGTATCCTGCCCTGTTGCCCCACAAAAAGCTCTGCTTCTTCATCTCACTGACAGATGCTGTATTTCTGTTTTCGATAGTCAGTATTCATTATCGCTGTTTGTCTATTTCGATAATTACTTCATTTTTTTTTATTTCACTGCTGGTTTAGCCTATTCTGACAAGAATCTAGAGTTAAACCGCAATACTGGGTCTTTTGGACCCGGACTAGGGCAGCTATTCTGGCAAAGCCACAAGGAAACCTAGTCAATTAATGTTGCTCAGAAAATTGTGAAAAGGCTGCCAGTGAGATTAAAATGCTTTTCTGACAAATCTATGACACCAGGAAAAAGTTCTTTCACCAATAAATATGAATGTTTCTCTGAACGGAAATAGCTAGATTATAAATGAATATGAGAGATGGCTTGCACGAAAAGCAGTTGAATTGTGAGAGTTAACGTGCTTGCTCACTCCGTTCCATGATTTTTGTTTATTTTCTGTCCTTGAGGCTTTGGGAAGAAGCTATTGGGACAGAATGGCTCTCAGCATTTGTGTAGATTTGAGAACTCTGAAGAGCTTATCATCCTTGCATGTGGGCCAAAGTAAGTTTAAAAAAATATTGATTTTGTTCATTTTAGAACAAAATGCAGCATGCAGATGAACAACAGCACCAACAAGAATGAAAAAAATCCCTTGAAGCTGTATCCATTTTTGTGTGAGAAATCATCTCCATATTCCTTTCTTAAAAATGGTCAGAACATTTTCCAGAAAGAATACATGTTCCGCGTTAAGATCCTTGAATGTTCAAATCTTTGTGTTTTTTCTTTACCACTGGAAAAACACCAAATATATTCAACAACTCTTTCTTGGGAAAGTTTCTGTAATTTTGGGAAAGCCTTTTCTTCTCTAGCTTTGTTATAAATAGTCTGGCTAGAACAGCCTCTATGTAGCAAATGAATTCAAAAGAAATGTTTGTAGTTGAATTCAGTATCTCACTCTAACTCAAATGAGTTAGAGCAAAATACTACATGTGGTAATCCTACATCATAGATCTTTGTTTGGAGAGCATCCAGACATGTTGCTAGTATTATCTTAAGTATGTTCTTGATAAGTGCTAATATTGATATCTATGCCTCTCAAAAGAGAGATATATAGATGTGAACAGGTTTTTCCTGTATGTCTCTCAATTGAAGGAGACTTAACAACCCTTTTTTATCTGACCTTTTAAAGTAGCATAGTGGGCAATAACCATTAACTGATCAAATATGAGAAATGTCAGGTGTGGAATAAGCACTGACAAGGAAATATTTCATCTCTTAAGCTCATGAACAATCACTGAAAAACCTTGGCTCCTATTAAGGCTTTTTTTTTTTTTTTTTTTTTTTTTTTCCCCCAAATATTCAATAATGGTATGATGGGTTGCCTCATGAAGCATTCTCTACAAAGCTAAATTTGAAGATAAAAAGAGATCAAACAGGCTAAAGTATGGCATAATTCTGAGAAATTCATCATTGTTGCTTACCCAGATATTCTCATTTTCATCATACGGTGCCAGCTCTCATTTAGTAATACATTTAATAATTCTAACAACCCACTTATCTACTTTTCTTTAACATGTACTGCATAATCATTCTCAGATCATCACGTGCCGCTGTAGATTCGTTTCCCTTCTGTTAATCCAAATAATTCAAGTTAATAGTGAATTTAAAAAAAAAAAAAATAGAGTGCTTTGTACTTAAAGCCTCATACATGCTACAAATCTTTGATTAGACAGACATGGTATTTATTTCATAAGAATTTGCTAGCAAACAGAAACATGATGTGGAGTTGAGATCAGAAGTCACTGTGTAGGCTGGGGGGCTGATTCCCCTTTGCCAGTATTACTTTGTAGTGTTTTACACTGGCAAAGTCCACTGATGTCAGTGCACTTACTCTTTATGACAGACTCCAAAAAGTTCTGATGAGGAGAAGCATCAGACTGCTCCTTCCCCAGGGGAGTCCTGGGCAGAGCACGCTCTGCATGAAAACCAGTGCCTGTACCCAAAATCTTCACAGTATTCTGGATAAATACGAGTGCTATGGCTCCTAAACACAGCCAGTGCATCGGTTGTGCTATAAAAATAGAAACAATCTCTATACTAGTCTGGAATTCATGTCCATATGTAGCTCTTACGGTTTGACTATATTCTGTCTTTAATGGCTGTTTATAATATTTTAAAAAGTTTATATTGTGTAGGAAAAGCTAATTAAAAATTAGGCTTTCTTCATAGGCTCCAACTCCAGCTGTTCTCTTTAAAGCAGCTGATAAACTTCCATAAACCAAAGATTAACCCTGAGAAGCACAGACTTTTGTGGCGGGAGGCATCATTCCAGCATACAAAGTTCAGTATTAGCAATTAACCTGCTAACAGAAAGGGAGTATGTCAGGATCTGTGAATGAGGTACTGAGACATGAGAGACACAGACCTGAGCCCCCATGGGGTTTTGCTGTCTCTGCACTTTTGGAGCAGCCTTTGGGCTGCTGTAGATTCTGCAGTGGTTGTTTCACCATTCAGCATCAGGGTGCAAAACCAGGCTGTAGAGATCTTGGATTTTCTTGCTTTGTGTATTTAAAAGGTAGAGGAATGTGACACAAGAGGAATCTACAGGCAAGAAAACTTTGTAACTGCTGTCCAAAAATTGAAACTGACCCCAGAGAAAGGACCTTAAAAGAATAAAATCCCAGACTTCCCTGTCATATTTGGTGAAGGTTGTCCATCAACTTCCAGGCACATTTTTCATTATCTGCAAGCGTAAACTTTGCACAGTTGTGGATCAGGATCACTGTGCACTTAAAACACGATAGTGTAAATTCACATTGGTTTTACATTCTACACAGAGGAGAGGGGCCTCGCCAGAAACAATATAAACTAAGGGTCTTTGGGGTACCAGTTTAGGTTCAGGTTTGGCACCAGAAAGACCAGAGAAGAGGGCAGTAAAAAATGAACAGTAACTTGAGGATGTTTTAATAACAGCTGCTCTGTTTTCTTTCTTAGTGCACTTTTATTTTATTTGCACTTTTGTAGTTTCATCTTGATGACATGGCTATTATTTTATAGCAGTTTCAAGCAGTTAATTAATGAACTGCACACATGTGACATGACACCACCTTGCCCAATTATCTCTGGCATCTATTTTTATGGTACAAAGCACTGCTGCTTTGTGAATTATTTTAGATTGTAAATTGCCTCTGGAAGCTGTTATATTAATAGCCAAAACAATACAAAAGCAGTGCTTGATGGCTGACATGCAGCAATGACAAATTGCCATGCATGATCTCATGAAATCCACCAAAGCACTTGGAGACGTTTGACAATGCTTCTCTGTTCCTTAGATTTAAATCCACAACACCTTATGAAGTCCTTCAAAAACAGATTGCCATATTGCTGACAACCTGTAAATGGCTGAGCAGTACAGAATTAGGAAGAGAATATATCACACAATTTTGGACTGGTTTTTCACAGGAACTCTTTACTGGTAATAGCAGACCAAAAATATTGTTGTGTACCTACCAGAAATTAAACACAACGTAAAGACAAACATTTTAAGGCCAGGTTGTTTCTGGCACTGTATTTTCAGCCTTGTAAAGGCAAATTCACAATACCTAGGGGGGAACTTGGGCAGACATCATGCCCTGATGTCCCCCACCCCACTCCTCAAGAGAGAACTGGAGGGACAAGGGAAGGTAGGTAAATCCCTCTGCCTTCCCTTCTCAATTATATCGGAAGTGAGCTATGACTAGCAGATGTGGTGTACCCTCTCTAAAAAAGTGATATTTCAGTAGTTTTTTGTAGAAATCATTGTGTCTTGGTCATCATAGATACTATACTGCCCTGTCAGTCTCATAGATAAGCACAAAGGTGTTATGGGACCTGAATTTGTTTTGAAATTCACCCTATATCTTATAGAATCATTGTTTTCTCCAGATTTCTTCCTTCAGGACTGCACAAATTACAACCAAAAGCCTTCCTCCAAAATATAGCTGTAGCAGCAACTTTGGTCTGCTTTGGTAAAAGCCTGCTTTAAAAAATTTCCAAGGGTTTTGAATATCTGGCCAAAGGAAAATCAACCAGTTTCATACTTGTCTGACCAGAATGAAGCCTCACTTTCAAATTGCATATGACATCAATGAAGTACATCACCTAAGTCTTATTATTTTCATGTGCTACATTACAAATACATTTGTCACTTACTGTGAATATTCATAGGAAAGTTCCTTCATCTAAACTTGATGAAAATATTTCCCAACAATTAAAAACATTTTAATTTTGATCTAGAAGTACAAATTCTTTTCCTGCAACTTTACTCTACAAGCTGATATGTATGCTTTAAAAATTAATTTCAAATACGTGCTTAAATTGCCAATTATGTGTAAGAATGGAAATACATTATAGCTGAAGGATGAATGCCTCTCTTTGCACAAAACACAGAGGAAATGTTCTCTGTCTCTCACAAATGTCTCTTTCGTGCACAAATATACACATTTATTAGAATACACTCACGTACAAAAGATTCTGAGATAGAAAGAAATGAAAATAACAATGTTTTCAGTTTAGAATGTGATCCTTTAATAGGAATTTCTCATTGTAATATGATTCTATACTTGAATATGTTGGTGTAGAATAAAAAGCAATATTATAGATGCAACCATCTAATCACTAAATAGGTAGAGAAATAGGTAGAGAAAAAACTTCTGTAGTTTGGGAGTGGTTTGGGACTCATTTTGGATAAGAAGCCAGAAGTTCAGATGCATTCCCTAGTCTTTTAAATTTTTTCTGTATCACAGGAGCTTCCTTAATTCATATCCATTAGCCTATTCAGACCTTTTTCCCAGGTCCATGGCAGTCCCTCACCACCTTTTTCCATTTCACCAGACTTTCATGATCTACTCTTATCGTTTTCTTTCTATTTTAGGCTTTTTTTACAGCTCCCATTACTGTAGTATCTGAGCAGTTCATATTCTCCACTGTACTCATCCTTACAATACCCAAGTGTAAGTGTATGAGAAGCAAGGGAAGTACTATTATGCCCATTTTATAGCTCAATAATTGAAAAAAAAAGAAAGACTCAGAACCATATCTGCAATGGTATTTAGGTACCTAATTCCCTTTGAAATCAGTAAGAGTTACCTAAATAGAACTGTGACTGCGATGGAGGGAGAGCTGGAACCAGACCTTCAGCTAATGACCTGCTCATTTAAACATCCTCTCTTATAGCATTAATTCTTTAAACCAGATACTTTCTACCCCCTTTTTGTATTTGCCCATCAGTCATAAACAAATTATGTGAAGGTGTTTTTCACCCACCTATCATACAGATTTGAATATTTATGAACTATAACTATTTCTTTTCAATATTTTGTGTGCCTTGGACTGGAACAGAATTTGGGATGCACGAAGTGATAAACTAAACTAAAATAATGGGGAAAGTAACTATGGAAACTCCAGAGTCCCACCAAAGAGAGACTGCTACTTTTAATTACTCTTTGCAGGGACAGAGATCTTAAGTCTAGAAGCAAGGGAGCAATGGCTCCTGAAACTGGGGAAAAAATGACACTGGAGTGGAAATCATGTAGATATTTGTGAAACTGAATGGGAGAGAAATCACTATGAAGAGCACTGCAGTATGATTCACAGTACTCCATATAGTTGTTGTCTCTAGCAATCACTTGATTTTGATAAGTTGTTAAATTAACACTTTGTGAAGTTTACTTCATGCCAAATGAGAAGGAGGACAAACTCTAGAAGTGTGTATACTGACCAGAACAAAAGGAAGGTGAAGCTTTCAAATAAGACCATCTTCAAATTATTCCATATTCCTAAACAATGGGTTACACAGACACTATTTCAGTGCAAGGCTAATAATTATATTCTTCAGAGAATCCTTTGAGAAGAAATAAACACATTCAAGACTGGAAGCATTTAGGAAAAAAAAAGTCAGACTATTTTCATAGTTGTGTTTGTAATGCAACTGTTTTAAAATAGCAGAAATAATACACAGTACAGATGCAACACATCTGCTCAGACATCTCTGCTTTTCAGCATGTTAAAGCAACTCAGATGCTCTAAATTATGACCTACTGTTGTGCTTGGAGTCATTTGAACAGGCCCCCTGGTATCTAAAAGTAGGAAGTCTGTTTGAGCCTTAGAGATTATGGTTTTAGCTCTATACTATACTTAGCCTCACCGCAGAGTGTTGTTTTTTTTTTAATTTTCTTTCTCTCCTTTGAAGAGACTTAGAATACTTTGCTGTTATTTTCTTTACAATAATAGATAGCATCACTGCATGCTAATGCCAGAGATGCTGGACAGACAACTTAAGAATGGAAAGCAGCAAAGTGAGAAATGTCTAATACAAAAAAACCTGGCTAGGTCAGTGCTGTCTTTTTTCTCTCCCACACAATTTCAGTATCAAAGAATAATGTACAGGGCCTAGTTCAGATAAGCACTCAGGTATTTCCATACTCAAGTCATGTTTAACCAACTAAGCATCACATGCAGCAATGATGAAAATTGCTGAAATGATGAAAATATTTTCCTATATTTGCTTAAACAATTTTGCAACCATTCAGACCACTTAAGCCAACTTCAGAGCTAAATAAAAAGTTCTAGGTAGCCATGAATTAAGCAGGTAGAATTATGAGAGACTCCAGTAGACAGTTGGCATGAGTTTATTGTAGGTGGATGAACATATTGTTAGTTGCAAGTTGAAAATGAGGAATTAGTGATGGAGGGCTAGGAAAAATGAAGAGACGAAGTAATGCAGAATTAGACAAAGTTGCCAGCTAGTGCACATACTGTCAAAAAAGTCTTACTTTGAACAAAGAAGGAGAAAGTAAGCACAGAGGAGAGAAAAAACCCAACCCTCTTTAAGTCTTTGGAAAATGTTAGAAGTCATTGATTCAAGATTATTCAAGTTCATAAACAGAAGAGCTTAGATAAGATCAACCGGATAAAAACTGTGATATTTGTCATTTCTAATTCCAGTAATTAAGTGCTGTTCTAATTCTACTTGAGAAGGCCTCAATGGGATTATAATAATGGCATAATGATGGAAACAAAGACAAAGGAAGGATCAGAACTACTACAAAAAGAAAGGATATTGAAAAATTCATGACACACAGGCAGTGGCTGTCCTTAAAAGGTTAACCTTTGCTGACAGTTGCTGTAACAAAGGTGTGCAAGGCATCTTGTTCCCTATGTATTTTCCCAAAAAATAAGAGGAGAAGACAGAAATAATTGTGATATTTCACAGTGATATTTCCTGCAGTTGCTGTTGATTATATTCTTCATAATGATCACAATATTTTTCAGGTGGTTGATTTTTAAGACGAAATAATTTCTTGTCAAAATGTAGCAGATTACTGAGAATAAACCTACCAGCTTTGAAAAGCAGTAGAAGAAGGAGAGAGAAAGATAGAGAGGGAAAAAGAAAAAAGTGAACTACCTCACAATAAACAAATTATTAGGACAAGCATCAGAGTTGTAAGATCTAAGATTTAAGCCAGAATTTCACAGAGCAAGGAGTTAGACCTTGGTGACTTGTTCCGTAGGTGACCCTGCCTGCTGTCCTATACACTTTCTCAATGGCTCTGAAATATGTACAACATATGCAAGACTGACTAACTCCAATAAGAAAGTGTTAAAGCCTCAAATTACTGAAATCCTTGAGATTTAGTTACTCACTAAAGTGGGTGAATATCACTCAGTGGAAGAGTGACATTCATGTACTGATTGTAAGGGAAGTGCCTTCACCGCTACACGTTGTTTCACCCCAACTGGTTTATGTTCATCTCAGGGAGGAATGGGGAATTTTAGAAATCTCAGAGACTTTGGCAAGCAGGAAAATCATTTTCCTTGCCAAGCCTGGCGCAGAAAGGAATCAGACTTTTGTTTGCCTCCAAGGACCTCTGGAATGGAACTCCCCTCCCTTCAGACCTTGAAAGTCACAATGCTTCCCACCATCGCATTGCTGGGAAACTTTATTGTATGTAAATTTCCATCATTCTTATTCCACTTTTCTTCCTTTCACTCCATCCAAGTTATTTTGCCATCTCTACATTGAACCATTATTCGATGTCCCATAGAGGGTATAATGCACAGTCCTTATTAAGATACACATGTTCATGGAATAACCCAAAGCTCATTAAAAAGATAAACTTATATTAGAGTATTTGGTGCTATTCTCAGAGCATGCACAAAATATGGAGCAAATATTGTACTTATAATTGCATTTTAATTGAGCTGTACCTGGTATAAAAAAGATAGTTGCATACGGACTGTCAACTTGAATAATATTTTAAGGTACGTCTTTTAATTTTACTGCTTTTATTGTTACTATTACAGTTTGAGAAAATTTCCCCACAGCTGTTTTTATTTTGTGAAAATCATTCATCCCATGAGCATGACTGTAGCTGTGTGCAGTATACATAAATCTTTATGATCATTAAACACGTGTAGTTAAGGACTGTTGTGTATCCATACATGTTTCATTTTCTTGCTTTGTGTTTAATTTTTCAGTGACTTTCCTTATTATTTCTATATCTCAGCTGTAGCACAAAAGGGAGATCTACAATTAGCAAACAGCTTAACACCATCCTGCTTGCTGCCCCTGTTTTTATTTAAAACTTTTTTGAATTATTTTTTTTTTTTTTGTAGACTTACCAGTGATTTTGGCTCAAAATGTAGGTGTGTTGCTTCTTCCTCATCACTTTCCCCAAGCATCTGGTCCCTAGTGACAATAGTCCTGTCCCACTACTACAGCTGGTGCGTAACTCGCTCACACAAACTCTCTGACAGGTCTCCGATTCCTAAGTGCAATTTGCCTTTGCTCCTTGCACACAGTCTCTGGTACTGTCACCTTTTCCTTCCTTTCACAGAATCCCTAATATTTTTCTCTTTTCTCCTGCTGCTCCACGGACTAACTTCTCCCAGCTCTTCTGGCTTTTGTTCCAGTTCCTCTGCTCATATAAACACCCTGGGCTTCCTTCCTGCACTGCTTCTTTCCCCTGAACAATCCTGGCTATTCATCACTTCTTCCCAGGCTCTCACTTACTTGTCTCTCCTTCCTAGAATTCCTAACTGTTATTTGATGATCCTCAGGCTGAAAATGATTTTGACATACAAAGGATCACATTTTCTAAGCAACAGCCAAGTCAGAGGAGCTAAAGTTTACTGGGTTTCACATGAAAACCAGGTGAAACAGCAAGTTTTTCCTGATTTCGGTGTGTAACTACAAAGCACTCCTAACATTTTTCCCAAAGTGAGAGTAATAGAAAGAAGCAAACCCTTCTGTGAATGCACCTTGAATTGATACTGAATGTAGGTAATTTTGTGTTCTTTCAGATTTTGCAAAAAATATTTTACAGAGCTCTCCTTGATTATTTTCTTTCACGAACATAGTCATTCCAGCCCAAAGAACCCGCCTCCATTTGGCTTAGGCTTCACTAATTCAGCAATTAACATTTAACAGCCAGATTGTTTTCCCGAGCCCAAGGGCACTAGTGCAAGAAAATATCTTCTGATCTATAACCTCATTGCAATCTCAGAGCTCCTAAAACCCAACTTTTTTATTCTAATCATTTTTGCTGATGCAGGAACCAGTCATAACTATACTGCAAGTAGCAAAATGCTACACAATACTCTCTAGTCAGACAGCATTTATTGTGCTGTAATTTGTTCTAAGACAATAGGGGAGATGCAAATTCTAGAGAGGCATATTAATCTGTAGGTCAAACAATAACAAAATATTGAAAAACTATCTTAATGATTTTTTACATTGTGGTGGAAAAGCATGTAATTCCATAGAGGGGTGCTGGTGATCTCATAAACCAGGAGAATAAAGCTGAGAGGTTTATTAATGCCACCAAGGCACTGAAATAGAATTTGTTTTATATCATGTACAACTGTATAGGTGTTTATTATTTATAACACATTCTTCTTTTTTAAAGGTCTCCCTTCTAAGCCCTCTTCTGATGCTCCATATCTTGCTTTTCCCCATTGGTTTTAGACAGCAATTGTATTCCAGATGCAGCTTTAAATGGTGCTGTGTTAGCTGCTACCTTTCACTTTTTATTACAAAATTTAGTCTATTATACCAGCAGTATTTTTCATTGAAAAGTAAAAGTTAAAAACTGCTGACTTCTTAGGAGGCGTGTGGAAAGAGGTTGCTCTGTGTGTGCCATATGGCGCACAGCACCTTGTAGGATCAGGCCTTAAACGCTAGTAAATCGCGATTTACTGACAGTGCGTACTGTGCAGGCGGAGGCAACGCACTGCTCTGTCTCAGCCCTCGTGGTGAGCCTCCTCTCTGGTTTGAAGCGATCGGTACTGACACTGTAAGCACCGAACCAGCTGTCACTGCTGTTCTTGGCAGTCAAAATTGTATGGGGCCACACTGTAAAATGCTCAGCGGGGTAGCGGGGTTCCCAGCACTTGTGTGAAGAGAGCCCGGTAATCCTTAGAGCACAGAGTTTGCGTGCCTCTTTATTCTAAATATCCAGCGCTAAAAAAGAAAGTGCTACAGAAGGGCCAGTTATGAGGTGGTAGGGGCAGTTAGTCAGCCGGAGTAGTTTCTTTTGGGAAGTTTTATTGTGTTCTACTGGCTGTCTTAGCTAATCCTTCCGTATTTTTTCCATGGAAGATCTGTCTTTGCTAAGCAATGAGGGGGTGATTCGGTGCTTTAATTGTATGTGTCTCTAGATGTCAACTGAATGTGCAATTTAAGATGTAGAAAAGTGGCAGTACGCCCATGAGAAGCAGTCCACTCCAGCTTAATGGCTCGTTACTGCCGTTAGGCCCGCTCGCATGCAGGGCAGCTGTCCAAAGCCTGGTTCACGCAGGAGCGTCTCCAGCAGGACCTCCGACACATCCATCTCCTCCTGCCCAGGGCAGAACCGCTAACGACAGCGTGAGGGCCAGCAAACACCGGGGATGTGGGGCAGTCCCTGTCTGGAGAGGTTACTACCATCAGCCTGACCCCACACGTCCCACGCTCTTTTGCAGCACGCGGTTCGGGTCAGTTGTAAGTGAACATTTCCTCCGCCATCCCTGCTAAATTAATTATCTGTTGCACAATAACCTGCCATGATAGGAGACTAGACGAAGTGACCCTGTAAGCGCAGTACTCCTAAACCCTGCTGCTGCACTGCTCCTGCAACAGCTCCCTCGCTACCCGTGCTCAAACCGCTGGAGGTCTAATGCCTCAACCAGCCTCTGGAAGCTGACCAACGTGCTTTGGAGCCTGATTTCATGGTGTGGACAAGCCAAGCAGGCTGCAGCCTCCCTGCAGAGCCGAGGACCAGCCGCAGGAGTCGGCTGGGAGCAGAAACCTGCAGCCACCGGCCCGCAGGGAGGTTGGTGCTCACGGCCTGGAGACCTCCGACACACCTGGGCAGGGAACAGAGGTTTCTGCTGTAGTAGGCGTTGACTAAATAACGTTTTGGTCTTTTCATATTCCGCTTATGCAGAAAACAAGGGTGCTAATTACTTGTGGTAGCGCTTGTACTTGTGCTTGATGGGAACAGCTCTCCACAGGGCTGCCAGGTGGTGGCTTCTGCCAGGGCCAGGTGGTTGCAGGCTGGAGGCGGGAGTGGGGGATGAAGGCCTCCACACAGAGCTGTCTAGGGATCCCATGAGCTGTTCAGTCCCCTTGAGATGAGGAGTGTGATGTTAGCCTTTTAAAAAACGTACTGTTGAAGGCTTACTAATAAAGCTTTGATATTTTTAAAAGTTATTTACAGCAGTAACATATTTTCTCATAATTGTTTCAGTACTAGTACTAAGTATTGACAGTTTTTAGAAGTAAAATTGCTTGCAAAATATTTTCTCTACCAGTTTGTGCCATAAGTACAGAACACAATGATAATAAGATCCTGTTTGGTTTAATGTACAACAATTGCTATGTTTCTAGTTTTATTTTCTCCCTGTTTTTCAGCATAATCTTTTTTTGGGGGGAGGGTGGGGGTTGATGTGTGGTGAAAAATAACTGTAACGAAGCTTATGTATATATAGTTTTAATAATAACAGTGCGTCTTAATAGAAGCAGGAAGAACTTAAGATCTTTAGTGTGATCTGAAGCATCCATACTCAGTATTTCTGTGGTAATAACCAAGGAAAGACTGTGCTGATCATCAGTTATTCTCTTAGTATTCCTTTGCCTATAGAATGTATCAACACTTAAAGAAAAATAAAAATTAGATATTTTTTTCCCTAGGAAAGTTAATGTCTTTTTTCTGTGTCTCAGTCTACATCTTAAATTGCACATTCAGTTGACATCTAGAGATACATACAATTAAAGCACCGAATCACCCCCTCATTGCTTAGCAAAGACAGATCTTCCATGGAAAAAATACGGAAGGATTAGCTAAGACAGCCAGTAGAACACAATAAAACTTCCCAAAAGAAACTACTCCGGCTGACTAACTGCAAATTTTTCTGTATTTCTATTGTTCCTAGATCTGCTGTGGGAAAGCAGTAATAGCTGTGAATACCTACAGGGTTTTCAGACACCCCTGTACAATGAGTCTTTGAACTGTATTTCACACCGTTCCCCATCTCTGCAATGCCTCCCCTTCTCCTGCTATCCTTTTCCTACCTTTTCCAGACAGCTCATTTGTTATGCATCATGCTGCTCTAGCTGGCCCTTTGCACTCTTGGAGTTAGGGCAGGATTTGTCCCAGTTTCTGCTAGCATACCAGCAGTGTTAATGTTTAGTCTAAAAGTTTTAAATGGCAATGGTTTCCTTTTTTTTTTTTTTTTTTTTTTTTTAACTTAACACCGTTGTCAGCTTATAAGAAATGCTAGCAAGGGGAAAAAAAAGTATGTGACCTATTAAAATGAAAGATTGCCCATTCTTGTAATTACAAGTAACAGGAAGCCTGGTAGTACCTTGTTTGTTAAATTCCTCTGACCTCTTCCAAAAAAAAATTGTACAAAAAGTCACAGTTATTAGTACATCTAGAGCTAAGGTCCTGCTCTATGCACATGTGTTAGTCATTTACTAGGGGGTTTTTCACCCTTCTTGCTAGAACTGCAGTGAATTGATAGCTAGATATTCAAACACTGGTGGACAATCCCCTTTAGGCTGCCTTGGAAGAACTTGCTAATAACTAACTGCCGTTCTTCTCTGGCTCAGGTTCCCAGTTGCTGTAAGCTTATAAGGAGGCCCATTTCAACCTGGTTTGATAAAAAGGACTTGTGCAGGAGTCCCAAAGATTCAGAGTCCTGGGGCAACAACAGTTTTAGGTCTAACTGTGGAAAGGGAGAAGGAGACTAAAAACTCCCCATGGTTTTCAGGGTGGACTCCCTTGCAACGGTTTAGTGTGAGAACACTGGATTGCCAGGGCTTTTTCAGACCATGGTGGAAGAGGCTAAGCCTGCATGCTGCTCAGTCCCCTGGCCTTTGTCAGGGTCTGGCAGGTGTGAAGATTTAGCTCCTATTACAGGGAGTAAAGGGATCAGCCACAAATAAAATATATGCTGTGGATTAGACAAAAGCCCTGTTCCTTTCCTATACACACATCTATGCTAAAAGTTAAGTACCTCAGAAGACACCCCTCAGTGCTACTCTGTGACTACAGGGTTGTTCTTAAGCACAATTTTGGAGTCTTCTCCAGTAATTTACTTTGTTCACTCTGGAGAACTGAAGCAGTTATCTAACGCGGACTTTCAAATTTGAAAGACTGATCACATGAAAATGGAAATTACCATCATTTGACTCCAATTTATAGAAGCAAATGTAGTCATTACCACAGTTATGCATCCGAAATATTAGGTAGTTGCAATCTGGGAATTTTTTTTCCCTACAAAATAAACTGTCAAACTTCTGTTCATATTTATAGTGCACCTTTTCACAAAAAGTTTTTATGTTCTAGTTCTGAACTTCTGTTAATAGGGCCTTACATCTTAGGAATGCTTATCTGCAGCATCACAAGCAAACTTTTGGAAACCTAAGGGAAAAGAATGGGGGGGGGGGGGGGGGGGGTGGTGAAGAAAACAAACTCTGACTTTGAACTGAAAATGTAATTTGTTATGGCTATAAAACTAACTGAAATGAGGAAACAGAAATGAGAAACGGAAATCAATGAAGTTATTTAACATGTATGCATGGAACATAAATGAACAAATAAGCTAGTGTTGTATACATCCTTTATTAATAGCATGACTGCTTTCTGATACATGTAGATAAGCACATTTAAAGCTAGATTTAAAAAAAAGCACATGAAAACTCCTTGGTCCTAAATGAAGCAGAGGTTTTAGTCCCTCCAGAGAGTTGTTAGAAGGACAGCTTACTTATTCAAGTGACCTGTATCTATGTTAGTGAACTTCAGTACCATGAAAAGTAATTCATGTATGTATAGGCACAGGGAATCAATGATCTTTATGTATGGTAAAACTTTTAATTTCTTATGCTTCCCTTCTAAGTAATAACTTTATCATAGCTGGAAACTTCACCTCTATGGTTTTTTTTTTCTTTCCCCAAGAGAGCTATACTTTCATTTCTCAGATAACCTACACCCATTCACATGACTGTTGATTGAAAATGAATCCTTGGATAACCCAAATTGTCAGACAACTGTGTAAAAATTCGTAAAAGAGGCAAGTATAGTGAGAAGGATCATAGGCAGGTCAGCTACTAGATAAGAGAAAAAGTGTAGAGGAACTGCTGGTAAAGTGAGGTCTCTGGAGTGAACTTTCCCTCATACACTTATAAACTGCAGTGCTACTGAATCACTGCTAATACCTAACGCAAAGTTTCTATATGTGAAAATAGAGTAATAAATAATACGAAGATGGTTGGCTGGCAGTGGTTGCCTCATTGGTTTGAAACACCACTTGAACTGGGAATTAGGGAGGAGACTCAGGCTGAATATTTGTGCCACCACTTTGGTGTGTCTCTGGGAAATTGTCATTCATATCACAAACAATCTTTTCTTTAAGTCAGTCACTGCATCCTCTTGGGTGCTTGTTGCTAATGGAGACAGAAATACTATTCTAGTCTGGATTTAATACATTTCACACATAGATTCATTGTGCACTACTTTTTTTCAGCTGAAGTAGAATTTCAACGTTTTTGTGACTTTTGACACATCATCACTCATAATGGGGTCTTACTTACAGGGAATAATGAACATATTCTTGTGCCAAATTTGAGGATGTGTTGTTCACAAACACTATTTGTAGTTTTCATACCACAAAATCAAATGGCTTCATGCAAGGGGATGATTATGAATAGTCCTGTAATTTCTCCAGCTTTTAACAGTGCTTCTAATAACCTTCAAACCACTTCATTATTCCTGTTCTCTCTGTGGCCACTGAAGGCACATTTAAATATGCATCTAAATATTTTAGAATAAAGATGACAGCATTAAAGGAAAATATATTGGTGACAAATTTTCAGACTTGGGCCTTCATGTGGACCTAAATAAACAGCCTGATGCCAGAGGTTATAAGCACTACCTTAAGCTTACTTTCACTTTGTGGTTTCAACGATAGGTGCTCTGTGGTCCTTATTCTGACGTCAAGTATATCTTTATATACAGGCACGAATGTGTATGTGTGAATTCACATGCATACATACTAGAAGAAGTATCTCTGTCCAGTGAATATGCCCACTGAAAAATCTAAATTTACCTAGCAGTGCTTTTAAATCAATTCATGTCCAAACTGTCTCAAACTTCTTGTGGCAAGCTCATTTTGCAAGACAAAAATTAGACACCAAAATGTAGTTTTCTTGGAATAAAGCAGGACACAGACAAAATTCCCTACAGATCAGAAAGGGAACACACATGCGAGGCTGAATATAAAACCTGAAGCGCAGATGAGCCTAAAGGAATTTTTCCTCATTGATGAACAGGGGCAGATCCTTAGTGGGTGCAAGTGGGAGCAGTTGAATTAGGGAATATTTGAACTGAGGATTAATTAGAGCCAAGCAGATTTAGAGCAGCGTGGGAACTACAGCTCACTGACACGAGCTGTGTATCTGGTCTGTAGGTTTACAAAGCTTGAAGAGACTTATAGGACATGCAGGTCTGCAACTTCCTCCACTTAGGTGAGTGCTTATGAGCAGCCCTGTGGTGGCACCAAGGTACTGTTTATGTAAGATCTCAGGAGTGTGAATGAGATTTGCACTTGTAGCCCCGGGAATTTTTGGAAATATGTTTTATTTTCCAGCAGGCTTCTGAACATCTGGAAATGCTGGCATTGTACTGTCTCAGCATAAATCATAAATGACTGGAAGTGACTTTTTTTCTCCTAATACTGGTCCTTTTAAGCATTTATTGCACCACAACAAAATGAAGAGAACTCTCTTCCCTTTGCTGTAGGAGAAGAAGGAACATGTGGTCTCTAGGGAAATCCTTTCCATTTCTTTTTCCTAACTTCTGCCCATCAAATGAGAAGGAGGTAAAGAGAATTTCTTGGGCTGGTACCAATAAAGGCCAATTTTTGGATCTGTTCTGGTCAGGTAAAATTGCTTCTGCTGCTGCTGTTACAACTTCCATTCTTAATAACCATTTTGTGACCTTCACTCCCCATCAATCTATCCCTGAATAGTTATTCTATTTGCAGCTTTCCCTCTAGCTCCCTTGTCCTTTGAAAGACAGCTGTGCAGTTTTTCAAGCACTGACACTGCTTCCACTGCTTGGCTGATCTTCCCAGAGGTGTCAGGGGCTGCTTAACCCTCCCAAGGTGGCTCACCGGGCTGCTGCGCTTGGGATGGCTTCTCACATCCGAAGAGCTGTGCTGTGCCTGGATGTTACTGGCAGTGCCACCAGACTGCTACTACGCTCGGTCAAATTCCCTTTGGGTAAATCTCTTTGCATTGTTTATCTTAGCAGACTGCAATAATCTTGTATTACCCTGAGAAAAGAAAGATGTGACAGAGTACCTGAGGAGACAGTCTCAGGTTGGAAATGAATGGTAACTATTTCCAGTCGTACGTTACACTAGTGTAAGAAGATGACTCAATCTCTCTTTCTCTCCCCCTTTTAAGCACTGCTATTCTGTTCTACCCAGAGAATCTAACATTATTAAAATCACCTTCAGCCACTTAAAACCGGAGAAGTATCTGAATCAGGTCTGTGGATCAGAAGACCCCTGAGCTTTGGAGCAGTTCCAACCCCGGATCCTGCAGCAAGTGCTGCAGTCAGCCTTGTCTCTCACTCACTGCTGTCAAACATTTGCAGAATTGCCCTTCTAAATGTCTTAATCCTTCCATTTTTGCTGATTTGTAAGTGATGCCATACCTGCTTTTTGATAACAGGCACCAAGTAGCTCCCGTATTTGCACATCTTAACAAATGTGGTAAGTTGCCTTCCTGCTTCTCACAGGGGAACCCGGGTTACTTCCACAGAAAACTCAACTCAAAAGACAACTAAGAAAAATACCATCGATGTGCTAAGACGACTAATTGGTATTTGGTTTATAGTTACATGCTGACAATGATTAAACTAATTACAAGGCATACTGTGCTAAATTGCTAGCTCTTTGCGTACTTCTAGTGTAGCTGAGAACCAGAGAGGTTCTGGTTCAAACTCTGAGTGTGTTAAAAAGATTCTTGTTAAGATCACTTGCAGAGCTGTCAATGTGTGTGCACACACATAACGCACACAGCTGCGTGTATGTGTGAGAGATCTGTATTCAGAGAGAGATGAATACAAAATTCATTCTTTCAGTCAGAGAGAATGGATAGTGTTGTGCTCTGTTAAACAGTTGCTGTGTTTCAGTCGAGATTGCTTCAGTGTGAAGCAAAGTGATTCATATATGTTTGTCCAGCACATGTCCTCTACAGTCTCAAATGAAGGACTATGCAGACCCAGACAAATTCATTTGGAAAAGTAGGAAAGATTTCTGCCTATCAAGAGATAACATCGCCCATGCCATCCGGATATGAAGAAAGATAATAATTTTCATTACAACAAAAGTAACTTTTTTAGCACATATTTTATTTTTGGGTCACCTCCAATGGCTAGACGAGAAAAGATGTTGCTTTGGCAATATTCTTTTAGGTGCAGTTTGATGCTAGAGGCCAGTAGCCAGGAGCAGTTTTTGTATACTAGAAATACCAGCAAGGGCCTTTTTTCGTCTCCTTCCCCTTCTCAGCCTGGCAGAAGTCATCAATAAAATTACAGAAAGTGGAGTTACACAGAAAAATATCAATCATGTAGTGGAAGCAAAGAGGGATTTTTGCAAGGGCTACAGGTAAAACTTGCACCAAAATGAGTCCTTCTTAATTTTACTTATTAGCTTAGTTTTTGCAACACATGTTATTGCATTTGTGGTTTTTATGTTTGTCGAATATCTTATTTGTCTTCTGTTATGTGCTACATTAAGTGTTACATACGTGATACTGTGCCTTGAGTTTTCTGATGATACAATATTTACATTTTTTATATTTAATGATTATTGGGATATATTTAATACATTCTTACCATCTCAAATACATAAATATGCAAACATTAAAGCTAGCTAAAACTGAGGACCCATCGTTACTCAAATAATGCTAATAAAAACCACAGAGAACCTTTTTAAAAACTGTCAAACAGGGTAAATTGTATTCATCCACAGCTGTTTATAGAAGTAAAGAGGATGTCTTCCAGCTTTCAGGTTCATTCCACATTAAAGACAGGAATTATGTCCTAGGGAAGGGGATTACTGTCAAACTGAAGACAATCAGCTGGCATGGGAGGAAGGCTTAAAAGAATGTACATATATGTGCTGAGATCTGAACATATTCAGTGTGCTGTGCAAAGAGTAGAAAGACCAAATTCCTATATTAGGCTCTGCACTCAGGACACAGTGACTCATAAAACCACAGCTGTAGGAAGATGTGTCCCTGAGAATGAATGCCACACAGTGTTAGGAGATCAGGACTCTCCTCTCTACATTTAATGCAAAATTTCAGATGTCTACCACAGTTTTGACTTAGTAAAAGAAATTTCTTACAATATTGTGATTCTTATTCTAGTCCCACCTGGACTCAGGAAATTAAGTGGCCATGAAGTGATAGAAGTGAAAACACTTGAAAATTTAAATTTGGCTTACTTTAATAAATGTGGTGGTTTCTGTTTCATTTGAACCTCTCTGCCTTTCCCTTGTTCAGTCCACTTCAGCTAGAGCAGAATGAAACTTCGATAAAGCTCAAATTAGTCATATCTTACCCTCTGTATTCAACATAAGGGCTGGCAATGCTCTAGTAAGGCAGGCCAAGTTCTCCTCTACATCAGGTTAATTCTAATAATGGAGCCTACTAACATGTGCCAGCCTTCATCACCACACTGAATCGCTGTGCTTCCTCTCTCTGAGTGCAGTGCATTCCGTTTGATTTCTGTTTGTTAGACAAGTGTAATGTATGGGTATGAAAATTACCCCTTTTCAGCTGAACTCCAGATTGTACATTCCCACAGAGTACTTAACAGCGTAGGAGGCCAGAATCAACAAATGGTCAGACATTTACAAGCTGGTTCAAATCTTCAAACTTAAAAATCCCCAAATGAGGACTTTGCAAATGTAATAAAAATATTTTTTAATTTGAATATTCATTATTTTTCTATTAGTAAAACTATAACATATCATGTCTTACAGCAAATTTAGAAAATTGAACAAAACCAATGTCAGTATGCAGAAATAAAGAACAGAACAAACTGGTTGAGTAATTAAATGAGAAATTGAGCTCATCCTTGAGAAGCTACAAAGCTAAAAGCTTGTGAGAATGATTATGAGTATCACAATTCGTAGAACATGCATGCATCTAATTCCTCTAATAAGTTGTGTTTGTTGTTCTGTGCATTTTGTATTTCAGAGTTACAGGAAGCCCACTGCAAATCTCATGCCGGCACCATGCAGAGTGCTGAGAAACAACAGTTCCCCACTCGCTGATGCCACAAGGGTAATTTGCCCATCTCAGGTGATGTAGCTGAACACAATGAAAGAAAGGGGTCCAGTAAGCAGGTAGGATGAATTTTGTTAGCGGTCATGACCACCTGAAATGGTCCCATTGGTGAACAGCTTATGATTACCCTCTTCTTCCAGTGCTGTGTGACAATAGGCAGCTATGTACTTCTGAAAAGAAGGCTCTCAAAATTGGCTCAGAGAGGAGCACATACAACTACTTTAGTTTGCAAGGCGATATGGACAGAATCATAATTTCATTGTCAAAGAAAGGGCAGAAGTAATTGTATATGAAACATGTCATCTTTCTTAACCAATAACATGACCTCCAACTTAAGAGTTTACCGTCTCCTACAGGCTTCCCTTCTCCTAAGTACTTTCCCAAAAGCACTGTCCTGATGGAAACAGAGCAGATAACGGCTTATGGTAGGGACACATTAAAGCAATTTACTGATAGATGCATCAGAAAACTCAGATAGGTAGGACACAACCAACCAAACTGTGTCATCCAGTAGTATCACATCTGCAAGGAGGGGGAATTCAAACGCTGAGAACTTATCTGTCATTGTTTTTCACCACTGACTCACTAATTGTGTTTTAATGATATTTTCTCAACAAAATTACCAAAAATAGATCAGTTTTAGAATGGTAGATTCTGAACATCTGTGTTTTGCCAACAAAATCTGACCATTAGGGAACTACGGTTTCTTTGTAGTTGCCGAGAAAATAATGACAACTCAACCCAAGAATCAATTAAACTGAAGAAATTGTTCCATATCCTTCTTTTATGGCAAGGGAACAGGTGTTTAATAATTTACATAAATTATACAAAATCTAAAGTATTTACAGTAACCAAACACTTAGCAAGAGACATGAATGAAGAAGTAAGTTAGCTGATGATGTTTTCTATTCCAACCAGTGCCTCTTCAGCACTTCTGTAGTTATAGGTCTGTGAAGGTTTCTGTTATATATCCTATTTTCATGGATTCATAACTCAGTCCTAAAAAAACTTCTGATTTGCATTTGGCAGGCAAAGATTTTAAACTGAGACTGGATTTTTTTTTTATTAGGTTATGGGAAAAAAAAGTCAGTTTAATTGTCTCTAAGTTATGCAAGTATAAAAATGGAATGTATTGGTTTCAGACACTATTTTATGCTGCTACAACTCAAAACTGCTTTGTTTTTTTAAGGGGAAACTTTACAAGCCGTTAGTCTGAATTGTGGATTAGTGCATTTGGGAAACTTGGAAAAATAAATGTAAAAACACTTGATTTCTTCCCTCTTTATAATGATGTTTGATCTCTAGGTACGCTCCATTCTTTCAGCCAGACTTTCTCCAAGATGCAGTGCCGTGCTCTGCCATCACTTATGTAAGACAGCTCTCAGTTTCATACATTTTACATGATTCAGGTGAACGGCTTGAATCTGTTATACAATTTACATGAAATTCATCCTCTACCTTTCCACAAACCTTCCACATTCTTAAAGATCTTGGCAGGTATGTGAGTACTGAAGGGAATCGTTAAAGTTATCAAGAAAAAACTCTGCAGATTGCACAATATGCATTATATATTAAAGGTTAGATTCACCCTGAAAGGAAAGCAGTTGGTAGGTGACCAGAAAATGCTGACTCTTTTATTCTGTATCTTTCCTAAGAACTGTTGAAGTGACAGGTTTTGGAGGCACTGTTCTTTACCGCATGATTAACTTGTAGTATTCATAGAAGACCTAGATTGTGCCCTGGAATCCTCCTAGATTATGCCAAGTGCCTTTCATGTGTTTTGGTTTATTCCTAATGGGCGGCACGCTTCCTAAAGCAGCTAGAACAGCCAGATCCAAGTTGTGTTGCTGCTCCAAAATTCTCTGCAAGAATAGCTGAAGGTCCCTGTATGTTGCATTGTGTTACCTACAATACCACTAAATAAGATAGAAATATGTTATGTAACGATATCTAGTAGCTGAATTGAAATAATGCTGCGGAAAAAAAATGTTCATATAGATTGAATACCAAGTTCGGTATGTCCGGATACCTCCTCCCACAGGAGATTCCTCCAACAGGAGGGATGTCTAGCCCCTGTAGTCTATTCTACAAAAGTTTAGTAGTTTATTCTACAACCCCCTTTTGGATCAAGGGAAAAAAAGCATTGAGGTCTCAGGTCAGTCAGTACTCTCACCAGTTCCAGTTAATCAAACCCTTTCTGATCACATGGGAACTTTTACTTGTGCAGATGTAACATGTACATAGAATCCATATGCATGTGTGGTTTTGCATGCATGTCACCACACATGGACTTCATACTACCTATTTGTGCTGCCAAAATTTCCAAGTGAGTAAAAAATTACATGGCACTTTTTGCAAGTTTATTTTACAAGTTAATGAAAAACTCCTTTTATACTTTATAGCAGCAATTTCAATCTTTCCTATTGGTTCCTAGATCTTAATGTGAAATAAAACCAAGCACAGATTACAATTACCAAGAATATCTCTATAAAAATTCTCAAGAAATGATCAAGCTCTGTTTTTTTCCTCTTGTTCTATCGCTCCCTTTATGCCTTTTGTATGAAGGTTCACACAACAGCGATGTGGAGATTAGAACAACCAGCTGTTTCTGAACAAATATTTCTATTTGGAGGTCAGAGAGCAAACCAGGCAAATCTAGCATAAGCGTTAATGTTGATTTGACTGTTCACTGGCATTTTTTAAAACATTGCTATGTTATCAGACAGTTGTTTCAGCAGTTCTGCGTGAACTGTCCTCAACCCACTCTTGCCAAGGGCTCAACATGCCAATAGTGAAGGCTGCCAGACCCATTAGATGACTGCCCAGTTTGGGCCACCTTAGGTAGGATGACTGAAGGGCATTTATGCTGATCTAAACAAACCTATTAGAACTTGCAATAATATTCGTTAAGGAGGAATGTTTCTGCAAAAATATGGAAATTTTCCAGAGTATAATAGAGTGTATATAGAGCAAGGCGACTAAGAAATGCAGACCTTTTCTGCAGGTCCTAATGGCATTCTAATGGAGATTTCCTTGATTCCTCGGCAGCATATAGCTGACTTAGCAAATCCCTAATTGCAGGCCCTGAAGGCAAACTGTACTTTTCAGCTCTCTGTACTGGATATATATGTGCATATATAATTCAGTTATTCCCCCAGGATTTTAAAAAAGGGTAAGAGTAAATGTCATCTGAATACCAAAGGCAATAAAAGAATAGCTAGTTGGGTCCAGTGGCATTCAGTTCTCCCCATGCTCCCAACCCTCAATTTCATATTTTTAAGCAGAGCTGAATGTTAATTCTTACTGCATCCCAAAATGTATTGTTGTGAAAAATGTCGTACTATTGCATAGGACTCTGATGGCTACTGGGAAATGATTTTATTGTTCATCTCTAAAACTCCAGAAGTAGGGATATTTTCTCTGCCAGGAACACCATCGTTATCTTTCCCTTATCCACTTTTCTGTAGTTTTCCACTTTGCCTTCTTTTTCTAGGTTCTGTTCTTCTGTAAGTTCTCTTCTACTTCTCTTTGGGTTTTCCTCTTTTCATGTTTGCTTCTCTTCTATGTCCATCTTCCTTTCATACTAGTGCCGCACACAATCCCTGAGAGTCTGTCTTTGGTGTCAACAGTAAAATCTTCATGGATCCCAGTAAAATATTTCCCCTGCATCTTTCACAACATAGGGACATTTTGTTTTTCAAGGTTCTTACACTCCTGAAGTGATTTCAGCAGGAATTAAAGTTTAAACGCAGATATGTTATGTCCCAAAGTACCTCTAGATATTAAAAGTTTTACGTAAATATGTACCAAATACTGCAAATGAGGAATATGGAAGAATCCAGGGACATTTGTCTCTGTGGTGGTGAAGGCATACACATTTGTGTAGCTTGTCCCAAACATATATTTTTAAACACATTTTACAGCAACATGCCATTGTATATTCCAGATACAATACTTCCAATCCAGAAAAAAAAATCTTTTAAAATGAATTATGTAGATTTTTATTTTTGCAGAGACTTATTTTTCATTTCCCCTTGCTTGGGAGGCCACGTGCCTTAGTTACAATAAGCCCACCAGGGCAGAGCTCAGAGGGAGCTGTAAAAAATGACACGTTAATCCATACTTCTTTGGGCATAAACTTGTCATGGTTTTAAAGCCTGTTATTTTGGGACATACCAGAGCTGAAAGTGAGTGCTGGAAATTAACTTTTTTCCAGCAATATAAGGTGTCATTTGAAAAACTGTGGCTCATGAAACTATGGGCTTTGAGGTCATGTGGAAAAATTTCTGTCTGACTAGGATACTAATGGTTAAAAACCACAGGTGCACCCAAGGTGGAGAAGAAGATGTTAATATTACTCTTGTGTAGCAAAGACAGACATGGCTTCCTAAAAGGATGATTTTTAGAAAAGTAGCAGCTGTCCAAAAGTATTCCTAAGACTAGGAAATTAGAACAGGTCTTAGGAAGATAAGCAGAGACTCGTCTGATAAGTGTGGGACATATTCCTAGTACTAATGGCTTTAAAATGGAAAAGAAAGAGTGAGAGGTAGTTCAGTAATTAGAACTCATCACTCCTGCCTTGGACAAAGACCTACAACGTGAGCTAGGAACAATTACTTCACCTTTTTGCCTCTCTGAGTCCTCATTCCTTATGTCTTCACTGTTGTTATAATTTTGCAGAGAGGTTGATTTTTTTTTTTCTTCATGTGCTTCTTCATATCTCTATACATATTTTTATTCATCTATAAAAATATAGTGGCACCATAGAAAGGGTACAGGGATCTGCATTTGTAAGATCTCATCTGTCCTACCTTTGGGCTTTTCACTAAGTGTGTGTATATATATAAGAATGACTTTTCCTGGACAGTAGGATATCATACTCCTCTATTCAGTAGAAAATTTGGTGAAAAAGCAGTGTCTGGAGCCTATTTAACATACCAGATAGTCTGAGGAATAAAAAAGAATGGAGAGTACTTTAAAATGCCTTTTCTGTTCTGTGTGTAGAGATACAATCACTTATTAAGACTGAAAACAGTCTTTGCCGCAGCTCAAATAATGATAATATAGACTGGCAGTCTTTAGTGATCAGGATTACTAAGCCTACAAACATTCATGTGATTACCCGTATTATGTATAATGGGTGTTAAAAAGTGTAATGGTTTTATTTGAACTCTCAAGCTACCTATACTTCAGTTAGCTGTCAGTGGTTTGGCTTTTCAATATCTTCCTTATGTAGGTACCTACCTTAAATAATCAGTGATACCTCTTGGACAGTCTCATGTGCAGTTGCTTATGCCCTCTGTACCTATCGGTGGGTAACAAGCAACTACACAAACACTTACATAAAAAAAAATGAGTAAGAAATGCCCTGTGTCTCCCAACTCGTACAAAGCTACTTCAGCAAGTCTTCTCTATGGTTCATTTTGACTGGGGTGTGTGTTGATGTTCATACCATCCCTCTAGGTTTAGGTAATTTTAAAGCTTTTTCATGACAGAGGAAAAATAAGGTATAAAAATTAAATGTGTCCTCAAAGGGACTATATTTGGGTAAACAACTAAAGTTATGACATCTTGAGATCTTTGTTAGGTCTTACAGCTATACAGGCTTTATGATACCATACTGAGCAGTCAATTCTATTTTATTGTTTCACTTTGTGAAACATGGTTTGTATGATGAGAGTCAAATAAGAATATAGGATCTGATCCAATGACTATGTCATCCAGAATACAGCAGTGGCCAAGAGCAGAAGCAGAGTAAAGTAAAGGTTAGAAAACCTGTCATATGCTAATTTGTCCCCCATACAGATCTTGTCTGGATTTCTAAGAATTATTTTATATTTCACAAAGTTTATTTATTAATTCTGACAGTTCCACATAGCTACTCTGTCTGTTTAATGTTTCACTGCACAGGTATACTATATTACATCCCAGACATTTATGTCAAATCTGTGTCCATGCTCTTGGGCTACAGCTGGATTTCTTTGATCTCTTTTTTTTTTCTTGCCATACAATGTTCATGTATGTGTGAAGTCATGCAGAAACTGCACAAAAAGGAATCTTCATTCCCTCAAAAATCATTAAATTTCATGTGCCTTCATAGTATATGAAGTAGAAATATTTGTAGAGAAAACTGGCTTTCAACATAACTTAAAAAGACTTATACAACTCAAACTCAGTGCTTTTCCTCAGAAATGGTGATGTGTCTTTCCAAATGCTTATCTTCATTACTATGGAAACCCTCCTTTCTAATAGTATTTACAGCAAGTGAGAAGAGTACAGATTCATTTCAGTACAGCCACATTCTCTACAAAGTCCATACTGCTACTGCAAGACAGTCAGGTCAAAACCTATGAGACTTTGGAAGCTCAAGGTTGCTATTTCTCAGCAGATATGTAAGCAAGTGGAGGCGGCATGTGGGAACAAACAAGATTAGTCATCCAATCTACTCCTCCACACAGAGTATTAGTAAATAGAGTTGTGTGAATAATTGATTGTTTCACTTTGCTGGCTGAACTGAATGTTTAAAACGAGACATTTTTCCAGATTTCTCTTTGAAATGAAAAGCAGAGAAAATAGCTTGAATGTAATATCTTGTCTAATTTGCATTTTTTAGTAAAAATTTTATCTTCTCATAAAATACTGTTTTGAAACAAAACGTAAATTGTTCACTAATTACTACTTTTTAGTTGAAACTATTAACTGACTTTGACATAAATTTCTTAAATAGTTTGGGCTGGGATAAATCTGCATTATTCAATGGGTAAAACCATTGATCAAACACTCCCTGCTCTAACGTAAAATCTGAAGCTTTCTAATTGCTTTCTTCCCTCAGATACACACAGTGAAAAAGAGTGTTAATGAAGATGTTCGATATGGTGGAAACATAAACTTCATCACATTAATGTGCTGTATTTTATTTTTACAGTTCACTGTTGTTGCCAGGCAGATGTAATTTGCCAGTATGAAGCAGCTACTACTAAGGTAGTATAAAGAACCTGTCCTCTCTTTGACCTTGTGCACATGTAGTTGGTTCTTCACACCTGTAGGAACACATCTTTCTTTATAAAATTTACTAGTTGAACTCTGTAAAAGGCCAGATTTACATAAAATGACCATCCATTCTTTAAGCAACTCTTAGCAGACCAAATTCCCTATGAACTTTATGCAATTGTACTTACAATGTTGTATCTCTATTTTTTCCCCGAAGAAATGTTTTCTATCAAATTTTATTTCAGATGGGGAGATGATGAGAACAAATGGTTGTGACTTCCCACTGCAGCAGAGATATAGGCTATAGGTATAAAAATATATGCATCAGCTGATAACACTCTTAAAAACAATGTTACTTACAGCTGGGTGTCAAAACCATTTTATAATCATTTTATATATCCTACTCTAGATTTCAGATTGATTGTCAATGTTGCTATTATTTTTGCTGTTGTTCTTGTTATTATTATTCTATGAGGCCCTAAAGGCAACAGATAATCATTCTGAGTTAGATTCTTTACAAATGGAAGTCTCTAACTCAAGAGCTCACAGTCTGAACAATCTCAGAGTGATTTAGAATAGTATAAGTTTTAAAAAAAAGCAAAATGGATACAGAATTTAAAATGCCACAGCAGGTGCATAGTTTTTTCTAAGGGATGTTTTGTTGGTAAAGCATTTACATTTAGTTTCGGCTAAACTTATTTTCCCCTAAATTTTAGGAACAGTAAATAAATCCACTATGATCTCATTGGCCAAAAGAAAATGTTAAGTTCTTGCATAACACTGAGTCCTTCCACTCTGGTAATGATTCTCAGTAAAATGCTTCAGGACTTTCTTTGGTTCAGGAACATTATTTAAAACTAAAAGTGAAAACTAATCAACATTTTAATGTAGATATGCTTTTGGGAATTTCTGTTCTTTTTCAAGACCTATTGCATAATTGCAACTGGTCAGGGTTCGGTCTTGAAATGTTTTGATTTTTGCAAGTTTTATGGAAATCTGTGAATTTCATAGGCTCTCCGTATCTCCAGAATGTTGTCCTTTTATTGCCTATACATATTGTTGCAAGTATAGAGCACCTACTTTAAACTTAGTTACGGTACAAAAAGAGGTATTTCCAAAGGGCTTTCTGTCCTGGTTAAGAAATTTTTGTAAAATGTCAAAGCAATCCATACCTTTGTTCAAATCAGGAAATACATTCCTGCATAAGAATTTTTCCTGGAATGCCATTTGTTTTGCAAGTTTCAACATTTATTTTACTGAAGAGTGAGGTTGTTCATGAAGGTCCATCACCACTTGAACCGATACAGAGAACAGTGGGGCCACAATCCCATGTGGTGCCTGGACAGCTGATCTGTGGATTTGGTGCTCAGGGGCAACCCATCCCTCAGCTGCAGCATTGCTCCACAGCCACCCCTGGCATTCGAACCCACGTGCAGCAGGTGACAGGCTCTAGGCTGAGACAATGTCAATATAGTGCTTATTCCTTCAAAATTGACAAGAGTTTAAAAAAAAAATCTTATTTCGAGGACAAAGAAAAAGGCAACATTTAAAGCCTGTCTATTATAGAAATTCCATATCTGTACATCTTAGTGTAAGCTGATTGCAAAAGCGAAGGAGAAAAAACAGAGCAGGAAGAGGTTGGTTTTAACCTTTACAGAACAGAACATACAGAGATTAATAAAAGACAATAAGTGCACATTATATGGAAAACCAAAGCAGTTAGGGGAACCTTAATATTGGACAATATACCTTGGCAAATTCAGAAAAGAAACTCCACCATGTCATTCTGCTTACAAATGATCTTGTGCTAACTACAATCTGGTTAGCTAACTTGCTAACTGGTCGTCTTTTCTATGGAAATTTTTGAAACTGTTTAAAATGTGGAGAAACTTAGGCATTTTAAAGAGAGTTTAAGGAGACCAGATCTGGGAAGCATTGAGAAGCTTGTCTGTTGGGATTCTGGGTGATATGATTTCATCAGTTTGGCTTTCCTCATTAGCAAGTGTTTATCTGATTAAATCCCTAAGTCATATAAAACAAGTTAAAAATTGAGTTAATTTCAGCATGTTGCTTTGAAAGCTTGGACTATCTAAAATGGGACAGGAAATATTTATTAGGAGTACTAAAGCTGAGTGCTTGAAAAAATTCTTAGGTAAATTTTGCAATATGGTTTTCAAACAGCCTTATTTAACGTGGATCTATGTTGGTTTATGCAAGGCAAGATGCTGGATTACTGTCTTTCATCCATCTTTCTGGAGACCTCTTAAGAAACAAATAGACAAAGAAACAATTAGATGTTTTCTCATTATAGCATTGTGCTACCGTTATAATAGTTATGGTCGACAAGACACTTCCATTATTGGTTTCATTTTCAGCTGCCACTAAGTTTCCGAAACAATTATTCTTTCAGCTGAAATTTCTCATGCTTGTTCTTAATCCCAGAGGTGGATTGTCTTGTAAGGTTTATAAAATTACTTTTGGCTGTTTTTCTGAAATATCTAAGCATGAAAAATTGGTATGTTTCACCAGTTATTGTATTTGTTATTTATATTATAAGTTCTTCTGGACAGGGATTTGGTTTTATGTTTAGTATATTTTATTGCAGTAAAATCTAGACTGCAGTTATGATACTATATAAATAAAAACTAGTTTAATTTTTCACAAGCTTTCTTTAATGATTCGGTAAGTCAAGCATATTTTTATTTTAAACTTCAGGGGCTATGGATTTTGAAAAGTGTTAGTTTATTCACAAAATTCTATATTATATGCAATTAAGAATAATGGCCTGGATTCTCAGCTGAAAAGTGCTTCATGAAACTCAGTGTGGAAGAAGAGTCACTCTACACTTAGGACCTTGTTATATTTATTCTCCTTGGGTTAAGGCTGTTCTCATGCATTCAGCTACCTGTCATTCCAGGTGGTAACTGTGGATTCACAGCGTGCATGAACCTCTTTGCAAGCAGTGCTGTTGGAGCTTCAGCTATGAGCTGCCCTAAAATACGTGTTTGAACTTTCCTGGATTTATAGCAGCTGAAAGACTTGTCTTGTGCATGTCTATCAATACTCACTCATAAATCTCACACATTCCCTTCCATTCATTTGCATTCAGCACTGGGCCATTTTTTTGTAGTCAGAAACTCCATGCTCCTAAACTTGTCCTCCTGAAGCACTTCAATTTCTCCAGCCATAGTTTTACCTGTACAATATTGCTTACTTTCTTTCTGTGATCTCCATCACCGTGACTTTTCCATCACTCTCAACTATTTCTTCTCTGTCATTGTTTGGTTCTGTGAAATAGGACTTTAGACTTTCCAAGCCACTTCCTTCCCCATTCTCATTTTTTCTTTTCCCTTCTGAACTTGTTTTACTAATAGTGTCCGCATTAATGCTGCTTCTTTTTCTTGCAGTTCTTACAGTTTTGCTACTGCTGCTATTACTAACAGACTGTTATCTAATTTTTGTGATGCCTAGAAATATTTTCAGTTTAATGTAAGTATGGTCATAGGAACACATTTATTCTTCTGCCAAGGCTATCTGCTTCTCATTCAAGAGATCCATTTCTTTTCTAGAGATCTATCAGTAGTGTCCTCATAACTGCTAGCTCTTTGGTCCAAAAAAGAAAGTAAAAATCTGCATATAGAAAGGTAGTTTGTGTTTCTCCATTGAGTCCATCTGTACATTGTATGTCTTCTTTACTTTGCTTTGCTTTTAGTCTCTTTTCCTATGTATCCACAATCACTCGATGTGTATATCTGTGTACGATCCCTTACTAACTTTTAAAATCACCAGCCAATTTCAAGCACATTAAGAAGAGAAATGAGAATCAAAAATTGTAAGTTCTCACAGCTTCTATGAAAGCAAATAGACTAAGAGGGGATAAGGGGTCTGTAGTGTTTTGACCGAGTGGAAAGGCTGCAGTATGATCTCACAGTGGAAGACAGCAGATGCAGAAAAAAATCCCTTTAAAAGTCTACTTTGGAGGAAAAGCTTAAATGTGAGCACTCTTTGACATCATTGTTAATCAACCTTGAAAAGATTCAAATACTAGGAAACACTGAGTCCCATACCCATATATCTTTCTGGATTGTGCCAAATGTATTTGAAACATTTCATGTCAAGATTAGTGCCTTCCTGCAAGTTTAGCAGCAATTGGAATTGTATGGGTACAACCGGAGTGGGATAACACTATTGTAGAGGAACAGACACACGGATTACAGCTTAGACTGAGGATGAAAATTTCCAACTCCAGAGGGTATTGAAGAGAAGTTGGAGCATGGAAGCCGTTAAGAAGTTCATCACATGGAGCCATTATACTGTATTCGACTTGAATGCTTTGAATGCATCAGAATGTTAAAAAGAGCTCATCATTAGGTGTAGATGTGCGCCTAAGTTTCCCTGGGAGAGTATTCTTCATAATATGAGATTGCTTGGGATCCAATTACTTTAATGCCTATTATGCTCACTTTTCATGCAAAACACCTGTTAATAGCACAGCAATAGTATTACTCTAAAGGATGCTGTTGTATTGAGGGTGAAGAATATATATCTATTTATGAGAGGTAGACCCCTTTTTATGTGATAGTGTTCCACCAGGGCTGTATTCATCTTTATTAACTCTGAAGGCTAATTCAGTAACAATTTTTTACAGCATTATGACTACTTCGGAGGAACCAGCAGTAGATGTTTTTAAGACAGATTTTTAAAGGCATTTATGCACCTGTGTGGCTACAAGCATAATTAAAAAAAATTGTGAAAACCCATTTTCATAATTAATTCATTTCTGAATGCATTTAATGCAGTATTGTGATGTTGTCAGGCTGCATTGCTGGTGAATACATCTTCTTCTAATGTCCCTTATTATAGAAGCATGCATCAGACTTCTGAGAGCTTACAAATGTGAGGAAAAGTAGAGTACGGCTAGTGTGGAACAGCTATTCAGCAAAGACTATTTTTCTTTACCTTAGTGTGTGGATTTTAGAAGTGGATTGCCCTAATCTGCATAAAGGCACCTTTGCTTTGGAATAAAAAGGTTCAAATAAGGTATTATTGTTATCACACTCTGAATTTATACTGTGGTAATTTCATATTAACTTGCCTAGTATCCTTACATATACAAGCCCTGTATGAAAACATAATGGTGGTAGCATGACTCTTTCTCTTTTCATAGATAACTGTGAAACTGAGATTTGGAAGATTAATTTACATTAAAAATATTTGGAAGTATTTTTCAAAAGTACAGATAAATAGATGTTAAACAATATGCTTTAAAATTACCAATTCTAAAATATAAGCAATGATTCACCATTGGTATTATAATAATTAAAGCTAATATTACTTCAGATAAGCAAAGAGAGGAAAAAGAAAATCTTTTAAAGTGCTCTGTGACTAACAAGTGTCAGAAAGAATCAGTGTTTGTGTAGCAGGATTTCTGAAATAAATTTCCAGCTGGAATCTGCAATTTTGGCTCTTGTTTCTGCTTTATGCCTTTTTCTTTCAGTCCCCCTCACCTAAATTCCTGCCCTTCCTTCCACCACTTATTTGCTATGACCCGGTTTTTAATAGCAAGAGAACTATGGCTGCACTGTTTTCAGATTACCTGAAACTGAGATCATGTCTAGTACCTAATAAATCCTCCTTCTCATTGCTAATATTGTGTGGCCACGTGGTGGCTTAGAACATCTTAGTCAAAATATATAAAGAGTAAAAAAGTACAGATCTTTTCAGCAAGGTTCACTACAAGAAAGGCCTTTGGCTACTCACTGTTTTCTGACTCTGCGAGCTGTTTGGCTTTCCTGTTCTTGAAGAAGGCGCCCAGAACCGGGAGGGTGCATGCAGGAAGCAGCAGGGATCAAAGCAATGGTCTGAAGCAGAGCTGAGGGGTTGGATGCTGAAGGGCAAATGAACATGGAGAAAGCAAAAGGCGGTATGATCAAATGGGACATCGGCACTCAAATAGACTAAATCATCACATATGTGGGATTTCCTATTATTTGACCTTTCTGAATGGATGGGCTTTTTCCAAAGACATGTAAACAGTGTTTTAGAGATGTATACTGTCATTAAAGCCCTAATTAAATGTTTATAGCATAATTTAGGGTGGGCATACTGGGACGAAGTTCAGATATTTGTCAGACAGGTGTAAAGACATGCCTACACAAAACTTCTCCTGTACGTTTCAGCAGTAGATTCTGCATGGAATGTTGCACATAGATGTGTCTGTGGATCTTCAAATGCTAACCAAAAAGTCCCCACTAGACATGCTGAGGAAGGAATGACACATTTCCCTGCTTGCTAGTGTTATAATTGTTTTCAGATGTTTTCACATTATTACATTATGTTCCCATTGTGTTTTCATATTTGTATGTTTCTATGTTCTGTGTATTTTTTGGTAAATATGATGTACATTGAACTTCTTTTTCGTGCTTTCATGAAGTGAAGACCATTAATACATAGTTTTATAACTGAATCCTAATAGCACATAAAATATAGCAAGTCAAAAAGCCCTTCCTTTGTGTGCACTGTCTCAAGTTATTCTACATCTGTGCACGTTTGTATGTATATGGGACTAAGTTGGGACTCCTTGTTTCTGTTTAGTCTGGAGTAAACAAATTTCCTGCATCACTCTTTTGTAAATACTACCAATCTATTTACATCATTCATGGTTAAACAACTGGATACATGTGTATCTACATTACATTCTGCATATACTGCAATCGTTAGGGAAATATTTTAGCATACAATAGAACAGATTAAGAATGCTTTTTCATTAAAATCTCAAGAGTGGGAATTTAGACATAATTACATTTTGTGCAACCAGTAGTACATAACCATATCACTTTATTACAGACTAAATTTTGAAGTGAAGACGAATCAGAGCTCTCATAATTTTTGATGGAACTATGAAGTCAGCAGATCCATACAAGTACACACTGTTAAGGAGAATAGCTACTTTTCATACACGAGTAAAGAGAAGAAAGTATTGCTATACTCTAAAATTAATTATTTTACTCCAAAATTATTAGTTTTGGTAAAAACTCTACATATTTCTGTAATTACAGAATATAGACAGACAATTGAATTAATTTTCAGTCCTCATTAGAAGTAACAAATAGTACATACATTCTACATTTTAAAGACAATCTGGTTGCTAATAATGGAATAAGTTAGTCTTGAAACATGACATGCAGTCTTTTCTCAAAAATGTTTGAGAAAAAGGTAAAGGAACTACAACTGCACAGTGGAAAATCTGTCATACTCAGTAATATGAGACTATGTTTTCCAGCTACAAATATAATAGAGAGATTACCCTTCTGCTGCCTGAACTGAACAAGCTAGAACTGATTTCTGAAAACACACAGCAGAAGAGAGTGATCCAGTCAGCCTCCTCCCAGCAACCCTGTCCAAAAATCTTGGCTGTACAGTCAAAACTTGGCAAGAGGTGTACAGGACCACATACAATGGAAAACCACCCAAGAGCATCATGACATTTATTGTACTTAAGAGAATACCGAACCTCTATCTGAACCCCGTTGAAGGGGAACAAATACTCTTTGCAATAATACGAACCAAGTTTCCCAAACATCAGGGTATATGGAGATACAACCAAAGCCAACAAAACATCCCATGAAAAAGTGCATTTAATATTTCAGTTCAAGCCCCTTTTCCCATTTCTATTCTGATTTTACAACAGGAAGAGTAAATGCCAATAGCTGTAGGAGTGAACAAAGTCATTTATTAAATGTACATGTATCTTTTGTGTTCACATGGGAATGGGGTATCTTGTCCGGTGAAGGAAATCAAACGCTGCTAGGAATTTATTGCAAAGGTAGTTATTGTGCCTCTCTCTACTGAACTGCCTGAAGGCATAAAAAAATATATTTTGTTTATAACTTTTTAAAGGTGCCTGAAGATTTTCATCTCACGTGAGCATTACGTATGTGTGTAGGTCAAAGTTTTCTTTACCATCACCAAAACAGAGTGCTGAATGTGAGTTAGCTGTTAGCCTATGTCCTACATTACCTTCATTTCAATAGCGTATGGACAAATTCTGCAGTCAGACAGAGGAAGAGTGGCTGTGGCCTTTGAGCCCCGGGTCCAGTTCTTCTGAAACATCCTTCTCTTGGCAGTTCCTCTGTGCTCATCCTGCTGACCCTGCCCACAGCAATCCTGTGGGCATGGCTTGCAGCATGGGATCCTACATTTACTTCACGGCTTTGGCAAGAAGAGGGATTTGTTCACTGTTACCCGAATTTGATGTGAAAGAAATATTGTGAGATTCCAGCATTACTCTCCTAATTCAAATGGTTCTAGACTACTACTTCTGTTCATTGAATGGAATCATGAATCTGTATGATGTGCTATTACCGTTCATCTGTTAGATTAACGTACTGAAAAGCATCTACTTAACATAGGCAGGTCTTTCATTTAGAGAGACAGTATTCTGCTCCCTTTATAATTTTTTTTTAATTTTTTTTCATAAATTGGAAACAGAACCAGCTGCTCCCATGATTACATAAATTTTGCGCAACTGTGTTACTGAAGGCCTTCAAAACGGTGCTTTCAGATGATCAGCCTTGTATCCTAACTGTTCCATGTCTTGAGGAAAGTAGTCTGAAGAATTGCAAAACTCCCAAAGATTGCAACATCTTGGAGAAGTTGATTGCAAAATTGCAGTTCAACACAAATTAAAGCACAGCTTTTATAAATTCCTCAATTATGACTTTTATAATGGAAAGAGGAACTGACCTTCAATTCTGACATTACAAATCTGTAGTGCTAAGAAACATGTAATAGTCATTCTTTATCTGTCCTGTCTCACAAGACAGTACGAAAATGTATCATTTGCTAACACTACATATATAGACTTGAGCTAATATTGTCCTACAGCTTTAGGAGGCCTCTCCTCCTTACCTATTCTCGTGTGAAGCAAATTTAAAAAATAAAATAATTTCACATTGTCTAATACAGTCACATAGAATATAGCAAAATACCTCCTTTATTTAAGGAAAATTTAGGAATAAAAACAGCATAAAGGTTAGATAAGTCTTGATCTGAAGGATCACATCTTAGCATCAGAAAAGACTTCTCAGTGATCAACTAGGGCTGCAGGACCATAGCAGTTCCAGGCTATAAATATATTATTACCTCATCCAAATGATACATTTTTGCATTATCCTGTACTGCAGTCTCTTTTTTGTCTGTGTTATGTAACAGCTGCTGTGATATTAATGCTTGCCTTGGACTTAGATTTGATAGCTTATGGATAGCACCAGTGTTTAAGTTTTACTATACATGCTGGATTTTAGTATACTAGACAACTCTATGTCTTGCTTCTATTTCTCTGATTATGTTTTATTTTTATGCTACCATCAATAAATGCCTTGTATTTTGAATTCTCTTTAAGGTTTTAAACAGGTAAATTACTGAAATCAAAATATCAGAAATATTATGAAGGAATATTAAAAACCTCTGTGATCTAAAAACCTGCATATAAAAGGATGTAGGGCATTTTTGTGCTATGTCAAAAAGATGGGATTACCCTTAGAAGCAATAATTCTTCTAACCACTTATACAAAAGTTACTTTTCTTTGGAAAATGCAAGCACCTCAGGAGAATCAGAAGCAAAATAACTGAGCTGAAATCCTGGACACACTATAGTTGATTTCAGCCCAGGATGGGAAATGTGTAACTCGCTTCAAGAGTTTGTTGCCCCATTGGAAATATTGCACTATTCTGAATGGACAAAAATACAAATATAAATACAAATAAAAATGTTAATGGTAATTTGACTACTAATGAGACCCAATGCTCTTATCATCTGACAGTTCTGGGACCATTCGGGTGGTCTTCAGCTTAGTCTTGGTGTTAGAGCTCCAAGTTATTTAAAAACTCATTATCATAACAGAGTGAGGTCCTTTGATGACAAAGAATCTAGACTGAATGATTAGAGATTTGTTTTACGTTAGCTGGTGATTAATGAGAAGTCAGTGCCTGAGCTTATAACTAAGACAAGTCCTTAATTAAACAACAGGTTAGCTAACAAACATCAGAGGACAGAGGCTGTGTGAGAGAGTGAAGCCATGCTTTCACTAAGGCTGATTAACACATATCCAGCTGATTGGCAAAATGTTTGTCAGAAGGCATCAGAGGCATTTCATTTCAGCCAAAGCCTTAAAGGGACAGAGATCCTTACAAGGAAGATTGGAGGAACTTTGGCATTTGACCATAGGAGCTCCATCTATAATATGCAGATATTTGCTGATTATCTAATTTGCTTAACATAAATGAAAATAGTATATATGCATAGCTGTAAACTCTTAGTGTTTTAGAAATTGATGTATCTATTTGTTGATTTTTCATTTTCCTTTTGCTCTGTCCAGCTTTGCTTGTGCCAGTTTATAGAAAACAGTTTTCCCTTATTTTTCAGTAACAACAAAGTCATTAGTAAGGCTTATGATATGAACTTGTTTTCTGTTGCTGTCATTATTGATGATGAGGTATGAAACATTTCCAATGAACCTAAAATGCCAAGAGCAACAAACAGCTCAGTTGGAATTTTTTTTTGAAGCTAGACTACTGTAATTCTCTCTCAACTGCTGGTCTCCCCATGGGCAAATACAACACCTACTAGTTGTGTAAAATTCTGCCTTTTTTTTTTTTCTCACAGAGAGTCACACTAGAAATTATCACTTGTACATTTAATCTGCTCCGTTTTTTTCAAAGTCCATAATTTGCAAACACATTTTTAGTAGCATATGCCTGAGGTCTGTTCCCCAAAATAGATAGCTGACCCTGCATTGTGAATATTCCATTTTATCCTCAGATTAGCTGTTCCCACATAGTTATTTTCTTTTCTTCTTCTGTTTGACTCCTCCAGGTTTTCTCTTTTCAGCTGATGAAAGATATAAAGTAGATTGAAAACCATTAGAAGATAATGCCTAACCTTTGGATGAGAATTTGTTCTCCAGTCTTAGAAACATGCAACAGTAGACTGAACAGTCATCATAACTACAGTTGGGAATGTTTTTCAATTGTTTCTAATTACTGTCCTTTTAGGAGCTTCCTCCTACTCTAAAGGAGAAGGCAAACATGATGTCATTGTTTATTGAGCTCAGGATACAAACTAAGACCTTTACATATTAATTCATTGCAAATATTATACGCCTGTTTAATTTTAAGCATGTGCTTAAGCTAGATGTATTTTCATTGAATATTTACATCATGCAGCTATGTCAGAGGCTGCTGGTTGTGTGTTATATCTGAAGTTTAAATTAGTTATCTTGGGAACTGTCAGCAGGGTACTTCAGCTGAGCTTAGCTCAGGCTGATGATATGAGGGTGTTTTCAGCTCTTGGAGGGCTGGGGAGGAAAGGCTGTGGCATAGTTTGAGTTCTGGACTGATGATAATTGACCACTGAGCACCCAGCTGGTTTAAAACCACCTCTGGCATGCCTACATGAATTCTGCCTAGAGAAAGTTATGGTAGCTGAGACCTGCCCTTGCTTTAGTACCAGCCAAGTTGAGTAGATGGTTTGAGCACAAGCTTGAGGTGCTATAGTAACTCAGGAAAGAAAACAGGTTTGGTTGTCTAGCTCAATCATATTGAAATGTTATTGAGAACATCTTCCAAGTCAAAAACTGGACTGGTGGATGACTTAAAAAAACATGTTTTGTGTACAGATTAAAAACTTTAAATGTGTACAGATTAAAAACTTTAAATGTTGATCAGTTGTTTGGATATCTATGGATCCAAGACATCATCTGCCAGGCTCCTATATGAACACAATTTTTTTATCAGCTTGTATAGTTTAAATTTGCAACCTTTTTCTCCTTTTAATTCAGAAGGTGAAGTACTTGCATTACTCCCAGAGGGTAAAAATCTCTGTAAAATTTGCAAACCTAAAGTAAATTTCAAGCATATGTTTTCTGAACTCATTACACTGTTCTCTGGTAACCAAGCTCTTAGCATTATTTTTTTTTCAAACCAGACAAGTGGGACTCCTTTTATAAATATTTTGTTTGAGAGTGTAAATCTTGAAGATAAAAAAACCCAACAATTCACCAAACACCAAAGGAAGTGTACAGACCAGTATTGTCCCAGATGAACTATAAAAAACACTCCTTCAAATGTTTGGCTCTGGAAATATTCATGTTTCTGCCAATCTCCCTTTCCTTCTCCGCTGTTCTTTCCTTGCCCCCTCCTCTCTGCTAGCTTATTTAAAATTGACAAGCCAGAAACTCAATTTATGTAATGAGCTTCATATGCAAAAAGTAAGAATTTGCCCTTTAAGATATATAATCCCTAAAAAAGTACTTGAAAAACATTACTGGGGACAAAATTAATATGCTACCTGCTTTCTGTTTACTATTTTCACTTTGTGCCCTTTTCATTTTCACTGTGTGTCCATTTCATCATTTATGGCACAGAGATTTTTTTTTTTTAACTCTGAAAAAAAAACCCCAACCCCAACATTTGGAGGGAGCTCATTTTGAAGTAATTGGTTAAAATCTAGTAAGGAAAATAGGGAAATGGTTTTGATTTTCATTATGTTTAGGGTCGTTCCCAGGTCACATTTGACACAGATTCAATGTTCATATAAATTTAATAAAATCTGTAAAGGAAATTCAAGTAATAGCTGTGAAAAGAATGTGATCAATAGGAGCCAAAATAAGTGTCACTTTGAAATTTTCCAACTGCTGATGGATAGTTAAATGAATAAAACTATAATGTCTCTACCAACTTTTAAGACCAGAAAGCCCTGGGAAATCAGTCACTTAAGTGACAGAAACTTTGCATGCTAGCAAAGCTGTAATAGCTATTCTGTTCATTTTATATGAACTCGGGGTTTAAATCACATTGCGAGTTATTTCATCACACTCCTGGTCTTTTGATAACAGAATAGTGATAAAGTTATGTTAAATAGCTCTTTTACCACAGTAACTGATTCTCCAAAAATCCTTCTTAACCTATAGCCTGAATTGGCGTATTCATCTTCTTATAACACTATTCAACTTTCATCCTAACAAAATCACTTAAGCTTGTTTTCTACATTTCCAGGTGTCTCCGTGTTGTGGTGTGGTGGTAGCCAGGAACCAGAGGCAGGGACTCTGCCGTAGCTGAATCCCCAGCCTGGATGGCTGTAAAGGGCCGAGAGGCACAGGGGACAACATGGTCCACCATCGTTGCAGGCACAAGCATGTCAGCATAAAGGTATTTAATATCAACCTGGCTTACATGGGAAGAGACGTAACTATATTGGTACAATCTCTCACACAATACAACTGCATTTACATTGTGGTATTTATTGGTATAAGTCCACACTTTGAAATACGTCATATCAGCATATTTATAATAGCAAGATGAGGTCTCCTCATCAGATTTAAAGGTCTTCAGCTGTGGTTTACATGTAGTAAAGTATTGTGAGTCATTCAAAGCCTAGAGAAGTTAAAAGAAATTTCAATGACTTCAGTGGATTTTGACTGAGAACTTAAAGCTCTAGTATTGTGGTAAATCCTCTGCAGGTATATTGCTTAAAAAGATGTTAAATTGGTTGTAGGTGAATAGAAAAGCAGAAGAAAAAAGTGATGGGAACGTGTCGGGGATGTTGCTGCTGTCATAAAAATAGCGTGCGTAATAGTAAAAACTATTTGAATTTAATTTCCTTGTGTTTCATTCTTTATTACTTTTGTGTTTATCAGTTGTTATAAGCTGCTAGATACTACTTGGAAGTTTGTTACTTGTGATTGACGCTCGTCAAGATATGAAAAGACATTCAGCTCCAGATGAGCTGTCTTAAATTCTAATAATGTAAATGTACGTGTGTGCAAACTATAGCGACCCCAGCATGCTTTTCTCAAAGAATCAATAATGTTACCAGAAGTACCCTCAGGGCCCTGACATGTGTTTATAATATGCATACTTCTAGCTAAAATCAGCATCTGAATTACTGGAATATCCTGCATTATATCCTTAGATAATGTAAATCAGCATAACTCCACTAAAGTCAACCTAGGGAAGTTGATTTACAGCAGCAGAAGACCCAGCTTGCTGTAGGTATCCTGTTACTTTCTGCTTATTAACCCATTGGTGTATCATATTTTGTCTTCTTCAGCTTCAGAAATATTTTTTCATGGGCTGAATGGACTTGTATCCATGAAAATGAAAATCAGAAAACTTACAGAGCAATTGACTGATTTCTCCTTCACAGAGGAGTCAGAGATGTTAGTAAGGCTCCGTGAGTAGTAGCAGGTAGTGCAGCCCAGCAGGAGTAGGTTGGAGAACAAAACTCCTGAACGTGTTTCAGGAAACTGTTTCGCACTAGGTCTAGACTGATCCTGTGAACTGAATGAGAATGTAGATCACATTCGCTTCAGTCTTGGATTGTCTCTTCCAGATGAGTTTCCCCTGAAAGAGATCAAGTTTGCACACCATGAGACCTCTGTGAGAAGTGAACCAAAGCACAGTGGCTGGGGCTGAGGGACATGTGTGCTTCCTAAGCTCTCTCAAGAGTCAAATGAAAATGGCAGTGTAGACTCACTCTAAAACCCATGTCACTGCTTTTCTCATTTTCCTTTATTCTCCTCTTCCCTTTGTTTTATTATCATGATTTAATAAAACACAATTGTACTATATTTAGAATGACAACTGACTCCACCAGGGACTTGACCCTTTACTTTTAGAATTGCAGTATTCACCATGAAACAAGTGGAAGCTGATGTGACTCTGAAATGAGCCTAGTGCTACACAGAGGGACTATTTGCTCATCTCAGTATGTTTGTGGCTTGACAGAATCTGTTCTTGTTACCTTATAGAGATACTAGCTGTCTTTGCTGTACCATTTAAAATGTGTTAAATGTAATCTACCTCAGATATGAAGAATTTATGGATGGATGGACTGGAATGTATGAAATCATTCAATGAAAGTGCACTCAACCTGACAGAAAAAGCATTTAATAATTGGATATAATATATAGTCGTGTCCTTATAGGCCTTTCTAATTTGTGTTTCAGGTCCCTGTGAAAAATGTCTGGTGCTTAGTTGAAAAAGCTTTCTTTTTCTGCAAAGAAGATACTGCACACAGTGTGTTCTTCAAGAACCACTACCACCTTTTAGAAGAGGATCTTAGCGATGGAATACATTGGTATGATTAAACCATACACACAGTGATGGCTGGGGACTGTGTATATGTATCTGGAGTACCTCTAAAGCTGCTAGTCTGGAGATGATGACACAGGTATTCTTCTGGGCAAACTATCTGGGCATTTACCCAGCTGCTTCAGTGAGTTTGAGAGTTCATAAGAGGCTTGACGCTGCTGTGGACAATAGTACTAGCTCTACTAGCAGCAACATTATTTGCAATATCTTAATTACTGTGATTACAGATAGCTCAGGCTTTCCAAGATGACCTGTCCCACCTGGTCTGTGTTTGTATGGTTTGGGGTGGCCACGATGCGATACAATTTATTCTCTGTCCAAGTCTTACCTCAGCATCTTGTCTAAACGCTTACACTGCTGACAGCATGAAGGCAGCCTTGCCCTTGGGCTCATAAGACCTGTCTCCATGTCTGAGCCTGCGGTTGAAGCTATCTCACTCTTGAAAACTGACAGCAGTGTATCCATAACCTGTGTCTCTTTGACTGTAGAAGAGAAAAGAGAAAATCAATGACACTTTTTATGTGAATTTACATTTTCAACCCCTTATTATTAAATGATGTCTCATTACTAGTTTTGCCTTTTAAAACTCAATGTGCTTCTCAACCACTCATTTCATGTTCTCTGGAGACCAACAAGGTAATACCACTTGTGGGTTCTGTTACGCAGTATGTGCTCTTGTGAAGTTATGCTATTGCAGAAGTTCTTAAAAGTTTCAGAAGTATGCAATATATGGGCTAAATGACTGCAAAATAGTTAATCCTAGGATAAAATACACTCTGTTTTTATCTGTCTGTGGAAAGTGCACTCAAATTTATTAGGAGAAACATCAAAGCAGAGGTGGACTGAATTCGTTTTTACATATCAATAGGTATCAGCTAATAGCATTTTTCTCCAACCTATTTTCCTATTGAATTCAATGTCAATGGGATCAGGATTTGGCTGAATTTCCCTCTTTAATCTATTCATTGCAAATCATACAGATGACAAAGGAATTTGCATGTCCATGCAGAGTAGCCCATGTTATAGTAGAAGACAGACTGATTGTTGAGTATTGGTTAGATGCATTATCTGTGCAAGATAATGTGTGCCAAACTCAAAGTGAAAGTATAACTGAGAAGGTTGTGAATAGGATTTTTAAATGGCTGGCTCACAATGTGGTCTCATCTTCCAAGTTCATTTATATGGTGGTTTGAGATGTCAAAGACAAATATTAAAGGCAGTTAAATTAAAAGATTTAGCTCTTTACACAGACCTAAATATGCATTTTATAAAGGCAATCAATTTTTGTCCTCTTTGGTCTTCTGACAACTATCCTGGAAGGTTCTGAGAATTTCCTATGAAGCAGCACTTCTCATAGGCCCTGACATTGCAAAACATTCAAGTGTTTTGCTGAACTGAAACTTTTAGGGGAAATTTGAAACTATCATCAGGACTGTGGTCAGAGAGTAGTGAAAATGAGAAAGATTTCTCATTTTGTAACTTGGATACAAAACCTGCAGTGCAAGAACTCACACCTATATATAGGCGTTTTAAGTGCATGAAAGGTATGAGGCAAAGGCCCATGAGATAAGTGGACAAATGTCCATGTGGTCTTGCCTGAGAGATGGCAGGCTGCATGAGGTTTGTAAACCTAATTATAGTTTAAGTAACTACTTGGAGCTGATATTGCAGTCAGCATGTTTTATAATATAAGCATTTGTAAATAATAAATGTTTTAGGTCCTATCAGGTTTAGATTTATCACTGGTCCCATTGTCTGCAGTGTAGGCAGTTGAGGGAATTGCTAGAGCTATATTATTAGTGGTGCTACATATTGAGTGCTCTTCCAAAGTCTCCTTTTATCACAGTTTAAAATCATTCCCTAACTTAACAAAGATACTACCGGTGCTCTTTTATTCTGTTCAATTATGTGGAGCACACTAACTTTTTTTTCCTCCTTTTTTTTTTTTTTCAAGGGGGTTAATCTTCAGGGATGAAACAGATTACCAGCTTTTGAACCAATTTAAGTAGAATCTCCAGAAACAAAGCCAGCACAAATAATTATTGGCAGTTCACAGAAGGTATTCTGTGCCCACAGCTCTGCAGGATACTGTTAAAGTCAGTTCACTTGTCTTAATAGGAAACACCTGTGGTCTGGAACACAAGAGGAAAAATCAAACTAACCATGCCGGAGACATTAAAAATAAATTATGAAAATAAAATCTTCCCTCGTGTCCCTCCCCTCTTCCTTCTTTCATCTGCACCCTCCAGTCCCCAGACCATCACTGGTATCCCTCCTCTCTTTTAAAACATATATGAAAGCCTGTCTTCAAAATTGTATTCAATCACAGACACTGAAGGATATCAAGCAATTTCAGTTGCAATACTAAATCAGAAGAAATCTTGCTACAAACAAAAACATGCTTAATAAAGGCTCAGTTGGAAACCTTCTTTTAACTAGCTACTAAAGTGAATGCAAACCATCTGAAAATGTTTACCATAAATAATGACTTAAAATATTAAAAATATATTAGTCTCTAAAATTCTAAGATTTTTTTGCTTTTCTGTTGCTTTCTCAAGATATACTGCAGACAAGACATTTCTCTAGATATTCTAACAGGTTACTGAAATTCTAGTAGGGCGAGAAATATGTGCTGGATGTTCACACACAACACAAATTTATGCAACTTTCATAATTTCATTTGGAAAATCCAACTACATAACAATCATATTTAAGTGTAAATGTAAAGTCTCATCACTGGATTGAAAAGTAATTCACAGTTTGAAGTGGTCTGCAGCCTTGCTATCACTGCAGGTCACAGAAAGTCATAGCTTGAATTAGAAATGCTAGCAGAAATTCAGGAATAAATTCTAATCAAGGTAGTCCCTTGTGAAAAATGAACATGAAGTTCTTTTGCCTGTATTTATTAATATGTACCTGTACAGTTTTGGTCTTTCCCCCCCTCTCCATTACTTTTCATTTTACCTTTTCAACAGGAATAAGAAATCAGAGAGCATAAAGTTTGTTTTTAAACATTTGCAGTTATAGAGAAGAGGCCATGACATGGCAAGATGTTGAAAGAAGGCAATTCCTGAACCCAAAATTTTTAGAGGTCTAAAAATACACCAGACTGTAAGAACTAATACCTACATTTGCAATGTTGTACAAGTTTTAAAATGTCACAGCACAAATAAAATATGTCTTTTCTCCCTTAAAGACTGGTGGTTGTTGTGTTAGCTTCAGAGTTAAGCTACTGTGGTAACCTGAATACTTTGAATGTGCATTCACAGTATAGAAATAATACGAAAACTGGCTTTCATCTCACTTTTCATGCATCCAGGAAACAAATTTATTCCACTTCTTTAAATACTAAAAGGAAATGGCTCTGACTTCAGAAATGCTTTTAATCAATCTTTCCATATCCAAGGTGACCATGTCATTGTATGATGATGATAGCTTAGGAAAAAAAGAAAAGAAGAAAAGAAAAAAACATGTCTGGAAAATAACCAACACAACAGTGACATGAACAGGAAAACTAATCCCTAAATACATAAAGATACCCAATTTCCAAAGAATATAGTGATCCCTGAAGGTATCCTGTCCAGCCTGAATGCCTTGTAGTCCGAGGGGTTTCCTTTCCTATATTATTCACTATAACTAGTTGCTGAAAGGCTTTTCCTTTGATTAGAGGGACAAAAACAAAGGGAGCACTGTTCCATATTGCTCTTTGATACAGCTTTGAGCTTTGTTACGTCAGAAAGAAGGCTGCAGAGTACCTTGCCGAGTAGTTCATTGTCAGATACACCCCATTCCTGTGCAGAGAGCTGATGCCAAAATGTTCTAGGTTGCCCAACACTGCTACATACCCAGCCTCCTGGTAGCTTGTACATAGTGCCCTGCAGCTGTTTTGGCTTGCCTCTTCCTCCCTCTCCTGCCAGCCAGCATGCCAGCTGATCTGGTTTGAAAAGATAACAGTACTGCCCACAACTAATATGGAAAACCCTACACAAACAGAGAAATGGGGCTTAATGTGAATGCAAACCATTCCCTGCACTGTGTGGCTCCCCCTCGCCCCTTCTCGCTTCGTCCCATCTCATCTGTATCCCTTGCTACTCAGTTAGCTAGCCTGAAATTGTAATGCCTGCACGGAGAAGAGAGGCAAGGTACTTCCCACATCAGGGACTAGTAGCTTGGTCTGTGGGAATGTCTCAAAAGTACACTTCGAAGAGGGAAGGACTGTTCTGGGACAGCACTCTGCCCTTGGTGGGCCAGCTTGGATGTAGTAACCGGCCTATTTTCTACATATTTCATGGGGATTTGTATGGGCATTGGCAGAGAGTAGTAAGACAACTTTGGGAAGTGAGGAATGCATGTTACAGAAATCTGTCCAACTCAGTAGTAACATTTTAGGTCTTGGTGTTTCAGGCAAAAATTGGTGTTGCTTTGCAGGCCTTTGTGGAGGGCTATGACAGGTTCAGTTGGGTCTCCTAACTGTTTGCCACAACGGTCCTTATTAGTTCTATCCCAGCTCCCCATTAGGTGCCCCATTTCCACAATGTCCCCAGGGTCCAAGAGAGAAACGAAATGTCCTGGATTACTCCAAGGCCACAGGACACTAACACCTGATCTCTGGGGACTGCCTAGGGAATCAGATATTTGCTTTCACCTTACTTCTAGAAGGGTGTTTTGGCTTGGACATGAGCAAAGGCTCTGGTCTTTGCTAAGCAAAAAGTTCATGTTATTTGCCTCCTGAAATGTTTAAAAATCACTTCTGCTCTCACGTCAGCACATACACAAATCAGTGGCGGGTTCTCCTGCTTGTCAGTGCCCTTTTGGGGCCTCCAGATATGGTCCAAAGGCCCTGGGGAAAATTATGGAAATAGTCCATAGCTTAGAAGCCAGATCTCTTGCTGAAGCCAGTCTCTGCTACAAACACAGAGGATTATGACACAAAATCAGACAACACCCTTTTCAGCATGATGTAGTGAGATCATTGTGTGTAGGTGGTATAGCCAAGTGAGGACAATGTTAGAAATATTTTATTAGACACCTGAAAAGAATAGGGTAGGATAATGATCCTGATGAAGTATGCAGTGTGGCTGTACCTGGAACAACTGGGGACAAATTTAAGGCCCTTATTTTCAATGTTTCCAGGCATTTAGGCACAAAATTTCATTTCCAGGTTTATCTCTAATGTGATCTCACAGGCAGGGAAGCCTGCTACAGATGGGGAACATTCGTTTTTTGTCAGGTCATTTCTGTGTTACGTTCCCTTTAGTTTCTATAACCCCTCTCTTTTCTTCCAGGAAGTACAATAGTGCAGTGTCAAAGCCTGGACAATGCTGAGAATGCTGGAATGCTGCAGTGGGTGTTTCAGAAACCACATGTTAGCGCTAGTGTTAGGACAAGCTGTTGCTATAATGTAAGACCCTTCACCTCCTATTGATGCTTATGGTTTACTTTTGTAAACGGGCAGCCCCTTGTAAAAGTACTCTCAGATCTGTAACACCTATTATGCCGGGGTCACCTTAACCTGCAACACTATTTTTTTTTTAAGGAGGAGGGGAAGGGAGAAGAGAAGGAAAGGAACAGTGTTATCAGCAAGAGGAGGCTGGACACAGTCTGTCAGATCCTTCTACTTCTTAGCAATTAGAATTGAAAGAGCTAGGAGAGGCTTAGCTGTGACACAAATCGGGATTATCACACTAAATTCAGCAGAGTTGCACAGACAATAAAGCAGTCTGGAGGAGAGGACAATTACATGAATATTACCCAAATGTAAAGACTTTTTCTGAAGTTTTTTATGAAAACTCTGGCAAAAATACTTAAGAACATCTAATCATCTAACCCACATGAAAGACTAATCTCCATAATGTATGGATTTAAATATCAACGTATGGTATATGATAGGTGGCATAACTACAATTAATTCCAAGATAGCCAAAAGAAATTTTTCCTACTCCAAAAAGTCTAACTGAACCATGGTCCGCCTTTTAATCAATAATACAGAAACATGGCCTCAACCCTGATTCCCCCACCCCATATGGTGCATGTTCACAACTTCTACAGAGGGCAATACAGAGCTGTAATTTGTGTAAATGAACAGCCACCCTTAGCACCTCTGTGCATTTTAATCAGCTGAAACTGCCACCTAGCTTGTGCATTTGGACAGAAAAGAGTTCTTAGCCACAAAAAGGTAGCAGATCGTGCCAGAGTTACTGTTTGTAAAATTATTTTAATTTCTGTAAGAACTGGGGATAAACAGTAACTGAATTCTCTGATCTGCACGTATTCTTCAAGATTTTTGCAAAATACAATAAAAAGGAAAAACAAAAGTCTAATCTTATGAAAAAATATTTTTATTTAATTCAAAACGTTTCGTTCAGGCTTTGATATTTTCTGTTTTCTGACACAACACACACAAATTGGAAAATAGAAATATTCTCTCAAGGAAGCCCTGATAAGAAAATTTCAATCATATTAGAGCATACATGATGACTTTTTGTTCATAATTATCCCCTGTCAAATTCAACATTTTTGTGATAGGTGTTTTATTTGAAAAAGTCTAATCCACTGGCAGAGAAATGTAGAGATACCATGTAAATCAATACTCAAAGCTAAAGAAAACATAAGAAAGCAAATACTTAAAGCATCAGTAAAATCAGAACTACTTGGGTTTGACTTACAAAAGGGTAAAATAAAATGCTTTTTGCTTTGATTTTCCCCTTGATATTCCTGCCAGGATAGTGTACTGTGGTATTAGACATCTGGGTTAAACTCTAGAGCTTACTGGATTTGATCAAGGCTTTTTCTGTCATTTTAATCTTTTAAAAACACCACCAAACAGATATGGCAAAAGATTACAGAACCTAGTTTATCTGTTATAGTCTATCCTCTTTTGTTAAGATATCCTTATGCTTCAAAAGTTGAGCAGATACATCTCAGAATGTAAAAAGATTAATCTTATGGTATTTCTAATTGTGATTTGTGATGTCCAACTGAAGAAATTATAAATCATAGAATTATACTTAGCCAAACTGATCCAATCAGAAGGCACACTTTAATTTTCAATAGAGATGTTAAACTCTTGCTCCTTTTAGAAGCAGCATGTGCCAGCTTCAGGCAGAGATTTGAACACTGGCACTGATCCAGGAACAAAGAGGAACTTGAAATGGAGCTGCTACTGAAATACATGCACAGCTTCTTCAGACGAGAAGTCAGCAGCACTTGTTCTTATGTCTGATAATGAAGTTTTGTTTTTCTCAAATGATGAATTACAGGACACATACACATAAGGCATTTAACTCTTCCATGAGAGGCAGGTACTTGAAGCTGCCAGTGGAAAGAAAGCATTTAACTCAAGGCATAACAGTACTATTGGTAAACCACAACTTCTTGCACTGCCACTATAATTTAAATTAAGTAGAAACCTAGCTTATAAACTCACACTATGACCCATACTTTATGGTCTTTTTATATCTCTTGGGTCCTGATCACAATGAAACTTTCTCAGTCTAAAGCAATTTAATGCAAACATTCCTGGGGCAGGCTATAAAATGTGATTTTTGCAGTCAGATTTTTATGGGTATTTTGGATGAATATTGTATACCCAGTTGAAAAAAAAAAAAGGATGACGAATGTAGACATTACGACATATGTGTGGGGTTTAGCTGAGTCTGTATTTGCACATGAATATTAACCCCGGTAATTGAGAAAACCTGTCTCTCCACACATCTTGTTCATTTCCACAAAAAGCATGTGCATAGATTTAAAAGAGAATTAATGTCTTGCCTTACTTAATTACAAATTTTCTGGCTATGAGACTCCCCTTGCTAGCTTCTCTCTGAGGGCAATGGACTCAACAGATGCCATGTTACACCTACTAGATAGGGATAATTCTACTTGCTACTGAGCACTAACAATAACACATGGAGATGTAAGTTGTGAATCAAGTTCAGCAGACAGCATGGTTTCCAATTCTTAAGCATTTTGCAGCAAAACTAAAAAGCACCATCAAAGATGTTCACAAGTGGTATCATTGCAAATGTTTACAAAACATGAAAGGAATGGTAAAATATGTGCTTAAAAAATGTACTTGTTGAGATCTCGAGAGAAAGGCATGAAAACACATGGCGTTGAGAAGTAGACTTGGTTTCCTACACAGTGCACCAAGAAATTGCGTTTTTAATCAGTAATGTTGAATTCTTCGTTAAAAACATTTTTACAGGTCACTGGCACATTGAGTGAATTACCACGAAATAAGACAAGCCGAGTTTATGATGTCCTGGCTTTTCTCTAAACAACTTGCCTTTGTGACCCTGTCTGTATGATTTTGAGAGTATAACTAAGACAGGTAGCAAAAATGAAAATATGATATCTATAATATTTTTTGCCTTCCCTTGTCTTCCCTGCTCGGGCAGATCACAAACATCTTTGTTTCCTAGCCTCATTCAAACATTATAAAAGGAAAGTATCAATTCAAATGTGATAGATAAACACCTTCTGAAAGGATTTTTTAAATGTTTTAAAACAACAGTATATGAAATAGTAGCAGTAATAATAACAGAACACAAATGTTACCACCCTTTACTCTCTCTGGCAAAGTGAAGGGCAGCTGCACTCTGTCACAGCTTCAGGTGCTGCAGCAATACACTACCAAACGTTTCTATTTCAAAATCTTAGTAAGAACCAACTCAATGAACAGTGGAAATAAATGAAGCTTATGAGGAAACATAATATTAGTCAACGGCCAGACACCAGGGTCTCTACAGCTTCTGGTCACAGACAAATCCTTATTTCGATTTTCTGTTCTGCTTCCTCAATACAGTAATAATCTTATCACTCCATTTACTCTTCACAGCTGGCCTGCAATTCTTGGTTGGTTTTCTGCTGCAATTTAACCTGCTCGTATGTGGCTGAGACATTTACTAGAAATCACAATGTGCCATTTACAGAATGCAGTCCCATAACTTCAGGGCTAGTGTGCTGTGTCTAGTCAGGCATAATTGCCTCTAAGGACTCCTTTCTTTCATTTGAGAGGCACAATGAGTGAGGCAATATTTAAGGAAAAAGGGCTCTGGTAGGGTTTTGGCTCCCAGACAATCGGTGCCTGAGCATACTTGCCTTATTCTACTCAGCAGAACCTTCTTTCATGCTAGGGATTGGAAATCCTCTGTTCCCACATAACCACCGGCCGGTTTGAGATGATTATTTTGCCTTTCCCCTAGCAGCAGCCACAGATGCACAAATGAGGTTCAGATTGTGTGTTGATACCTGTCTGACGCATCAGATGAAGCCGAGAGTGCTTCTTGACATCTTTTTTCTGAAAAGGCTGGGGAAAGGATTTAGAATTTCTCAAATTTGATAAAGACAAGAGGCAAGAGTATTTTTTCTACTCCTTTTGTCCTCCTTTGAAAGAAAAGTACTAAAGGAGCCAGAACTGGATTTGGAAGAGGGGTTACTGGCAGCCCCAAGCAATGGATAGAGGTGAGCAGAGAAGGCACCTGCCCACTATGATGCCCACTGCCAGGTGAGTCCCAAGTATGCCATGTTTATGACCCAATTATACCACATTTTTCAGCTCTTATCTATGTCTGTAACACAATGGCGGTGCAGTAGCTATACTAAGAAAGCGCAGTCCATTATGGCCAGATTCAGACACTCTAACCACAGAGAGTGCCGATCTCGGGCTGGAGCAGTCATGTTGCATTAGGCGGTACACCCATCCTAGTCCTCCTCAGTAAATCTGTTTGACGTATCTCCTTATACTGTAGTTTGAACATAGACATCATATGCTGAATCATTCATTTTGGCATAAATGCTTAATTGTGTACACTGATTACAAAAATGCACATAGTTTAAGTGGATGAAAACTGAAAGGGATAGACACAGTCAGGTTTCAGGTCATAATCCACTCATTAACTGATGAGGTTAATGAAGAAATTCTGTTATAGATAGATAACTCCATATTTTTTCACTATAACTTTACCTTTATAAAATCATTAGGCAGTGGCCATCATAAAAATGTGTAACGGTACAAATTGCTGGTTGGTATGATTATGGCAGTCATTGTATTCCTAACTGTTTGACTAAGTCCTACTTACATGAACAACTGTTTAAAATACATAGGATCTTAAGAGTAGATTTGAAAAGCTGTTGATAAAATTCCTAATCCTCCTACAGTCAACAGCCAAAGACCAATTGACTTCAGTGGGAAAAGAGGGTAATTCCCTTCCTCTAATAGAGGGTCAGACCCTTCCCAGAGCTGCATGCCTGTTGTACAGTACATCATGGGACTTGAGGGTGAGAGAACTCTGTAGAGTAGGACCCTAAGAGTAAACATAACATGGCTGCCTCCAGTGCTACCATAAGATTATTTATTTTAATCCCCAAAACCTTTTAAAAAGTGTTGATGTCATATATTATGAATAAAATAAAATCTCTGTATAGGCAATCTTACAACTTAATAGCTCAGTGGGATGTAAAACCCCATGCACCACAGTTTGCTTGAATGAATCAACCTGTTTCCTGCGTGAAGTTATAATAGCGCTAAATGTTTTTAATAATGTCTGAAGAGAGCTAGTTCCAAACTGTGTTTAGATTTAAATATAATATTTTGAGTCTAAGAGAAATGGGTAACTGTAAATGTGTCTCATCTGTCAAAGACACAAAATAGACAAGAAGTTATTTAGTACCATAGGACGAAAGATTCCAACAACTTGCAAAAAGTGATAAGAATTTAAATAGTCTACAAAATTTTAATAGACACTAATTTTATGTATAAACATTATGATTTGATTTGTTAATTTTCCGGTTTACAGATCATGTAATATGCAGGGTTGAACAAAATTGTAAAGACTCTTGAAAAACATTTGCAATTTCATTTGACAAATTCATCCCTGCAAAACTAGCTTTCAATGAAATTCATGCAGTGAAGCCTCTGCACCAAAATTAGGTGGACATTTTTCTCCATTTGTTTGCAAATCAGTTGCAGTTCAAGGAGAGACCTAATGTCATTTGTAGCATTTTCACTTTTATATGTTAACATGGCTTACATTCATTTCAGGTATTTCAGTGCTGTGTCCATTCAGCACTTGCTATTCAGCCAGAGGCTTAAAAGGACACCCAAGGTCTCAAGAACACCTCTGCGGTGCAGACTCCATTCTCGCAGTAGATAGTTTTAGGCTGAGACAAGGTTTTGCTATACCCAGGGGCCTGTGGTTCAAACAGTCTCCTGTTTGCTCAGCTAATGAGGTCAAAACACTTTTATCAGTAATGAAATGATTCTCTCTTGTGTAACTTGCCTCTAAAACAATGCACCATGAATGATGGAGTCAAAAGGAATATAACTATACAATTTATTAACAGCAAAGCCTTCAGTGTAGGATTCATGAAATAAAGTGAAATACACAGAAAGCTTATTAGCACAAGTAAGATGTAGGTCACGCTACAGGGTTGTTCTAGAGAAAGATTAATGAGCAGTTCGATTCTGGTACCTAGGTACATAAAGATCACTAGAGAGCTTTTGTCTGCCTCAACCCCAGAGTCTGCCTAGTCTTTAAATGATTAGTTGGCAACCATTTTTTTGTTCTGATACAAATTCAATGGACTAAACCCACAGTTGTGCCAAAGCTGAGCTGAGTACATCCAAGATGAATGTAAGGAGACCAAAGTCTCTTTAATCCACTACTGCTTTCTCTTTGTCTGGTCTGAATTAGCCCAGGGACTCCTCTAAGTTGTGGGGCCTTGCAATGTCTCCCCAGTCCATTGCCTTAACGCAAATACCTTAGTGGAAAAGTTCCACGGCTTCCCCTTGCCCAGCTAGGCTACTCAGCCGGGCAGTTGTGAGAAACAGTCCTACTCGTGGGAATGTGCTGCTGCCCTAAGCAGCTCGAAGATCAGCAGAAAGGGCCTTCATGCTTATCCCATGCTAAGCACTGATGTACTCTTTGGGTCAGGGCTGTCACAGAAACCCCTGGTCCTGGGGTCCCATGTTTTGTACTGCAATAAAAACATCTGACTTCAACAGAAATCCTTTTCTTTAACCACTGACCTTTCAGCACAACAGCGGGGAACTGAGGTCTGGAGGGACAGCAGTGCTGAGGGTGAAGTCTGGAGAGGCAGAGTTGAGCACTGGCAGTGACCTTCAGCAAGGACTACAAAGGCCAATAGTAGTCAGAACATATTGGTATATTCAACTTTGTTTAAAATGCTAAGAGTCTGTAGTTTAATTATGACTTTATATGATTATAATCTTAATACAAGTCATATCCACTTTCTGTGTGTGTGTGTCACTTACGTGTAAACTGGCAGGTATTTTCTGATGAATGCAGTTTCTATAGACCCATATAAAGAGATTAGAATGGAGATGTTACCAGATACTCCACAATAAAGGCACAGGTTGTATGGAACTTCAAACCAATGAACGACAGCATGAACGACACTTTAATACACAACTCTGGGAGGTGAAGTGGAGACAGGTAGGCAGCAGTGGCAAGAATGCTGCATCAGCACAACTCACAAAGCGGGGACCACTTGGAAGTCAGCTTTTGCTTTCAACAACATCCCCGTCAGACGCTGGCATTAGCGGCTGCTGAGCTTTCATTGACTTGTAAGTGCAGCTATCAAGCATACTTCTTGTCATTTTTATCCAAGCTGTAATGTGACTGCGGGGCATGTCACTTTTATTGTGCTTTGATCCTTTGCTGGGTTCCGTGGCTGCAGCCTACCTTTACCTGTGAATGATTTGCCTCTTGTTCTCCAGTGAGCAAGCCAGAGTAGACTTAGAAACTTGCTCGCTTTGTTGGTCATTATGCAGTTTCCACTGTACTGTAGAGAAGGATTTTTGAAAAGGTGTGGAGCAAGCAGACAGTTCTGAACACCTTTCCTTCAGTAGTTCATATGATCAAATGATTGTTAATGAACAGTCCCAGATAATAACAGTTTATTAATCATTATAATATATAAATCGTATATTTAAATTTCATGGGGCATTAAACAAAAAGACAATCTGCATAAAACAGGCTTCGCAAAAATACTTCAGGGTATATGTAAGCCTTGGTGGAAAAAAACGTTCTTTCTGTTCAGATTCTTCAGTTCAATGTACTATTTAATCACATCAGCCAGAGTCAGAAATACCTCTCTTTAGTCTCTTTGATCAGCTAAGACAATACATCGCCATATTAATTCATCGGTGGACCAAAATGCAATATGTCATAGAACCCAAAATCAGTACTAGAAAAAATCCTGTGGATCGTTATGGTCTATATGATTATTTTGGGAGGGGGGGGAGGGGTGTGTGTGGGTGGGCTGATAGAGTGCATGGAGTCATGGAATAAACTAGGTTGGAAGGGACCTCCAGAGGTCTTGTCCAAACTTCTGCTTACGTTAGACCAGGTTGCTCAGGGCACTGTCCAGTCTAGTTTTGAGTATCTGCCAGGATGGAGATTCCACAGCCCCGCTGGGTCCCTGTTCTGACTGCCTTTATGGTAAAACAAGTTTGTCTTTGCGGGATTTGAATTTCCCATGTTCAAACAGGTGTCTGTTGCCTCTTGACCTGTTATTCATCTACAGGTACAAGATCTCTCTTTAGCTTTCTCTTCCAAAGGCTGAACCATCAAATTCTCTTTGCTGTCCTTGTACATCATGTACTCTAGTCTGCTGACCATCATGGCAGCCCTCCCTTGGACTCACTCCAGTACATCAATACCTAAACTGTACAGGAAAGACCGAAACTGGGCTGAGTACTCTCTCAGAAATCTCACAAATGCTGAAGGGAGTTGAAGAATAGAGCATATCAACCGCTCGCCCAGTTTGACATCATCTGCAAATTTGCTGAGAATGCAACCCATTCTGTTTCCCAGGTCACTGATAAAGATATGAAAAATTGCTGGTCCCAGTACTGATCACTGAAGGGTGCCACTAGTAACTGGTTGTCAATTGGACTTTGTAATCATTTTCACCCAGGAGTTTGGTCAATTTTCCACTTGCTTTAAAGTTCACTTAGTATCTCACCAATTTAGCTGTACGTATACTGTGGGAGACTGTGTTGAATACTTTGCTAAAGTCAAGATACATAGCATCTACTGCTCTCATTCACTGAATTGGCCACCGTGGAAAGGAGTTAGGCTGTTCAGGAACAATTTGGCCTTTGTAAATCCACTCTGCCTGTTTCCAGTTACATTTTTGTCCTTCATCTGCTTGCAAATAGCTTCCAGGAGGAGTCTGCCCCATAACTTACCAGGCACTTAAGCTGACTAACCTTGAAGTTGGGTATAGTTTCCTTTTTTCTAGTCAGCAGGAGCCTCCCCCAGCACCGTAACCTTTCAAAGATGATAAAATGCTGTTGTAATGACATAAGCTTGCACCCTCAGCCTGACTGCTATGAAAAATGCTACTAAAACACTACTTGATTATGAAGAGTTTTGAGGATTTGGAATCATACCCATGAATGAAGAAAACATGCCAGATTTTGTAGACTGTCCACTTGTCAAAGTTAATGCCCATTCAGTAAAAATGAGAACTTTCCTGTGTTGTTCCTGAATGACTAAAGGCTATCTACCTGTCAAAATAAATGAGTAAGCTTGAGTACAAGAAGTCTCATAGCTGTATTAGCCCAGACCATTGTCCAGTCAAGGACACTTATCTTGGATAACTAACACTAACTCAGACCTATTGCTAACTCAACTCATTTGGAGATGGCTCACACATTTCTCCCTGCCACTTCATCATGCAGCGTAGCTATGGGCTAGCTGCCAGTCCAGAAACAAGAAGATTGCATTTTTCTCCTCAAGGAGCGTTTCATGTTTAGTTGATGTTTCTTAACAGAGCAGGGTAAAGAAAGCCCAGAAAACTATTTATAGATAGAAGCTAGTCCTTTTTCCCTTGTTTTTAATTTGTCCACTGGGCATTTTACAAGCTTTTTGTGCTTTGACATTAACTTAATATTTTATGAAAAATCTTCAGCCTCTGGAAGGCTCCAGGGATTGAAACTTCTTACTTAAACAGCAGTGACACTCTGAGGACTTCAAAGACCAGTAGAAGTTATACCCCATCAAACATAGGCCAGCAGAACAAGTATTGTGTGTTACAGCAAAAAATGCTGTAAGCCATGCAAAGCCATCTAGACCTGTATGATGTAGATGTGCAGTCCTGAAGGTATTTTGACTATGCCATGGGGCATGGTGATCAGACAGCTAAAGCTTCTTGGCGGAGGAATCAGACTTCAAATCACTCCAGTCTGGAGGTGAAAGCTGCAATCATAAAGCTGGTCATAGGGTTAGGGAGTCATTGAGTTGATAGAATTTCAAGTAGATATCACCACAATTCTTTTTCACATGCTTCTGTCACAGAAATTGATCTCACCTACATTAGCTTGCTAAGTTAGGCAAAATCAAGATGGCTCTTGTCATTTGCTCAGTTTTGGCTCCCAAGCCTTTTCAACCACCTCCCATTTGAACACTTTTTCTCTTTGTATGCAACCACTTACTTGAGCTCTACCATTTAAGGAAACAGATTCCAAAAGACCTCTATCACAATGCCAATACAATGAGTAGTGAACCACTTTACCAGGCAGATGCCTGATTCCCTCTTTGTAGTACTCTAACTATCCATCAGCCTCATAGTTTATCCACCTGGGAGCCAAATCATTGTCTCATTAAAAAGGCTTACTGCTTTGCTTTGGCTTAAATGTAACTGCATTTAAAACCCATTCAGGTTTCAGTTAGCAAAATTAATTTTTATCTAATTTCATGATAAGTTTTAAAAACCTCAGTGACTTTCTGTGGATGAGTTTGATGTTCAGAACATTCTTCAAAAGTTTTCTGAAGGACAGCAAAAAAAAGTAAAATGAGATTCCTTTCCATTAACAGCTAAATTTTTACCTTCCTTCCTATCTGATTTCCCCGATGTGACAATACAATCAAAGTGAACCATTTGTCTATACAAATTAGTTTTTGCTGACTTCAAGTAAATTAGCTAAGACATAGTGTCTCTACCTGGCTATGTGGAGGCAATTTTACTTGATGCCATCAAATTCTAAGGACTTATCAACATATTTGCATAAGTGTCATTACAATTTAATTAAATTTCAATTTTCAGATGAAAGTTGCCTTTCCAGTGAAGTATTTTATTCACAATTCTTGCTGAAATTAAGACAAATATATGTAAAAGAAATAAATATAGGAACACGCAGCTAGGTACAGATAAACAGCATTTCTAGCCTGGCCTCTGAAATTATGCTGACTGGCCAAACTTACAGTTTTGCAAATTTACTATTCACAGATTTACAAATATTTATGCTATTAAAGATGTATATAGGTTTATTAGGATTTACAAAACCATCTAAGGAAGTCCAACCTGATCCTGTGGACTTCAATAGGAAATCCTGTTTATGGACAATGTATGTTTGTCTTTATGTTCTTATATGCTTAAACTCAAGCTGTGTATAATTTCATTTTCCATTACAAATGATGAATGCCAAAACTTTGATACGTATAAAAATTACACTTGGAAAATAAATCTAATTTAGAACTTTGCATGCATTCCATCCACAATTTCCTCTTTGTGAAAGCATGAATGTAAGAAAATGGCATAGAAGGCAATTTGGATAAAAACAAATGAAGTGACTATCTGATCAGCCAACTTTGGAAATATAACCGTGAACAAGACCTAATTTGTTTCCATAGTAGAATACATATATTACTGCCAATATTTCTGACCTGGACTTGTTCAAATAGGATCCACTGCTACCAACAAAGTCACTGGAAGTCTTTATATATGAAAAATCAACAAAACTAATGAGATTTTATTTACTATTGCAAAAAACTAAAGGAAATAAAGTGTATGATTACTACATATTAGTAAGACCTTATCAGATCTCTGCGCTGATTTCATAGGGTAGGTCTTCCAAAAAAGCAGCCGTTGTGAGCTCTCAACTTATGTGTATTCTGAATGAGTTAATAATTAAACAAATTAAATAAAGGAGCACATATATTTCCCATTTACCAAATCATATGCAGATTGATATAAGAACATAAGAATGTCCATATGGAGTCAGACCACACCTCTGTCAAGGCTAGGATTCTCTCTTCAGCACTTGCCAGTACCAGATGCCTAATGAAAGTACATGAGAGCAGGACAAGTAGATAGGGATATTATATGCTGGGATATTCTGCAGAATACTTTCCAGCCATCTGTGGCTCAGGTAGTTCCTGAACTGCAGAAATGGTGTCTGCATTTAATTGTCCTAAGCAGATTTTCCTGTCACAAATTCATCTGAAGTCATACAAACTTTTCCATCTGCAATATCTTATAGCAAGTAGTGTTGCAGCTTAATTGCACATTCTTTGCAGAAGCACCTTTTTTTTTGTTCTGGGCCTGCCACCTGTTAATTTTATCTATTGTGACTCACTTTTTTTTTTTTTTGAAGGCAGAGTGAGCAATCATTTACTAATTCACCTTCTTCATGCTACTCAGGATTTCACTGATCTTTCTACAGCCTTTCAGGCTAAGGGCTTCAGGTCTATTTAATAATGGGTCTTCCCCGTACAGAAGCTGTTCCACAGCTTTGATCATCCTTCTCACCTTCCTCTGTATTGAGTTCCACTGTATAATTCCTGAAGGTGGAGGAGGAAGACAGAAAGGAACCATACATGCTTAAGTTGTAGATGCTGTTTTACGTTTTCTTCTCTATTCCTTTCTAATAATCCCTTACATTTGATTTGATTTTTTGACTACATTTTAAAAGAATGAATGTGATTTTTAAAGATAATTTTCTATTGTAATACATATTCTCCATTCCTGAGAGTAACTGTGATTTCAGAAATAGCTATTGCATAAGCAAAATTAGGGATTTTCCCCTCTATGCATCAATTTACATTTGTCTAGTTTTATTTAATTGCTTTTAATCTCCTGACCCTTCATTATATGAGAACCTTCTGAAGTCTTTCACAGCTGAATCTCGCCTTTTCTGTCTTGAATATCTTTAGTGTCACCAGCAAAGTTGTTACTCCACTAATTACCTCTTTTACAGATCATTTATGAACATGCTGAACAGCACAAACTTCCATTTGGGACTACACCTCTCACTGCCTATGAAAACTTAAATTTTAACCAGTTATTTATCTATCTGAGAATGTGCCCTTGGTAGCTTAGTTTCCTTAATAGCCTTTGGTGAGATGCTGTGTCAAATAGCTTTGCGATATGCTTTGTCTTGTTCAGTTTCCTGTTAACATATCTTATAAAGTACAGTAATGTGAGTGTACTGTAGAACTGAGGTATTCAAACTTTGCTGAGTGACTGAAGACATTACTAACTTTGATCCAACTTACAAATTATATGAGTAAGAAAAATTGCAAAATAGTGACTTGCTCTTTTCCTCTGTGTAAAAATAAAATTAATACATTTATGTTAGTCAAATATAAGACCTTGCATTACAAGCTATTTTTAGCTTAACACCTGACAACAGGGTGTGTTATTGCCAAGCCCACAGGCTTGTATTTTGTGTATTACAATTGAAAAAGAAAAAGTATTCTTTTACTTTTTGTAGATATTTCTAATCTCGATTATATATTCTTATTAACCTCTCAATACATGAAACACAAAATGATGAACTATAGTGTTCATGAACTGTCGTTTTCCTTCATACATGCGCAGATTAAATTTACTCTGTGTAGGTGACATCTAGCTCCGGTGCTGATCTGCCCTATGAGGGTTTCCCTGAGCTAAAAAACATGTATTAGAATACTAACTCTATAAATGGATTTATACTGATATAAAAAATGTACAAATCCAATCACTAACAAAGTGTATGATCACATAGATGACTTACAAAGAGATGAAAATAGATGTATATTTTAAGTATTAGATACTACTAGAGCTAAATAACTGAGCAGGTATGCATTTATATCACAGTGCCTTTGAGATAGCCTTAAAGAAGCTTTATATTTACACAGTTTGAGAAAGCCAGTCCCTTAATGAAAGTGTGTCGAGCTACTTTATATTTACCTGGAGCAACAGGGTTTATATGGGCAGTTACTTTTGAAATATCTAACATTTAAAATTCTATTATGATAAGGTTAAAAACTCCAGAATAGGTTGGCCATACCAAACCAAACCAACCTTATCTTCAAGAACTAGGAAAGCTCTCACAACTCCTTTGCTTAGCCCAATAATAATCAGTCTCACCTTGGATGAATCCAGACTCCATTTATCACGTTTTCAAATGCCTGTCTGTCAGTGCCTCTCACACTTTCAAATGTACAGTCTGCTTGTTTGTATGAAGCTTTCAGCGTGTGATTTGCACCAGATTTATGTTTAAAGCTTCACCTCTCCATTCATGTGTCAAATCCTAAATTAAGTCGCTCGGTTACTTCATGGTAACTTGTTTGTGTAGCCATATTGTACATCAGCTAAGAGAGTCTCTCCCCCGCCAGATGTCTCAGCCGGTCTTTTTATTCCTTCCACAAACCGTTTCTCTGAACTCTGTGCATTAAGTGCCCCAGCCACGTGCCATACCCAGTCTGCCCAGTCTCCCCTCGGTACAGGGAGATGCCCAAGCTCCACCGGCATTTTATCCTTTGTTGAGGAAATGTTGGATAGGTGCCCAGCTGATCTTTTTTGTTTATGAATATAAACAGAATTTATAAGCAGTGTGATAGGAATGACAAAGCTGATTGTGATGGCAGAAAATCCACTAGAGAAAGTAAACCATGTAACTTGTGACTGATGAGGTGAGAACACTTTCACCAGTTATAAACTCGTGTTTGAAAGTTTTAGCATTGAGACTTTTATCTTAATATAAATGGAATATAATGGATTTACTGTGGATTTACACCAGGGCATGTGAGATTGGAATCTGGATCGGTATCTCTACTCACACATCAGAGACAGGTTGCTTCTAATAATTAATTTAAATGCTGTGCTTTTTCTGTTTCCATTTCCATCCCAGTCTCGCACTCTGGCATGTCACAAGGGAGTCACAGTTCTCTTACACTGAGCTAAATGTTCTGCGGCTGCCCAGCACAGAGCTACCACAGAGCAGGTCTGGGCAAAACGGCTGGCACTTCCCTCCTGCAGAGCCCTTAAAGCCAGGCTGGCACTCTCATAAGTTATTCTTTGACAGAAATTGTAAAGGGGAATTTCTTAAATTTCATTAACTGGACGGGCAATGGTAGCAGTATTGGTAGAACAGCTGACAACCTTTTGAAAGCTTTGAGCCTTCTCTTCACAAGCTGTAGTACTAGCTTGCACCAGAAGACAAGCACTAGGTCATGCCATACAACATTGCTTCTTTTATTTCCTTTGACTATATAATTACTAAAAACCTGTGAATCTGTTTAATAATATATCAGTTATTTAAAAAAGCCAGCTGATATATTCATGCAAGTCAAATACAAAAAAGGGGTTATTAGGTGACCCAGTAACATCAGTGAATGTGATACATAAGGCTATGGAAGTATGGCGCATTTGTTTTCTATGCCTGAAAGTCATATTAATTTTGTTTTCTGATCTGGTGAAGTTGTTGAAGGACAAGTGCACTGTGCTGTCTCAGTAAGACATTACTTTTGGTTTCTTGCTGTATTTAATCCGGTATAAAACTAATACTAGACTGAATGTATAAATATGGTTGATATTTTTTATTTGGAAAACTATAAGAAAAAACTTCTTATAAGAAATATAGATGTATTTTTAAAGAGTTATAATAAGGAACAGGCTGACGGATGCTGCTAGTGTAACAATCATACATCATTTTTCCTGAGAGACAGTTGGCTGTTGCAGTCCAGTTAACTTAATGCAGTTTAAGCCGTGCAGTACATTTCTGAATTTAACAGCCCCACATCCTGGAGTCATGTGAGAAGCATCTTTCATCTACCAACATGAAGTACAGTCTAACCCTTGCAGTATTATGGAAAAGCCTGCAAATATAAAATTAAAGTTTCAGAAACTGGAAGAAAAAGCCCCAGTTCTGAATATAAACTCGATTATTCATTATAATATATATCTATCTCAAGACCTTAAAGAACCTGTGTTTCAGTTTGATTGGGTTTGTATCCAGTTAAATCCTCTAATGTCCAGTGATATCTCAGTGACTATTTTTGACTCAGATAAGAATTTTCGATTTATTTTAAGAAAATAAAAAATATTATAGCCTTAGAAATGAGAGGCGTGGTACACATGATACGTAAGGACATCCATTTTTACTGCTTTTGTAGCCCATATTATTTTTCCCAAATATTTGCTTCGGTTTTATTTGTTATCTCTGTTGATAAACACAGCATCCTTGTACTCCCGGTACAATGTTTGGTTTTATACGTATGGTGAAAAAATTGGCACATCTGAGTGCTGGCAACTGAAAGGCGTGCTATATGGTATTAATGCTACTTTTCCCTTATCCATTCTACCACATAGTCCACGGGGTATAGAGGGAAAAGAATTCTGAAAAATGTTGGCAAGCTTGTACTGTCCTATAGCTAAACTGCTTGGCAGAAAGGGCCTCATATACCAGCTTTCGTCCTATAATCTCCATTTATTCATTTCTTATATGTGTGCCTCCAGTTCAAATAACTGTACAGCCTTAGCAACTGGAAGTAAATGTCACATCTAAATGCATTGTTAGTACGTTAAATCCTCGTTTTAGAAGGGTCCTTAAGCACAAATCTAAGTCTGAGGTCCTTTTTTCTGCAGATGTGAGCTTTACCTTGAAAAGACTATGCACATCTTGAATAAACAAAATTTCCCGATATAGTAGAAACAATTTACTCCACATACAATTAATGGCTGGAAATGTATGCAGTTTGTTACCGTAAAAGCAAACAGAAGTGACAGCAGCAACTAGAGAGACTGAGTTCCCTTTTGCTATTCCCTTTTGCATCAGAGAGCTGAGATAAGCCTTCTCAGCAGCCGAGGTAAAACCCAATAAATATTGTGCCCTGAAGATGCAGCACTGGCCTCGTCTGCTGCAGCAAAAAACCCCGAGACAGCAGCAGCAGTGTGGCTGTCCAGGAGAGGCAGGCTGGGCAAAAATGCAGATGAAAATGGGGCTCTTGCCACGGCAGCTGTGCAGAGGGGCCTGAGCGGCAGCTCCTCCTGCACCCCAACCCTGGCCCCGGCCAGCACAGCTTCCCGCCGCTGATGGAGGCTGCGAAGGGATAGGTCTATTTACAGCATCCAGCAGTTTGCTTTCCATCTAGGACTCTGGATGCTTTTCCTTCGGTAATCTTAGACGCGCATTTTGCTTGGAATTAGACAGTATAAAGTCCAGTTTAATGCGAAAGTTTGAGGAGACGACATTTAACTGAACACTTAGTTCTAACCCGAGAGAAATGCTAGGTAAAGGTTCTTTTTTTTCCATTTTGAAACCGTGGTTTACTTCAGACTTCTCCTATTTTATACATGACTAACTCTCCCCAAACCTTAAAATGCATTTTATATTCCAAAGAAGAAAATAATTTCAGAAATTCTGCTTGTAGAAAAAATTTTAGGACTCATTCTAAATACTGTTTTTTAGGGTCTGTGTTATACTGTTGCCAAGTCTGTCATAAAGTGGAACTTCTGCGTCACATGTTGTGCCACAAAGAGAGTAACCACCTCAAACATGAATGTTTGTTATACTGATCTCTTAGAAGACTTGAGTTCCAGTCTTGCAATAATCAATGCACATGAACCAGAGTTTGCAAGCTTTGGGCTCTGAAACAAGCTGATTAACTACTGATGTCGCTCACCCTTCACAACTTTGAAGTAATTTGAAACTGGTGACCTCAAGTGATCTACATTTTTCTGAACTGGAAACTTCAAAATAATGTCATCACATGAGAGGAATTTAACATAGTTTCTGTAATCCACAAGTCTCATTGCTGTTTGATGATCTTGTTTAATCACTTGCTTAATCTTTTCATAATCTACCTCCCTTAATGAAGGTGTGTATTATGTTTTGAAATTCAAGAGAAATTAGGGGTAGGAATAGGAAATAATTGCTAGTTACCCTGTTGCAAACACCCATTGCATTCATTTTGCTGCCAAAGTAATTCTAGTTATTTACCTTAAGAGTAATAGTCATTAATATCTGTAAATCCATCTTTAACCCTGTGAGTCTGAAGTAAATGAATAAATAAGCAAGCTTTTAGGAGATATGCTGCCTATTTTGTGTCCATAATTAGTAGGTTCAGCTGGAAGCTGTGGAAGAACTATCTACCATTTAAACTAACTCCAGCCAAGTCAACGGGAATTTTTCCACTGATTCCCATGAGCTTTGGACTCAGTCTCTAAATTCTTACAACTCAGGAGGAAAGCAAAATAGCATGAAGTGGTTTCCACAAATATTGCTTTAACAGAACTTCAAGATTTCTTTTTTAAACTCAGCTTTGGTGAGGAAAGTGAGAAGAACAAGTAGCATCTGCATGGAGTGCAATTTGGCAAGAATTCCAGTCTACCACTTTCCAAATTGTTTTAGAAATGTTTGGCACGTCTCTGTCACAAATTACAGCTGATTATAATTTCACAGTATGTGCAAGCAGATGGAAGAGATGAATTGGGGAAAAGTTTCACCCCAGACAAATTAATTATTAGTAAGTATTTTCAGAGCAGAAGTTAAATATTAAAACTGTGGTTTGAAATAAAGAATTATGGGATGTCCAAGTAATCTCTAACTTTGAATCAAACATTTTATGAACAAATTGACACCCAGTTGGAATAATTTATTATTTTCATAGATGAAAATATAACTCATACTAAAAGAGAATATATTTCAAAAATTCTTAGCAACTGGTCAGTTTTTTCAAGTTAAACAATTTCAATTAAATCAACAAGTTCATGAGCAGTTAAAAATAGAAAACATTCTTAGCAGGGGTGACTATGGAAATACTTCAAACATTTTTTTTCCACTTGTGGGAAAATACCAATATCTAGCAGAAAGCTTCAGAAGCCTAGTTTCAGAGTCACTCTTTTTATTTTGTGTGTATTTCGTATTTCAATGCATAAACTGTTACCTGTTATCTGTCTACACTTTTAAAAGCCAGGCTGAAGACACTGGAAGGGAAAGGACGTTGGAAATGAGATGAGGAGAGAACAGAGAAACAAGCCAAATGCTTCTGTTTGACAAAAGGGGTGGCTGAAGGGGTGGGTGACATCCCGCTCTCTTTCCCATCCAGGAACTTGTGATCCTGGAGATGAAACAGGTGCTTGTCAAAAGGGTGAACTAGAGGACTGTTGTGATGCTCTTTCTGTGGCCCTAATCCTCAGTTGCACCACGTGGGTAGGAAAAGTGTAATCTTCTGTAGACAAACATAGAATTCAGCACTTGGTAAAATAATATCTGCATATATCTTATAAGAAGAAGATTTTCTTGGCAAGAAAGACTTGGCATGACTAAGGTACAGTATTCTACTAATATTCAACTAATATTTGAGATGAACAATAGTTGGTTCCTAAGGACCCAAGGAGTATGGTTCTCTTATACCAGGAAAATATTTGATTTGAACAGAAAATGAGAAGTGGTATGACAGTACTTCCTTGAATGAGCAAAACCGAACTTATTTTACCATTGCACTTCTTACTGGTGTTTCTTAGTTTTTTTTAAAGAGGAAGTTAACAATTTTTAAGATTATTTGCAGTTACTGTGTGGAGGCTGAAAGTGATTTAGCAATATCTAAACAGTTGTGGGATGAACCTGAAGTGAAAAGGAATGTATGAGAAAAATTATGTTTATTTGAATATAAAATCTTGAATGCCATGGCAAAAAAGTTAGTACTGTGCTCATCATTATAGGCATATATTTATCACTACTCTGGTTCAAGATTTTGGTTATGGTGAAATGCAGCTTTAAATATTTTCACTAACTGAATTTCATTTTTTTTCAAGTGTTTGAGACAACCTGAACTATTTTACAAAGAAAAGTACTTCTTTGCTGTGCTTTCAATTTTCCCTGAAAAAACTTTTAATCAGCTGATGGTGCTTATGTGCTGTAATATTTGTAGGGAATCAAACACAATGCATATTCAAAGACTCTTTCTGTCCTCTGAACAGAAGCTTTACTGGATCTTTGAGATTATGTCAAAGACTCACCCTGTTAAATATTTAAAATTTTTTATAACGTACCATAAGCTGATAGGACGATGGGTATGTATTGAAATTACCACAGCAATGCGTCCCACCAAGTTTTTTCAAATTAAAGTCTTTACTGGTCCAGATGTTTAAACATTGTGAAAATGCTAAGAGATACCAGGAGGCTCTAGAAAGGAATGATTTTCGAAATCAGTTTGTCCTTTGATTCTTTCTAACACACAGAAAAATATCATTTCATAGCATTTAGCAATTTTAATCTTTATCTTAGAAAGAGATCTGTGTAAAAGAGATGAGTAATCACCTAATGGTGCATTTATATGCATTACGTTACGTATGTGTCTAATTCTTTGTAATATCAAGCTTAGGCTATATTTTATATTTTTGCAAAGTTGAACATGATGGGATCCTATATTTGGCTCAGGGTTACTACTTTAATATATGTCTAATAATTTTTTCTGTCTTTTGAATGGCAGTTTACAGTGTTAACAACACAGAATTGTTATATGTGCTAAGGGAAAATGAGGCTGCACAAGGGAGTCATCTGGCTTGGTTTAATAAGGTAGCACTTGCCTTCTCTCTCAGCCAGAGTGATTTGAGTAAGCTTGTTTTACTTCACATTTCAACTGCTAGACATACACGCATGGTCAGTTACTAGGTATGATGATGAATGGTATCTTACACATATTTGCTGTGTTACTGGTACTCATCCTGCATACTCTAAAACCCACTTTCATGGAAATCTGTTGTCGCGGTTTAACCCCAGCCAGCAACTAGGCACCACGCAGCCACTCATTCACTTCCCCCCCACCCACTGGGATGGGGGAGAGAATCAGGAAAAAAAAGTAAAACTCATGGGTTGAGATAAGAACAGTTTAATAGGACAGAAAGGAAGAAACTAATAATGATAATAATAACAATAATAAAATGACAATTATAATAAAAGGATTGGAATATACAAAACAAGTGACGCACAATGCAATTGCCCACCACTTGCTGACAAATGCCCAGTTAGCTCCCAAGCAGCAATACCCCCTGGCCAGCTCCCCCCACTTTATATACTGGGCATGACATCACATGGTATGCAATACCCCTTTGGCCGGTTTGGGTCAGTTGTCCTGGCTGTGTCCCCTCCCAACTTCTTGTGCCCCTCCAGCCTTCCTACTGGCTGGGCACAAGAAGCTGAAAAATCCTTGACTTACTTAGTCTAAACATGACTTAGCAACATCTGAAAACATCCGTGTGGTATCAATATTCTTCTCACACTGAACCCAAAACATAACACTATGCCAGCTACTAGGAAGACAATTAACTCTATCCCAGCCAAAACCAGGACATCTGCAAATATGAAGCATAACTTCGGTAAGGAGAACGAGTCTGCTTCAGAGCTGCAACTAGGTTTCTGCAAAGTTCAGTTTCTTTTCAGTCCTGCAGGATTTAGAACATTTTGGAGGGTAAGCTTAGTCTAGACAACTACAGACAAAATGTCAGGTTAAAATCCTGCTGACAGCTTTGTCAGTGGAAAGTGTCCTATGAACTTCAGCTCATCCGTTTCCTGCAACATTCAAACAGCATGAGGTTTCTGAGCTTTGAAAAGTCAATTGAGCTATCTGTACATTTTGAGTTTAGTAAATGGCAGTAATGAAGTAACAACTAGCCCATTTATTTTGGATTTTTATGCAGTTTCAAGTTATTAAATATCACAGTGACTATGATTAACGTGTTACCATGTATAAACTCTGGGGTATGGGTGAACACTATCGAAGTTGTTTACACTGGAACATGCCATATCCTTCTTGATGTTTTATTATGCTATATACTTTTAGTCAGACCTGCAAGCAGATTAGTAAGTGTGTACATAAAATAAACACCACCATGACCCACCACAGTGGGTATCTGGTCCTGTAATAAAGCAGTCTTTTACACTAACACTGACTTTCCAACAGTTTACCTACATTTAGACAGTCATTGCTGCAGAAGGTATTGATTAGCCATATATTACTCTTCCCATACATTAGCATAGCAAAATAAACATAAAATGAAATACAAGAAATCTGTAAGAACAGAAGATAAGCATTTACTTAGTCCTCCTTTCTTCTTACCATTATGCAGAAATGTATTGCTGAGGTATCAGCAATGTGCACGTGCAAAACATGTACTTGAGGGTTCATACATATATATCATGAGCAGGTGTCTAATTTCATCTGTTTATGCGCTTATTCACTCTTTATGATTTCTCAAGAATTGTCCAGCAAATACAAAAATATTAATGGTGCAATATGTGAGTAAGCCTAAATTAAGTTGTTCAATTAATAGGACTACTGTATACTAGGGTTTTTTTGCCTACATTATCTTATGTTGAGAACAACTTTAATTAACACCTCATAAAACAAACCAGCCTCTTACAATGAATGAATTTATTATACACAAAGGCTACATGTTTAAGAGGTCTCCACTGTATGTAAATTGGATATGAACTATGAGCTAGATCTGTTAAATGCTACGGATTTCATACATAGTGGAAATAAAGATGCAAATCACATAACAATAAATTCAAATCTTTGTTACAAACACCCTGGAGAAAACTTTAACAAATCATAACTGTCAAAGGGATGGATGATGAAAGTTTTTGTCATGCAAAAGAATACAAATCACTCCGCTGTTGCAAGCATTGCTCTTTTATTTTCTTGGTTGTAGGCACATCATCAACTTTAATGATAAAAGCCTTCCACAGAAGTAATTCTTAAGCCTCGGGAACAAACACCTCTTTGGCACCCTGAGAGCATGTTCCACAAACATCATCAATCTCCTTCTGAGTATGATTTACAGCCTTTCCCTTTGGCTGGCTCAAGCTGTCCGTGTGCATGCCCCGGCAGCGTCACATTGGGATTCTCCTCCGCTTTGTCCTCCAAGCACACACCGCTCGACTGGCATGCTCACGGACAGCTTTCCAAACACCTTTGGAAAACAAGAGAGGGAAGTTTGAGTATAATCCCTTCCATGTGGACACATCAGAAGTGTACAGCTCAGATGAGAGAAAAAGGGAAGGAATGCGTATCTAGATTCAAACTAATGGGCCAAGTTCTCAGTTCCAGCCAGATTTATCGTGTGCAGCCAGGAGGGATGTTTACAAAGAAGATGCAAGTCTCTCCCTGACTGTGTGGCTCCCACAGTTTATTTAATTGCCTGTGTCTACTAAGGGGCAGTCCATGCACCAAGAGAGCCAAAACATGAGAGCATCATTTAGTGAGATTCATTTCCATCTGTGACATGACTTTTGTGCCAGGTGCTGCATATGTATTGTGAGAAAGGTTGATGAAGGCAGCTGTACTCCAGCTGAGACTTCTCTGAAGAAGTTTTAAGTGTTCTTTATGCTCCTTTGCTTGGCTAAATGAAGGAGAGGGACATAGTATGATTCCTGTCTTCTGCAGAAACAGCCTTGATCTGTCTCTTCTTTGTGCCAGCCCTGTGGGTAAGTATATGTTCATTTAAGTGAATGCAAATGCTAGGAAAATCTGAATCGTTGTATGTGTTGATGAGACGCAGCAGAACAAAGGTTATAAGGCAGCAGGATAAAATAACAACTTAAGCCAGGGAAATTTAGCATCTGGGAGTACAGCTCCCTCTTCATGACTCAACTAACTGAAGTTCACTTGTGGACTGCAGGTGTCTGATAAATGCACTCTTTCTGGCAGCTTTCCTTGAGTTTCAGGAATAGAGTCTGTGAACCAGAGCTGAAGACATTCAGTGTTCTTTAGAAACTCTTACTTCGTGCGCTCGCTAAGGCAAATGTTCATTCATTAATAATGGTTGCCTCGCTTAAGCCATGCTCATGGACAGAAAGACTATATCCTTATCAGGAAAACTTGTAAACATTATGATTTGTTTTAAACACAGACAGATCTTTAATATGTCTGCATTGAGTGAAACGGTAGATACTTAGGAGCTCGGTGATATTTAATGAGGGAGAAGGACCTAGAAAAAAAATTATCTACAAATGCATTAATAAAATCTTCAGGACATTTTTATAAAGGCTTGAAAATTAAGTGGATTGAATTTACTGAATAGAATTTTCCAGAATGCTTCTAGGATGAAGGGCCAGATTATACAAGAAAATATGTAAACCATCTTTCTTTAGATTCCTAGACTTCAAGCTACTTTTACAGCTGGTTGATAGAAAGTTTTGGGCAGCTCTGAAGTGTCCTTGGAAGCCTTAACTCCTAATTTAACCATTTAAGCTAGAGACTTAAATACAAACCCTGCTCACGCTCATCTTTAAGGACTATTAGTTAGCACTAACCTGTAACCATATTTGGGAGGCTGCACTGTCCCAAGGAAAGCAATGGGAATTATGTCTCCAAAGACAGCAATCTCTCACAAAGTTGTTGGTCACAAAACGAGATTGATAGCATTTGGTCACCTTTTGCTGAGGCTAATCATGTACTCTATGCTGGGCAAACAGAAATGCTCTGCAGTTGGCTGCCTGAACATCATCTGTTTTTAAGCACCTTATTCTGCTCCTTTGTGAATTGTAATCCTTACCTTTACCACTTTTATCCGTATAACAGGGATAATATTTCCCTAACTCCCAGCAGTTCTGTAGAGGGGGATATATTAACTTCTGTTATCTCTCGGAGCTGTATGAAGATGAAACACTCTCAAAATACTAAGTAAGAAACTGCTACGTAAGTGAACACTCCAGTCCACAGCTGATGATTTATTTCAAAGCATTCAGTTATGAAGCTGGGTACTGATTGCATTTTTAATAAGGCTGGCAGAAAGTTTTCCATCAACGGTGGAAACACAGTGTTCCATTGAACTGAATAATTTTGGGGACTGTCTGCTTTACAGAGCAAGTTTTGATTTTGTCCCCAAACTTAAAACATTAAAACTTAAAATATTAGAACTTTTAAGGTTCTTACGACAGTTTTATTCCTTCGTCGCAGGGAAAACCAAACATTTTCATCATCTTATGAGTAGGTTCTATATTTTTGCACAAAGTAATGCCACTTAATATGGTACTATTACCTTGCATTTCTGAAAACTTCAAATGACTTTTTGAACACTGAAAAGCAGTCTCTATGCATTGAAATTGCTATTACAGCTATTAGAGGAAATTTGTTTTTATTCTGTGTTCTGCAGTTAAATTCGTATTTATTTTGGAGCAGTTAGTTATGGACCAAGTTACCAATTAGTTTTTTAAAAGATAAAAATAGTTGAAACTTTGTCATCACTATTCTTCCAATGAATGGAATTTTGTGCAGAATGGAGGCAATGCATGAATTAAAAAAAAAAAAAAAAAAATTAAATAATTTTCATTTGGAACACTTAAAATAGCCATCTAACCTCATCTTGAAGGAGTAAAAGCATTATAAAATAACATTCCACTCTGCCTACAGCTCATGATGTCAGTGGTGGGGAGCAGGGAACTGAGAGCATGACTAGTAATTTAAGTAGAAGAATTGAATCTATTGAAAATAATGAGAGCTGTGATGGCCTTATGGCTTTTGGAAAGCTCTTGCCTCCATGCAGTATCAGTTATCAAGCCAATACCCCTCACAATTTTTAATGAAAGGCTGAATCAAATAAATTCTTTCTGTTCAGTTTCTTATTTCTTTATCATGTATATTTTAAAAGCATGGAATGAAATTCTGAAGGCTTTGATATGTAGAGTATGCCAAACATTTGAAACACATTTATTAATTTTATGAGTCATAATAATCTATAATGATACCGGAAATCTAAAATTTTCAATACAAGTGTGGAGCCAAAGAAGTTTCTTCTTTTGACAGCATACTTTAAGAGCCAGATTTGGTAATAATTGAGTTTCTGTGCTTTTCTTTTAGTTTTGCTACCTGATGATACCTGAGAGCTGTAGACTTTATTTCAGAATCCCATTAGGTACCATTATAAGATCTGATTTCGTAGGTTGTGGCTTAGTTGTTTTTTTTTTAAATCTAATTGTCAGTCAATGTGTTACAGTAAGCCTAGCTTTCTTTTGACTCTCATGGCTATACACTGTGGGGAAAAAACAAAAGAACTATGCTTCATCATCCTGTCAAGGAGGTTTCTTAACAAATTACCTTTACCTCAAAAGAGAACACAAAGAGACTTTTTGTAGCTTTAACAATTCTCATAGTTCATATCTTCTTTTCTTGGCTATTCAAGGGAACAAAAATACAATCTTCTAGACCTCAGAGATAATGAAATTGATATCTTTAAAGTCTTATGAAATCTAGATACCTAATAAAAGCATGATTCTTTCTTTAATCATTATTTAATCTCTTTATGTTTTTTCCTATAGTACTGTGTTTTCAAAACAGATTGTTTCTTTGTAGACCCTTTAGTTCCAAAGAGTAAATAATAGTAAATTCTAATACAAAACAGTAAATAAACCCTTTTTTTCTTTCTTTGTATGCTCGTTCATGAAAGACTTGATATTCATAGGTTTATGTCTTAGTCTGGGTGAAATTTACTCCTTTGCAGAACAGCACCATAAGGCATTGCTCAGATTTTACTTAATCTTTCTTTTAAAAATGTCATGTAATGGAAAGGCCTAGCTTTCAACAAAGGAATGATTTGGTATAATATCCACTGAAGTCCTTAGGACATTGCTGAAATCAGAGGGCTGGGTTGGTTTCTTGGAGTCCAAAGGGTGCTGGTACTGGGGAGCACCAGTCCATTCTCCCCAGTCCCCAGCTGTTTCAGCAGCCTCATTCCTTGCAGGCATTGAATAACCTGTTCATCCAAAACAAGTGTGGGTTCAGGGAGCCACTTTGAAACTTCCTTAACTGCAAAGAGCCTGTGAGCTCCCCCCCAACTTGTGTCCCATCTTTTTCATCCCTGCATGCTGTCTTTTTGCCGTGCCTGTCTGGGATATAGGGACTTCACTTTTTGGTTTACTTCTTTTTTTGGAAGTTCAGTGTTTTCAGCAGATGTCTTACATTTCAGATTTATATTGGGGTCCTATAAATCAGCTGAAGAATGAATGTGTGGTCCTTCCATACTATAAATTAAATTAAGCTGCAATTTGTCTGGGATGTTTTACTCATAACAGGTGGATGTACTTAAGAGAGAATTGAAAAATTTCAAAATACGTAAGAAAAACAAACTCCGACAACTTCTGCTGTGTTTCTAGTGCATACTAAAAGCATACCATTCAATACTGTTTATTTTTTTCCATGTAAGGATAATGTAATTTACTAGAGGGATCCAAACACATACTCATTCAAATAAAATTAAGAGTTCTACCTTTTTTAGCATATTGCCAAACAAATTGCATGGAGTACACAGACTTAAAATACACATGCATAATTTCTTCTGAAATTATCCTCCGAGTTACTATTATAAGCAGACATGCATCATATATACAGACAAAATTGTTTGTCAGCTGCCTGGGTCTGAGTCAGTCATAGTGTAGCAATGTACTTTTTGCCATTGCTATAGTGCACTGTTTAAATGTCTCTGAGCCTGCTTCGAACAATGAAGAGTTTGCAGGGAAAAGCCTGAAGACAAGAGCTTGAAGATGTCACTTTTCAAAGGCACCCTTAGCTGCTTTGTAGACACAATCCATCTGCAGAAAGAAGTTGTTGCTAAACTTTAAGCATGGAAAGATCAGTGGATAAACCCATTGTTAATTTTAAAAGCAATTTCAAATGCCTTTACAGTGAAGCCATTTAATTTCCATTGGTTTAAGTTTAATCATTTTCATTAATGTAAGCTAATTTCCAAGCTAATCTAATAAAGTAGCATGAAACATGAGGAGCAATGCACTGAAATGAAGGAAGTTCAGTTGCTTGCAGCTCATTAAGGTTCTTGAAGTTTAGAAGACTAATTACTGACTGAAAATGATTTTGTTTACCTCTACCTTTTGAGAGTTCCTGTTTTATCCCACAGTTTAAGACTCAAGGGCCAAATCATCAGTAGGTATAATTTGGTAGAGCTCCAATAAAGTCAACAGGCCAATTTATATCAGTTGAGAATTTATCCCTTTTTTGGTTTTGTTTTTCCCCAATTAAAAAAAAGAAAAAAGGAAAAAAAAAAGATGGAAACTGATAAAAGCTTCCCTTTGAAAGAAACATTTTAGCACAAACATCAGCAAGCCATGGTGCCTCATCTTGTGCCTACTAGAATCTGTGGAGCGCTTTCCATTTATTTCAATGGGAAAATCTTTAGATTCTAAAATTCATACTATAAGAATAGGAGAGTTGACTAATCATTTGTTCTGGTTTCCTATAAAGCTGAGGCTACAAGAGTTCTCTTAATTGGTATCTGAAATAGAACCTGAATTTTGTAAAGTAATCTACCAGTCCTAAGTTGCAAATTGTTAAGAGAGAAACTACATCACAGTCATCAGTAAGCTAATTACTCTTGCCAATGAAGTTGCAGAAAAACATCTAAAATTGTTTCACTTCAACTTTCAGTTGTTTTACCAACTAGACTGAGCAGTTCATTATTTACCAGATTTCTTTTCTCCACATGGCTCCTTCAGGTTATCATAAAATTAATCTTGTTTTTCTATCATACGCTTCTGATCAACATTAATTATAGTCTCAGTCTAGTTCTCGTGTTTACTCACTTAGAGATGGCTGTGGTTATATGGTCAGGAGATCAGACAATAAGCTCATGTTCAGCCAGTTACTGAGCATGATTCCAAAGCATTTCCAAAATTGTCACTCTCCTGAATGCTGCATTTTCACATGTTCAAATACACATTGTTTTCTCATGCCCAGCTTAGCGAGTGATCCAGGTCATTCTGCACCAGTGACACTTTCGTCTCCTTATTTGCAATGATTTTGTTGTTGTTGTTGTTGTTGTTGGTTTTATGTCTCCTTAAAAAGCACAGGACCAAGAACTGTTCTAAAATACTGCATGTGTTATGAGATCTAGGCATTAAAACGTAAATGTGACAGCTGTGTGTTTGTAAAGTATTGTAAATACTATAATCTTAAAATATAATCAAACATCCCATACCGTATTACTTGAGATATTGTAAAAATCATCCCAAACTCCACAGAATCTAAAGGAAACATATGATTGGCATTAATGTAACAGTAAGTGTTTCTGATTATCTTCGTTAATAACGCAGGAAACACTGAAATGTTTCAACCTTCAGCAATACAAAAGCAAATGCCCTTTTCTCACGTGTGCTCCCTTTCTCCCAAGCATCCCTCAGCAACATCCTGGATGAGTTTCACCCACTTTTTCAGTGGGTGGAAGAAATGGATGAAGCCTGTGCCTTAGGGATAGCTTTAAACGCGATCCTGACACAGTTTCAGTTTGCTGGTTTGACCTTGCTCGGCTACTGAGGGCCTTAGGGACTGCACTGAGAGGGAGACTGCCTCAGTACCCCTGGCTCTGTCTATCTGTCTAGATCACTGCACATATCTAGCAGAATGACTTTGCCCTTAAACAGCCACAAATACTGCTGCGTAGGCAAGCTAAGAGCCTCCTCCTGTGCAGGAATGCTACCGAGCCGAACGCTGGTCCTGCAGCGCGCTTGGGCAAAGAGCGGTGGGCAATCTTATCCCACGTGACAGTTCAACAAGGCATATACAGAAGTTAATTAAGCATTACCATCCGTGGGAGAGGGAGATCAGAAACTCTTTGTGATTCTGCTTTTCCATCCTTACAGAATCTGCAGGGCTGAACACATGGTATTAGTAATTCCAGTTTATGAATAGGGTGTGGAATTGGGAATCTAACACTGAGAGCAAGATGAGTGAGATTTTAGGCAAACTGAGACTACTGAATTTTAAAATAATGAGCTAATCAGGACTAAAGTAGGATCAGATTAGGATTATTTGAATAGTGGATAAAGTGAAGTGAATAAAATACATATCACTACATATTTCTTGTGTCATCATTAAGAAAGACAGCTGATTTTCTGCTGCTGTCACCCAGATATAAAAAAAATGTTGACTTTTGTCACCTTCTTTCTTTAAGTGAAGGGTATTATGTGGCCACAGTAAAATCCCACACATGTAAAGATTTCTGAAAAAAGGTGTTTCATGAGCGATGTCTGCAATTGAAGATTTGCCCTCATGCCTGTACTTGAGCTGCAAACAGGATAATGCTGTTTCTCTTTGTCAGAATATGGAAAAAAAAATACAAAATTAGTTGTCGTGGAGCTAAGTCATTCGGTATTGTTCTGACTTCAAAGAAGGCCCAAAGAAATGGCAGTTTGGAAACGCTATTGTGTATGTAACAGGCTGCCACAGGGATGTGTGGCACTCCCTTGTTTGTGAAGGCTGCCTCCATACAAGTGCTATTATCATGAAGAAAGGTTAATCCAGCATTGTGGACTAGGAGTTTAGACACACACAAGCAAAGGAAAAGTCTACTACTAAATTCAGTGGGCTGGGAAATCATTCCCATTATAGTTCCCATGTTATAAATGGAGTCTAGAAACAGTCATTCAACTTTTAAATTGCAAAGCAGGATTACAAACTGAGTTAAAATTATTTGCCAGAACAAACTTTTATAAAAATTCAAGCCACTGAATATAAATAATTGCAGATGCAGACATCCACACTAGAAAACTACTTCCATATCATAGGGGTATGAGAAAATTGCTATTTTTGTAAGAGAATGGCAATTATTAAATCACTAGGAACTGCTTAAATGTATTGGATCGTGGATGTGACCATTAGCAGCATGAACAGGTAATAGATATTTTCTTTCTTCTTCTAAAAATCTAATTGCTCTCTGCTATATCAACAGGAAATCCAGTATGCTAAGTAATTCTCTGAGGTCACTTATTGTGTTTTCAATAATTTTCTTAGTGGAATTATCCTATGGATACTTTGTAATTCAGCTTGGAAATGGTTTTCTATTTCATGAGTATTTGCACAGGTTGAAAAAAGTTTAAAAATACTGAAAATTCCAGAATGCTCATAAATTTCTATCTGAAAATAAAAATTTACTTTTTGAAAGTACTTTCAAGGAAAAAAATCCCTCAATTCCTGGAAATGGTAAAGCAGGGCTTCTATCAAGATCTTTCAGCTAAGCTTTTCCTAATGTAGATATTGGACTTGACCACTGACATTTTTATTTCAATACAGCGCCTTAAAATAAAATTCTACCGAACTGCCTTTTTAAACAATGCAGTAAAATGATTGAAAAATTATGAATGTTCGAACTGTTAATGACTGCATGAGGAGAGCCAAAGCATCGAGGTCACAGACACTTCGGTATAAGGCTCAATTTATAGAAGACAAGAAGTGAGATTTGCCAAACTGAAGCATGCAAGCATCATGTTCTGCTTGTACAGGATGGATGTCAGGATCCAGGCCATTAATTGTGCTCAATTTCTATCCCATTATTTACATGTGAACAAACTCTTGGAGTTAGGTACACAGAGTAAATTGTTTGCATAAATAAAAAATGTTGCTGCAGAAAAAAGTTCCCATAATAGCATATGCTGGATCATCTCCTTGAAAATGGAAAGTCTCCTTTTTCACAGCAGGCACAAAGACTGTTTTATCCCTCTGATAATTTGAGGGCATATGAGTGTATTTTACCAGTTAGGAATGATGTAATCCTAGTATAAATAAACAAACCCAGAATCAGGTTTGCTTAGATATACCCAAAAGCTATATTTGGTCCACTGTGCCTTTGCTGGAAATGGTAAATTAAGTGCTATCCTTTCAGGATAAATCAGAAATTCTCCACATGAGTCTGTAGTCTGTCTATAGCCCTTCTGCCAGCCGGTTAATGGCAGCAAAAGGACTGGTTTCAGTATGTCTCGGTTCTCTCCTGAAACATAGCTTAACCAGCTAGAAGCATGGGGAAGCTAGACATACTGTCTCCCAGTACCCCTTATAGTCAGAAGTTTGACACTCTCAAGTACTCTGAGGCTATGTGCAAACCAAAAAAAACCCCAAAGCTTTATTAGAGGAGTGGGAATGGTCATAAACACAGGAAACAAAGCAACTGGATGCAGCTATTGCTTTTACATGCAAATATACTTTTACATGTTACAAGAAGAATATCTTCCCTCACGTTTCAATATTATTTTTCAGCAGCAGGTTTTTCCATCATTCACAAAAGTTTCTGTAGATAGGGATAAGACGGTATGGTGGCTTGGATCTCTAAGGAGCAAGAGAAGTTAATAAGTGTTTCTTACCAGATCTGTTACCAGCGGCAAGGAAATAGCTTGTATGAAGCCTTTAAGACAGCATTACCATCCATACCTGTTCTTTGCTTCTACCCTGCCTATAATGGTAGGGCTATTTCATGAACATGTACACCTTGAATAGCTTATCACACTTTCCCCAGCGGTACTGATGCCTCTCTTAGTTAAACAGGGTCAGAGCACTCCTCCATAGGGTTTAATGAGTAGCACTTTGCCCAGTACATTTCTGTCCCCTTGCTCCTAGCCGTTTCCCAGACGTGTGCAGGCTCAGTTTGGGTTATAGGAGGGGACAGCATGCGTCATGCAAACAGGTTGCTCACCCTCCTCTCCGGAGGGGAAGGCTCAGTACTGGTCATCTTTTAGAGAATTAGGCAACTTTTCTCACCTATGGTTCTGATGTGGTTTAGGGATTTGCATGTGTAGGTTAAAAAATCGGCACAGGAACAATCTAACAGAGCTGCATAGATGTGGCTAGTGTGTTTTGGGCTTTAGGGTGATTGCAATGTTTGAGCAGAGTCCTTGCTATGTGGAGAAGAGCCAACTGTCCAAAGACTGTCCCCTTTTCCGATCTCTCAGTGTCCACATATTTTAATGGAAAGAGTGACTTCTCAGATATCGATAGAAAGCATAAAGGTACGTGGTCAATGCAAACTAAATTCTCCATAACCTTCCCCTTTAGCTCCTGGCCACAGAGCTCACATGCATGTATACTCCTGGATTCAAATTGTGGTAGAACATTTAGAGGTTTCAACTCTGGATAAATAAATAATTGTTCAAGAGTAAGTCTCTGCCTGCTCCTCTATGCTCTTTGCAAACCCAGGAATTTATGAGCGGGTTAATTTAGCAGCACTGAAAGCATTACTTGATCAGCTTCACTGTCATCAGCAGATGTCACTGCAGCCATTAGTAACTAATGAATTGTTTAAGAAGATATAATGGCTAATTTGTCTGGTCAAAAAGGCATAAACACAACCTTTGAAAACTGCATTCTGTTAAGTCAAGAGAAAAAATTGAGTTCATTGTCCTTTAATTTTCAAATGGGATGAGTTCCAAGTCAGTTACAGATCTGAGACAAATTACCTGGTGAATTTGTGGCATCTTCTGAGATGCTGATGAGAAAAGAGTTGTGAAATACTTAGGGTGCCAATGAATCAGGTAAAGAAACCAGAAAAGAGATTTATATAATCTTAATATGAGTAAGTTGGCTCCCAAAGGACCATTAGATAAGATATGTTTGTCTTCCTGCTCTGTTCCCAGTGGTTTTTAACAATGAGCACTTGTATCTAAAGACTTCTGTCCTTTTCTGTATGCTTTTGAGTGGCCAGAAAATGTTTCATGACAGTGATTGTTACTGCGGGTCCTCATTAAGGACAGACTTCCTGCCTTGTTCTCACAAAAAATAGACAATAAACATAAATATAAGACCTTTTCTTTACCTAGAATGAAACTAGGATCCATTTCCTTCTGATATAATGAATTGGTCCTAATATTTAACCTAACCTGAACTGAAGACCCATATTCCGATTTATCCACATTCATTGTGGCCCCAGAAAATCAATCATGGAGTTCTATAATTTAATTCACAAAAGTAATATACTTGTGGAGGTATCCAATCTAAATATCAATTGACTTGGAGTCAATTCCTTGTTCATATGTCCTGTATAAATCATAGGATGCTGGAACAGGAGAAAAAGTGTGTGAAGCAAGGGGAAAGTTAGAGAAAACTTCAAGTCAGTCTGCCTCACCGTCTGGATCACTGTTTGAGTTGCAAGTGGTGCAATTAGGCCTTGTACAATTTTTTTTTCCTTTTAGTTCTGCTGTGGTTCAGTTTTGAGCCCTGAGTCTTACCAACACTGTGTTTCTACTGCATTAGCAGGGCAAAGTACAACATCTTCAAATTTTAACAATATCAGTGGTCACTGTTTGCAATCTGAAAAAAAAAACCCAACCAAAAACCCCACCAGGATTTACATTTCTACCAGTTTTAACATCATTGACAAGTAACCTTGACAGGACATTCAATTTTTCCTTTTCCAGGTAAAACAGTAATTAAGCGTTTGTGTTCTAAAGTGGGAGGAACAACTACCATTTTGGTGTGTGAGCTACTAACAGAAGGAGAGGGTGTGCTAAATGTGTTCAACAGTTTTAATAAAAATGTTCTCATATTAAAGATTCCTCGGGCATGAAACTGAAGCAATTAGTTCTTCTTTTACTCTTAAGTCAGTGAGACTGTACTGTCAAAAAATAACAGTGCAAAAAAAAAAAAATAATAAATCTGGCATGCAGCAGTAAAAAAAGGCAAGGATCTAAGGGTCAGCTCATCAGATGGCATAAATCAGCCATGTGCTACTAAAATCAATGGAGCTAGGCAAGTTTACAGCAGTGGACAATGTCGTTTCTTGGTAGCATGTGTGTGTGCACGCCAGGAAAGCACAACTCAGAGGCACAGAAACAGCTACAGAAGGAGGAATATTAGTTGAGAAAAATGTGGATTGATGCATATAAAGGAAGTAAGAAAGAAGCTTTCCTTTGCTAAATATTGGTGTCTACATTTATGGCTTATCAAGGCACTGAAATATCTGTACACAATTTATTGTTTTGGGTTTTTTCACTGTTATGTTGTCAGAAAAGCCAAGAAATGGGATTGCTAAGCATACCTCATCATAAATAATTAAATACATCGAGTGGTTTAGATGTCAAATTTACTTCAGGTAGCCATCACAGATTAGCATGTGGATTTCCAAAAATTAAATGAAAAGAGAAATGAAGGTCAAGCTCAGTCTTTGTGAAGACTTGCGCAGCATCCTTGTTAGGTTGTATTAAATATTCCAGGAAAATTACTGTTCTTGTTCTACATGAAAATGTAATACATGAACATGTAATAAGACATGCTGATTGAAACACAATGGTGACAGATCCTGGAGTTGTGTCACTAGCTATAGATGATATATTGGTTCTGTATTACTCATGATGGGAGAAAAACCCATACTTTAGGCAGAACCTTGAAACATTTTTATTTCAGCAAGGAAATTGCAAGAACAAAGTACGTAGCTTTTGCACATCATGTAACATGAACTGTGAACAAAGGGGCACCACCTGGAATGGAATTTCCCTCAAAACTCCAAAGTTAAGGAGATGGCAACAGAGACAGATGTCAAGTCTTAAAGTACAGAAGTAAGGAAAAGACACTGAAAAAAAATCTTTCAAAAAAGTGAAGAAATTCTATTGCAGGAAGATTCCCTCCCCATAGGGGACTGCTAGACTGCTTTGGAAAGTTGTGATTAATTATGTGCCACTGTAGTTTGGATTGTTTCTTAAATCACGTTTTAAAAATACTTCACTATTGAGCAATAAACTAAGACCACAATTTATATTAAGAGACAACTGCTTTTTAGGGTATGAAATTTAAAAATGAAGACTTCAGAGAAAGAATTTACAATTTCAAGAAAGGTTATCTTCCTTTGACAGACAAAAGTCTCATTTAGATTTACTTACAATAAACTTACTTTGGGTTATGTACTGTTTAGCTATTGAGAGTGGATTATATGGGAGACAAGTAAAGTCTATTAGGTCTTTTTGCCCTCTTGCACTTCCATTACCTATACAAGCAGTAGAAACCCTGCAAGGATTTTATGCTTTTTTTTTATGTGAATAGAGAGGAAATTACTTTTCAATTTCTTATGTCCTACCGAAAATCCGTAGTCCCTGGATATAAGAAAACACTTTTGAAACTGAGCTATGTGCTCCTTAATCTCTTAGACTTTTTGTTTATATACTCTCATATCATGCCTTTAAAATATTTTTCAGTGTTGCATTCAAACAGATTATCAGGAAACTAATTAATTAGAAATGCCCTAGAATAAAAAAAAAAAAAAAAAGACTGGAAGGGATCTCAGTAAGTCTCCTTTCACTCTCCCAGGAAATATCAGCTATAAATATGTCAATATTGATGGGTTGATTAATCTCTTTAGTCTTTCCTTAAAAATTTACAATACTGGAAACTGTATGGCATCTCCAACTACTCCAATCAATGTGTCTTACTATTGTAAGGAAAAAGGACATATATATTTGTATTACTAAGAGCAGATGAATCCTTACACTGTACTACAGTGGAATGTGACAGCTATATAATGTTTGCTAAGATTTTCATATTGATCTCTATAGGTCTATTTAATACAACTAATATGCTAATGCTAATCTAATAAGAAAATATTAGGATAATTACGATCCTGTCAGCTGCATTAACCTCTAACAAGTGGACATCACTTCAGTCCACTTTAGGTTCAGTCAGATGCAAAATCGCAGCGACAGCAGGTGGGTATTGGCACTAATCTGGTGGTCTAGTAACAAATTTCCTCAAATGCCACCAGTCAGTCTGTAGGATGAGCTGTGAAACAGAGGAACTGTTTCAGAGGCAAAGCAATGGCATATATGGGCAAACCAGTTGGCACGTCAGGCAGCGTCGTGCAAATTTTCTGGTGTAACCACTTTTATTTGCTGAATACATTAATTTCCATTTGTATTGGGTTTGTGTGGCAAGGTTTTGGTAGTGGGTGGGGTTACAGGAGTGGCTTCTGTGAGAAGCTGCTGGAAGCTTCCCCTGTGTCCAACAGAGCCCATACCAGCCGGCTCTAAGACAGACCCGCTGCCGGCCAAGGCCAAGCCAATCAGCGATAGTGGTAACGCCTCTGGGATAACATTTTTAAGAAGGAAAAAAAAGTTGCTGGAACAGAGAGAGACAGCAGCCGGAGAGAGGAGTGAGAACATGTAAGAGAAACAACCCTGCAGACACCAAGGTCAGTGAAGAAGGAGGGGGAGGAGATGCTCCAGGTGCTGGAGCGAAGTTTCCCCTGCAGCCTGTGGGGAAGACCCTGGTGAGGCAGGTTGTCCCCCTGCAGCCCGGGGAGGTCCACGGTGGAGCAGATCTCCACCTGCAGCCCAGGGAGGACCCCACACTGGAGCAGGTGGGTTCCCGAAGGAGACTGTGACCCCGTGGGAAGCCCGTGCTGGAGCAGGCTCCTGGCAGAACCTGCGGATCTGTGGAGAGAGGAGCCCACAGAGCAGGTTTTCTGGCAGGACTTGTGACCCCATGGGGGACCCACGCTAGAGCAGTCTGTGCTCCTGAAGGACTGCACGCCGTGGAATGGACCCATGCTTCGTGAAGAACTGCAGCCCGTGGGAAGGACCCACGTTGGAGAAATTCGTGGAGGACTGTCTCCCGTGGGAGGGACCCCACGCTGGAGCAGGGGAAGAGTGTGAGGACTCCTCCCCCTGAGGAGGATGAAGCAGCAGAAAATAACGTGTGATGAACTGACCATAAACCCCATCCCCGTCCCCCTGTGCCGGTGGGGGATGTAGGTAGAGAATCTGGGAGTGAAGTTGCACCCAGGAAGAAGGGAGGGGTGGAGGGAAGGTGTTCTGAGATTTGGTTTTCTTTCTCATTATCCCACCCTGGTTGATTGGTAATAAATTGAGTTAATTTTCCCCAGGTTGAGTCTGTTTTGCCCATGATTGTAATTGGTGAGTGATCTCCCCTGTCCTTATCTTGACCCACAAGCCCTTTGTTCTATTTTCTCTCCCCTGTCCAGCTGAGGTGGGGGGGAGTGATAGAACGGCTTTGGTGTCCAGCCGGGGTCAACCCACCACACCACTGTAAAGAATATTGTCGGGCTGTCCTTTTTTCTCCATCATATAGGAGCAAATATTCAGAGGAGCCAGAGAGACACAATGCTCATTTTCAGGAATTACTGTTCACACTTACTAATCAATGTATTCAACCTGCATGATTTTAAAAGGATCAGGATAATATTACTCTGTCTTCTTTTTTTTTTTTCCTCTGGACAGCACTAACAATATGACTGCATCATTAAGAGATCTCTGTACTGTTTGTAATATTTGTCGTGCAAAACAAGTTTTAGCGCTCAGCATTATTCTCACGGGACTTACTCTCTTTGGCAGTAGAAATAGTTATTTAAAAATGCTTTTGTTTGAGTAAAAGTGCTTCTTTAGAACTTCACCAAGTATACTTTAGAGAAAAAAAAAAGGAAAAAAAAAAAAGACTTGTTTCACATATTTGGCTTACCAATGGTCACAGCTGTGCTAATATAGCAGAATATTAATCTGTATTTTTACACTTAGAAAGGATTTTGGAAGAGAAAGTTGCTTCTGAAAAGGGCATATACAACAAATATTAGCTGTAAATAAATAAAAAGTGGAGGAGCCTTCTAGGAAATATTTGTGTATGTAAATGCAGCCACTCACGTAGAATAGGAAACCAGGCATGTTGTATTTATCCAGAGCACTCTTTTATGCCATGCTAACCATGTTCTTATTGAAAGTTTTCATGTGTTTCTTTCTCTGTGCTCTAATACCGGAGCATATAGGCCACAGAAAATGTATTTGAGTTTGTCAATTCCAGCAGATTTTTATTACATTTGGAAGTTTCAGAAAGCTGTTGGCGGGCTGGTTGCTTGTTGTATTCACAGCTTTGTATAACAGAGGGCCCTTTCTCAGGTTCATTTGGGCAATTGCTCTCTTAAATGCACAAACTGAAATCCAATATATAAACCCTTGTCATCTTATTTTTTAACTGATATTTGCAAGTCCTATGCTCACCTGCCACCCCAGAGAAGTTGTTTTTGTTAAGTCACCAGCACAAGGAGAAGTGACAGTACTTCTAAAAAGTTAGGTACACAATGTCTTTAAAATAATTCTAGACATTTTCAGAATTAGATTGTAGAGACTTGTAACAAATCTCACGCTGTTTTAGATATTGGTTAATCAAATTGTTAGATAAACTAACTACTTTATCTCATATATTTTTTTTAGTTACAAATTACCTTTTTCAGAAAAGTATATTTCCTGACTTTTGGGGAATAACATTTACATAGAAGACTTGAACTTGTTTTCTAAAAATTATTTTAAATTATTTAATTTTAAAGTTATTCACATTGTGTTGATTTTTTTTTTTTCCCCCCCCAGAGGAAGAGCAATGCAATTCTTCCTATGTTTGAAAGGGTTATTTAATTAACTATTTATTCAGTTTCAGTACCATTCAGTACTATGTATCTAAGAAAAAAAGATCAGATTCTGATTTGGATCACAGATTCCAGTGAAACCCAATCCATTAACAACACATTGTGATGACATTTGTGCTGTAAGATTATTATGTAATGACTTGAGTCCACTGAAATTAATTTGCAAATGTAAGTACAGAGTTTGGCAGCCTAGAATATGGCTGTTTCAGACACTGTGGCATTTTGATGTGACATATTCCTTGTGGATAATCTGATGGGAAGAACAAGGCCATTTTAGAGAAACTTGATAGAAGTTAGATTGAATTCATTTCATTATACCTAAGAATGAATTGCTATAACTCAAACTGTAATTTGCCTTTTTTAAACTCATCCCATGAAACCTTCTTTACCAGGGTCATTTCTAATTGTAGGACCTGTGCTTGTAGAATAAAATAAATGCTTTGGAGCACAGCTGGGATTTTATTAACATCTGGAGTGTGATGAAATGGGTGGAAAACAGGGGGAATAATGGCTTTATCACCACCTCTTCCAATGAAGCTTGTACGACAGGCTCATTATGTGAGACAAGGAAAATTGTACTGGTCTAAACACAGGTTCTTTGCTAAAGCTGATAACAGACAAGGCAACAAACCCTCTCTGAACTGCCAAAGAAGTGCCAAGATATGACCCTTCTAATTCTTTAATTGATGGGAAGATGGATCAATGTAAAAGAGGGAGTAGCATGGGTAAGTGGTCATAAGAGATTGTTTAACACTAGCAGAAATATCAGATTAAATGAGATCATTATTAAAGGTTCTTACTTACAAATATTTTTCTAGTTCTTAATAAGTTTACTTTCTCCTTCCTGTTGTTTTCTTGTATATGATCATATTTGATTAGACATTGCTTTATTTTATTTGGTAGTTGTGTGGACATCCTTTTGACATTTCATTTTATTTACTGAAGTGTACAAGCCCAGTATAACATGCTGAAAATGATACTTCATCAACTGTATATCATACTTTATCTGTAGCACTCCTATGATAAAGCTGAATTGGTCTATCTATCTATTATAAGTCCTGATTTGGGAGGTTTAAATATTTCAGCTTTTTCTCTCTAGGCATAGTCAGCACATATTTTATTTTACCGTGTCTCCAACTACCTAATTCTCCAGCCAAGGTACTATAGCTCAATAGCAACAAGCTATCAAGCCACCCTTGTCATTTCAATTTTTCACACATTTTCTTAGTCTGTATGTTCTATATCTCAGTGAATTCTTATCTCCCTGGTCCACTGCCATAGGTTTGCAGTATATAACAAAGCTTCATCTCTGAAATGTCAAAAATAATGAAAAAAGGAAAATCACAAAAGAGAAATTGGCCACAGCCACTTCTGTGGATCCAAGGCTCTTAGACTTCTGTTCAGCAGCAAACCTGCAGTTAGGTGGCTTTTCTGTCACCTGACTGCAGCTCTGCTGTCACTTGCCAGTGGGGTACTGCCCAGCAATGAACACCTCTGGAAGAATCTTTCTGTGTCAGTACTCACTATCAGCTAGAGAAAAGACTGCACATCAACAAGGCATCACTCTCCTTTTTCAGCTTTCACACAGGCTTTTCAAGAGCACAGACAAAGTTACAGGAGAAAGTGACATAAGAACATGTAGTAGTTATAAAGAAGGAGCTCTGGGTGGGACTAGGAGATTTATATGGAGTTTCAAAATTTCTCAGGAAGATCATTGTAGGTGTAATCCTCACTTTCGTTAATACATTTCATCAAAATTTCAATCATCAGTTCCTTTTAAAAGGTGATATTTTCCTTCCACTTGGATACGTGATTCTTCCCCTGGGATGAACTGATGACTAGCCATTTCACCAGTAATAAACAGAAAATCTTCAGTATCTCTTGACATTAAGACAAATCAGCGTTAATGGAAAAAAAATGCAAGAAGGGAGAACAATGGATGATGTTGTTCTCATTTAACATATGGGTTGAAACTGGAAAGCTGCAGAAAGAAAGGAAGGACTAAAACATATTGCCCACCCTAAAGGCTGAAAACAGTGAAGAAATAGGCCCATTCCAGCAAAAGGAGGGAGTGTAATAATTCTCTTAAAAATCAGCATTTATCTGCACAGTGATGTGAGATGCTTGACCATTATCTGATCAGAACTGCAAGGCAGTTATCAGTGTGGCAAAAGATCTAATTCTGAGAATTCTTCTGAAAAAAAAAAAAATAATTAAAAAATGTCTAGAATAAAAAAATGTTACTAAAAGGTATCTCTACTCCCCCATGCATATGCATCTGTGCAGTTCTTTCCATGCAGTTATAAACATTAAATATACTTTGGGAAAAAAAACCAACACAACATTTTCATTAAAGTTATGGATGATGCAATGAGAACACATTAAATTCACTGTAACATCCTTACAGCTTTGTGGATATGACGCTGGCTGCTCTGTGCTTTTCCCACTCCTATGCCACATGTCATCAGGATCAATTAATGATTTTTAAATGGACCACACACACATACACACATGCAACCTGAATTTCCAGCTACTGTGCCGTGTGGATTGTGGCTTACTCCCAAATCTCTGACCCATGATTTTGCTATTTCAGTGAACGCTGCCAGAATTATTGGAAGGACAGTATGAAGTGTATGTCCTCAGTCCACAACGATGTATGCCAAAATTGAGCAATTAAATGGAATTTCTTTCATCCTTTGAAGTGTAACAGAAGCCAATAAAAATTGAAAAACTTAGTCAGTAAATGCAGCACCAGAAGTAGCAATTTTACTGAATCAGAGGGAAAAAAAAAAGGATTGGCAGAGGTATGGAATAAAAAATCTGGACAGTCAACATCTTCATACTTTGAGTAAGTCAATGCATAAATAATAATCAGAAGGATTAACTGACTATTTGTGGAACAATAAAATGAATGACACTGAATTAGAGTGCCAGCGACTACATGTAAATGACTCTATCTCAGCGCTGCACAACAAAAAGGACTAAAAATGTACCATACACAGTGGGTTGGTAGCCAGCCTTTGAAGCCGAAAGCTCAAAACCATTTAAGCACAGATTACGACAGATTGGTGTACTGTGGTTGGAGTACTAGAGAGATTTACTTTCTTTACCAGCCTTATCTAGGATCATGTCCTTCCTGAAGTGGAAACCAATGAAATGCCAGGTAGACACATAGAGGGTTTTATTTGGTGGGTATTTTTTTCAGTTAAACATTTACCTTGCTTTTTTTGTGAGGGTGTCAATAGATTTAGTATGATATTGAAAAGCACGAGTCTGGGTCTTGTGTGCATATATAGGGAAATTTGAAACCTGAGTCATACTCTACTTGAAAATGCTCTTTGGATGCTTCATATATATTCCTTTCATCTTCTCTTCCTGTCTGCTTTAGTCCTCTCTCTCTTGGGTCTCGGCATCTGATTACAAATCCATTCCCCTCCAAAACACCAAATCCTATTTAGAACATATTCAGGACACAGCTCCTGAGTTTGAAGCAATTTGTCATTTTTATGAGGACTTTTGACTGATTTTTATGGGAAGCCTAAGGGACAAATGGCATGCAGCATGCCAGAATGGAGTGATTAGCCTGCCAAACTTGGAATCTCTAGCAAACACCCATTGCTGTTCTAATTAACTTACTACATTCACCATTTGCATAAATAAATTGCTTAATTGAAGCTTCCTGAATGGCATGACTTTGCACAAATTTTGTGAGACCAGAAATATCCAAGAAGGCATAGCGAATTTTATAGTTTTTATAAACAACTTCTTCCTTTTATAGAATCCTCATTCATAAACTATTTACCAGTGTTAGGTTTCTATAAGATTTTTTTTTTTTTTTTTTTTTTTTTTTTTTTTTGTGAATTACTAGTTTTCTAAATAAGATATAAATGACACATCTTTTCAAATTGGATTTAATAATGAACAGGTCAGTGCTTCTTTAAGTACTCAGCCAAGATATGGCAATCATACCTCATTAGTGAGTATCTTTCTAAGACTTCACAAGAATCTCTTAAAGAATTTAATGGACACTATAAAGAGATGCAGCTGAATTTCTGCATTTTTCATGAGAAACAGAAAGACAAGGGAATTGTCAAGCCTACAAAAACAACATTAGAAGTTAAATTTTAGTGGAACAACCATAAATAGAGTACAACATAATTGGGAAAGGAAAATCTCATTTGTGAAAATCACATTACAACCACCCTGCTAAGACTAATACCGTGAAAGAAACTGCAGCATGAAAAAAAGATAAAAATAGCAAGAGTAGAGTTTTGGAAACATCCTGGGCACACCCTGTCTTTCTCAGTGTTTCTCTTGTTCTGGGAATAGCTTACAAAAGTAACACATCCTGAAGTAATTGCTCACTTACAATTAAGAACAAAGCAGCTGGGGGAAGAATTCTTTGGTCACAGGAGAAATCAAGATGAGTAAAAGCAATAAAATAAAATATCCCCATGTCTGAAAATAGGTTTCATAAAAGCTAAAGAAGTGTGGAGATTAAGCTCGACTTCCATGCTAGCCATCTGCAAGCAATTTCATACATGTGGGTGACTTCACCATTCAGTACCTAACCTGGCAAGATCAGACCAGAATGACTTCTCTTCCAAACCCCAGATAAACAGATCATAACATTTCAGAGTGATTAATCAAGGCAAAAGCATGACTTAAATTACATTGATTTGAAGTAAATGGTACTAGAGATCTCCAAACCCAGTTTATGAAAAATGTAAATCACACCATTTATTTATTCCTCCAGGATAACACTGATGGATGGAAAGAAGGTCAGGAATAAAGTGCGTTGTGTAAACCATTTCCCACTGAACAGAAGTCTGCTGTGTCACTCATCTATTTGATGACAAAGCTGTGCCATGACATTCCCATCTCTTGAGCAAACAGAAAACTTTGAATTATGGGCATTTCTGGAACGTGGTGAAGCAATCTCAGCAACCCAGGAAAGCTTTGTCAGCTACCCCCCATATCAGTAACTCCTGTCTCCACCCTTTGTTGTCCTCTAGAAGCCTTTGTAGTAAGATTTGCATCAAATCCTGACAGAGCTGATGGTAATCTCAAGGCATTCTTCAAGTATGGCAAAGATAACATAAATCTGCTGTGCCAAATTTCACACAAAGCAGCGCTCACTTTCTGATCAGTACGTGATTGGATACCAGCCCTATGCAAATCCAAAAGAAGGAATAATCAGTATGGGAACTTCACAAGAGTCTATTGCCAGATTCAGGGATGCAGAAATGAGATTGCTGAATGTCTGAACGTAGAATTGGAGTGCCACAAATTGCCAGTCTTCTTTACAAAGAAAAACTTACTTTGTTGCTTGAAAGACCTGAACAATCCGATACATATTAAAATAATCTACAGAAAAAAACAGGAGAAAATGCAGCACAAATACAAACATATCCTATTGTAAAACACAAGGTGTGACCAGAAACATTTTTCACAGCACCAAAAAATGTATATCTCCTTGAAACTTTTATTGGAAAGATTTTTCAGTTGCAAGATGGTATCTATTAAAATGGAGAGAAAAACCTTAAGAGTAGGGGCACTCCCGTGGCTTTTAAAGGAATGTCAGATTCAAGTTCCTGGCCTGACACAAACATATATTTGGCGTGCTTTCATTAAAGTTAGTGTGTGAGGTTATTCTGACCAGTGAAGGGAAACAGATATTTTTTTTTTTTAATATAAAAATGGATGGTATGGGAAAGCTTTTTCCCATGCAGAGCTGTGCCATAGCGATGGATTTTCCACCTGCAAGCATAGAAAGATTTTAGTCTAATCAGTTAAGCGTGTAATCTTCTGTGCAGACACAGAACATAGTTAAAAAATGGCACACATGAATTAAACTGGAGAAGACTCCTTACCACTTGATTAATTAAAATAAACCATTTCTAGAGTTTAAGCACACCAGATTTTTATTTATAAAGGAAACTCTGCAATTCTGACAGACAATTTAATTGAAAGCCACTTTCAGCAGAAACATTATTCGTTACTTTAAATCATCTTTAGTAGCAATTCAAGCTGGTCTAGCTGACTTGGCCCAGAAGTTGTGTGGAAGCTCCTATAGAAGCTATTTATGGTAGAAAACTCCAGTTGATGGAGTAATTACTGAAACTTAGCCATCAAGGAGGTGAGCTGTCTACACTATTCATGTGTCGTCAAGACTTGACAATCAACAAGGCTTAGCAAGAAACTCATCAGTTCTCTCAAATACTCTAAGTTGTGTACTGCACAGAAATGTCCTTTGGTTATGTTTATTACTTTGTACCTCAATAATGATGTCTGAGAATTTCAGGACATTTTAAAAAAAATGCTGTTACCTTTATACAACATTTCAGCAAGGCTCCCATCGTGTTACCATTCACTGTCTCTGCATTAGGTCTGTAGTAGATGACAGCCTGTGCAAGAGAGACCTTCAGGTCTACAACTTTACATGAGAGTCAATCTTTAATTTTTAAAAATTAAACTATAATATACTATAAGACTTTCTGTCATAATGAGGGAAGTGTGTGTGGTTTTAATACTAAATACTGATTCTATCCGCCTGTAAAATGTGTCAAAGTATGGTTAAAAAATTCTCCTAAGAAACAAAAGCTAGAACTAATCAACACGATCATCTACTTCATGGGGACAGACATTCCCACAGGAAATAATAACGGTTCCAAATTTAGTTCTGAAGTGGAACCAAAAAATACATCTCAACATTTTCTGCAACTTTTTCTCCCGTGTACCAGGGTTGGCGTGTTTCTCTTCAGAGTCTTGAAACGCCGTGGGCATTCTCCTTGTCTTCTGTTATTTTGTCCCGATACCACCAAGTAGCAGCCATTGTCGGGCTCCAGCACAGGCCCTCGCTATCGGCAAGTATCCCCTGCCCGCAGGGTGACAGAGCGTGGATGGCTCCGTGTGCGGCCCACCACAGGGCCGGGGGACTGCGGGGCCCGGAGCCCTGCCAAGCCGTGGTGCAGGAGGAGGAGGCATTGCCTCAGGAAGGACTCCAAGCAGATGTTCTGCAGACAGCCACCTTCCTCCTGTATCTGTGCCCAAACCCAGCCCAGCAACTCTGCCTCAATAACTGCCCCTACGGGAGGTGATCTCACCCGGGGACACGAGTTAGTCACTGGAACACGACCAGCTGACGCCACTGGACAGACTCCTGCTCCTTTGACCATCTCTGCACCCAGCGCGAAGTGAATATTTTAATTACGTTTGTGAAACTCACTTACGGATGCTCTGACGAAGTCGCTGGAGTCTGCGAAGTTCAGCTGGGCTAACAAGCACAGCTGGGCCAGCAAGAAGGTCCCCGACTGCTCCGATCTCATGCCTTCCTCTCGCCCACCTGTAGACACTTGACGACTCTCCAGTCTCTCTTTCGGTTCTTATAATGGATTTAATAAAGGAAGTGCTGACACAATCTTCGCTGCAGCGGCATAAGTGCTCCCCTCCAATAAGGGGAAAAGTACGAATATAAAAATGGCTTGCTTTGTTCAAAATAGAACAAACCAGATGGTTTCCCAGACTACAGTACCTAAAAGCTCTTTCACTGATTCCAGTGTGTACAGTATAATAAAAGTGTTCAGGGGCCTCTAACTTCTTATAAGGTATTTTACTGTCTTTATTCACTGATCTGGATATTTGCCATGACAATAATTGAACCATGAAAAACACATATTTCTTTAAAGCATGTTACAGTGCAGTTTTTAAGGAATTGCTAGTAGAGTGTAATGGAAATTATTTTCACTAATTAATGCTTTGGGACAATTAGTACGGTTGAATAAATAAAAATATTTTATATACAAAACTTGTATGGTATTCAGCACTATCATTTCTCAGAACAACATTAATCCTAACCAACATTTTCTAAACTAGAAAAAAATTCATATATCACGAATAGATTTCTATGTAGCTGAACATTTTTATTAATGCTTGTACACTACACGCTTCATTATTAACAGCAGAAAAAATACGCTTTCTATTAATAATACTCATGAAGCTAGACTACTACGTCAGGGTGAGGCTGATAAATGGAAAGAATTATCTGTTAAAAAAAAATAATAAAGGAAACCCTATTCAAGAGAAAGTTAAAAGGCACTTCTGTAAACTTTTACCCAGAGGAACCACACCACTGAAGCTGTTTAACTAGGGAGTACTATGAATTATCACCATATTGGCCCCAGCTACACATTTTCTTCCCCAAAACAGTAATAAGGAGGAAAAGATAGTAATTCATAAACACCTCAGTGGAGCAAGGGGAAGCTTTTAGCAATCCCAGGTGTGCAGAGTTTATAAGTAGTAACAAAAAAAAGGGAAAATGTGGGTAACTATTACTTTACCCTTTTAAAATGAAATTAGGCGATGTATCAGTGTAGTTTAGGGAATAGGAGCAATTTTGAGGAATGTGCAAAAGCATGCACAAGATTTCTTCAATCTGTAATTTCTATGGAACTGTAAAGTATATATTAGAGAAATGACCTTTCTGCATTAAATGTTTCCTCATTTACCTTGTCACCACCTCATCCCCATCAGCACTGCTTCCAAATGTTCAGGTGCTCAGGCACAGGCAGGGACAAGACCGTAGCATGTACTAAAGTGCATCACAAAGTGCCGTCATGACAATGTCATGTTTTTACTTCTCTAAGGAAAAAAAAAAAATAAAAAATTCAGACTTAACACTTACATGACAAGATGTAAGCATTACATCAAAACCACAGAACTGTGTTTGAAGGTCCAAACAGTAAAAAGAACATCTATTTCATATTGGACAGGACATTTCAGGCAGGTGGCATCTCTATGACATTCATGTTAGAGCCTGAGTAAGCCAACCTTCGGTAAAGCAGCTCCCCCTCCACTGCAGCTTTTCCTGCTGCCTTTAGCTGAATGTCCTCCACCACTGCATTTGCATCCAATGTGGAGACTGGTCCTTTTGGATGTGTCACCATGGCATGCATGTGATCACCAGGCTGAAGGGATGAGCCAAAAATGATCTAGAAAGCAACTGGTTCGAAAGAACCACTGAGACGTGCTGACAGCTCCTCATCCCCTCCCTGCCCTCATAAAACCACTGTATGAGCTGGAGAGACAAGGGATTTTATGGAGAGCTACAGAAGGCTTTCTACGGGTGAGGTTTAGATAGTAAAATCAGATCAAACCACTACTTCTAATTTATCACAATCTAGTGGTCTGTTGGGTCTCTGCTGCTGGTGGAAGGGGGAAGGAAGCAAGGGAGGTTTAGGTTCGTTGGGAGACAGTTAAAGCGCAGGCGAAGGACACATAGTGCCGACCTTGCACTTAACTTATTAACGATCCAGTGAAGAATAAACCGTAACTAACATATTTTAGGAATCGTTGCCATAATTTTCAAAACCTATACAACCAGCTTCAGAGAGATCTGTATTTCCCCTTTCAAGCCAGTGTACAGCGCATGGGCCTTTGGGGTGTTTTACTACAGTGATTTAGGTAACTGCTAGGGAAAGAGAGAATTTTGCCTATTCTTTCCATATTAAAGAAAGGGAAGTTGAGTTCTCCTTAGTTTAAGGAACAATCAAAAACTTGTTGAAGTAAGTGGACTAACCCACTGGCTTCCCATCAGGACCTGCATTTTTCAGGAAATAATTTTCTTCTTTAGGTATGCCTGCCAATTTTGTTTGTATATTCTACAAAATTGATATTAATGTATTATACATTTAAGTATACTGTTAATAATGAAACATTTGTTTATCCAATGGCTAAGAAAGAATGCTGAGAGCTTACTACATCTGAACTATATTCTCAGCTTGACCATTTTTCTGTGTATGTGAAACCAAGAAAAATTTTCCTAAATTAAAGTCTTGGCCATGTTTAGTGCATCTTAACATTCTCTACAAATGCTGTCAGATTCTATGGGAAAGCCCCACAAAATGTAGTAGAAAATATCTATTCCAGCCAGCTTATCAACCACCCAAGGGACTTAATTACAGAACAATGCACAACAATGCTATAGATTATTGCAGCAAGCTTAAAAAATATGAAAAAGGCATAGTTCCCCTTGAAATTCTAAAAATTAGGAGTAAATTCTATAGAACCCTAGTACTTTTTCATGGAACCTTTTGCTTTCATTCGTCACTTGTTATAAGCTTTTTTTTCCTGGAGTTCCAGAAAACCTCTCATCCTAGAAAAATAAGGAATCTTATGTATTAATATGTTCTACACTGTTCAATGTTTTCCCTTTGCTCAAACACTCCAATTTACTAGTGTTCTACTGTGTGTTAGGCTATTTCTTAACCAAGATGAAAATTAAATGTTATTACTTATTTAGGTTCAATCAAATTATTATTTCCAGCTGAATCTTTTACAAATGATTTCCCCAGGTTGAACACCTTAGATCTCAGTAACCAAAGCCACCCCCTTCGGCACTGATGACCGATCTAAAGCAAATCAAATTTTGTTTCATTTACAGTCATTGCTGGAGACATACCAAGGCTCCAGCCTTCATAGTTACATGAGGAGCCTTGGGACATCATATGAGAAGAGGCCAAGTGTAATTAATGGGTAACGTCTGGCTTCATAAAATCTTCCTGTGCTTGCAGATGTTCAACACTTCATCTCTCTATCAGACATAAGCATTACAATCTTTAAACGATGTGCTTAATTTCAGGGTCTAACTAGATCGAGGTGAAGAGATGTGTGTCCTCGATGCTCCCAGGTAATTCCTGGTAGAGGGGAAGGTGCTGCCTGTCCTGGGACCAAGGAGCCCACCAGCTCCTCGGGTGCCATTTGGGCCAGGACTTCATTGCCCTTCTTCTTGTTAGAAACTCCAAATCTGCCAGATGAGAGGCAGGACATCAAAGTACCTTGTGCTTTACCCTGGCTGGCTGAGCCGCAGCTCCTCATTACTAGCAGCGACTACGATACTGACAAGGCACTCTAGGCACCTCCATGAGGCTGGGTGCTAAATTCACTGGAGACCTATCTCCAGTTATACAATTATCTGTGTAAAAGAGCTGCATTTTTTATGGCCCTGTATGATAAGTCTTTCAGAACACCACAGGTGACAAATTTATACTTTTCAGAAAATAAAGTCATAGAAATCAAAAAATTGTTATTGCAGACTGAATACAATTTTTCTCTCACACAATGAAAAATAAGTAAGTTCTTGCTGATAATGTTCTTCTTAGTTACAAAAGGTCATTCTCTGAATGAAGAGTGAAACATAGTTTTTTAGACAGTGCAAATGAGAGCACTGATAGAAGAGTTAATGTCTGACAATAAGCAGGAGGCATTAGTCAGTGTACTTGCAAAAATTTAGTTTAAATTCTGGATGTTAGATTGCTGGCACAATTAGTCCCATGAGGCTTAGTCTGCAGCATACATCTGTTGGGTTTGTTTGCAACATGTGTTTGGACTGCATTTGGACTCTTTTGTGCGAGAGAGATGGAGCCTCTTCATGCGTAGTTTTATATTTTACATAATTATCTCGAAACATTTTTTTTTTTTTTTTAATGCCGTATGAGCTACTATACATAGCATCTTTAAAGAAAATAATGCAAACCTTATTGTTGTGAGGCTGTATGCATAGGAACAGATTTTCACCTAAAACACTAGAATGGAATAACCACAGGAAGGAAAGCCTGAAGCAATATCTACACTGGCTTTGCTTACCAATGCTTTCATACCGCCTCGAAGGGCAAGGCTTGAATTTGAACCGGCTCCCTCTTGTACTTCACTTTCTTTCCTAGACAGCCAGCTGGCTGACCCAAGACCGGACTATGAAGCAAATATGGGCAAAACAACAGCTCTGGGAATTGATTCTCATGTGGTGTGTACTCACCCAGCATTCCCTGCTGAGGGGCTGGACCCCAGCTGCAGCCCAAGACACTCAACACCTGGCTGGACAGGACACTAGGGGCCAGAATTCAGCTGTATTTGGAAAGAAAAGTAGATATTTTATAAACCTCACTTGACACAAAACTACTATTGATAGCACCTGCATTTATAATGTCACCTGCTTGGATGTTTAGTAAATGCTACCAAATATCGACTCCTATAAAAATTTTGAATCTGTTTCCAGTTTTATTTCCTTATTTGCTCTATATATCAGCTGGGATTAAAAATCGAGTCCCTTGTTATGTACATTAACATTGTGATCAATACATTTTATATTGCCAGTACTTTTATTCTAAAAATTCCGTCTTTTCTGAGCAAGCACATAAGACCAGTCTGTCCCTGGAATAAGACAGAAAACACTGCTCTAATAACTGTTGAAAAGAAGAATTAATTTAATGTTGGGGTTTTGGTTGTTTGTTTGTTATTTTTTTTTTTTTTACAAAACTCTTAATTTTAGTACTCTTTGTCAGAATAAAAGCTACTTCAGCAATTGCATATCTTTACTTAAACCCAAGTTTTCTGGCTATAAGCATTCACCTAGAAGGCCTGAAACCCCATGGAATTATATCAAGCAGGTTACTAGTCATCCTACTGTCAATTTTAGCTGACATATTAATCCATCTTTCCCTTGGCTGCACTATGGTAGAGCAACTGCACTGTATTAATCAGGTGGATAGAATTGGATAATTTTATTTATTTATTTATTTATTTAAAACGAGAGTGTGGGAAAATGCACTTTTCCAAATTTGGAAGCAAAGATCTAATTCAGTCTGAATAGCTGTCAAATTGTGCTTTCTGGAAGATATTAATTTATTTAAAATATCAATCTAATAATTTGTTTCACAATAAACAGAAAATCCAAAGAAAGTAATGTCAATGCTTTTACAGTTAATATTTTTAAGATGTTAATGGTTAATATTTTAAGACCTACTTCTTCTTGTGGTTTATTAGGAAGATGTCAGCTTAGTAACTCTTCAGACTGACTTCACTTATTTACAGATTTCTTTCTCTTATGTATAATATGAGTACCATTAGCTGAGACATGTAGGTCTGATATTTATAATCTGAATGATAATAGCCAATGGAGCCAAAAAGTGAAGCATGAAATCTGGCAGATAACATAACAGGATAAGGACAAGTATCTAAAACTAGACACATGCAGAACTTATCTTTTGTCTTACGTCCCTTTCTCCTGAAGTCATCTTCCTTGTTATTCCTAAGGAACTTACAAAATTTAGTTGTCTGCAGTAATGGTGAGACTTTTTTATTTATATTATTTAATAAGGTGGGCACACTGTGTGGGACTGATGAACACAACAGTCTATAGTGTACATTTTAACTTCTTGACAGCTGCACAGAGAAAATACCTAAAGCACTTTAATATTTGTGATGGTTTTTCAAATGGAAAAGGTCTTTGCTACAACAAGTACACGTTGAGCAATAAAATTATTTGCCTTTTATTCTTGTCCATGTTGTTCTGATAATTCCCACCATTCCTGAAAAACTGTTACGTTCTGAAATCATTTGAAACTTGCTTTTTCCTAATAGCTCAGACCACAGCCATTCTCTGCCCACATATACTGAGCAGCAATGTGATATTTGATTCTTCTTTCTTATGCTTTGAAAGCCAACGTTAAAACATCCAAAGCTTGTCATGAGAAATGGAAAGGAAATCTTCATCCAAAAGTCAATTCACTACAAAAATTATTTGGAAACTAAAACTCAGAGACTGACATTAGGCAGTCACTTCAGATTGTTCATTTTGGTTTTCCAATCTGTCCTACTGAAAATTAGATTTTTGAAAAGGAAGTTATGCCTTCATACTAAAGTTCCCCAAGTCTAAAAGAGAAAAAAGAAAAATTAAAATGAAAAGAGAAAACAAAAAGAAAGAGAAGGAAAGAGAGGGAAGGCAAGTCAAAACAAGGAAGAAGAAGGGAAAGAGGAGTGAAAAGGAGGAAGAGAGGAAAGGAGAAGGAAGGAAAGAAAGAAGGAAGGAAGGAAAGGAGAGAAGGGAAAACAAAAGAAATGCAGGGAAGAAAAACCCGTGCGTACATAGAAGGGAATTTCTCTCTACAGCCAAAGCCTTGCTATGCTGCAATTCAGTTTAACTCAAATAGATGCAATGTGCAACGCAAAGTCTTTGAAATAAACAAAGAACCCTGCACATTTTTTCATGTTTGCAAATGACTAACATTATGTTTACCAAATACAATTTATTTCTGCTGATATAAACAGACATTAGAATATTCCATTTCCCCAGAGACCTGCAAGGCCCTTTTTGTAACAAATAATTTGTTTATCTCTGCATTTTCAATTTCCAAATTTTGGACGTTGTTAATAATATCACGATAAGATTTTAGGAAACACTTAAATGAAAGTTCTAATAAAGTCATTTAAAATCCATATATTCAGTGAAACATAGTTTCTTTAAAATTCTCAGCCTACCAGAGTAAATCCTACCCTATTCCCTTGTTCATCCAGTCTGCAGCTCCAGAATAAATACCACAATAACAGATTTTTAGCACCCAAAGGGCTTTGGGCTTTGGGCAACTTGGGCTAATAGGATACAGTGTCGATAGCAATCTTAGTAGACAGTAAAGAGAAATACACTAAGAGAAAAAAAAAAAAAAAAAAAAGAAGTATTTCTGTACTATTGAGGATGTTGCTTGCTCTACAGGAGCCTCTCTGTACCTGCAAAAGCTGGGTCGTGTTATCAGGTGCTCTTCCAAGGCAGCCTCGCCAACACTGCAGGGACAATGGAGAGGTAGGCTGCTCACCTGGCTGAGGACTTGCGTTTTCTGTCCTGTATCTAATATAGTTGTAGGTCATGTCTACGCTGTTGTTTAGGGCTGACATGAAGACTCCCTTCAACAAACCTCGGTAATGTGGGTCACTTTTCTTCATTCCAATCACTTCTTCGAGGCTATACTGAAGTAATCTACAGGTGTTCTTCTTATTAATGCATCACAACCTGTCAAAGAACTGGCCTAGAGGGGAGTCGTGGCGCTTTCTAAGGATTTTTCTCCTTAGCTGTAGTAGAGGAGGGAAGAGTGACACCCAGGGCCAGATGTCAAGAATGAGAGCCTGCACTATTCTTGACTTCCTTGCAAGTGTCAAGACATGTTAAGAGTCCTAAGCAGAAATGCTAAATATGCATGCTCAGATAGTGCCAAACATGCTGAGGAAAGGGAAAGCAAGCGTGTGTGGTACCTCCCCGTGTTGGAGTTCAGCAGAGTTTTCCAGACTGAAGGGCAGAGCTAGCGGGCTTCAAGCTGCAGAGCTTACAGCCTCATCAGTATGCAGCTGTATGCATGGCCAAGCCGCTGGGTGTTGCCTGTGCTCGTGCAGTCCCCATTGTCCTCAATCTTTCATGTACATATTGTCACAACAATCCTGTAGAGTAAGGAAGCACAATTAAATTTGTTTTGCAAACGGGAACCAAGTCACAGACAAATGACTGAACTCTAGAAGGTTTCAGGTGCTTAGTTAGGATTTTGCCAAGTGTCCTGGAGGAAGACTAAGCTTGAGATTGGAGTTAAACTCTGTTTTTTCATGCCGTCAGTCATTGGTTACACCACTAAATCTGGTGTCTCATTCAGCCACGCAGAAACAGAAAGACTGCAGAAAAGGTATATTCAAATACCTCTTCAAATTTAAACATGATTGTGATTCTTACTCGTTTTTGATAAATATTCATGTCAGCACACTTTTGTTCACATAAGTTACTGACCTTCTAAAAATACCTGCATTTAAAGTGAGATAGGTTATTGGTATATGAAGGAGAGTTTAAATTTCCAATTAACATTTGCTTGCTATTCTTTTTTTTTCAAAGGATTTCTGTCAACGCTGTAAGGGGAATAGTGTTCACCAAATTCTAACTGCATCTCTATTCTGTTAACTCCATGTTCTATTTCTGTAATAAACATTCTTAAAACACTTTGAAGTTTGATTTCAAAACCAAATTGAATTGCTGAATTATTTTTCCTTTGTGTACTACAGGAGCAGAAATGTTTTTGGAAAACAGTCTTCAATGCCTTGTTCATTCTTCTAAATGGAGTGCCAGGGCATGTTAGGTATACTTAACAGCATTATAATTGCAATTTTGCTAGGATGCAAAATGTCAAGACAAGCTAGATGTTCTAAAAAGCACTGCAAGTATACCTGCTATATCTTTTCTTCAGTAAGTGGTGAAACAAAATTAAGCAAATTAAATATCAGCAAGGAATATGAGGGGCAAAAGGTTAAGGGCTACTATGAACTGAATGCATCTTGATGACTAAAATACATTTTACTGGTAGGAAAGGTTTCACCAGTCCTCAAGTAGGATTTCTGAATTTTTGCCACAGGAAGCCCCTATCCAGTAAGGCACTAAAGTCCAAGTGTAATTTTACTATGAAGTCAATAGAGAAACCATTTGCATATTCTGCACTGTGCTAGGCAGAATCAAATCCTAAAACCCTAAATATAACTGAACGTAATTTCTCACCACAAAGACATCAAGACAGTGTTTCAATGGTAGTAAGTCTCTAGAGCAAAGTAGTGAGGACCCTGGCAATAGCAGGGCTCTAAAGGAGCATCTTGCTAGAAAGAAAAACAGACCAAGCCAAACCAGGAAAACAACAATCCGTCTTTGCTGCAGTTTATTTCCCTCTTTAATTCTCTCCTGATTCTAAGTGTCTCTGATGTCTGTTGGGATTTTCTTTGCAAGTTTTTCCCATGTTGCTTCTCAGGATATGACCTGTCTAAGCTCTGTTCAACAGAAAACTTGATTTATAACTGAAATCAGTAAAGACTAAGTCACTGCTAAATAAAGGATTTTAATGATTACTTGTATGGTTAATCTAAACCAGTGATTCACAGTTTACAAAACCTTAGTTTGAACACAATTTATATTAGTGCGCAAAGGACATTTTTATGGAGTGTGTTTTTCAGTACTTTACAAAGGTGATTAGAATACCAAACCTCAATTTAAAAGAAAATACAAAAGAGAAAAAATATTTTAAATGCTAAATTTATATTTTTAAAGTTGGTTCCATTATATTATTAAAATGAAAACAGCTCCTGATAATTTTTTTCTTATGTTTTCAGTGGGCACATAGTCAAATCTAGGCTTACTTTATTATTCTATTAATTATTGAAATTTATATATTGGAGCAGTAAACTTTCTTCAAAAGGCAGCTCAAGGATGATGTATTTTCTAAATTGACAAAGAGAACATCTAAGTTTGACTACTGGAAGGAAATGTAGCACAAAGCATTTAACAGCTGTTTTAAACAGTACTTAAGCAAAAAATATTCTTTTCCTCAATAATGCTTTGGGGAGTGGGATTGAGAGTTTTCCTTCTTGGATGGCAGATTCAATTTTGCATATATTTTTTCTTAGACCTTTTCTGGTCCTATGGATTTTTAGAAGTTCAACTGGACAAGTAACTATATCCAATGCAAAAAAAGTGCATTGTCCTAGGAGTTGGTAACATTCATAGTTTAGCTTTTTAGAATGTAATATTAGTAATATTCTCAAGAAATAAAAACGGATGGAACAATTCAGCTAAAAACAAATAAAACCCATGGAGTCCAGCAGATTATATAGCCTGTAATAACTTTAGAAATAACCTAATATTAAACATCTCTCATATATCCAAAAAGGCCATGAAAACAGTCATGTAAATTAACAACCAGAACTTTCAAAACTATTATTTTGTAGAAGCACTTTTCTTTTATATTAGAGCTATCTGAAAGAGTTTTATTTCACACTTCTGTGCTCAGTCAGAAAAAATTAAAAATGGTACGGAACTACCTTTGCCAGTATGCTGCTGAAAACACAGCAGCTCCACAATATGTATTCTCTTCATGCAAAAGACAATGTTTTTCAGAAGGTGAGGAGACGGAGAACTGGGGGTGTGTCTGAATCTAGCAAGGTTCCAACTGACTGATGGAATGGCTTTTTGGTATTAACAAAATTCCCTAAAACTGCTAAAGAACCCTGTTGTAACTTATAAATCACCAATCAAAAAAGCTTCTCGGCTTCCTTATTTGTGAACCCCACTATTTTTTTAAGCCAGAGAGGTTCAGATAAGTTTGTATAAGCATGAGATAAATATAAAATAATTAGGCGTGAAGCAAGGAACCAATCTAGGGACTCTGAGTTTAATAGAACAATCATCCAGCACAATGATCAGGAAGAGGAAAATCATTGAAACCATCAGTCCAGAGCGTAACAGCAGTATAAAAGGCAAACAGGGCAGAGGATTGTTAGGTGATGCACAGAATATAAAGCAGCAGAGGTTTTTACAGCAGACGTTTACTTTGCCGTAATTGGAAGCAGTATTAAACTGCACAGGTGGCAGATAACTGTGAACAGTCTAAAACATTTTGTCAGAGAAAGTGGAAAAGAATAACATTATTTTGGGTAAAGACACACCTTTTTCCCATTTGCCCAGTACCTAATACAATAAAAACCTGGACTGCAATGCTCTACTCTCTCACAAATCATTATCATGATTAAAAGAGCTTATTGAAAAATGATTAAAAAATTGAAGAACACAATCACGGAAAATGCTTGAAATTGTGTTGTGCTTGTTTGTTTTTTTTTTAAATATGTTATACATGTAATGTGTTCAAAGACCATAGCATCCCACAGCCTACATAGCAAAATCCCTGTTCTGGGCAAGTCAGTGAGCATTTTGCCAGCAATTCAGATCAAGACCTTGACCCAGTGAGGCCAGCAATATACCGATAGAAACCTCTGAACAACCAACACCAATTAAATTACATTAGAAAGGATGTTATTCCAGGTATTTCTGACCTTCACTGGGGTTATTCCAAATTCATATCAGTAAGGTCAACTTTTCCTATCCAAGAACAAGAATGAAGCACAGATTCAGAAGTAATACTAGAGAATGTGAAGGCGTTTGATTTGATATCAATTTAACCAAGAAAGGAGATAATTAGGTTTCATGGGTCAGAGAGTATGAAACAGCAGTTTATATCTTCACTGCTAAGGTGGGGTTGTCAGAAAAATCCAAGCTACGGCAGCATTTTCTTTTCCATTTGCAGGGCGCTCCTCACAAAAGGGCAGATACAAATGAGATGGGTCTGCTGAATCCAGCTTCTCTTACAACTTTCCAGCATACCCTCTAATATGTCACTTTGTTTCATGTACTTTTAAATTTTCCTTTGAGACTTTTCACATTACCTAGTCACAGTTCATCACTGAACTACTCTGGGTGTTTAAGCCTTGTCCTTGGATATCCATATAATAGCAATGTTCCATCTGATGTTTTTTAAGCTTCATGCTAGTATAAACTCTCTCCTGCGGACCAAGCCAATTATTTTTTCTCTTGACTGAGAACCAAAATCAGCTTTTGAAAACAATGAAGTAAATAATGACAGATTCATAAACTAAAGATGTATGTTCTTATTTAATATATTTATTTACTTTTTCTCATGACCTTCCATGAATTGAATGACTCTCACCCACACAGTCTCAGATACCATGATGAATTTTGATATTGCTACTTTAATTAAGCTGAAAGGAAATTAAAATAGAGTGTCTGTTTGGGAAAGTTAGGAAATACCGAAGTGGACATTTAAAAAGGAACAGAAATACTTTGTTCTTTGCAGTTGCTGTAGCTATTACAGCCCTGAAATTTTGATACATCATGTATTTTTTTTTTTCTGTAAATTGTATTTGAACAGGCCTTCCCAAAAGGAAATGTATTATTTTGCCTCTGAAATAGAGCAATGTCTCTCATTTACAATTAATTAACTCCACAAGTAAAAAAAAAAAAATCAAGTGCCAAGAATGTAACTTAAAAAAATAAACTGTCCTAAATATTCAGTACAATATTTAACCTTAAATAGTGCCTATGTTTAATCCTTAAATAGAAGACTGAACTAATACTAGTGTAATAATGAACCAATTTGTAATTTACACACTTAAAAATAAAGAAAATTCCACACGCTCAACCTCTGAAACTCATGTGTCAGGTACGCACAGTTCCAATTAATAACATTGATTAAAGGAAACCAAAAGTTTCTAAGCTTTATCACAGGGAGTGTATGAGCGTTTAACACTTCAATATGCAAGATCAATAAACCATCCAAAGAAGACACTAAGTCAGTTAAACTATTTGCTTTTTAAGAAATGATAATAACATTAATAATAAAGATAAATGCTACTAGAAAGAGGTTCTTAGACTATACCTGCCTCATTAATTTGTGATCTTTTAATCTTGAAAGTATACATGTACCTATAAAAACATTAATAGTGGTAGACAAAATTTTCATTTTTTTCTCAATTAATTTTGTACTTATGGCCTATGAAATCTCCATAAAAATTCAGAATCGGTAAGTAAATTTGTTTAAAGTTTGTCTTCTTTTTGGACAATTTAGAAGAAAACTCTAAGTTTATCAAATATAGCAGATTTTGTGATTCTTATTCTCAGAAATAAGACTAGGAATCCAAGGAAGACTCTTTTGGGAAACAGCTTATGCTAGATATATTCTACTCAGATCTTATATCAGAAAGAAAAAAATATTTCCAAAAGACTTGTTTAACCTTTCAAAAGATACAAAAACAAATTGCAGTGCCCTTAAGAGAAAAAAAAAAAAAAAATTATCACAATCCTTTGCAGGAAAACATTTACTGAATATGTACCAGTGCTTAGGATTTTCTTCTGTGTAAATTTACATAGGTACAGCCCAGAATTTCATTCAAGTATTTAAAAAATGGAGATGTACATTGAAGGGTAAATAATGTTTCTGACCTAGAAATGGAAAGTCATCTGCAGTTCACTATGAATAAAGAACACTGCAAAAATGTTATTCAAATGCACAATAGAACAAACCATCTGAATCTAACCTAGGAAAAATTATTCTCAATTATGTTGTGGTTTGGGTTTTTTTTGGTGGGTTTGTGGGTTTTTGGTGGTTTTGTTTGTTTGTTTGTTTTTGTAGCAGCCCATTATCTGGTTGAGGTTGTTCTTGTTCTTTGTAGTTACTCAGCATTGGTGAGGGACAGAGAGTAATGCAGCTCCAGCAGAAGGCAAAACATCAGCTCTAACCACTGGATTTGCTTTTTGTTCATTACAACCACAGGGCTCCTACCACCTTCAAGAATGCGAAGTAGTTGAAACAAGAAAACTGTCTGTAGCTATATAATCCATACCAGTGAAAGCAGTACTACAGGCATTTAATGGCAATCAATCAGTTATACGTCCTTTGCTGTAGGTTATCAAAGCCAGGTGTTTCATTTTCTCTGTTCTGCTGTAAGTTTTGATTGCTATATCGGGTATCTCTTTTTCTTTTCTCTGCTTTGTTCCTTTGAGGGGCTCTGGCAAGAAGGATGGGGGCTGAGAACGGAAGGAGAAGGGATGTTTTCAGCCTCTGCTGATCTGAGCTACTTCTGGGCATTCCACTGACTGGTTGTTCAAGCAGAATGGGTAGCGGTCAGTTTAATATTCAGCATCCTGTTGGAAGTTGGAAAAAGGTTTGACTCCTTCCCCCCCATACGTCTTGTAAGTTTGTTGGTTCACACTTTGATATTTTTCTTCTTGGAAGATCTTAAGAATTCCTATTCACAGATTTAGGCATAGTAATAAGATCCTGCCAGTCAACATAGGCAGTTCCATAAAATAGCTTAGCAGGCAGACCAATGGAGTTAAATTGCATCAATAACTAAATGACATTTGATTTGACTCCTATGGACAAGAGATCAATCTTTAGACATGTATATCTGGACAGAACGCCCACCACCAAAATAACAAACATCTTAACACTAACTACATCATTACCTAGATTTATACTGTGCAAATTACTGCCTGGAAAAACAGTTTTGTAGACCAATATATGAATTAATTGCCTGCGGTAATTCTGAACTATAAAAATAAAAACATGAAAAGGTATTTTAAATACCATTACCTTGAAAAATATTCATGTGATTGAATTAGTAAAATTCTTAGATTCTCAGACAATAAATAAGGAAGTGATGCGTTTATGGCAAAGATCAGAAGACATATTTAATCTAAGAAATCGGTGAAATTCAGACCATTCAGAACAGAAAAATTCTTGGTTCTATGGAGTGTGTCTGACAGTAGGATCTAAAAAAGATCTAAATGTTTGACCTTTTTTTAATAAGTAGACTATTTCAAATGAACACATCTGGTTTATGTTCCTAAACCTCTGGCCTTTTAAAAGTTCTGTTCCCAATTCACACAAAATACCATTCAGGATTGCTTGACATGATGACCTTCCCCGTAGGTGGCTGGCTGAATAAACTGATTAAATAGATTCAGGAATTTAGCATATATATGGCAAGTTAACACTTGTATCCTAGATCCATTAGTAAACATACTTACTTTTCCTCTATGCTTTTTACTATAGGTATGGAACTGAACTGAGATTTTAAAAAAGCCACGTATAAATAAAGAAAGCATTTAAGAAAGCCATTATTAATTTTCATGTCAGAAAAGTTTCTATTATATTGTCACATTTTCTTAGATATAATGCAACATAAATCAGAAAAATTCAAGTAATTACAACATCAAGTGTCATTATGGTTTCACACAGATTGAGGCACTGAAGAGGTGGACAGGTTAGGTACATAAATTCAAATGGTCAGTAAATATTTAACAATCTCTTTTGTACTAGGTAAAGTTAAAAATTAAATAGTGTATGGGCTGGGAAGGTTTCATTTTTTTACCATAACCATTAATAGCACAGTCATTGTTATTTGTGTAGAGTATAATTCTTTTTGACTTTGCCTTCCATTTGCCTTGAGGACAAGTCAGTTTAAAACTGTTCAGCACACTGCACCATGCATAACAGGTAATCTGTCTAATTAAGGCCTGTAAGGATGTTCAAAGTAAAATATTGAAGAGCTTCCATAACCTCACTTTCACCCTCCCTGTGTACCGCAGCTTCTGAGACTCAGAGATACCCTAGCCATTAACTCAAGTGTTTACACTCTAAGCTCAAATTCTACTTTGCCAGAATGGTTCATTTCACATTTTACAAGTCTGTTTTCTCATTTACAGGCAGAAAGCAATTTATCAAATTTTTATATTACATTTCTCAGCTTGTTCCAATATTGGATGATATAATATATGCCTGGAAATTCAAAATGCAAAAGCATACTGTGACTTTATCCAGGGACCTAATAAGATTTATATCCACATTCTTTTTTTGTGTGTTCATTCGGTGCATTTCAATGAATTATTAATTATGACCAACAATAAAATATTATTTTGCTCTGATGCACAGCAAAAGGAAAGACACCCAAGAGAAATCCATCTGACAGCTCAAAGTAGACATGGCCAAAGTACGCTCACAAGTTTCTCATCAAGTACTGCATGACATGCATCTGCCCATCAAATGAACCAGACTGACTGAGCCTTTCTGAAGATACTGATGTAATCTATGGGGAGGTAAAGTCAAGATTTATTACATATTGGGAAGCACTGATTTGATTTTTTTATAAACAGCCAAAGCTACAACAGTGAATATCAAAAGATTTCATTCTATTTTCCAAACCTATTTTTAAAGGTTGACATATGGGACGGAAATGTATGGTAGGATGCATGTTCTGAAACCAACAGAAAGATTCAAAGCTGCATGTAATAGCTCTTTACTTAGGAGATTTAAATCATACTTAAACTCAGCATTATGTTTCTGCTATAAATACGTTATATCTGCTGAGAAATTTGTTTTCATTTTACTTTTATTACATTTTCCTAACTGACCTTAACTCTAACACAAGCTTTCAGAATATTCTAGGTACTTATGCTGCACCTTCTTGTCAGTTAAGTTACAGATCTTGTTTCTAACATAATGAAAAAATACAGTTATTCATGTATTTGAGCTACGTAGTTTTAGCATTCTTTATGCATTAGTTACTAATGAATGTCATAGAGCAAAAAACCTCTACAAGTTTCTTTACTTTCAAGGTCATTATAAGAAGTGTTTTTGAAACTGCAATGAACAAATGTTAAAAACAAATGAAGTTTCTCTCCCTTACAGCTATCTAGAGAGTCAAAGAACATCTCGTAAAATATTCAGAGAAAATGTCAAGTTAAAACACTTTGGGTCTAAAAGCAATAAAGTAGGACTGAAAATATTTCAGATTTTCTTTTAAATATTCAGATTTGTTTTGGTCTTTGTCATGCTATAAACAAGAAACTTACAAAAGATAGCACTGTGCCCGACACATTAAGATGCACTTTCAATAAGACTGGGTTTTTTCTCTGTAAAGTCTTCAATATAACTTGAAGCCTATCAGAAATATATCCAATGTGCTAAATAGACCTAATTGAAGAATATAGCATGCATTTACCAATTCCTGAAAAATCACTTTTTATCATATAAGGAATGAAATGTTTCATGCTTATAAAGGATTACTAAGGATGATAAGAAATCTGCTTTGAAAAAATCATACCAAAAGCTAGCTTAATGCTTATTTGAAGGAAAAGTGAGTGCTAATGGATTTTGACAGGCTGATCATGCCTATAATAGCATCAAGCATACCAAATTCTTTTTCACACTACACAGTCCCCAAGGGATCATCAACCTATAGATTAAAAGCCCTGACCTTTGACCTTTCTGTAGTTAACTATCTGTCAACTGATTGTTAGCCAGGCTACCAACAGGCATGAGATCCCTTCTCTGTTTATATTAATTACAAATAGTGTTTTTAGGTAAGACTAATTCACAACATATATCCTCTAAGTTTTGAAGCTTCCCTTATAATCTCTTTTTCAGCTGCTACTGTCCATTAAAAAGAAGGATCTGATCTGAAATCTATCTACTATCTACTACTTTCGCCAGTCTACTCTTTCACCGGTCAGGTCTTTCCACTTTCTCAATCATCAATTAACTTCCTTAACAAAACTGAGTTTCACCACCCTTTCCTTTTCCCTCCTACACCTTTCATCAATTCACAGGAAAATAGGGGATTCCTTATGAAATGCAACAAAAATTCCGGGTTTTGTTGTTGTTGTTGTTGCTGGTGGGTTTTTTTCCTAAGGGAACCTTGCCAAGTTGATACTCTCAGGTGGTAACTGAAGGTGAGTTAAAAGTTCACCTGTATCTTCCTTGTTCCTTGAACAATTTGAATTAGGAAATTAACCCACAACAGCCCAGTCGTATCTAATGCTTACGTGTTTTACAGGCACTTAGAGATTTAAAAGAAAATACTTCTTCTGGAGAGCAGGAAGCAAAACCTTGCTACGTAACCCGAGCACCTCACAGTTGGCTGCTCCTTTCACGGAGCAGCAAAGCTCAAGCGTAGTCAGGATTGCAGCGTACCGGCACCCTTTTGGTGTCAGGGAGTTGTTACGGGCTTTCCCGTGTGGCAAGAAAGGACACCTCTGCGTGGGTGTCATTCACTCCCTCGTCTACTCCAGAGCCCGAACCAGCAGCGGCATGGCAGCTGGGCTCCCCCGCGCACCGCAGCTCCTGCGCCTACAAATACGTTTCGGTGCCCCTCTGCAGCGATAATGAGGGAGGGGAGCTGCTGGCTCCTTCGCTGGTGGGTGCAAAAGGGGAGTTAGGGAAGTACGCTGAAAAAGGCAGACCCGTGCCTCTGCTCTGTCCTTCACGTAAGTGACAGGAAAGGAATAATTATAGCTGTAAGAGGTAGGATATTGCGGAAGGGATGTTTCACAGTGTCTCTCTCCCATGCCTGTATCAGGTCAGGTACAATCTGTTTGATTCTTGGTGAGATTAGATAGGTTTTCCATTTCATTGAGATTTGAAAAAAAAGACGACTAACTGTTATTATACTAGACACTGTCAACATATGCAGATCCTGCCCCATGGTAAAACAGCAAGCTCAAAAAGAAATACAAAGCTTTATGCCTGTTATCTTCTCAAAAGCCATACCCAGCTTTTCCATACCCCACTTTTCAAAATCTTGACAGTTTCCTATGTTTCTTCTTCCTTTCCAGGGAGAAAACGCTCAGAAGAAATGACCTTCTCTTATGGCAAATTGAGATCTAGTGACTAATGGCTAATTGTTATTGCAATTCTTGACCTGATCTGTAGTGCTGGAAACCAAATCTTGGTCTCCAGAGTGTAACCAGATATAACAGGCAGCCCCTGAGTTTATACAAGCAGTGTCTTAACAACTGAGCAACTTCGAAATTGTTACCTTAATGAACAGTCTCAGATCTAATAAATTCCAATGCTAAAACTAGGTGAACACACAATTGTTTTCATTTGAACTGACAGATTTGAAAATAAGACATTTCTCTTCTATTAGTTTATTCAGGGTGAAGAATAGCATTAGAAAAATAGAGGAAACCTTCTCATTGGTGTAGTTTTTCAACAGCTTCAAGCTGTTAACAGTTACATTGTCCCCAGGTATGGGGTGGTGCATGTTATGGCTAAATGATTAGTTTAGAGGCTCTTGACATACAGACTTTTTCTGTTCCCCAGTATCAGCTGTGAAAATGTATTTCCAAGCAATTAAACCTCATCTCCTGCTGGCTTGGGAGCCAGGAACCTTCAAATTTCAATTCAAATTCTTCAACACCTACTACTGCTGAAAAAAAATTTATAACTCGGTTAGTTAGAGTCACAAAGAAATCTATTGATATATGTTTGAGTGTGGTTTAAAGAGGAAAATGAAAGGCCTGGGAAGAAAAGTTGCTAACATTGTAAGTAAAGCAGATGACAAAAAGTATTTGCTTTCATTTTTGCAGTTTTGGAACTTGTAGCACACATACGCATCAACATGCACAACTGAAAGAGAGGTGTGCAGTACAAAACAGTAGGAAGACAGAATTAGTATTATCTGACCCTTTCCTCCTTCCCCCCCAGCCCTAAAGAAGACTTTCTGACTATACCATTTTTAAAGGAAGGAACCTGTATTTGCAAATGCTTGCTTGATAGCTCAGATACAAAATGCAGTAGTAACCACATGGTTATTGTATGGCACAGCTCATCTCACAGTGACCTGTGTGGCAGCATGATTTGTCGCCGGAGAGGAGAGTGTCAGAGAGCCCCAAGGGAGGAGGATACACAGCATCGCTTTCACCAAAGATTGCCAGCTCCTCTATGCAGATGCTGGAGAGCTGAATATTCAAGTTCAAGTGAATTTCCAACTATATTCAAAGCACATCAATGGCCCATTGCTAAAAGCCAGCTTGTAGGAACATGAAGGAGAATAAGGATACACTAGTAATATCTCTCTGTATTACTTACTGTGTTTGCTGCTGGATCTTTTGAATGATGCTTTGCCATAAGTGTTTCAATTCTGCCATGTGTTTCTTCTGCATTTCCATGTCTTTTATATTAGAGGTGCAAATAAACAGGAGAAAGAGGGGAAAAAAACCCCTTGATTATGTTGGTTATACATACTAAGGGAAAAAATGGCAAGAGCTTTCCATCAGATGCTGTCACAGCAAGGACAAAGTGGTTGCTTTGGGCAGATGCAGCTGTTGCCTGCAATATTCTCTTTATTGTTGCTTGTAACATGTAGTTTTAGTTTTCAGCTTGCATAAAGCATAATCAATCATGCTGACCAATATTTAGCCTGAGTATGATATAATTTAGGGCAGTTTGATGTGGGAAGTTTAATAATTTATATTGTAAGGTACAAGCTATTTGAATGAAGGATATATAATAAAAAGGGCTAATGTAGTTCATGCATATTTTGTAAGGACTCGGCTCAGACCACAGGAGAACTGACTTCTGGGGAGGACAATCTGGTGAGCATGAAGGTCCATGGACAACGTCCTCTCTCCATGATTTGTCTCTTTGAGTAGAGAGGAGGCAACTTTGTGATTCTACCCCAATCTCTCTAACATTAGCAACAATTACTGGAAATTCACCATTTCCCATCATGAAACATTTGTATTTTTGACTCTGATGGAAGTACCAAAAGCAACTAATTACATAATTACCTAATATTGCAGTGCTTCATTGACATAGTGAGGGAGCAATGAAAGGTAACATCGCCTTAAGAAATAACCTGAGTGGCTGGGGCACAAAAGCACCCACCCAGTCGTGTGGTCATCATGTTACTGCTGGACCTCTGGGCTTCTTGTCGTGAAGTGGTGTGCTCGCTAGCTTGTCAGCAATAGTCTTCTTACTTGCCAGATTCATCAGCAAGACTTAGTAATATGAAGTAAAAGCTTTTAATTAATTAACATTTCTGCTCTGATTCAAATCACCTAAAACTTGGACTTCCTACATGGAACTGATATCAGGCTTTAATTGCAATTAATGTATTAGTACCCCCCCATGTGTTCTTAAACTGCAACAATTTCCATACTTTTATCATACTAATAACCTGGCCAATGGCTTCCCACAATATAATTGAATTTAATATTTCTAGTTGAAGTTTTACATTGTTTCTAAAGGGTGTAACTTGATAATATGTTAATCTCATACTAGTGGAAGAATGATATTTTACTCCTTCAGACTCTCTATTTTAATACTTTATCTGATTTCCACAGATGTCAAAAGTAAGTAATAATTAGAATTGGATGAATACAGCAAACATATTTCTATGAATATTCTTTTGATTTTAAAGGAATTAGTTTAAATTGTGTACACACTGCTTCTGTGATTACTTTCCACAAATATTCTAGTTAATGAATTTGTAGAAAAGAACATACAGAAAATGAGGTACTTACATACGCATATTGTACAAATCATTTTTAATTTAAAGTGTAAGTATTTGGTTCCAAAGTTTCATAGATAAAGTTATCTAACCAGGGAATAAGAATATACTTTATGACCTTCATGACAAATCTCATTGTGGTAGATGCATGCTGGCTGTTCCCAATCAACTTTTTGTGATTTTTGGCTAGAAGCTAGGAGTAGAGTTTCTCCATTTTTTTTCCCCCAGGTACTAACAGGCAAGGAAGATAGACAAAACAGAAATCTTTTGGGTGAAAAAAGATTAAATAGAGTTCTGAAAGCAGATGACCCTCTTCCATAATTTTCTTTTTTTTTCTTTTTTTCTTTTCTTTCTTCTTATCCAGTGGCTTACAGGCATTAAATTCCACAGAATCTCCTGTAGGTCTTCAGGAGAAGTATTTTCCTGACCAGTGTTTCCTGTCTGTTGTTCACACACTTTCTAGAAGCTTCTCCCATTTAAACAGGTTTGGTAGCTCTCAGGTGAGGTAGAGTTTCTGCCTCCAGCAAGATCTCTGGAGTACAACTGCCAGGATGAAATGGGCAGATGACCTTTCTCGCCACTGCTTAATTCTGTTTTTTAATAAGATTTACAGCATACAATATTCAGGCAGCAAAGTGAAAATGAATGAATTAGATGATTCTACCATCAGTCATCATAACACATCAACAGTAGTTCAATTCTTGATAATTAAAATGAACTTCTGGCAAGCAAGCTGATCATTTTCTTCAGGTATGTTTCTTTACTCCATTTGGAAGGGAAGGACTTCTCACTGGTGGCGGCCCATCTTTCACAGCCTTTGCCATTCTTTTTATTTAGCCCTATATTGTTTTGATGATTCTTAAGTCAACCTCTGCTGCCTGTCTTTATAATGTCTTTTGTTTGACATGATGCCTGTGGCCTTGAGGAGACCAGCCCAATGTCTCTTACATTCCTCAGGAATTTTCCTTATTTATTTTTATTCCACCAATTTATGTTTCTTTTCCTTTTTTTTGAGGTTTCCTGTCTTCTGACTTTCTCTTTCCAGGCTCTTTGTTTATGATTTTTCCTCTGGCCAAGCCAAGTATTTTTTGCAGGTGAGTGTTCACACAGGTTTTGTGTTTAAGCAAGGGAGATTTGATGCCATACAGAAAAGCTTTAGTTAGTGGTAAATGTAGGTAATTTAGCCTTGTAGAAAAGGTATTTCTCATGGTTGAATATTACAGAGAGCATGCCAGGCTTTCACTTTTTTGCTATGCAGGTGACTCTTGTTTTGCTAACAATACGGCCAAAATGCATAAAATATCAAACATTTTTAATATCTATTCCAAACTCTATAGCTGGAATGATTGATGATATACAATCAATGGGCCAGAATTTTCTAAAATTGACTCTCCTGTATCTCTCAGACAGTCATAGGGACAATATATCAACAGAAAATAGACAAGATTCAATAGGGACACAGTGCATTCAGGTTTGATTAAAGAAAGCCCAGTACTGACTACTAACTTTATAGTTTGACTATATTATAATTTATTCTTTTGTCTGGATGAAAGAGAATCAAGAAAAAGATAGAGAATAAGAAATAGTCACAGGGAAAATCCTGAGAAATAATTATTTTAATTACAATTAATCACAACAGTAGACATACATTTAAAAATGAAAACTTTAAAATATAGGATGAGATGAGACACATCAATCTAATTGTTGAAGAAGACTGATAGTCTGGAAATACGTGCTTACTGAGACAGAAGTAAATTGGGTCAAATCTTCTCCAGCCAGTTAGTTCCATGGCTTTCATTCAAGCTGCTTTGTAGCAAAAAAAACCAACCAACCCCACAAAACCACAGTTAATTTTTGTGACTAGTGTTTAATGCCTACATCTTGCATATGTATCATCGTGTATGCAGTGACCCATGAACTAGAAAGTAGCACAGAAGTAACTAGAAGGTAGCACAGAAGTAGATGCTCAGATTTACATCATCATCAGGATTCTAAATAGTTACAGTACCTTGAATTTGCCTATGCACTCATTTATGGGTCGCTCAAAACCTAACTCAAGTACAGCCTATTGTTGCATTTTAGCTAGATGAAAATGAAGGATGAACTTTGACTATAGCAGCTTGATTTCCTGATCTGCATTCCCTCCTCACTCTAGTGATGTGGTCTTCATAATCTAAAATGTGAATTTCTGTAATAAGTCCTCAATACCCTTTCAAAGTTATGAGGGAGGAAGACAAGTATATTAATAATTATTACAAAGCTGTATTATAGTGAATTATAACAATGTAAGCTTGTGGGTTTGTGACCCATACTGAATGCTGCCTACTCTTTGAAAAGTCCCATAAAGGAAGAGGTTTTCATCAGCAAATATTACTCACACTGAGCAGTGCATTTCTCTTTGATTTGCCAGAGGATACAGCACCAAGAGTGCCTTCATGTGAAGTAGCTTATTCTAATTCAAAATCAGAACAAGCAACCTTAACTTCAGCTATACTCTGTGCATGTAGTGAGTTACTGCTGATTACCAAGTATGCTATAAATTCACATTTCCTCTAACCAGCTGCATTCTGACTGTTGCATACAGAGAAGCCTTGAGATGTTACCATGTGTGATGGAAGGACCAGGCAAATCTTCACAGTTTTTTTAAGGCTTTTTTTTTTTTGCCTTTTTTATCATGTAACATTTAACAGTAATGGCTTAATCATTCTTAACTCCTTGATATTTATTGCAGGAATATTAATTCTGATAGATTCATTTGGTGTTAATACGGCCGCGATAGAACTTTAGTAGAATTTCCACTAAAATTCAGAATTAATTATCTGGCCCATTACTTTGAAGCTACTAGTCTGTTATGTAAGACCTGTTCTCATAGCTCTTACCTGAACAAAACTTAATGAACTTCCACAGAGTAAACAGGGTAGGTGTTGTGTTCATATTGGCCCCACTTAGGCCGAAAGTGGCAGAAAGTGACCCAAGGAGCACTGGGAATGTGAGTTCTAAGGCAATTATAAATGGCTTCAGTTTCTAGTGTCAGCTCCCCCAAGAATGTGCTACCTTTCAGACGCTGTAGTCATTTGTAACTACGCTCAAGAGGAAGGACAGAAGTATAGACAAAGTGAAGTAATTTATCTAATAGAGGAGGATTATTAATTGAGGTGGTGTGGTTCTTTTTTCACATACAGAAAACCTGATTGCACTCAAAATTCCACAACAGCCAAAACATGCATAGTTATTAAATAAAAGGTTACCAATCAGTCCTTCAAATCTCCATGGAACAACAACAAAAAAGTCTAAAGACCACAGCAAGTGTTCTACTTATTCAGAGACTGTCTGCTGACCTTCTTAACAGACTGGAAACTCACAGATATTGATCACTGTTGTAAGAAAAATGCCTTAAAAATCCTTTTGTATTTAAAACTTTTGTTGTCCTGACCTGCATTTAAAATATTATGAACGGAGAGTGTTTTGCTTTGGAACATAACTTTTTAATGCATTATTCTGATAGAGCTTTTTAGCTTCTTAATAATGTTATTTTAATCTGCATTTATAGTGTCATGGTCTGTCCATTATTTCATAAAACAGGGATTATAAGTGACTTCTTAGTCATGTTACCAGGATCTGTACCACATCATAGATCTTTATAAGGAGGTCTGAACTGATAAATTATTTGGGGGTCTGTGCATAATGGAGTGTGAATTCTTTTTCCTCCAGTGACCTTTTTGCATTCAGTAACTCATCCTCTGAGTCAGTACATTGAATCAAGAAAACCTCTTTTTTCTTAAACGAGGACCAACATTATGGTCCCTATTTTACTGGCCCCTGACAAGTGCATTTTAGATGTAGTTAACAGGGCTGGACTAAAGGAAAATGAAGAGGTTGGTTTTTTTAAAGTATATTCTGAAACACAAGACAAATATTCCTATGTCCTGCAAAGAATATAGGCTATCCTTGAAATTTCTAACAAGTCAAGTTCTATTTGCTTTTGTAAATAAATTTTCAAAATAAGGGAAAGATTTCATCCTGCAGCTGCTTCAGAGAAGAAAATTTTCAGCTTTGAAAAAAATCAACACGGTTCTCAATAAATGCGACTGGCAAACCAGCTGGAAATTGCAGAATAGGACAAAATTTAGCAAAAAACAGGCAAAGCACTGAGATTCTGTTAGCAAGCATAAATATTGGGGTTTTAAAATATGTCTAAAGTAGGATTATTTTTTTTTCAAAACAATAATAATTATTCAGTTAAAATCCAGCTTTCATTCAAAAAAAGTTTGAATCAAAAATTTCTGAGCAGACTTAAGATTTACATCTATGTATGCACAGAGAGAGTGGAGATTTAGACAGTAAGCTCTGAAGAGCAGGAGAAAGTTTTTTGTTTTGCAACAAATCACAGAGGGCTTTTATTCAGCTAAGAGTATATCTCATTTTTGAAATTAATCTTTGTTGATACTAAAAAAGTTTTCTCAAAAACAGCAAAAACACTCTGTGTTTGCTCATTCTGGTGTGGTACAGGTGTAATTTTGTTGATAATTAATCAAAAACTAAAAGTAAAGCAGCTGTGTGTTACCAAGATGGTTGCTGAGATGACTTACAAATTAAAAGTGTAAATTGATTCATTGTAGGATAATCTAGGTTTCCAGATAAGATTTCCTTAAAAAGTACGCATTAATCAAAGATTTATCATAACAGTAAAAGCATTGTGGCACATTACTATACTTCTCCCACAATTCAATGAGTCTATGTACAGCTTACAATTCTGAAAGAATTTTAGAACTGCTGAATTAGTGAGTACAGCAGTGTATGTGAAGCCTGTTAGGGCTATTTATGTACCTCCCTGACTAGAGATGATGAAGGATCATTGAATTCTGATGAACATTACTCAGACAGGTGCATCTGAAAGAACAGGATGTTCACAGGATGTTGAAAAGTGAAATAATCCTAAATAGGAGAACAAACCAACCAACCAACCAACCAAAAATAATTTGTGAATGCCAGAACTTCAAAATTCTAAGATCCAAAGAAATATGCTCAAAGTGGGATAAAATAGTTTCAGAGCAATTGACAGAGGCAGCGGAAGCCATCGAGTGGGGCAGTACTTCTACTAGGACAGGGACACCCTCCCGGCTTGTGCGAATGGCTGGAGAAAGCTTGTAACTGGTGCCAAGAGGGAGGGCAGGTCACAAAAAGACAAGCAGGTATCTGTAGAGCACTTTGTCAAGAATACCTAAAAATGCTAAGAAAACTTACGCAAGAAAATGCAGACTAGCATTTAGGCAGGATATTTAAATTGAAAAAATCACATATGAAGTGTTTGGGGCGGGGGGGGACATGGCCCATTGTCGTGGTTTAACCCCAGCCAGCAACTAAGCACCACGCAGCCGCTCGCTTACTCCCCCCTCGCTCCCCCAGTGGGATGGGGGAGAAAATCAGAAAAAGAAGCAAAATCTGTGGGTTGAGATGAGAACGGTTTAATAGAACAGAAAAGAAGAAACTAATAATGATAATGATAACACCAATAAAATGACAACAGCTATAATAAAAGGATTGGAATGCACAAATGATGCTCAGGGCAATTGCTCACCGCCCGCCGACCGACACCCCGCCAGTCCCCGAGCGGCGATTTCCCCGCCCCCACTTCCCAGTTCCTATACGCGATGGGACGTCCCATGGTATGGAATACACCGTTGGCCAGTTTGGGTCAGGTGCCCTGGCTGTGTCCTGTGTCAACTTCTTCTGCCCTGGCTGGGCATGAGAAGCTGAAAAATCCTTGACTTTAGTCTAAACACTACTGAGCACCAGCTGAAAACATCAGTGTTATCAACATTCTTCACATACTGAACTCAAAACAAAGCACCGTACCAGCTACTAGGAAGACAGTTAATTCTATCCCAGCTGAAACCAGGACACCCATATTGTAGTGAGGTGGTCTGGACAAATTTCCAATGCAGGTGGAGGGATGTGGGACTGAGGAACTGACACTATCATTAATTGGCTGAGTAAAAAAAAAAAAGCAGGTGTAGCTCACTGGGTGACTCAGTTTCTCTGTCTGTAAGACAGGGTCTAATAATTTCAGCTGTCTTAATAAAATACTTTGAATTATATGAACAAAGATTGCTATCAGAGAGCTAGATATCATTAAGGACTATGACCTCAGCTAAAAATAATTTGGGGTGTAATAATTTATTCTAAACTTATTATTGAAATAAATGTTGTGTGTTTCATCAATCACAAAATATGTCGTACTGTGTTCATAAATCAAGTACTGTGTTTAGGTTTGCTAAAAGCTCTAGTTAAGTGAGGACAGAGTTTGTGATATACGTCTGCAGATGTATATGGTCATAATATTTACTGATGCTATAAGCTTGGCTTTGATTCTCTGCATTAACTTTATCAATGCAAGATAACAAATGGCTGAATGTAACCGAAAGCTCTGCTAGAAAGGCAACGTTGGGTGTATGTCTTTTGACTGACCTCATAAACAAATCACGGTTTCTCCCTGTTCGAAGCATTCTCTGAGGCCACTAATCATCACAAAAGAAATATTATACTTTCATTCCCAACTCAGACAATCCATAAATTAAGGCAGGACTGATTCTCACACCATCGACGGATACAAAAGCAGTTTCAAGAATGTATTTTCATTACCTGAGTGCCACATCTTCCTGTGTGGCAATTTAGTCCACCCACCCGTACCAGTGGGAATGTGCTCGTTAGTTAAAATAGATTAGATCTCCTATTTTCTGAGGAAAGATAGAGAACTCTTTCCTCTTCCTTTTTAGTAGTCCCAGAGGCATCTGTGCAGGAGATACTTATCAGCGTAGGCAGGGCTGGGGCAGTGCTGACAGATAGCTGCGGAGCAGCAAGGCGCTCCGGAGGCAGCACAAAGCCCTGAGCTCCTGATGCCAGAGTTGTCAGATACATGGCAGCTGGAGACTCGATTTACTGAAGAGAGTCTGGGCGACCACAGAATCCCCTCTGTGCCATCGGCAGAGTGACGCGGGGTAAACTCCACAAAGAAGCATCTTGGTTTTTCCTCTCCTCTTGAGGCTTCTTTGGCCTGTGCTGAAGGTTTCTGGGCATCAGGCAGCCTCCCCGGCATTGTTTACATTTATTGTATGGCTTGTTCTTTTTAAAAGTTATGAAAGCGAAGAGTAGCTATCCCTGAGATTGCTCGGATTTTAAATAGACGTATTCCTTTCAATAATCAATTAGGATAAATGTTAACAAGACATAGCAGGAAGGAGTTAAGCAAATTAGAAGTATTCCCAAGAATTTACTTCTGTTCAACTATAATTAAAATCAAACAATAGTGCAAAAATAGTTTGGGAATATCATACAATGTAGCTCTGAAAAATCCCAGGAGGAAGTTACAAATGCTTCCAGCAAACAAAATGAAAAGAAACATTAGTCAGTTGCAAGCCTCATTTCCTCAATGATGGGAAGTAACAATGCCATAAATCACTAGTTACCTTAAGTCATATGATCTTTTGTGCCATGGGCTTTTTGATAATCTTTACATTTACCATCATGGGAATATTTATTGAATAAATATTTACTAGACCAACCACACTATTTCACTACAACAGGCATTTTTGTAAACAACACTGAAAAATGACTTGTACGTGCTAGGGACTCTCAGCTAACTATCACTTATTATCAGATTTATAGAATAATTTTTTAATAAAGGACGTGTGAGGAAATACACCTCCAATAAGAGAACAAGGTGTTCATTACAATGACTTAAAATTCAATTCAATACTTTGAATTGGAAATACACCTCATATATTCATATAACCTCTGGCGTTTTATTCTGGAACTGACAAAGAAGGAGGACACTGAACATGTGTCTCAGCCAAGCCTAGTCTCACCTTGCACAGTGCTGGAGTACTTCAGTCAGAAAAGATGACAAGGATGGGACTGCAGCCACAAATACGCTTTGCGCATGTTGTGGTCAAGTTATTTTGTTGTGACGCTAATATACCTCATAATACTGTTTCAGTCTAAGCACAAATATCCACAATTGCTTGTGCCTTCTTAAATCTCATGGAACTTGCCCAATGTGGGTGAGTTTTTCTCAGTTCTTTTTTGAAGGAAAACCAGCTACAACAGCAATGTCAGGTTTATGTGAATAAGGAGTTCTGGACTGGAGTCATAGTAATAATTACTAGCAATTTTTATAGATTTCTTTTATGCCAAATAGTTCGCATTTATATTTTATCCCCCTTGCCAATACAAACAGAAGCAGAGTAATTCATAGGGTGGAAAAACTGCTATTCTATGGAAAACACCTTTCATTGCTATGTGAAAAACTGAAAGGTAGAGACTAGAATGAGAAAATATTTGGCTCTCTGTGAGGCTGGCACTTAAAATGTGATTATCCATTACTTTTGCTGGTGATGGGAATTTCTCACAGTTTGACTCCAGGGTTAGTGTATTAACTCTGATTGCTGCTGTTAGGTGGAGCCTGGGGAAGCAGAGGAGGCAGGTGACGTGTGCTCAGGGGGTCCCCTCCACACTCGTACCCCAAAACACCAAGCAGCAGCAGCCTGCTTCTCAATGCACGGTGAGGAACTTGCTGGAGGCAAAACACTGGCTTCAAAGTGTTTGAGCCACTCGGGGGGACTGGTATGGGGACCAACCCCTGCCACTCAGGGTCAGCTCTTCTTACCTTCCTATGGATTATGAGACCAACAGTGGAGTCTTTGGCCAGTCTTCAAAATTAAGCAATGTCAATCAGAAGGTATATGGTTATGGGCATCGGTGGATAAAGTGTTTGTATAGATACTGCTAATGCATAAATGAATAAATTGGTAGATTAAGATCAGCTCAGATAAACTCACTGTCAGAATGCGTTTTGGGAGGTGATTGATTTTATTCCTACATTTTCCACCCAGAGCTGTGTGATTCACAGAGCAGAAAAATGTAGGAGAAAAAAATGAGGTCTTTTTCATTTGGAGGATATTGCAGAGCATGTTTTGGGCCAGTCCACTAGTATTTATTCAGGCCAATCTTTAAAATGTTATTCTTCAGCGTGACCTAGAGATGGAGAAGTTCTGTGATGTTTTAGGGTTCTGTTGGGTCCAAAATTGTGCCATTTGAGAAGGATCATCATTATAGGTGCTTGTATAATTTCTATTGCTAATGTCATGGGAAGAGTTGTAATCAGCAAGCAAATGTCTCTTTACCTATACATTGAAACTCATGAGCTGCAGAACATCCCGAACTGTAACTAAGTCAGAAATTTTCCAGAATTTCAATGAAATAAAGCAACTTAATTTTTCCCTTTTCCAGTTAACAGTGCAAAGCAAGTGCATGATTTTTATATAAATGGGTGATGTTTAAAGGATTAAGATGAAAAGACACTGCAAAACCAAACAGAGCTAAAGTAAAGCATTAATGAACATGAAAAAAAAACCACTTTGTAATGCCGGTGTTCATGATTTGACAGAAAGTGGATAAAATCTATCAGAGATTAAAACAGACACAGAGGTAAAATACCAGATTGCCTGTGGCCAATTCTGGGAGCAGGCTTGTTCACATGGAATGGGAGTATAACATTAAGATATGACAGGCCATGTTTTATTGGTCCATTAATACATGCCTCAGGTATGTTTTCAGGCAGGAGGCCACAGGCTATTAGTTGAGATACTTTGCAGTGGTTTAGCCCTGAAACACCAAAAGCTATTCTGTGATCAATCACAGAAAATCAATCACAAAAATTCCATGTTAGGAAGATGTGACAACCTAAAATGTAAAATAAATAACAAGTAAGAAACAGACAGACAGAGATGACCATCTGCTTTGTTTTACCCAAGGAGTTAGAAAGGACTCCTACAAAGTAAGAATTTCTCAAACACAATAAGCCATGCAGAAAATAAAATAAAATAAGGATATATAAATCAAACTTTGCTTGACTTATATTTTATTAAGTTCAGCTAATCTGCAAAGATCCAGGCTGAGCTTAAGTAACTTCATTACATTCTTTATTTCCTTTGAAATTGTTACAAATATTGTCTGTGTATTGAGGTCTATAATGCAAGATTGCAAAACTACTATATCCACACCATTTGGGGATTTAGCACTTGTACCTTGGAACATAGCCCTGTAATTTATAGAAGCAGTTAATGGCCATGCAATTGAAAAACAGTTATGAAAGCTGAGTCATGTTATGTGGAGAAAGCAGCTGTAGTTTTCAAGGAAGGTGAGAACAGTCTCCCAGGCCCAGCAATCCCACTTGACAGAGTCAGGGTTGGATGAAGGTATGCTTCATTTTTTTGCCAGAAGTAGCTCCCTGTTGACCCTGACATCCATGAATGAATGCCTTGGTAGCAGATCTTCATCTTCCTGTTTTCTGCTGAGAATTTCCATCTTAGAACATTCAATTTTGCATATTTTATCTTCACTGAAGTTCAGAGGTTTTATTTGCCTTCCACACAAATGAGAAGTTACTTTCTTCTCTTTACCCTAATGTCTTTTCTCTGTGAAATTCAAATAAAATGATTGTTCTGCTTGCAACTATTGTGGCTTACAGGACCATCCTACAGTTCAAAGGCTTCACATAAGAACCATCTTTAAAGAGTGAAATCCTTTCAAGGTATTGAAAAAATGTTGTTCTCAGGATAGAAGAATAAGGAGAAGGGCTCAGAGGTTCAGGGTGAAGGAATTGGAAAAAGAAAGGACAGTAAAACTACTATGGATAGCATTAGATAAGAAACTTTACAAAAGATGTAGCAAGCATGAGCAATGCATAGGAAAGAGTGGGTTAGCAGGAGTTGCCCGAGAAGAAGAGGATAAACAGCACAGAATATCCAAGGGGAATAAAATGAGGAAAAAACAATTCTACAGATTAAGGGGCTGAAAGAATCCTTACAAAAATGCAAAACCTGAAAGATGTTTTGGTAGTCTCTGATCCTGTGGCCAGCCACACTGCTCTTGCTTAGCTCAAAGACATATTCTGTGAAAGTAAAAGCTGGAACAACAACAACAAAAAGATCTTTTGAAAATCCTCTGGAGACCGTAGCCTCTTATGAATATGTTGGTCCGTAGTAGTTGTCACTTGCACTGGGGAGAACCATTGTTCAAGTGCATCCTTTGTTTGCATTCCCATATAGTTTTGTGTGCTTAGCGTATGTTCTTTCCAGAGGTTTTTCTTCTTTACCTTCTAATCACCATTTCAATCATCTTTTCTATTCCAAATGTATTGTGTCATGTATTCTTCCCAAGTTAATGATTTTCTGTGGGCTTCTTTCCTATATGTTTAATGTTTCATGATCTATCTTTGTATTATTCCCTCTACCCTTATTGGTGTTGGCATTTTAGTGTCATTAATGTGGAAAGGCCATTTATATACTGCATATTTCTTCTTCCAGACCATTAGAGAAGAAATTAGTTAAGACTGGAATCATCACCTATTTTTGCAGTTCCAAACTAAGCACTTCTTTCCAATTCATTATCTCACTTTCTATTACAGCTTTTTGTTTAGTTCTTTAGTCCATTTAAAATTCATGCAAATCTTTCAACCAAGATAGTTCAGATTAATTTTGAGTATAGGATTTTGTAAAACACTGTATTAAATTATTTATATTATGCTTGCAATGTTTCCTTCATTCACTAATCTGGAAATTTTATCTATTCCAACAATCAGGTTTCTCTAGCAAGTGCTCACCTTTCATACTTATAGTTAGCATAAGCTCATTTTCCCTTTTTCCTGTCCTTCCCACCAACCCTTATTTTAATTTCTTTGCTTTCCTTTGTCTAAGGTATATACTTTCTGGTGCACATATTTTCTATATAATTTAGTAACAGTACATTATTTGTTTCCATTCTCCTTCAGTCCCAAACTGACAATGCTTCTTTGTTATTTCCTTTGGTTTTCAGTTCTTGAAACCTAACCTAAAATAATTCATCATTGGAGTGAAGCTCCCTGGCATTATAAACACTTCGGGTTTATAAAAACTCAACTATAATTGCAGATTTAATTATTTATTTATTTCCTAGAGAAAAGATCATACCATCTTTTTTTCTGTTCAGAGAAATTCAAAGGCAAAATGAACTGATTCCATTTAGCTTAAAACTGTTTTATTTTGGTTACTTTTTAAAAAGACAAAAATGTTTAATCAAACATTTATTCAGTATTTTTCATGCTGTATTTTTAGTGCCCAACAACTAATCATTTAGCCGTGCATATCTTATTTATTTCTTAAAGTTAAGTTTATTTTTTAGCATGTAAAAGCTCTTCTTAAGGTCTATATGATGGAAATATTTAAAACTTAGTTACTGATAAAGTTTGACACACTATTTCAGTTGAAATATCTGAGACAAATATTAATTTAATAAATAAAAATCTTATTAGTACTTTTGCCAATATATAACATATAAGATGAGATGCATGTAAAGATTATATGACAAGAGACTATGTGAGTCTGCATGAAGGACTATGAGACAAATCAGAGTGAGAAAGTTATTAATAAAAAAAGAGGTACCTCATTTTCTAAGTAATGTCTTTACACTGGGTGACACAAATAATTTTCTTGTTTGATGTGTTGTACTCTTTTTTTCCATTGCTTGAACTGATAGCTAGTATTACATTCCTTTTTGAGCTAAGATATTATTTCCCACTACAGCCTAGCAATGTTTCTTCATCAGAGTATGCCTTTCCTTACACGGTTGCATTGGTAAATAGCTTTCTAATAACTTTTAAATGGCAAAAGATCATTGAGAAACAGATAAAATCAATGTATGTCGTACAAAGAAGCTATTCTTGAAATAATTACAAGTAAAATAATTATTAGAAATCTCATGGCTTAGTTTCTGTATGTAGATTATTATGATCTTAAAACAAGAACTATTAAATCAACAGAAGCTTCCTACTGATTTTACTAAGTATTTTACTGGGTTCTATATGATGAGTGACAATTGATCGTCTATTATCCCCCAGCAAGACAACATTTAAAACATCAAAGCATAAATGTCATATGCTCATTATTATCATCCAACAATAGATTATACACAGCTCAAAGGGGCAGAACTTTGACAACTCTGTATTAGTGAGGTGTATCACAAAGGCATGAAACAAGGCAGCTTTATGGATTTGAGAGAACCTTTTCTTCCAAAGTCGTTAATTATACTGAAGTGTTAAGCAAGTATTATTTCAACTTGAAATCTCTTTGAGCTTTCTAGTATCTTCCATTATCACCTTGATTTTAGGCTAGTTTGTTTATCGTTTTAACATGTATGGGAGTACATTGGTGGAAAAACTGTCAGCACAGATGTACTTTCTAAAAGTAAGAGCTGCAGTAGATTACTTAAGCACATTTTAAGCCCTTGATCTAGCCAAAGTGACATTCAACAGCTGTTAGGTTGCAGATGTTCGACATACATTTCCTGGGCTGCAGATACTCTCCATTCCAAGCAAGAAGCACCACCTTCCTAATACCTATTACAGTAAAGCTTATTATGTCTCAATATCTCCTCGGAGTTGCTCAAGGACACATATTGCAGCAAACTGTATGATCCAGAAAAACTAATTAAGGATAACTTGGCAGCAGTTCATCTCCTGGAGGGTGGACTGAGAAATATCTCTGTTGTGAGAGCTCCTAGCAATTAAGGAGTTTAAGATTTACGGTCTTGTACAGATAACCTGATTCCTTTTGCTTTATCCCACCCTGCATGGATACTGAAGATCTCGAGTCCTTGCTCTCCATTGGTCTGGTCATTTAGGCCCGTGCAGGGTTTGGTGTCAAATGCAACGAAGTTAGAAAAGCAGAGTTTTGCACTGCTCGTTGGTATGCACTATAGGGCAAGGGAGAAACTTTTCCTCCATCTCTTATTATAATTGGTAGCTCTATTTTTCTGACCATGGTCTGACTACTCAGGGAAGCTTTGATTAACAGAAAATTAAAGAGACTCCTTTATAGACCAACCAACCAACCAGCCAGCTACAGACCATGAACAAAGCAGGGCTTTATAGAGAGTTGTTTTTCTACAGTGACAAACTTAAGATCACTCTGCTATCCTATAATCCTTAAGGTGGATAATAAAATTGACAGCTCATTTTGTACAACGTCAATCAGGAATCCAAAACATATTTTTCCTTTGTTGTGACTGTTAGTAACTCAAATAGACGACTCAAAGCAACAATACCATCTTAGGTTCCATTACTTATGTTTGGATGTGAGCCTGTGTGAATATAAATTAAATATAAATTAAAAAAAAAAAACAGTTTTCAGAACTAGATTGCAGTCATAATTAAATCAATAACTCTGGATTACCCAGAAAAACCCATCTGATGCATGAGACAAAGCTCAGGTGAGACTCTTGTGTACAGAACTACAGAGATTATGTGGCAGTGGAAACAGACTTCTCATCAGTCCCTGATGTTGATGAGAGAGATACCTTCGGAACAGGAGCAGTAGGCTACAAATAACATTAATTCACAAGTAGTCCAGGGGATGACAAAAAAGATCTTTGAATGGAGATACTCTAATTTCTGGTAGATGTTGACCAGTATGTCTCCCTGAGGTGAAATATCTTAATACACCAGAACCTTATTAAGCTCTATTAACATGTTTATAGAACAGCATTTAAAAATTTAGCTTTTTACTCTTAGCTCATATTTTATTTGTGCTCATAACTGTTATGTAGTGCATCTATTTATTTTGACACTCAAAATACAAATACTTGAGGACCTCAGTGCAGCTGCAGAGACCTTTTATAAAACTTAAACTTGCAATACAAAAATTATATTAAACTGCTTAAATCCAATGCCAGCTGTCCATACAACCATAATCTAATACAACTTTATAATTTAATTATATTGTATTAACAAATTCCCATCCAACTCAAACTTTGTCCAAGACACCATGTGTACCATCAATGATAACTGCAGTAATTCAAAACAGGTATGAAGATATTGTCTGACCATAAGAGAGAACAGGATGTAGAGATAAAAGTTGCTCTCAGTAATAAGAAGTGAAGGAAATTTATATGATATTCCCACTCATGAACATCAACCTTTTTTCACTACTTACAATTTCCCACTAAAAACCTTTGCTACCAGATGTTGTCATGCTGATTTAATATGACATAAATCATTCACTCGCTAGTACAAAATGATCTCATTCTCAATTCTACCAGACCTTGCTGTTACTATCAAACATCTTTCAGTAGATGCTAATGCTGCAAATCCTTAATAAATATATATAAACATAGATGAGATTTTGAGAAGCACGTACCTTCTGGAGGATCTCAGTTCTATACAGTTACACCACCAAGAGCTTTGAAACAATAATATCAATTCAGCTCAGTTCTTTAAAGTTGCCAATACTACTATAATTTATAATAATTTGTAATTTATCTAGTTCTCAGTGGTGTGCACTGCAACTGTGTAGCACAACTACAGCCTAATAAAATTCTAGAGTCTCAGCGGTCATCTAATAAAGTTTATCCTATTTATGCAAAGGTACTAGAAAGTGATCTTTTTAAAAAGTTGTACAAACCCCACCTACTGCTCTCATTCAATGGCATTTAAAATTACATAACTACTGTTTATCAATACAAAGGACTATAACACATTATGAAGTAGACGTGCATGGAAGACATATGTGGAGGTGTAAGTAACCTATCCTGGAACTGTGCAAACTCTGTGGATAGTATTCTGCTTTGCCAATAGAAGAATGATGTAGTGCAACACAAATGAGTAGAGCATGCAGTTAATCAGCCAGTTAATCAACACAGCAGCTCGGTTCTTCTAAATTTAAACCATTCTCCCCTTAAAAAAAAAAAAAAAAAAAAAAAAAAAAAAAAAAAAAAAAAAGCAGAAAAGCAAGCCCCCTGCCCCAGAGCAAAATAGTTGTTGGTTTTTTTTCATCAGCCTGCTGATAAATAAAACAGCATAATTATTCATTAACACAATTTTCTGAAGACTGTAAATCCAACAAGAATTTCTTTAAAGAAGGCAATTTACAAGTTTTGCTTCCTTTTAATATTGTTAGTCAATGCTAACACTATCTAATTATTTTAAACTGCCCAATTTGCTGGTTTTAACTCGTCTAGTTGCAATGTGTCACTTTAATTACATTCAACACTAGTTATCTAAACAACAGGTTGTGATATTGCAAAGTATCAATAATTTCAGCAATATGAATTATTTGAAGAAAAGATTAGATATATCCCTAGATTTCTGATTATTTCGAAGAAACTATGATTATACAAGTGACACTATCTTTGCTAATAATCACTTTGGAGTAGAGTCCAACGAATATTTGCGTACAAACATAGTCATTCAGAAAGCACTATATAACCACATTAAACAACGCATGCAATTTGGATGGGCAAAGTTAATTTAAGCTAAGGAACATAAAGCACTTGTAAGTATCTAAGAGAGAATTGATCAGCAGACCCAAACACATTTCACATTTATCAATAACACATTGCTTTCCGAGGTTGAATGTTCTGGAAATGCAGTAGTCATTTTATTAATTAGATCCAGTTCCTCTTCATGGCTGTTGATTGTCCTTTACTTAGAGAACACTGGGTAGTTACAAAAGAAATTCATCACACAAATGTCTCAATTTTATATATAATCAATTACTCTGCCTACTTTTTCCCTCCAACTTACCACTTAATCTTATTTATACTGTTCTAATATTGTGCCTTGTTCTCAGATACCGCATGATCAGTTTTCAGCATATATTTACCAACAAAGCTTTCTTTAATCAAATTTTTCATAAGCACAAGTCCTCACAAGATATTTCCAGTAATAAATGCTGTACTGCCAGTTAGATTAGTTTTGTACAGTGTGTAATAAACTGGGTTTATTGTGACTGGAAATGTAGTTTTACCAGGATTTTCAGCTTGGATGTCGTATCTCATTCATCAAACTCTTGTCAACAAAAGAAGGGGGGGAAAAAAGCATCAGAAAATCTTCAGGCACTTTCATTCTAACACGTTTCTGCCAATCAAGGTAATCCTGTAGATAAACTGGACAATAAGAATGGACACAATTTCTTTGTTCACTACTAATATCCACAGTTTAGACAGCGGGACCTCCGCGCAGATGATACCATGTTGATCTTAGTTCCCAGTTCCCACAAGAACAACATTATTACATCTAGCTATTCTACTTCATTTTTCTTCATAATTTGATCTTTTAAATATCAGCAGTCCACATTAATACAATGAGCCATGGGTGTGGAAACCATGTTTGGGACATTGTGGGTGCTATAACCATGTATGTCTGTTTAGCACAGCTCTTTTCATTGTAAGAGAGAATACAGTCTGGTTTTATTGATTTAAATAAGAATAAATTTACTGTTTGCTATCTCTTGGTGTTAAGAACTATTTTTGCCCTATGGAGGCACTATTAAAAACATTTATGTGCCCTCATGTACCAATCCACTCTAGACAATATGCAATATCTCTGTTTTTAAAATGCCTAAGTCTCCATTTCACTGAAGCACTCTCTACGGTTTTACACCAGTAAAATTAGTTTAGATTCAGCCCTAACAAAAAAACTTCTTTCCTTAAAGAGAAAGGTAATTTTTTTTTATCATTTGCTAATACTAGCTTTTTGCAATCAGTGTGAATATTTTTTGACAACGCAGTTCAAGTGGTGAATTTGATTTCTACTTTAATAATCACTAGCAGCTTCAAGTTGTTAATGTTTTTATAGATAGAAAAATGAGAACTAAAGAAGCTATGAAGTTAGAAACAAAGCAAGCAGAAAATCAAATCCTTTCTCACTTAGGTGTTTTTCTTCTGCAATACAACTTACAGGTTTGCTCAAGTTGAAAAACTGGTATAAGCTTGCCTGGACATGGAGATGTCTATATAAAAATCACTTCTTGTAGCATCTATTCAAAAGTTCTGAACAGGTGATCTTCCTTTTTTAAGAGATATTTTACAAAAAATATATTAAATCTATTATATTTACAGAAAAACTTCAATATTTTAAAATCAATATTTATAACAGGTTTAATATTTATGGTACCAAGATTTTGTGAGCTGAAAGTCAAACAATTTAAATTATATTTAATCTTGGAATATTAAATATATAGAAAGATTGATAGTGAGTTTTCAGGTCTTTATGCGTAGTTCCAAGTATGAAATTGATGTAAAATCAGTGTGATGATTGACATTTGTAGTAAATTTGTTCCACAGCATTTTGCTCTCTTTCATCTTATTTGGGTGTTAAACCTAAAAATAAGGCCTAAAACCATGCAGAGGATATTAGATGGTGACTACCACTTCTGTCAGTAGAGAAATGTTAAATGGAAAAAAAAACCCTACAAAAATAGAGTAAATAAAATTGTTTTGCAAGCCATTAAAATTAAATCACCCTAGTTTTCTCTCCTAGGTAATTTCTGAATGAAATCTAATTAACAAATGATAGGTCATGAAATTTCATTAAATGGCTTGATTTCATTCCATGTGGTTGTTGGTTAGAATCCATAAACTCAAATCAAGAAGCACCATCATCTTTGTTACCAGTCTTAGCAAAGACAGTTTTTAGGTAATCTTTTAAATCAGATTGAGGCATTGCAAAGTAGTTTTCTTCTTCACGTCCTGCAATATTTTTGTAGCTAAACAAAGATCTTCTTTCTCTTCAGATATCAATATAGCATCTTTCGGGATGATTACATTTTATTAAAAAGAAATTTAAAAAAACCCAGCAAACTGCGTGTTTAATGAAGTAGGGAATAAGTGCTTTAATGATGATTTACATTTCTCATGTACATTTTAGCTAGAATAATCCCAAAGTACTTTAAACTATGCTTTTTAACATACTGGGATTTGCACACTAATGCACTGATTATGATTCCATAACTGAAGGCTAGAATTTATCTTCTTCTTTATGTATTAATTATACTGTATGTCATCCCTAATCTTACAGAATTTATTCTTAGACTAGAGAATGAGACAATGTATTTAAAATGGATTTTTCTGAACATTTTTGTGAATCTCAGCCTTTTCCATTACAGTCATGAATAGATTGTTTTTAAAAATTTCAATTAAACTAAGCTATTAAAGTGATTATTGGTTAGTTTGTTATGCTTGTGTTTAGGACAGGACAGTTCTTCGAGGCATTTTTAAGAGGCTGACCTTGTGACATCATAAGGTGCTTTTCCACTCTAATTTCATGCTGCAATATTAAAGTTTGGATTGAGTCAATGTGGGGAAGATTTCTTATTGTTTGAGTACAACAATTAAAAGAACATTTACCATCAGGAAGTTTTTCCTAACATCTAACTTAAATGTACTTTGCTGCGGTTCAAGTCCATTACTTTCCATCTTATTCACTAGAAGTGGTAGCATTTATTCTGTTTTTCTGTGCAATGGCTTTTTCTATGCCTGAGGGCCATTATGTACATCCTTTAACAAAGTTATTTCAGCTGTTCATAAGGACTCTGGCTTTTTTGTTTCTCTCTTCTGCAGTTTCTTCAACTGGTCCACACAGTACTCTAGCTGAGGCTACCCTGTTTTGGAGTACAGCTGGAGCATCCTACAGGTAATGTTCCAGCTAACAGCTGTGCTGAAAACTTTGCTGATTGATTTGGTTTGGTTTGGTTCAGTAGAACCATCTGTTAAAATCTCTGCCTAGTTCCAACAGGCTGTAAGAATTAGAGGCAAGAGGCATCAAAAATGGACAATGGAAAGAGGAGCCATCAGGTGAAAAATAAAAGGTCACACTTGCTCTCAAAGAGGACAAGCAAGCTGCCCACCAACCACTCCTCAAAACCAACTCATATTAATTTGGCATTGGCTGCTGTTTTTAAAGCCCAAGTATGAGATATAGTTTTTGATAATGGCATGATATTGTGTCTGATGTTCTACCAGTGATAAATCATAAACCTCAGGGCTTTTTCTGCATATTTTTTTCGTAATTCATTGTTCTCCATTCCTGCCCAAGTTCACAGTGTTGCACCTGTCCCTATTGCTCTTCTGTCTCATTTCTTTCAGACCATTTTTCCAACTTGTCCACATCATTTTTAATTTTAAACCTCATGTATTTTAATTCCCTTCAACGCTGTTAGGTAGCTGTTATCTGCAAGCTTAATAAATATGTTCTCTATTCCATCTCCTGGGTCCCAAATGAAAATGTTGAGCAAAATTAGATACCCACTTTGCAAGTGAACCATTGATAACTGGACCTACAATACAGTTTTCCAGTTTTACAATAGGACAGGAAAACATATTAAAAAAAAATGTTGATTTAAACACAGTCAGTCTATTTGGTTGCAAAGTGTATGTTTAGCAAAACCTGGTTGTCAATTTCCTAGGTTTTTAACCAAATCTGTGGTGCATAGGTAAACTTGATTGTTATACAATGTAATAGGTTTTTATTTCAGAGTAAAGGAATAGGTTTTGGTTTTTACATAACAGTACAATAGCTTTTATTTCAAGACAAGATGGCTTTTTTCCAACAGCGAATCAACACTATATAGACATTTAGGAATGGGAGATGAAACAAAAAAAAAAGAAAAAGAAAACCTTTTACTTTGCTCATATCAGTAGGAGAATCTAGTGCATAGAATGCTGTTGCCTAAAGTAATATTGACAAATTTATTCTATTCTTCCTCTATATTTTTCACATATTTATGCTCTATATGGTGTATTCTCTCCCTATATAATGCACACAACTGCAACATGTACTACATTCTTGTTGAAGAAGGATGTGGTGGCTGAAAATCGGTTAAGGAAAGTAAGATGATAAGAATCCTGTGATAATGTCAGTCAAAATACTTTAATACATCTTTTATGAACAATAACATTTTTACTGCATGTAAAAATTAATCCACCATCTCTGAGCTTCAATTCCTTTAGAAAAATTCTATTTTCGATTGAGAAAATAACCTCAATAAGAATTACCATTGATTACTTGAAAAATAATTACCTGTCATCCACAAAAGCAAATACTTAGCCCAATTAATATTATTTGAACTTGAACCAATGATGCAATGATTTTGTTTGGTTTTCATTACTGACATTCCTTTTGACTGTCTTTTTTGTTGAATAATTCATTGTATATGACATTCCAATTAGTAAACAATAAATTCAGTCCAAGGCAGAAAAGTATATTACATTTTCTGTACCATTCGGTTCTCTTTGCAAACAGGCAATAAGTCATCACTTAGGACACTACTCTGGAAAAGATGCTACAGGATGATGGATCACACAGCTAATCTGAGTGAGCAAATTGCAGTCACCTTTTTTAATACATGGAAGCCAACTTTGTTCAAAAGCCACACTTTTAAATTAGTGACTGACAGAATAAATGCAAATGCATAGAAGACCTCTTACAAAGAAGTGTTTTTCTAAATTCTCTGAAAACACAAACACAATTGTTCATCATCATTCAATTGAATTATGCAGGAAATTATATCTGAGAAGCTGGCTAGATAAACAGATCACAAATCCAAGTCAGTATGTTTCCAGTATTAAATCAGTTTGCAACTTTCCCAGATCATTCAATACATTTTAAAAAACTTTCTGGATGCAATACAAAGTTATTTCACCTCCTAAATCAGCCTTGGTTCTATCATTGGTTTAATTTGGAAATGTATTTTTTATCAAAATAATCCATTTTAGACTAGCTCTGTGTACTAAAAAAAGGCATTCATCTAAGGTGCCTCTAGCTATTGCAGTTGCAAATAGCATAATTATCTGTCACATTTCAGTGTGTTTGTAATGTTAAGACTGATCCAAATGAGAACTAATGTACTACCTGGATGTCTTTCCAAAGGAGGAACAATGAAGGAACAGAATGGACCATGCACAAGGAAGGGATCCCACTACCCTCATGCACGAATGACATTTCTGCCTTCAAGCTCGCTTTCCTACTGCGCCTTGTCCCTCCAAACCTACTCATCTACAGTTTCATTTTATTTCTTCATTTCCCTGCCAGGTAAGCCTTAGGGGAAATAATTGCTGCCTTTTTTTCCTTCCTGCGCTCTCTCTGCAGTGTCCTCACCCTCTTTGAATACCAGGAGGGACAGCACTGAAAACACAGGATAAGACAAACTCTCTTCATTTACCTTGAGGAAGCTTGTCTTCAGCCATCAGATACAGACTGCTGTGGATGATATTGTTCTGACAGCTTGAAACATTGACCTGTGTCGCTATAATCAAAACAATTTGGAAAACTAAAATCATGTTTTCCTTACTTCAGTGTAATAAAGATACCTCCACACTTCAAGTGGATTCTTAACATTTTACCATCTTTGAAAAAAAAAAAAAAAAGTTTTTCTGCTTCTGGGTGCAGCTACATATCTTTGGACCTTTGCAAGTAAATTAATTGCTTTGAATTTTGGCTGAGAAACTGTGTATCTGGCTAGGGACTGGACCCAAGGTGGCAAGGAAGGCATAAACTGCTGTATCACATGCCATAGCTGCAGCATCGCCCTGCCACCCAACGCAGTGCTTCGCAGTCGCACCAGGCTCTGCGACTTGAACTAACTCCTTGATAGCACAGTTTTAAGAGGCCCGACAGGTATGATTTTAAGACCACTAATATTTCGCTCTTCTCATTCATTTCCGCTTTATTTAATGTAAAATGGATTTATTCCAGTCTTTTTTACAGAAAATGTGTAGAAAATGTCTGGAAAGTGGCAATTCCAACCCTGCACTGCACTGGAGTCAGAGGTACTGGACAGAAAAAACTAGCCCATATGGGACACAATGCTTTCCCCACTGATGCCAGTGTTTCTGGCCAAGCTGGCACCTACTGAAGAGATGATTTCTTACTATTACCATGGCACTAGGAAGTGCCACCTTCTATTAAGCAATTCATTTTACTTAGCTTGAATTTAAACCTCAGTTTTCCAGGAAGTTCTGGGTAGTTAGAGGCCTCAAAGGATTTAATTTTACCAAGCAAAAAGAAAAGAGGCCCAAGTGAAATGTTTTCAATTCTAATTTGGAATTAAAAGGTAGAAGTTCTCTCCTACACAGTAATGGTTGTGCTCTGAGTGTGTTCCCTGCTCTTTCCCTGTGCTGTTCCCTAATGAAGTGGGTGGAAACAATGCCGTTGAGAAGACAGTAAAATAAAAGATAAGGAATACATACAAATTGATAGCCACCTTAGTTAAACTTTCTATGAACTAATTTTATTTAGAAGTTGCCTTTTCATTTGTTTTTTCACATCGTTTATTTTGGCATTTTAGCAAACTTCTTTTTAATGCAAATTAGGTGAAAAATGCTTTCTGCTTTAACATTAAAACCCTTGACTCTGTTCATCTTCATCATGACTTTATCCTGTTAAAAAATGCTCTGCACACTACATTATTGCTTAATTATCCCACATCGCATTTTCATTGACAATCAAAACCTCAAAACTGCTGACATTAAATTACTAATAAACACAAACCCTCTTCTGCCCATTATGGGTGGAACAAAATTCAGATCATCTGGACAGTACTTGTTGGATATTGTGGTTATATTTTAGGACTTGAAAAAAAAACCCAAATCAACTTTAAAGTTAGTCACATCTTGTTCGTACACTTTCCAGAAAAAAACTACATAGAACATCTCCAAATATGGGACCCAAAAGTAACTGTGGGTCCAGCTGAAACCACTGAGTTACTGTCAATAACAGAATACCTAAAAATCAAGTCTCTCAGCAAACACACTAATCCTTTAAAACACAGAGTACTGCTAATTTTAAAGAATTAGAGGACACACCTGTAATATAAAAAACTCTATTTCCTTAAAAATTTATGTGTGTATGTATAGTTAGCTATAGCTGTTTCTGACAAGAAAAAAAATATTTAAAGTGGCTCAATTTATTGAACAGTGTTTATAAACATCTGTGTTGTACCCTTAATAAATATTCATTTATTATATGATCAAGCTTAAGTCTGAGTTATGCTACTCACTTACTTAAAATAAGTTTGTTTGGTCATGATTTTTAAATTTTGACAGTCACAAAAAAAGCAGACCATTCAAAAATAATCTCGGTTAAAACTCAGCTTCCTAAACCTGTCCATTTACAGGTCCAAAGGATGCAATATATTTCATGTATGGGTAATACAGATTCTATTATGAAGTGTCTGTTTATTAATCACCAGGCTGAAAATAAGGATCACAATAGTCATACAAAGCATAAAAAATCTTTCGATAAATTTTGATTGCTGCTGTATCCTACTGTTTGTCACTTTCATAACTTAATTTCAACAATAACAAAAATAAGTAGGACTTTTACCATGATTAAATGTGTTAATAAAGTAGCTATCATAAAAAAGAACATCCATCATCCCCTCCCCTTCAAATTAAAACTAATAATAATAATTCATTTCATGGGTAAATCTGTTGAATCTGTGGCAGTCTAATGGCAGTCTAATAGAGTTGCTGCAGAATGACCACAAGCATTAATCATATGCTTTACTCCAGTTAAATGGTAGAAACATTGTTTAGAGATCAGGAATGAACACATACTGTGTAGTGTTGTACAGTCTGTAAGAATTAATCCTTTACTTTTTTTAAAAAAAAGACCACACAAACCCAAACCTGAGCACTTGCAAAAGCTGCTGATACACCCACAGTAATAACAGGAATTTTGAAATGATAGATTTTGTCATTGAGGTACTTTTGCTATTTGCACCTAATTAATTAGTAATAGATGTGGAAGCAGCATTCTGACCTAGTTATAAATCTCCGTGGGTACATGTATATTTATAGAATTCCTCTTTGGACTAGATCATTAGACAGTGCACAATAAATGAACTTTAAATGATTTAGCGGTGTTGGTTTCTTGTCCACTTTCACAAACACCTCTGGTGAGCAGAAATATTTATAATACGAGCACCAAAAGTTAAGTACAACTATCCTATAACATGTCCTGGTTTTAAATTTTACACACTTTATTGACATTTTGAACTTGCAGCTCAATATGCTATCTAGTGAACTTTTACCTGTGATGAGACTACTATTGATCCACACAACATCTAAAGCTGTTCTGATCTTTAAAAAGTCTTTTTTTTGTATTTACTTTTCCTTCTTTAATACATATTAAATCCTTTCGTATTGTGTGATGCACTAAACTCACCTAACTATAATACCAGTCTGAGGATGGATAATGCTTTTCAGCTATACTAACTGTCTAAATTTATGAGCACAGCTGGTGTTCCTCCCTTATTGCTTTATGGTGCTTTCTTGTGGATTTTTCTCTGATAATATCTCATCCTTACATATCAGAGAGAAACCTGAACATTAATCACAAGAATACAGAGAAAGGTGCCTCTGTGTTAGAAGCCTATGATTTTTACAAAGCTAAATCTTTTCAGCTGAATTGTATATGTATATACATATCTATACAATATTCTCTCGCGAACACCTGCAAACAGTTGAGTTTAATTAAACTGCAGCTGTTGCTGACTGAGAACAGAGATTTACCAACAAATATGCTAACTTTACATTGTCTTTCACTGTGCATTTTTTTTACTCTTAATTATCTGTTAACATTTTTTTTAATGGCAGAAACATTTTGAAATAGTAGCTGTGTAATTAAGGACTAAAAATCAAAGTGCTGTCTAAAGTGGTGGGCATGCAATGCAAGTAATGGTGCTCCCTAGATGAAGACCTTAGAGAGTAATGTATATGCAAATAATATCAGTTTACTGAGCACCTTGAAAGCCAAATTGCTCATCAGTAGACATTTGGGAAAATGAAGAATATTCATAGATAAAGTAATGCAAGCCCCTGAATTACATGCCATCTTGCAATTGGATAAACTAGTAATTAGGCCATTTCTTAATAAGAGGAAGGGAAAAAAAAGAAAAGAAATAAACTTAAGAATAGAAATAGGCAATACTGATGCTAGAGACAAAATGTAGCAGAAATTTATTCACATTTATGTTGTACAAACAATAAACTAAAGCCAGCTTGTCTGTATTGACAGTCAAGGACCATCAGCAGCCAAGGGAATTTAAAGGTGTTTCCAACCATTCATGGTCTACAGTTACTTTTCTGGGGAGCTTTATTGCTGATAAACTAAGCAAAAGAAAGTTTCCCATCAGCTATTCCATTTAATTGGTAGTAATCAAAAGCTGTTTTGTACCTTATATTTCCAAATTATTACCACATTGTTGCACTGGGTGGGAAATGATACCTTAAGCAGCCCAGATCCTTTTAATAATCAATTTTGGTCAATTATGATTCTTCAAACATTGAGTAGTAACATACACAATGGAGATGTATGATGTCCAAATCAAACAGAAGCTGCTAATACGTGAACTCAACAGATTATGAACTGAGAAGCTTCAGAACTCAGAAGCTTCAGAACAACACCACAGAACTAAGTTTCTCACTATCTTTTAGCCATCATACTTATTTGTCAGTAGATCATAAGAGAAAATAAAGAAATATTTTATGTTCACTTATTTCTGTGGCAGGCTCTCTCTTGCCATTTTATAAAGATGTATTACTGCTTCACTGACATATCCACAAAAGTAAACTGTGTAATTGGCACCCTCCAATGAGTCCGTATCGAGTCGTACCATCTACCATGAGTTGTATTTTCATCAAACTATGTATGTGTCTTTCCGCTACTGAGAGACAAGAACAAGTTTGTAATTAGCATCAGATAAAAGGTGCCTATTATAGACTTCAATGATAGATCAGCATAATCTCTTATATCTAAAACAGTATTTATGACTGCTGTAACAGCTGCCTGTTGACATAAATGAATACTTTCTGTTTCTTCCAGCCATCTGTGAGATGCAGGAGTCAGATCCACAGGCCCTCGGAGGAAAAGCATGGGAACTCAAATCCCAGAGTGCAGTTTCCTAATCCCCATACCACCACCGCCGCGCTCTCCCCTGAAATGAGGCAGGAGCATAGGTGAAATAGAGCCAGTGTGATGGAGCCTAGAATTGTTGCCAGGAAGTTTTCCTACACTTCTAAAATTGCTCAAGTCTAAATGGGGATTCTTTAAGCATCCCACTGCTGAGCTAGAGGTTAAACTCGTTGTGGGTGTTCAGAGGTGGCTGGCATTCCAGGCGGAGCAAGCACCTCACAAAATACATTTGCAGCTCTCCTCTATTAAAACAGTAGTCTGAGGTGGAGGCAGTGATCTTCATGTACAAAACATCCTATTTTTAAGCTTGCCTTTGCGTGAAGAGTTTCAAAATCATACTTCTGTCTCTCTGGGAGTGTCATAACTACTGGACTACAGGCAGGTGCTGGACAGATGTCGTTAGTTGGCATCTGCCTACACCACTCTGCGTAAGGGATTTTGAGATCCGCTACTTCACAGGCAGGGAGCGATGGTCTAATTTAGGAACTACATCACTCACCTGGAGGGGTTCTGGTCCCAGAGCTGTAATGTGAAATACATAATCAGTGCAATTAAGGCACAGTCCCCAAGAAAGGACAGAGGAGAATTTAACCTTCATCACAGTGAGAAAAGAACCAAACAAGATTCTTCTCCATAGACAATGCCAGCCTGCAGGATGAAGCTACTGCATGCTAGAGGAGTGTTGGGCACCGGGCATGAGCTGTGGGATGAATGGTGCATTTCTGAAAATAGGAAGGAACGATAAAAAACCTTCAAAAGCAGAACATTTCTAGCTAGGAACCTTGAATACTGCAAACAGAAGCATCTGGAGGACTCAAACATTTCTAGGGTTAAATGCAAACTAACTATAACTTCCTAGTGCCACCGCCTTCATTCTGGATGTCTATGCTGGACTGAAATCCCATTTTAATGCATCCACTTGTCTTTTTGGAGGTGGTCCTAACTGTACTTGATACTTTATAGTTTAAAAACTCGCTTCTTTTCATATCATAGATTTACAATTAACTAAACCATTAATATTATAATCAATTTAGTATAGACATTTTAAAATACACACAAATTTAAACATTTAGATATACAGCTACATTTCTATTATTTTGTTTTCTGATTTATCTGTTTGAGCATCCAGCTGCCTTTAAGCAGACTTTCCTTTGATGCTGTACAGCCAACTGCTTAAGTCTCACTGAAGCCAGAAGCTCTGCACATACCTAGGTACTTTGTGGAACAGGTTTGTGATTATATACTTCCTTTAGTGCTTTGCAAAATTAGGGACTCAATTATTGCTTTAGTGTTCAGAGTAGCAGTGCTTACTATGCTCAAGGGGCTGAGACCTCACTGTTCCTACAAGCAGTTTGTCCTTTGAGGTTTTCTCTTGCACTTGTCAGTGATTTAGCTTTCTAGTGTGGTGTGCTGGAGCACGTTCCGTGGTTCTTATTAGAATCCCCTTTCCCCTTATCTCAGAAATGAACTCCCAAAGGAAATATTTTTTTTTTTTTTTTTTTTTTTTTCCTAAATACTCCGAATCAGGACACTTCACTTTGCTTCAGCTTGATTTGAACAGCAAAAAAGAATTAAATTGGTTCCTACATAATGAGCCTGTTCGTCGGCATATTGAGCCGTCACACCGAGGTTTTTATGTATGTTAATCCAACACACTTTTTAGATGAAGTAATCTTTTATTTGCAAATTGTATTAACCAAATACTTTAATAAGGGTAGACCATGAAATAACATTAGAAAATAAATTGGCTGGTCATTCTCAGCTTTTGACACCTGGTTTTACCCTTTCCTTCTTTGATCTATTATAATTTACCTAATAAGCCAAGCTCACAGTATTTTTTTCAGAAACACTAGACATTTCAAGTTTTACATATTTTACATCTAGCTTTTGCTAGCTAGGGAGCTCATTAGCAGTTACTTCTTGTGGTGAATAAAATGCCACCTGAGAGCATAAGAACTCCCTAATTCACAAGTTCACATTCTTTTAAGAGGTCGCTTAACCTTTAAGTCAACTGCAGCATATTAAAATTAAGCTGTTTTCAGCAGATAACAGATTATTCAGTTGTATCGGAATTTCTAGGTTATGCAGTTGCATTGGAATGTAACTGTTTAAAATATTGCCAGGCATGAAATTCCTATAGTTAAAAGTCTGTGCAAATGCTTCAAAGCATAAGGGTTAAATTTGTTTTGAATGAGATGCAATCTTTGAAGGGAAATACCTCATCATTGTTTTGACTACTGTAATGCAAATAATCAGCATAATATCTGGAATTAATAATAGTATCCCAGACAGCAAAAGAAATGAGCAGGAATTGCTTTTGTTTTTAAATTCACAAATGTAATTTGTGGAAGGTGGCAGACTGACAAGCCTGGGAACGTAACATCAGAACAGCTAATGGAACTGCAAGTTCCCTAAATCACTGAATACATCTTTATGAAAAATTTCTTTGGCAGGGCAAAAATCCCAAGGTTTGAAATGTTCCTGCAAGTTAGACGTGATTGATAATATTGTTTTTGAGTTGTTCACAGAAACATTTGGCAAACTTTTGCTTTTAATGTGCAAATTCCTGTCTATGAAAAAAATTGTGTATACTAGGGACTTGAGTTAATTCACTTGCTGGGAAGCTTTGCATGACAGAAAAAGCTTCTTCTATTTCCTTGACTGGTCTTCTGACATCTAAATTCAATAGAATTCTTTTCCATTTTATTTGTTTAAAATAGGACCACTACAGTTTAGCTGAACTTTTACTCTTGCTAAGTATTTTGTCTCATCCTCATGCTAATGAAAAGAGACCTAGTATCCTGACATATTTGAAAATTACTTGACTGTATAGGTTTTGGTTTTGTTGAGCTTTTTAAAAATTATATGGCTTGTGGCAACTTAGATGCTTTAAAAAATGAAGCTGTATTCTCACATTGTTTATCTTGCAAGTGAAGTAGAACTCTAATGCTATAAAACAGAAATCAATAACTCTGATGTAAACTCACACGAAGAGATGCAAACCATTGCATACAAATTTTGCTTTTGATTTCAAAATTTTACTAATGGTAAATATTAAATTTGAAATCAGCGAACTTCAAAACACTTTTATGATGGCTATTTCTACAATGGCTTCCAAACCTATGCTTAGGTTTGCAATTGGATCACATTCCTGTTGACTACAATGGTGACCTGTAACATCAAAAACCTGTCTTCTGAGAAGCTGTGCAGGTAATTTTTACCACGGATACCACAAGATTTTCAGACAAAAGGGACTAAATATAGCTATCCTTCAGGAAACACCTTATTCCTAGTGCAAAACTTCGTGACGGAATCCAGAAACAGATGGAATTCATTAATTTTGACTCTGATGTAATTTTAAACCAAATATGAAACAATCTGAACACTTTTTTTTCCTTTCTTTCAATACTTTCATCACATCAGACAGTTCAAACAGCGTGCTTCAGTGAAGAACTTAATGGTGGTGATCAACTCTCTTGTGCTGCATTTCTTTTTAAAAAGCTGATACAGTGTAGCAATAGAAGTGAATGTTTTTCCTAAGCATAGTGAGGATGTTGTTGTTCATGGTGTCTGAAAGTTTCTCATTTATAACTGAAATAAACCCTAAGCTATTGACAATAACATTAAAAGCTTATTTAATTTCTGAATCACTTTTCATTCATTGTACTTCAATAATGAATGTAAAAGTCTGTCAGTGCATAAGCCTTGTGAGAGAAATTTGATCTCAGATCTTTCAGTAGAGTAACACCCATAATTTTAGCGTCATTGCTCCCTTCAGACCAAAATCAACTTTGAGATACTGAAAAATACTACTTTAATGAAACACTATTTATTGCACCTGTTAATATTTTACAAATTTATTATAAAAAGATTTTTTTTTTTTTTTTCACTAAAACTTTCTTTGTACTTAGATACAGCTTTACATCATCCATGTACTTGAACAGTGAGCAAAGTAGTGGTCTTGGTATTTCAGGTGAAGTAACTAATTTCAGTAAAATTACTGCAGAATGATAGCATAGATACAAATAAAAACTTTGCTTAGTAGTGAATACCTACATTTAGGACAACCTAGCAGAGATTTTGGGATAAAGTCTCCGTTAAGAGACCCATTTTTTTGTTCAGTCTGTGAAAGAACACTTCTGGTGTCTTGCCGAGAACTGAAATAGGACATGTGAGAGGGGGAAGTTGTGGGACTCCTGGATACAAATCTGTCTACCTCGTCATTTGATGATATTTCAAAGCAACTGGAGACCTAGAAATCAACAAGTTGGCAGCCTTAGCTATACATTTCCTTAAGCATACTGCTTCCCAATGGACTTATGAAAAGAAAACAACTAATGCAGAAATTATTCACTAGAAAAAGTACTTAAACCAAGACTCTATCCACAGTCTTGGCAAGACAGAAGGCTGCCTCCTCACAGATGTAAAAAGAGAGTGAGGAAGGGGGGGGGGGGGGGAATTTGGATTCCACCATCAAGTTAGTCCTTACCGAACTGAGCACTGATAGTGCAGTTAAGATCACTCAGACCTGATGGGCTATGCCTAAATTAGCATTTTCTTTTGGAATTTCAAAATTTTCCAATTCAAATTTTCCAGCTGTCTCAACTTACCATGCTCAGTTCACACCTCAGAGTGGCCTTGGAGCACATAAATTGCATCCAGTTTAGATGAGACAGGATGGGAAGATGTGCTCTGAGAGGTCAGCTAATACACTTTAATTGCTAATGGATGATCAGTCCAAAGAGCAGACTAGAGAAAGAGCTAGTCCAAAGTGAAACTCCTGAAAAAAAAACCTACTATGGATGCTTCTCTCCAAAAAGCTGTTTCCACCCAGCCATTCTTCTTGAAATAGCCAGAGAAGTCGTAGAGATATAGTAGAGGACAGTCATGACTCAATGTAATGTAACACCTATTATTCATGACTACAAGACTAGACAAAATAGTATCTCAGCTTGTAATGCTGCCCTCTGTGTGCATGAAATCTCCTTTCTACAACTTCCCACCCAGCATCCAATACTGTGAACAAAACATACAATGCAAGTGCACAGCCACGAGTTCTACTCATTGCTTTGTGCTCATTAAGAGCATTTTACTAGTAGAAGATGAACAAGACTTGCTAGCATCAGCTGGGGACAGGCTCTTTACTTCTATTTTCCAAGTCAGCTGCAGAAAACGAGTCTACTCTTTTGGGCACCAGTCCTCCCTGACTTCCTATTGCTACATTCCTGCTGCTTGGCCACCACTCTCATTTTTAATTTTTTTGCCCATTGTGCACCAAGCTAATTAATTTTTATGATTTTAATAAGAAAGCAATGTATGTTCAATGTGAAACCAAATTAAGATTATTCTACTAATATATACAATATACACACATATTTCAGAAGCAACCAAATAAAGTAATACATTAAATATTATAAGATAGAGAGAAACACGAACAGATTTTAAAAGAAACTTCTAACTAAAGTTTAATCATAATTCAAATGCTGAATTTTAAAACTGGAGAGATCATGGAAAAGGAATGTCAAATGTGAAGTTTTATGTCAAATCAATATCCAAGTCAAGCTGATCTTTGCTATGTTTAGGTTCTGCATTGTTCTCACCCAGCAGATTCTTCACAGATTTTAAGTGTCCAGAATACAGGTGCACAGAGTTATGTTGGCTTACCTCCAGCTGAGATTCAACTAAATTAGTCATGGGTGGGGAATAGGTTTTTTTTAATGACAAATTCCTTTACAGATTTCAAGTAGAAGATATCTATTTGATTATTTTTGACATTATATTTTCTCTGTATTTAGCTTTAAGAGTCTATGATTGAAATCAGTTACCTCAAGAATACTTGGAGTTCTGACCCCTCTCACATGACTCCAACACTCAACGTCACTTTTCAATATTTTCATGGCGTTGGAGACTATTTTGTTCTGACTGCTATGGGTGAAATTGGTAATACCTATCTTAACTTGCTTTCTCAGAGATCCTTGGTAGGTTATGTGTACATCTGAAAAGTATTTCTCTGTGCACCCCCTTTTTCTCTGTAAGATGTCAGTGACTGTACTTCTCATCTACGTCACCTCCTGGACCCCAAAGTTAGCACTTGGCTCAAGAGCGAGCAGTGAGAGGTTCACCATGCTGTCCTGGGAAGCTGAGGAAGCTGATGACTCTCCCATCCTGGCAGGTAATTTTGTGTATGGTGGTCCATAGACCCTTGAGGTTAGAAGCCTTTTAATTGGGCAAAAGCCTAGCACACTTTATTTTTGGTTTATGGCATCTCAATTAAATTCAGTGACACAAAAATAATCTGTTCTATGACGAAACCAGAAAATAACATGATTCAGTAGTAAAAAAACCTAAAGAATAGTAAACACAATCCACAAAAACATTGAGCTGGAACTACTAAATGCTCTCACCCCAAAAGGATAACATTCACCAAATAAAATTTAAACTTAAAGCAATATTATGTACACTAAACCAAATTGTAAGTTTTTAGGATGGTGCATGAATTTAAGTTCTCCATTTCAATAAGGTAGGCACAGATCTAAATCCAATGCCGTTTTTAAGTCACATAGCAGAAGTGACATAGCAAAAGTCAACTCTACAGAAAAGCTACAGAGAGAAACACAGTAATATTTTTTTTATTATTTTTGTTTTAATATTAAAAGATTAAAGGATTTCAACCAATATTGGCAGATTTCCTAGCTTTCCTGACTCCTTGTGCTGTCAAAAAATACACTATTTCCATATTAACTTTACAATGTAGAAACATGTTCTTACTCATGGTTGCAGAAAGTAACAAAACCTACACCAACACTGTGAATTATTAGGCAGGTTTATAAGAGGGTCAGGTCAATATACTCAAAGACAAATAAACTGTCTTTCTGTAGAGAAATGTTATGTGGAAAATAGGAAAGAATCAGTTATAGTGAAGCTAAAGACATGTATTTATGAGGCAGTATCAGTAGTTATGAGTCCCTTTACTCATGTGGGAAAGGCCACATAAACTTTTTCCAAGAAGAGGCTTCAGAGCGGCTCTCCTTGACTTTACCAAATTAAGTGGTCTGGTATTGAACACCAGGCAATATTTTTGCTCTGAAAACATATGCAGTGTCGTGTGTCCCTCCTGTGAAAGGCAAAGGTTTTTTTCAGGTGCAGAAGATACGTATCTTTGTTATACTGCTCTGAAATTAAACATGAAGGTAAACTGTGTGTAGTATTTCCTGATGCTGTGGGTATTTCATCAATCAGAGATATAGTGGAGGTGGATCAAGAGACCTGATGTTTCTATGCTATAGAAAAGTATGCATATAGAGAAGGCAGGAATTTACTGTCTACCTTAGTATATGACCCAGCTGAAAGGCATGGGAGGTTGCTAAAGTACCAGTAGCTGTTCAAAATGAATAAAAAAGACTGAAAACATTTTCCTTTTCGGAACTGAGTATCTCAGTTCACCAAAGTTTTGCACACCACTTTATATTTCACTAGCTAGAACCATAAACACAGCACTATATTTTGTTAGAATGTATTATTAACAACAGTTACATTGCTTACATACGTTAATAACCTTGAAAAAAAATCTTTACTTCTAATATAACTTAATTGATTTTTCACTTTTCTGTAGATAAATGTTTCACCACAGTCTCAATACATCTCCTATTACAAGTCACTATGTATATATCATATATTTTTGTTATTCTCCTTCAGTTCCAAATATGCTAATTACTACTGACTCATTAGCAAGGTTTGGTTGCAAAAAGCTCATTTTACTGCTATTAACACACATATACAGTTATGTGGATATAGGGCAACTGCTGAACACCAAATCACTTGCACTTGTGTGAAATCTAATCTGGCAAGACTGCAGCTATGAACTTTGGAGAAGACTCACATTTTGCTCAATAGAGAAGACCATCAGATATGAAACAGTGAATCTTGTTGTGAGGCTTAGCTGGAACTGCAGATGAGTCTAGGAATGCAGACATATGGAAATCTGAGGATGCTCTAGATGGGGCTGACACCCCTTTCCTTGGCCCATGCAAGGTCAGGCTGTAATTATACTTGAGCATAATGCTCTTAAATCTATTTACCTTTCAGATGATCATATTCTCCCTTTTATTACTTCCACAAATTACCAGTTACTTGCTTTCAAAATAGATCTTCTTGTCTTATTTATTGTCCCTCACTTTTCTCTTAGAAACTCAGCAAGAATTGGCTTCAGTGGGACACGTGTGCTTAGGTACTTGAATCATTGGTTGTGCAACATGGCCATTATATCAAATCACTGCTGTGAGAAGAGATCATGATGCCATAGATATCCTCACAAATGTAAGCAAAAGAGTAAGACTATACAGGGGAATGGAGGAACCCAGCCCTTTTACAAGACCTGTACAATTCACTGTGTGCTACTTTAAGTGACAGTTATGTTCTCCTTCGCTATAAAGCCTTTCTACCAAATAAGCAATTACTATCATGGAGACAGTAATTCTATTCACTTTCATATATTGTCTGTAGAGGTCAGTAATTATCAGTAAGGATTATTTATTTGTCTGAAGATTAAATATATAAAATATCATTATTTTGAAAATTATGCTTCCCAGGAAACACACTAAGCTTTATATCATATTCTCTTTCTATCAGCTTCCTAAAGATTGGGTCTGAGGCTGAAATCTTGGGGAAGAAATGCATGCCCATATAGAAAAGAGATAGATATGATAAAGGAATCTTAGTTCTTACTTGCTTTGAAAAAAAACTGATCCCGCTCTAGAAGATTTGCTGTAAAATAGGTGTGCACTTGTCACTGCCTGATCCCAAGTGCATGCAAGCAAATTGGAGATTGACTGCTTTGAATGCACTTCGGATCAGGCCATTAGTTTGTCTCCAGTATGACTACTCTCTGCATAAGCAAAGGGGGAGAGCAGGGTGGACAATATCTGACATTTTTCATTCTCTGTGTTGTTGACAGGAAATTGTCATTCAAGGATTTCTGTTCACTGGTTTCCCTGCCACTGATTTTCTAGTGGATTTTGGGAAGACAGATAAACCGAACATGCCTGATTTCAGTTTACATACATTCCTATCTTTTCCCACCATGAAACTTTATAAAACATTCTGTAATCCTGGATGGGAAAATGCTATGAAAGTACAAAGTAGAATACTATGTTTTGCTCAAGTGGGATTTGTGAGCTTTATGCACTTATAGTCCTAATGTCACAGTTCATTTCTTCCCTGTGAAGACAATGTTCTAAGAACTTTTGATATGAAGGTGTTTGACATTCAATATACATTTCTTCTTTGGTCAAAGAAGAATCTCTCTTCAGTTCCCTAGTTTAGCCTTTACTTTTAAAAACCTAGGTTAATACAATAACTCCAGTATCCTTCTAAAGAAGATAACAAAGTATCTGTCCCCAAGGTAGCCTAATGATCACCTAAAAACACCAGTCGACTTTTCTTTTTTTTCTAACTTTCACTTGCCAAAAAGCTTATCTCCAGTGAGTTTTTAATTCAAACAATACAATATAATTTACAATATCAGTAAATCAGAAGAATAATAAAATGTCTAAGTATATTTGATCTACTCTAATTTCAGGATTAAGCTAGATTCTTTCTAATGAAGTAAAAGCCACTAGAAGACACTGCAAGTAGTAGTTTCCAGAGAGCAGTGTTTTGATTTTCAAGGAAGAACAGGTAACATTTGCATTTCTTTCTACTCTTGGAAATTCCCTATTCTATGCGGGGGACTCCCAACACCCTTGCCTGAATCTATTGCAGTTGGAATACGCTCTCCCAAGGACATCACATCTTCCACTGTAATCTCCTTTACACCATATTTTTTGCTGGTCCACATCTGTTTGCACTACGCAAAAACCTTGAAAAAGGAAGAGTCTGCAGTCATTTTCCTCCAATCTTACAGCAAAACATCTTCATTTACTTCTTTATAACTCAATTTTACCCAATGGTTTGGGGTTTGTTTTTTTGTTTCATTTGGGTTTTGTTTTGTTTTGTTTTTTAAATGTGGAAATTAATCCATTAGAAATCTAAACCTCATAAACTAAGCTCAGCCTATTCTGCTGTGGTTTATTTCCAAGAGTGTCTACCGTGGTATACAACCAAGATACATTTGTTTTGCTACAAACAGGCATGAAGTGAAAGTATGGTATCTGAGATGGACTACAAGATTATGATCTTAAAATGTCAGCAAAGTAGATTTATACTGTGATATTTAGTGGTGTTGTAATAATATTGGCTATCGTAATAGTGCACTTCATTGTTCTCCTCATGACTTTAATCTTTAGAATGAGACACCACAGTTAAAGTTGGAAATTGCTAGCAGTGCTGGCCCAAGTAACACCATCAATTTTGAGGGTACAAAGCAGGCCTAATAGGCCATCCTCCTTTTTTTCTTTTTTTTTTTTTTTCCCTAAATTTTAAAAAAATCTAACTGTCCATTGATTACCTTACAGGTTATAGGGGTTACCTAAACATGAATTATTGTGAGTGGAATCACAGACACTGAATGAGTCAGCTTGAAGAGGTTTTGGAAGTCAGAGGAGTAACTGGCCACCTCAAGGACACCCATTTCCTGAAGGATTTAAGTGCCAGTATAGCTTACTGTTATTTTTCTCAGAATAATTGATGCATAAAAATTCTCATGTCAGTTTTCATAAAAAATAAACAAATAGATAAATAGGGCTGTTGTCGTATGAGTAAAGGTCCCAAATACTTGGGGTTATGAATTACTATAACAATGCTAGGTGACCCGACAATACAAACTTGTGTGCTAAGAAATGGAATGAAGCAGTGATTGCCAAAAATAAGCGGACTAGGGTTTTTGGGGGGACGAGGGAGTACTTTGGAAGGCAAAAGTCAGCACAGCTTACAGTCATATAACATTTTTCTCTTAGACAAATTAAAACGGAGACTAGTTCCTAAGGATCAGCTATAGCTTTCTAAGAAGTAGGACCTATAATGCAATAACTTTACTTGACATGAAATGTAATGTTAGAGCTGATTAAGTATAAGTGTAAGAAAATTTGTTCCCAAAATACTACCAAATGTACCTCAGCCAGCATTATTTTCAGATGGTACTTTTTCAGATCTTCCTGGTGCTGCAGACTTCAGGCTCCTGACACAGCTATCTAGGGTGGTTTTCAGTACAAGAAGGAAGTTAAAAGCTTTCCAAATTCTATATTCACAAAAGGTTTAATGTATGACTGTAATTTTAGTGACCAAGACCAAAATGCAGACCTTTATAGGCATTTTTTTGCCTCTTCCTCATCTGGAAGCATTCAAGTTCCCTAACTGCACAAATTTCTAAGTTACATTTGTTAAAGTTTACAGGTCTGCCATAATATACAAAATCAACAGTGGGTGGAAGGCACTGCTTTGCAAACTTCCTGCTTGCGAGACTGTCCTTAGCTAACCTTAAGCACGTTTACTCTTTCCTCTACACTTACATGGTTCCTGAATCAAAACATACTGGTCAAACCACCACATAATTGCTAAACTCCTGACGGTGAGAAGCTCTTCTCGATCACAACTTCATTAAAAGCAAACAACCAACAAAAAACATCACACACACATCAAACCCCAAGCGTTCCTCTGGTTATCTTAGCTATAAGCACATCTGCCGAAGTAACCCAATAACAATCCGAAAACAGCAGGCACTACTAAAAAAAAGAAGAGCGCTTCCCCACCCCTTAATAGTTAGAGTAGGTAGCTTCAGTGGACCTGAGTTCATAACCCTCCCTGTTTCAGTCTGACAAAGGGATTTAAGTCCAGTTTGTCACCCTCCTGAGAGCCTGCTGTAACCATTAGGCTATAGCACAGTCCGAGGTAAATCTTTCACTCTCTCCAGCTGACACTATTCCATTTGGTATAAATAATTAAATGAAGAAGGACGTGAATCTGACTTTCTCACATGATTGCCCTAACCACCAGGCTATAGAGTCAATCTCTCCTCCCTTCTTTTTCCCCCAGCTTAATTAATATTTAATTGTTTACACAAAGTGGAACAGTTTTAATAGGAGAGAAATTCTGAGAGACAGAATTCCCAGGAAGACAATACTTGAGACACTTTCCTGAGAAATGGGAGCTCTACCACCAATTCCCAGTTTCAAATCTGGGAATCAAGCCTGCCTCGTGGGGTAGGCAAGAGCCCCTTCTAATTTGGAAAAATGATACATTACCCTTAAATATTCATTATGGTTTTTCTGAGAAATGAAGTGTGCGGCTTAGGCACCAAACTGCAGGAGATGGCCATCACTTGCAAATCCTAGCTGGAGGAAAGGGGATTGCAGGCTCATAGCTCAGCATCATGTCTATTTTTAGCACTTCCTATCACTTATCTTTCCTGCTTTTCCATTCAGCCCTTTGCCTTCTGCATACCTTATCTTCAGGCACCTAACGCAGCACGTGCTCATAAAGCATGCAGACGCTGAAGCCAGAGTGCCTGACTCTGTAAGGTGGGGTGATGCTCGTGAGGCATAGAAACATGACAGCCAAAACCGTTTGTGATTTATAAATCAGTCTTCAGTATATTTGCACTGAAAATTCCTTTGAATTTTCATTCCTGAAAGCATTCCTCAAATTAGGTTTCGATTCTGGGGCAGAGGGCAATACCAGTGGGAGTAAAGCTGTTTTATGGGATATTTTACAATTCAGATTGATTGTTCTGTGGGACACTTTAGTAGAGCTGCTACTGTCAGCTGTTCAGGAGTGGATGTTTTTGAGATGTGGAAAACAAACCCCTGCAAGCTTGCAAACACTTTGTTGTTTGCCCCTTAGGCGCATCTGGCAGAGAGACTGCTGCCGCTGACATGAACTCTCAGGTCTGATCTCACTGCTCCCAGGATAAAACAGTTAGGTAAATCTGATGTGAGGGATCAGGAGTCAGCTTGAAGCACAAGGAGAAATTGTCTTTTTCTGTGAAATATTTCTATGAAGTGAGACCAGAAAAAGTAACCACACAGGGACTGGATGGTATTTTTTACAGTAGGGACCAGTAAGCTGTCTTCCTCCTCCCACCACTTTCATCCTTCCTTTTTCTCTTTGACAAGGTCTGTAAATATGTCAGCTAATCTCAGAAAGTAGTGCACAGAAGACTCATTCAAAAAGGTCAAAAGGTCCACACAACTCTTTTGTGTTAATATTATTCACATGCTTCATTTTCTTCAAGCTATTTCCTAAATCCTCCTTTGAATGTTCTTTTTTCTCATTCTTTCCCCAAGCCAAAAGGTACACAATAACTCAGGTATTTAAAATACAAGAAAAAAGTGCACGGTATCATTTACACAATTTGGAAGGACTAATGGCCCTGTGAAGAGACTTATAATGCAGTGAGTTCCGGGGAAAAAAAAAGCAAATAAAAGGACATATATTGTGAGGCTTAATCTAACTGATGTTTTTTCTTTAGATCAAGTCTGGCCATCAGTTAGTTCACAGGCACACAAGCTCTGTAGTGAATCCTAATCCAGCCATTTTAGGAAGCCTTAGCTTCAGCCCCACATGTGACCTTAGCCCAGTTTCACAAGATCTTCCTCAGATTCTCATATATTTTTGACCCTACAAAAAACCCCACAACCACACCACACCAAAACCCGGAAGTAAAAGAGAATATAATTTCTCTATGAGGCATTCTTGCTCAATCCTTTCAGGCTTGCTGTGCTGAAAGAGCCCAATCTACTTTTCACATAATTCCAGGAGACTTTGTGGCAATTGAATGCTGTTATCTTCTTGTGAGAGCTTCCTCTAAACTCAGATCACTCTAGTCTTGTCCAATAAATCATTCCTCATTTCAGGTGTTTTGTGATCATATGCTCAAAATTCGCCTCAATCTATTTCTGTCATTTTACCTACAAATGCTGACCAGAACTGCCTTAAGTTCTTGACTTTCACAGACAAGACATTCAAGAATCATTTTGAGTTATTCCAATTTTATGGAAGCAGTGTATGAATAATTTGCTGAGAGCTCCATCATTTCCCAGAATCTCCCACCTGATGAAAACCATCCCATCCAGTCCAGTTTCAAAAAAACCTTTCCAGCAACCTAGGGAGAAGAGGGTCCAAATTTTCTTCTCTAGCAAGTGCCCAATACCTCAGTGTATTTTGCTTTTGCTGTCTAAAAACTGATTCTTAAGAAGAGAATTGGGTCTCCAGTGAAGCAGAAAGATGCATCACTTGACATGTCTATTGACGCAAAAACTGGAGAAAGGTGCCTGCACGTCTTGTTGATTTGCCAGATTTAGCTGTAGGTTTTCTGTACAAGCCTGTTTCACCTCACCTACTTTGTTATCCCTACGAAACAGAGGGCTTTAGGAACAACATATCAAAATCTGTAAGCCATACTTCTTGTATCTCTTGTCTTAAATACCACCTTATTTTTGTCTCCCTTTTTAAATTGTGGCTGAAATGGCAGAACCCAGAGATGCCCCTGCACATTTTCAGCATTCTCCCTGGATAACCCTGTGCTTGTGGCACAACACCGCAGGGCTGCTGCTGGTAGGTCTGAAATACAGCCAGTACTAAGTTAGCTGCTTACAATGCTTTCAGAAAGAGCTTTCCTGTCCCTTTCAGGCTCCACCTCTCCACATGAATGTTTCATCGGGACCTCAACTCCTTGGTTTAATTGCTGACCTAATCCTTGGGAATAATACAAAGACCTGTCTTGCCCTTCTAAACAGTAGTAGTTTGATGGGCAATGCTTTCTACATTTACGTCAATGGTATGAACTGCTTCAACTATCACAGGTAAGACGAATTATTCCTACACAGCCTACCCTATATAGCCTATTCCTACATAGCCATAGGCTAATTACTCCTAAATAGCCTATCAGATCTTTCCCGATAGGTTGCATACATACAGTAATTATTGCAGACAATTACAGAAATATTGGACAGAAATATTCATAAAATCTAAGAAATCTCATCAAATTAAGAAAAAATAAAAGCATATAACTATATATGTCCTGAATCAAAATAAATATGAAATTTTGAGGGGGAAAAAGAGGAACAACACTGAGTTAGTGTCAATAACTAAAAAAATAGTCAATAACTCTGGCAATCCTCCACCAGCATTGAGGAAACAAGAAGTAATTCATTTCACAGTGCTCCTTCCCTCTCACACTTTCCTGTATCTTCCTCTTCTCACCTCAGCCCTCACATCAATCTCTTGCCTTTCAGCACTCCACACACACACACACACACACACACACTATACATTCCTTCAGGGCAGCGCGCAATTCCCTTACCTGTTTTGACAAGAAATGCACATTGAGTCACACGCCAGAGGCCATGGTTACACGAAAGTCACAGGTCAATAAAGATCACTTACATTTCCTATGAGCTTTTTCATCCTCTTTTTCCCCTCCGGGAGCCAGGGCCTCAGAAAGGAAAGAAAGAAATGTCAAGGGCCCCTTTGTCAAGTGCTTAAAAAAAATATCCCCCAAACTCACCATTGGATGCCCCCCTCAATCTCTTGTTACCTTGCCTTAAGGAAAGTGGCTTTTTTCTCTTGGCCTCCTTCACCTCGAAGGAGTTCTTCATCCCTTCAAGAAGTTGGTCACTGACTTATCTCTCTCCCTTGATGATGTAGAAGAAAGTAGAAGAGATGAGTCTGTATTCTTTTAAAACTGTCTTTTACAAGGAAGCCAATAAAATGATCTACATTGTATCACAGTTCAACGTATCTGACATCTGTTCTGTAATAAAATTCACTTCATACATATGCTTCTTCAAGCTCATACATATGCTCCCCACAAGCACCCCCCAGCTGTTCTTCTGAGACTTTTTGGTAACACAACTATAGTATTCTGCTAAATGTATTTAAGTAGGTATTCTATCTTTTCTCTTTAGTCTAGTAACTACTTTGAGCAACTCTGCTTGGTAAAGGTAGTACTGTAAACTACACTAGGACTGCTTGAATATCTCAAGAATTTGCTCCTTTTCTCTAGAATCAAATCTCAAGGACTGTGTTCATTGTTCCATTTCAGTCTTGATTTCCACAAACCTGGATGAAATCATGTTCCATTCACACAAATTCTCATGATAAATGGAATTAATGCTTAACACATTGAGTGTATGATTCACAGAGTCTTTAATAAAATAAAACAGCAATAAGAACTTAAATGAGTAAAAAAATGATAGTTTCACTGGACCTTTCACTGTGAGGGCTACACATTCTGAATACCAGATATCAGTAATGCAAATCATCAGAAAATGCAGGCAGCACAGTATCCACCCTCACATTCATTCTGTGAACACAAAAGGTGCAACCTTGTTATCGTATTGAGCTGGATCAGCAGTAAATTTCTGTAGCATTCTTTCCAGGTTTCCCTTCTAACTGTGATGTGGTTTCCTCTTCTGATGGCATTTCAGAACACATGACCTGGATTTCTCCAGGAAGAAACTGCACCAGAAGATACACTGCAGGAACATATCCCAGTGCACTCTAGCTGCAAATAAACATAGAGGTAGTATGATGTAAAGATAACTAAGGGTAACTGCCCACATTAGCAGTTTTGGTCTATAGATCTTCTCCTATTAGTTCATGCTATTTGCTAATGGAAATATTTTTTTGTATTTGCTCTTATAGACACCTTTTGGTCTCATTCACATGTGTGCCAGCACAAAACACATAGATAAATAAATCTGTGACAGCTGAGCTGAACCTGGTACATGAGGGATTCACCTCAATATTTGTAGAGTAAATTATTACCCAGGAAATACTGTCCCTTATTCATTATCCCTTGATTTTATTACCCCTTGGTTTCATAGTCATGATAGTGATGATGCTAGCATATTTAGCAGAATTCACCTCACTTTTTGATGTTAATCCACCGGAAGCACAGTCTGCATAGGTACCTCTTAGAAGCAACGTACCCTCTGGACTGGAAACCTGAGTTTCTGCACTGCTTTTTCTACAGCTTCATTACATTTATTTTATGAATGAAAATTAACCTCACAAAGTAGATGCCAGTTTTTCTCTCCTATCATTCTGATATTTAAAATTCAGCAGTCCATGCTGGTGATTTAAAAACAAAACAAAACAAAAATTCTAAACCCCCAAAAACACACCACAAAAAAGTCCCATCTATTATTTGGTAGTTTTATATAATTTTAGTAGGCATATCAGGTGCCCAACATCAGAAATAATAGTAAAGTAGCTAATCATCACACACATGAATATTTGGTGAATAAAGATAGCTAGGATCAGCACAAACTGCTTATTCCTACCTCCCCAAACCCTCAATATGTGATAAAATAAAGTTAACCTGAATACTTCACAATGTACTGCAACATAAAACATTTAACATGGCTGCTACATAAAAGGATTTTCTGAGAGTTCTACAGTGATGTCTCACATCAGACTTTCCATCTCCATGAGAACAGGAATATGTGGTATAATCATGCCATACCTGTTGGCAGCTAATAAAGAGATGCATGCTAAGTTTTCAAGGCAATTCACAACTTAATTTTTCTAGTATTGAAATTAAGACACATTTCATATCAAACAATTTTCGGAGCCTAGAAGAGGGGTCTTCTCCTGTTGCAGATCTGAACAAGGTGAAGACAAAGAAATCTATGATACTTCCCAATAGCTCTTGACAGGTTCAGTAGTGCTAGCAGGCGATAGCAGCCTGAGGAGACACCACTGGGAAGCCTGCTGAAGCATTCATCCAGAAAAAAATAATTTCTTCCAGGAAAAAAAAATCTCCTTTTATTCTGAGTATGTGTATTTTGTTGTCATTCCAGCCTGTGATCTGATATTACAACTAAATCTATGGAACAATATTTAGATTTTTAGAAAGAAGTATTCAAAATTTAAGAGGATGTGAAACCAGCCATTGCCATCCAGCAATCCTGTATACCATCAAAACAGTCAGAAATCAACAAGTTCCTGCCAGTCAGAACACGTGTCTTGAACACACTGGATATTTGTTTTGTACTGACCCAGGAGAAATTCTTAAGAGGAAAAGATTATTTTAATTAAAACAGTCATAATTACTCTTTGGAATGCTGCCTTGACATATGGGTCCTATGATAGTTTACCAAATACAATACCATCTCCTAAATACTGAAATGCCTTGTTATCCCATGTCTATTAACTGCATTGCAAATTTCCTCAGATAGCTGAAGTCTTGATTATCCAGAAGACAGACTGTCTCATCAATTTTTAGCCTTGTTACAGATACCAGGACTTGAGGAAGGGGGGGGGGAGGGGGGGAAGCACTGTGTTTTGGGAAAGGTTCGAGTTAAGTTTTCTCTTGATTAGAAGCAAATGCCTCTCTCCATTAAGACTGGGTCCAATGGGGAGGTACCTCCAAGGCTCCATCACACCAGCTCTGCAAACCACTGTCTTGGATTTTACACACAGACACAGAGTAAGATGAGAACATGAGCATGTCCAAAAGGTACATGGTCAAAAAGTCGTGGAAAGTATTCATGCAGTTTACTTTCGCTAGCCTTGTGGTGTGATTAAATAAGGTTTTAATAGTCACGCATTTGAGATGCTTGTTTCCTTAGTTTGAAGGAAAAAGCAATTAAAACAGAAAAAAATAAGTCTTGCGACAGTAGAGATTTTTTCTTCAAAGCTGCAGGAACAGGCAGTTAAAAGCTAGGCCCTGGTTTCCCAAACCTAGGCAACTATGCCTATTTCTACTAACTATACTCCCCGTTATACTACCATAAATCCAGACTAACTCAATTGATTGCAGTTGTAAGCTAATGTAAGTGAGGTCAGATGTGTGACCAACAGGCCTTTAAACAATCCTTTACTTGAAAGGTAATGAGACAATTTTGTAAATTGTTCCCATTTGATTCTGGATCTATTGAAAAAAGCCACTTAGTATTGTTTATGTATTTTTTGATCAGGGAAGACAAAACTGGAATAAGGTAACCCATTTGGAGTTGCTAGTCCTAAAGACCTTAAAATAATAATTTTGTAAGCACCAACACCAGTAACCTCTATATAATAAAAATCTCTGGAATAGGTCTTCAGACAAATTCAGTTTTGATTTATTGCACCATAATTGTTACACATTGTTAGAAGGACTTTTACAAGGAAAATAATTTATTTTCAAGGCCTCCCACCATTGATCCATAAGTCAGACTACCTTACTAAGTTTCTGATTAGTCTGTTTCAAGAGATGCATGAAAACTGGTCAGAGGGAGTTGCAAGTGATACAGCCTATTAAGATAATTCCATTTGTATGATTTAAGAGTTGCTATTGATGCACTAGAATATTGAATATCATTGTTAAATTTACATAGTTAAAGATACAAGCAGTACTTACTAAGTTTTTAATTCATATAGCATAAACTTTAATGGAAATGTTTAAGCCCTGTATAAGCTTTGCCAGGATCTAGATATGGAACTAAATTACTTACATAAAAGTGATCAATCTAATTACTCCCTGAGAGGTTCACCTGAAAAGTTGCCTTTACTTACCACCCTTAGCATTGTCTTCAAGGGCTTTTGGTTTAAGACCGATTGGAATAGACAAAAATGTATTTAAGAACCCAAAGGGTTATACATTGTTTTAAATCAGAAACGTGTCAAACACTTGCAATCCCTTGATCCGATCACTCTATACTTCATAAGGGATCCCTTCTGAGAAGGGTTTACGTGTCCCCGACATATTTGGAAATGTTCCTTGACAGAACAAATTCTTTGAGGACATAAATCAAAACTACAGCTGCTCCTCTAAAAGCTGTCAGTGATAATAGCATTAGAAATTGGATTAAATAAGTCCTGTTGAGAGACAGTATGTCCATTTCTACATTCAAAACGCACACAAATTATCAGAGAAATGTTTATTCCAAGAGTGGGGAACAGATAATGAGGAGGTATGATAATGTTCCTCAGCATATAGGAGCCCAGCTCAGGAGCTTTCCCAGAGCAGCGCTCCTCTTGCTTTGCGTAAACCTGGGCATGTTGCTTTGAATAATGTAGGCATAAACCCCTAACATATTTTAGAGTGGTATGAATAAAACCTAACCGTGATTTCATCCAAGAATGGATAGGACAAACACATTCATTTGCTCCAAAACCAGTAATCTGTGGTATAGCAGCAAAGGAGAAAGAATTTTACACAAAAGTGATAAATATGTAACTTGGGATTTCCAGGTGACAGTATGGTTTGGCTCCCTCCTGCTGTACCGTTTTTCACTTTTCAGAAAAGGGTTGCAAGAATGCAGCAGTGATTTATATTACTTACTTTGAAGGGGGGAAATGTAGAAGAGTAAACAGACAGTGCTAGACTAGGGCTAAGTTTATTCTCTTTAGTTTCATAGTAGAGCTCACTCCTACGTTAGTTTCAGCGCAAATCAATTTTTCAGCTGTTTCTCAGTACCGTTGGCAACTACACCATCACGGCTAACACACACTTGGCCATTACCCATCAGTTTTATTTTTCTTTTTACCTTCTGTGATCCTATTTAAACAAGAAGTAAAGATTTGGGGGGAAAATTCTGCTCTGATTTATACCAGAGTAAGATGTGATGAGAAGCTTATTTCTATGATATATTACCACATTCCTTTATATTTCTATTTACTTTGCCAGAGTATTATAAACATAATGGATAATAAAATAGATTATTATCATAAACATTTAAATACCAAATCTGAACATCAGCCACATCTACAGAATACAGGTCCTGTGATCTTTGTGCTGGTTTGTGCCCATGACAAATAGGGTTGTAGGATATGCTTGACTTTCTGCTCACACAGCTACCTAGGAAGGGTTGGACGTGCTTGCACATGGACCACGCAGTTGATTTGCATTGCACTCGAGATATAGCTTTGAATTTTCTCCATGCCCCTACAATGATTGGCCTCAGTATGTCACATCACTGTTATTACTGAGCTCCGTTGTGAAACAGCTGTGTGAGTGGGACTGCTAAGCCCTTTTGTCCCCTCTCTATTGCTCTCCCCCTCAGTTAGCAACGGGTAGCAAAATGCCCGTACCCACATCGAGCACCACAGCAGCTGCTCCAGCCCCTTCTCCCATCCTCTTCTCTCTCAGCAGATAGCTGTTTACCTCTGGGAAGTATTCATGCCTAAGGCTGATTGCCTCTGCACTAGAAGTAATTTTGCTTGTGTTAAGAAACCTGCTCTGCTCTTCTAAGATAAAAAAATAAGTATCAAACATACATTTGCAAAAAATGTCTGTGATCTGTGTAATATTTATAGCACAGACAACTTAGCTGTACATTTTAGGATTAAAAAAAAGAAAAAGAAGAAAGAATTTTTACAGATAAAATACCCTTTACACCTTTATTTGTTTAGTATTTATCAGAATATATGAAGTCAGGAGGATAAAACAGATTGTTATCCTTAGCTATGATGTATGCTTTAGGCTCAGAATCAGCAACTTGATAAAATAGTTATTTCTGAACGCATGGACTATCTGAATTCTACCTTATATCTTCAGGGTCACAAATCAAATGCTCATTTGTTGCCCAAATAGAGATTCATTATTCTGACTGAAACAAACAGGATTACTTGTTTATCAATTCAAAAGTAATCCATTTTTTTATTTACCAATACATTACATTGCTGAGCAAAGAATTATTTTTCCATTGTTTATACGCTTCACTATTTAAGAGGATTATTATTGTAGAATAATCATCTTGCTTTAATTACCAAGAGGAGAACCACATCATTTTATTAATTTTCGGATTTATGCCAAGTTGGAAACAGAATGTAAAACACAGAATCAGTCAGTAACTGACAGCAGCTTTGTTAACACTTTTACAAAATCTTTATTGGGGAGAAAAAAAAAAAAAACAACAAAAAACACCACAAAACTAGAAACAGAAGATTAATATTATTTTTTTTTTAAATAACTCAGGCAGTCTCAGCAAACAATATGAACACACATTCTTGCACTGTACATACCTGAGGCACAAAACGCATACACATCTTTTCTTGATTACTAAGAAGCCAAAGTGACAAAATATTTCCCTGGATTAGCGGCAGGGCTAGCGCTGCAGACTGTGTTGCCCAGAGCAGAAGGCAGGAGCACAGCCAGCCCGCACGCAGCAGCTGAGTCAATCTTTGCCGGTTTCAGACTCCAGAAGGAGTAGACCAACTTCAGCAGCCCTCAAGAAACATGATTAGATTAATGCTGATTGCCAGCACCTGCCAAAGCAGTTAAGCAAACACACTTGTTTTACTAATCCCTCAACTTATCTTTTTCAGGTGGTGGTTGTATTATCTAGGAAATGTGGGTCTCGTCCCGCACCTGACTCGGCTCAGGAGACCATCTTCTCCTCTGGTGCATTCAGATTGGTGCAGTGTCCTGTTTGATATGGCTGTATCACCAGTTATAGGAGCAGTGGTGACCAAAAGCAAACTCTAAACAACAGGGACAACCGTTAATATGCATATTTATTCAACTGCTAACGAAAGAAGTATCTATTACTATTGCTTTTAAAAAGAATAAATGTTACCTTCTATAAGCAGAAATCAAGCTACTAGCTCATATTATATTCCTTTAAAAATGTAAAAAGTATTGGGCATAAAGACTTGGAACCTTGAACAAAACCTATTTTTTTCCCCATTGTTCTTTCTTGGCCTGGTTGTTTTATCTAAGTCTTCCTCAGCCACTAGTTGTTTGGAAGGGCATGTGGAATTTAGGATTGATGTCTGTCTTTCTGTTTCGTAAAGTACTGTAGACAACCTGCAAAAGACAGCATTTCAGTGGCTTACTAAATCCTCGCTGCTCCATCTCTGCTGGCTGACTCTGAGGAATTGATGTAACTGCACCTATCTTCAAAAAGAAAGGCATTAAAAAAACAGTATTTTTTAATCCCTATTTAGAGTCACCTTCTGAATGTCATCTTCTCCTGTGGTATTATACACACACAAGAAGAATCTTTTAGGACAGAGACAAAACGGTTGACTTTTTTTTTTTTTTTTTTTAATGTTTGGTTTCAGCTCAAACCCTGTTAGCCTCAAGAACTCCATCAAGCAGGGCTGGACTATCTCAGGTTTAAAAGGCTACTGCTTAAAAGAAGTTAGCACTAGCTGCTGCAGGCTCTCCTTTTTAAGCCACTTATGCCCTCCCCAAACCTCCAGTTCTCTTTTAAAATTCAAAACAAATTAATTAAATTAGAAACAACAAGATCTTTTTCTGTGTAAAAAGAAATTATCCTTTAACGCATGAGAAATTGTGGTGTTGTGCATTCAAATCCCTTAACAACCTCCAAAATACTGAGCCTTCTACCTCTTTTTTCAGAGCCACCTAATATGTACTTTCAGCTAAACATGAAAACCTGCTTATGTTTAGTATTTGAAAATGTTAAGAGATGTTTACCCCAGACTCAGAAAATTAAGAATTAGAAGGATTTCTTTTTTCTTTTTTTTCATAAAATTAGGTGGGCTTTAACTCCCTGTTACTGTTTATAAATCACTAACCGAAAGTTAAAACTGAAGTTTGTTTTTCAAAAGATGTTTTCCACAACTATTGTTTGTGCTTGTTGATTTGTTACTTTATGGTTGCTTATGATTGCTGACTGCTGGCATTGATATGTATATGTGGTATATTAAGAAAGAGAAAAGAACTGAAACATTTTTTCTGATTAAAAAAAAGTAGTATAAGATCTTTGCAAAGAGATAGAGGATTAAGAATTCATAATTCAAGGCCTCCTAAATTTGATGGTGTAAGCTAAGGTCACCTTTGTGCTCCTGATTCATTCCTTGAAAATATCATATTCTGGGAAAATCTATTTAGTAGTAATCAAGCAAACCAGAGGTATAATGAAGAAAGCTGAACAAATAATTCACACTGAATAATTTACTCAAACCTCGTTTCTAGTTCTGGAGTGTCAATGAAGAGATTCCTTGAATTTTGTTTAGTCAGAAATACTAAAAATATTTTATTTTTAACTGTATACATCAGAAGTTCACTAAGTGTATCTGATTTAAAAAATCAAAGTCATAGAGCTAAACTACAGTTAATTGTATAAACTTTGTATATTTTTTTTCTGATTCTCTAATAAATCAAGAAAATAGTGAAACACCTGTCATTAAAAGCAGAATTAAAAAAAAAAAATAAAAAAAATCCAAGATATTGAACCTCTTATCTAGTATGTAACAGTAAGGAGCTTTAGAAAAAAATATGTTGTCTCCTCTTCAGACAATGAAATCCTTAGCTGAGAACAATCATTCTTCATCCTTGAAGAAACAGGAAACAGTAAGATTTCCTGGTGCAAGGTTTTACTTTGGTACTCTCCTGCCACACCTCACATCATGAAGGTGTCTATTTGTTTTCTTCAAAAAGTGCATTTATGTTTTTCCTTGACTTATTTAGACTAGAATATTTAGAATAGAATAGAATATTTCAGTTGGAAGGGACCTATAAAGATCATCTATTCCAACTATATTTAAATACCTTTGTGCTAGTGTTGTGAGGAGGAACAAGTAACATAGTCATCCTCTCACAAACGAAGCAGCTAGTATTCCAGCTCTTTAAAGTAAACACCTCCTTTTATTAATTTCACTGGTACGAAGGTTTGACTAGCAGTTTTGTTGCGATGCTCAGTTTGTTGTGTAGTGTGTAATCATCAGTTCCTTATTTGATTGTGTAGCATCTATAGTAAGACCAAGTTTAAAAAAAAAAAAGAAGGTCTTACAGCTAAATCCAGCAAAGTCTGCTATAGATGACAGGCATCTCATTTCTTCAATGTGGTTAAATTTGTCTTAAGTTTTCTTACATTTAGATATATCTAGACAGTTGTCAAATGCAATGCTTCACCTTGTACGAATATCTACAGGCTACCTTCAACACAGTGGAGCAAAATGTTTTGCCTATGTTCTCAGCCGGATTTTGAGCCTATACCCATCTCTCTGCCTCAATGATTAGACTGCTGTTGGTAAATAGACTAAAGCTATACCAGGTTATGCAAGTAAGTGACTTCTACTCACCCATTTAACTGCTGCACAGACAAATATATGGAGATTTAATATCTTGGTTTTCTTACACCAAGAGGTACAAAACTGAGTCTTATAGCATTTAAATATTGTTATAAAATAGTAATTCTTGAGCATCATTACATTTTTCTCCTACAGAAAATTTTATGGGTTGTTTGACTCTACAGAGAGCAACACTTTATTAAAATTGATAGATCTTTTCTATATGTGTCAAACTGATATCCTGTGACAAGACATTGAGCTATGAATCAACATTTAACATTCATTGTCTGAAATTCTAGCGGTAAGGCCCATATTTGCTTATGCTTAAAGGCAACTCTCCTCCCCCTAGAAAGGTATGAAATGACAATACCAGCAAATCAGGCAACACCAATATACATACTTAAACACATGAAAGTAGAGAACATTTTCAAATGACTATGCTGTTACCTTTACTTAGTGATAACAAAATGGATGCTAGCATTCAGCTGTTCAAAGTACTGACTTCTATTCAACGCAGAAAACCAAAAGATAAGGTTTCTATACTCCTTGCTAAGGCTTTAGAATCCTAACAGGATGTTCTAAATGATGTAGAAATAAAAACTACCAACCATCTGGAGTAGAAGCCATGCAGAGAAAACTATAGTCACACTGGATTGTAGTTAGATTATTGTCTTTAACCTTTTTATCCTTGGAAATACTGTGGGTTTGTTTATTCAAACAAAACATATAATAAAAATTAAATAGTAAAAAAATGACAAAATCCATACAGAACATTGTCCTCATTAGGGCTTCATATAGCATCCTTTTCTTTTCCTCTTTTTTCTTTCCTATTCCTTTTTTTAAATTGCACAAATTTTATCTGGTTTAGCACTATTGGACTCATTATCTAACCAAAAAAAGCAGACTAATTCCTAAAATTAAGTTTTAAATTTCTCTTTGGAGGTCAGATTGATTTCTATTCTGAAAATTCACCTTATGATATTTCACCTTAGAGGTATTATTTAACTCTAGAATAAATCCTGTTGCAGTTTCAGCTTGAGGCCTCTGTTGGGAGACTAGTCTTATTTAAAAGTACAGGACTAATAATTGTGTAATCTGGGACCGATTTCCTGTTCTGTCGCAGATTTTCTGGGCAATCACTTATATCCATTCAGGCCCAATCTGATGAAATGAGCTATGGAACCCTTCCTGTGGGACTCAATCGGCATGTCATTTTACTGACACATGTAAAATGGGGAAAATAAACACCACCTCTCAGATAACTTGTAAATATCCATTAAATATTTTAAATTGTTGCAAGATTCTTAAGTACAAAACATTATAGGAGTGATTTTAATATTTAATGTGCAATATGGTTTGGGTTGGGTTTTTTTTTCCTCTTTCCCAATCACTTTATGGGTAAGAAGTCCCTTCAGCTATTCATGAAGAGATTGTAAATCCACATGACAAAAGAGGTAGTTGGATTTGTGGTAAAAGGTGAAAACATTGCTGGTGCTGCCTTCTCTATAATCCTGTTCTCTAATACAAGGAAAATACATAAACCTTGTTAAGCCTGCAGGGGCTGTATATTCCCTGTCTTTGCTAGAGAAACAAGAAGCTGAAGAATAATTACTCATCGAATGGTGTCTAAGGAAAGATTTTTTTTTTTTTTAATTCAGGGAGAATTATTTCAATTTTATAAAAATAAAAATAAATATATTTTTTATTAAAAAATATTTTCCTCACGCTATATATTTAGCACATGTTCTCTGAAGATGCACAGTTGTTTTCGCCAGAGTCATCATGGACCTAGTGGAGCTATCTTTTCCCAAGAATAGTGGTTCTCATTTGGTTTATCTACGGAGATACATCATGTTCTTTCCTTGGATAAAGCGTGACGATGAAGCATAGGAAACTGTATGCAACAAACACATTTCTTCTTCTTTCATGTTCAGCTTTTAAAATGAAACTAGCCAGAAATGTATTTGACAACCACAAATTTTATCACATATAATTCATCTACCATCCAAACATCTAGACTACCAATAAAGTGACACAGAAAAGCAAAGTAATGAGATTTAAAAAATGTTTTTAATATTCAAACTAGAAAGTTGCCCTAAAAATGGGCCACAGTATTATGGCAAAATTTCCCAGTCCTTTAATTTTTGCTTCATGTACGTTCAGTTCCAATTCATTGAATTCTGCATGCTTTTGAAAAATATTTCCACTGACCTAACTTTGGGTTGGGAGGTAAGGCAGTAGCTGTGGAAGCTAGACACCCCTAACAATTTTTTTTTTTTCTTTTTTTCTGTTAAATAAAACTGACAGGTCTCCAGGAAAAGCAGTTCTAGGCTGATTTCCGCCATACAGTACTGTAACTCTTCAACCAGGGTTCCTACGGCTTGCAGTATATTCATGTATCCGTGGAAAGACCGGTCAAAATAAAATACTGCTTTAACCTGTATAAAACCAAAAAATGCTTCCTGAAATTTTGTTACTGAAATGCGCTCCGTGGAAGAATACTTGAAAAATACCACAATGCTTTGCCAAGTTTGCCTTAGCGAGTGCCATACAGCTGAGGTGTGGGCCACAGTGATTATACTGTTTATAGGAGAAGACTTTATAACAATGAAATAATTGAAAATTAGTTCTCTGATATTCAGGGAGCTACCCTCTGCTCTGCTGTGCTGCTTTCATGCCAGTGTAACTGCAGGGTAGTCAAAGGACCCACGTAAAATGGATAGTGTGGAAAGCACCTCGTTTTCAAAGACCTTTGCAACTTGATGTCAATTGCAGTTTCATCATTACCTGAACTTGCAGCCATCAAAGCCAGTTCAGCTGTGTTTTCAGTTCCCAGAAGTGATGGAGAAAACAGTGTCTGACCCAGTACTGAAGAGCTGCTTTTGATATTTGGCACCGCTAACGATGGACACGGTAATGAGACAAAAGAATAAAGCTTCGCACTCTGAGCGAAACATTTGGGGCGCTTGTCTAATCAATGCCTCAACTGAATCCATTAAAGAGCCTGAGCCCTCTGAGAAGGCTCAGATGTGGTATGACATTATCGTGCTTGAGAAGTCAGGGAGGTGTTTTCTATTTTCTCTACAGAGCACAAGAAAAAGAATTTGCAGAAGTTCACTTACAGTAGTATATATGTTGCTTTCTCCATCATAAACATTTGGTTTTGTCATTTTGTTTTCAGATAGCAGAGGAAAGCCCAGCTGGGAGACAGGCAGGGAGTCAAACAGAGGAAAAGGGATCCCTGGAGGGTTAGTGATGTTCAAGCAGATGGGGGAGGAGGGAAGAGAGAGCGGGAGCAGATGGGAGGGGGGAAGAGACCAGAAGCAAAGCAGGTGTGGGGGTGGGAGGGGGCTAATTTTGGTTAAAGACAAAGGAGGACAAATATGAATTAAATTTGTAATTTACATTTAGAATCTTCTTTTTCCCATAAACACACCTTTTGTGTTTTACACAAGGGGGAAGTTTGAATAGCCTGCAAAACACAAAAGACAGAGGAAAATAACATCAATGCCACTTGAACAAGCACTAGAAAGCGGAGGGGTCTGTAAGAGTTTCTCAACCATGAGGATTTGTCTCTAAAAAACTGGAAACAGAAGGTTTCCACCTGTACTGTACTCCACTGCACAAAGTACACATTTGGGAAGATACGCAGTAGCAAAACAATAAAGAGGAGTCTTATGTATGTGGATAATGAACAGATCTTTGAATTTCCTGAATTAAAGAAGACTAATAATAAAACTTGACTTATCGAGCCATGAATAAATTACACACAGGTCTTCCCTAAATAAGTAATAAAAAGGTATAACCTATGTTTGCATGAAGAACATTTTCATGTCCTATGAAGCCACTCTCTATATTCTGTCTAGTTCTATGTTTGAAAGTTGCATTTCATTGCTGTGCTTCCTGGCAGGGTGTATAGGTTGTGAGCAAAGTCTGACTGAGAATGCTGCAGCTGAAAGTTAATTAGTGTGTTGGCAAGCTGTCAGCTAGACTTTTGTCTGTTTACTTTTCGTACAGAAATGAATGAGAGTGGATTCCAGAGGTGTCTGAGTACAATTAAGAATCTCACTCTCCAAAATAAATATTTTATATTACTGCATGCTTTTAGGAATCAGCCAGAATGTATCTGTTGATGGTATTTTCCACTGATATCCTTAAATGTAAATATATGTAAGTAGGTAGAAAAGATGTAGTGTAATTGCATCTGTTTGGTGGACCATAAAGGGCCAGACTCTGTGTTTCATTTAAACACAGAATAATTCTGTGTAGTCCTCAGACCTGCTGCAGGTTTGTAGAGGAATATTGGGGATCAGATTCTGGCCCAGATTAATTGGGTCTAATTTAGTTGCTGGTTGTACAGCAGCTGAGTCTGTGTAAGTTGTTAAAAGAAGATTTCCCGATTCTATGTTGAAAAACTGCTAGAAAGCTTGGAATATGAAACTGTCTGCACCCGATAATAAACCTGCACCCACAGTAATGACTAAGCATGTGACAAAAGGATGGCTGGATTTCACAGCCCAAAATGAACGTGAGAAGCCTGGAGTGGGTGCAGCAGGGAAAAAGGAGGGCTAAAAGGGTACTAGAGAATGGCAACCTTGATTCAGGCTGGATGCCATTTCCACAGGGACCCTGCCTACAGCTGGGTTTCACCTGACCAGGGACAAAGAACAATTTCTGCATTTGCACAAAACGAGGTGCTCCAGGTATCTCAGTCCTGGCGAGAGGATGGGCACACACCAGCTCAAGTCTTTTCCCCCTCCTGACTTCTGCATAGACTTTTTGCTTTTCTGTCATAAGTTCCTTTACTAAAAAGCCCTTGCAGTTCCCCACAGGCTCTTCGCAGAGAATAAACCTCATGTTACGACTGGGGTAATTACTGTGAACTGAAGTAGTGTCGCAGGGTCAGAAGCCTGGAGACTATTTCCTAGTGGTTTCACAGACGTTGGCCACTTACACCGGTGGACCCTCACAGGGGACACGGTGCTCCCTTGAGCCTTCTGCAGCAGCTGCCCTTGGAGTCCAAACTCGTTAGTCTATACACAATTGCAGAGAGAGCTCAGGGTAGATTTTAGATTTTTCTTTATGGTGTATTTTATTTCTTTTTTGCACACTGTCACTTATTTCCCAGGTTGCAGAGTTACGCCCTCAGGACAGGTAGTCACACCGTTTGACTGGGCTCTGCACATCTCTTTTTCCATGATCCAAAGATTAGGCCATTCTGAGTGGGATGATCTGATTCCTCCCTCTCTCTTGCACAGCAGCCATACAGAGGACATGATTATACCCCAACACTGGTGTCAGCTTCAATGTCCATGGTCTCCCCGTAGGAATCAGCATCAGCTCCCGAAATCACAAACCAAAAATTACTTCTGTCTTTCCACGTCTCTAGGAGAGTATATTCACCTTGGGTATTGAGGTACGCTTCAGGTGTTCCACAAGAGTACGCAAATAACCCCTGTGCAATAGGAAATGAACTGTGAAAAACAAAGATTGTGCTGCAGCCCACAATCTAGGCCTACTGTTGTTTGTCTTGCAACCAAGATCCCCAAAAATCTCATGTGTCCAGCCGCATCTGAGGCCCTAGAAACTCATGCCTTCCTACGACTGCACCCAGAGGAGGTGCTAGCCTCCACAGAGCAGGCTGAGTATCTCTGTGCTAGAATTAGATTGTCCTGAACTAGTTTTATGGCCCCCTGAAGGAGCAAGCACAGATGATACAGGTGAGAAAAATCTGCAGCAGACTGGAATATTATCTGGAGGCACCACAGGATATATTTCCCAACAAACCTGAGCATCTGTTGCACAAATTTCTATTGCATGTTGTCCTGGTGCTGCAGGACAGATGATATACAGGTTACCCCAAACAGGAATTTCCAAGTTCTTTAAAATGACCAGTAGTATTCAATATATATTTTTTTACTCTTTTTAATATTATGAACTTATTCTCTATAATAAGGTTGGCAAACTTTCTGAAACCTCACAGTAGAGAAAGTCACTGAAACACCTAGGCACAAGGAACTTGTATTCTCTTGGGTGCAGTTGTCCTCTCTAACTGTTTGCTTAGCTGGCTTGTGGATTCGCACAGAGACTGGGCTCGATGCCGGTCCCTTTCTGAATCCCATTTCTGCTTTGCTTTGAAGTTCAGTGCGAAAGTGCCAGCTCCGAGCCTTCCCAGGTTGTCTCTAGCTTTTACCTGAAGAAGGAAGGCTCCCTTGTGCCCTCATCAGTACACACATGTGTGAAGTTTAGAGTATTAGTTTATATATTTTTAGAAAGGATGTAAACTATTTGGAATAGAAATGGTTCCCAAGAGTTTGTATATAACCCACAAGGATCCATATTCATCCCTAACCCACTAATCCTGCAGTTTTGATGGCTTAAAAGCCTACTACTTTAGAATTCTTTGTGTCCGTATCCCCAGCTGGTCCTTAATTGTTTCTCTTCTATATTTATGCGTACTCCAGATCATGTGTTGGTATACAATGTCTTTATCACAAATTGATTTAAATCTGTCCGGCTCCAACTTGCAGAATCCATCAGCATAAAGCAAAGCATTTATTTCCTGTCCATCACACAATAGTGCTGAAGCAGTCATGACTTCCAAGCTCCAAAACACATCAGCACATAAATTAGTAAGTGCAATTTATGAGAACAGATTCATAACAAGTACATTTCTAGCAGCATTGTATTAAACAGTAATCTAAGTCAGGGCAGCTTGTCCCTCCAGATTGTCAGTCATTTTCAGTCACAATAAGAAGTGAAAGCAATTTAAGGAAATACAGGAGTTTCTTTGTTTGAACCTTTTGTTTTAACAAATGTTGCCAAGGTAGAAATGATGCCAGCTGAGAACTGGTTAGGGTTTGCCAGTTTGCCTCAGCTTACCCCAAACCTTAAGCTTCTGAGAGCACTGAAATAAAGAGAAGGACTATTGTTAACATTGCTGAGCTTTCCAGAGGGTCCTAAAGAGACCTCTGTTATCTTTTATAAATACCAGGAAGATCTAATCCAAGTGCCACAAGAGAGGCAGGTTATCTTCATTATGGGGATGAAGGAGTGAACACGTAACAGCCTGTGGGATTAATACTGCTCAAAATAAAAGTTACAGCATACTTTTTGGTACAAGCACCCTGTTAGAACACGTTTCGCCTCAAGTTTAAAGCCCATTAATCTTGTGAAGAGCCAGAAATCTACAATCCATGTCATCCAGCTGGCATGAAGCACAAACCTCTCAGCAAAGCTGCTGAAATTCTGATCTAGAATAAGCTCGTGAATGAGACATGGACAGCCTTAGCAGCTCGTCACTTCTGGTATCTGCCATCACCAACTGCTCTCCCCTTTTTTCTTCCCTAGTCATTGATTTGGCAGCATGCAGTGTATTTTTTCTCTACTCACCTGTAAAGTTAGAGGTGGCATATGAAATAGTACAGCAAAGGTTAAAGACAACGTGTTTGCCCTTTAAAAGAGATATGCTACCAAATAATAAGGCCACTTTATCAATGTGCAGGCTTGGAGGCAGCTAAAAGCTTCTCTGTAGAGATTTCTCTGACCTCATCCCTGCTGTGCACCCCAGTTTGCTAGTACCTGGAAGATGCAGCCTGAAGCTACATGTGGGCAGCTCGACTTTGCAAGGCCTCCTCGCATCCTGGGACCCGTGGTGGGTTGACCCCGGCTGGATACCAGGTACCCACCAAAGCCATTCTATCACTCCCCCCTCCTCAGCCTGACAGGGGAGAGAAATTGTAACAAAGAGCTTGTGGGTCGAGATAACGACAGGAGAGATCACTCACCAATTACCGTCACGGGCAAAACAGACTCAGCTTGGGGAAAATTAACTCAATTTATTACCAATCAACCAGAGTAGGGTAATGAGAAATAAAACCAAATCTCAAAACACCTTCCCTCCACCCCTCCCTTCTTCCCAGGCACAACCTCACTCCCGGATTCTCTACCAACTCCCCCAGCGGCACAGGGGGATGGGGATGGGGTTTATGGTCAGTTCATCACACGTTATTTTCTGCCACTTCATCCTCCTGAGGGGAAGGAGTCCTCACACTCTTCCCTTGCTCCAGCGTGGGGTCCCTCCCACGGGAGACAGTCATCCACGAACTTCTCCAACGTGGGTCCTTCCCACGGGCTGCAGTTCTTCACGAACTGCTCCAGCGTGGGGTCCCTCCCACGGGAGACAGTCATCCACGAACTTCTCCAACGTGGGTCCTTCCCACGGGCTGCAGTTCTTCACGAACTGCTCCAGCGTGGGTCCATTCCACGGCGTGCAGTCCTTCAGGAGCACACTGCTCCAGTGTGGGTGCCCCACGGGGTCACAAGTCCTGCCAGAAAACCTGCTCCAGCATGGGCTCCTCTCTCCACAGATCCGCAGGTCCTGCCAGGAGCCTGCTCCAGCGCAGGCTTCCCACGAGGTCACAGCCTCCTTCGGGAACCCACCTGCTCCAGTGTGGGGTCCTCCCTGGGCTGCAGGTGGAGATCTGCTCCACCATGGACCTCCCTGGACTGCAGGTGGACAGCCTGCCTCACCAGGGTCTTCCCCAGGGGCTGCAGGGGAATCTCTGCTCCGGCGCCTGGAGCATCTCCTTCCCCTCCTTCTGCACTGACCTGGGGGTCTGCAGGGTTGTTTCTCTTCCATGTTCTCACTCCTCTCTCTGGCTGCTGTTTCTGTCTGTCCCAACTTTTTTCTTTTTTCTTAAAAATGTTATCCCAGAGGCGTTACCACTATTGCTGATGGGCTCGGCCTTGGCCAGCGGCGGGTCCATCTTAGAGCCGGCTAGAATTGGCCCTGTTGGACACAGGGGAAGCTTCCAGCAGCTTCTCACAGAAGCCACCCCTGTAACCCCCTCACTACCAAAACCTTGCCACACAAACCCAATACAGACCCCACCCTTGAACATCTTGGACATTGTGTCCTGAACACCTCAAGAAAAATGAGGAGGATCAGAAAGCATCTGGTGCACAGAGACACACAAATGTCTTGCAAATCTCTACCAGCCTCAAAGTGAGGCCAGGTTCCCAGCCTTGCACTTGCTCATGATGGCTTCTGGGGACCTGCCGTCTGTCCCACCTGCCAGACTCATTTCTACCCTTCCCTACCTGCCCTTCAGGTGTCAGTGGTTTCTGTTCTGCCTGAAGACATCCCCAGACACCCCACCCACAGCCTGAAGTTGGGACAGCAAAGGAGACAGAGGGCAGTTGCCAATCTGACCCGGCTTTCACCTGAAATTCTGAACACCCAATAACTCGTTGGATCCAGGTCCAAACAGGAACATTGGTGACTTGCTAAGAAGGTCTACAAAGGACAAAATACCAGCCTGAGCAGGACTGACTACTTAGTGCCCCCTTAACCAGGCACACTTCTCCAAAGACCCTTGTGCTCTGCAAGGGCAAGACTGAGCACGCAGCTGTGTGCCCCTTTAAAACTACTGTCCTGGTTTCAGCTGGGATAGAGTTAACTGTCTTCCTAGTAGCTGGTGCAGTGCTGTGTTTTGAGTTCAGTATGCGAAGAATGTTGATAACACTGATGTTTTCAGCTGGTGCTCAGTAGTGTTTAGACTACAGTCAAGGACCTTTCAGCTTCTCATGCCCAGCCAGCAAGAAGGCTGGAGGGGCACAAGAAGTTGGGAGGGGACACAGCCAGTACAGCTGACCCAAACTGGTCAACGGTGTATTCCATACCATGGGATGTCCCATCGAGTATAGGAACTGGGAAGTGGGGGCGGGGAATCGCCACTCAGGGACTGGCGGGGTGTCGATCGGTGGGCGGTGAGCAATTGCCCTGCGCATCATTTGTACATTCCAATCCTTTTATTATTGCTGTTGTCATTTTATTAGTGTTATCATTATCATTATTAGTTTCTTCTTTTCTGTTCTATTAAACTGTTCTTATCTCAACCCAGGAGTTTTACTTTTTTTTTTCCTGATTTTCTCCCCCATCCCACTGGATGGGGGGGAGTGAGTGAGCGGCTGCGTGGTGCTTAGTTGCTGGCTGGGGTTAAACCACGACAACTGCTTACCTCACCCCATTTCTGCTTTAAGTACTTGTCTGCTCTGAGTTTCCTGGGGAGATTAGCTACACTTTGAGAATGACGCTGAGAACGGGATGCTCACAAAAGTTCGATTTTTATTGTATTATTATTGCACACAAAACCTAAGAACAATTTATATGGTAGAGAGCTTACTACACCTAGAAAATGCTGCAACATGCCAGTTTTCCCATATTCCGTTGTTAGTAAGTTCATTCTTGTCAGAACTTGTCTGTATGTTTCTGTGGGCCATGAGCGGCACACGTTGCTCTGCACTGGGCTCTGCAGAATGAAACACCTTGGAGCATGACCTTCCAGATGCTCTCAGAAAAGCAAATAAAACAATTCAGGTCAAGACAAACCAGACAAGGGAATCAATGGAAACGGAGATGGAAAACAGTCATTGATCCTAAAACTCACACAATAAAATTTGTAATAGCTTGACCCAGGTAACCAGACAGACTGTTTTAACAACTTTTTTCCCATTCCTCAGACCTTTACACAGATGATGTAGGAGGAAAAGAAAGGACTGTGGGTAGATTATAAGTTACTTAAATTTCTCATGTGTGTAGTCACAAATCACCATATACAACTATTTTATTTCTTAGTGTCTGTAAAGTCTCTGAATGTTAAGAATCTAGTGGGTTTGGGTTTGTAGTGTTTTCCCCCATTTTGTTATACCAAGAGCCTTTGTTTTCACATTTAGTTCAGTCCTTTCTATCAATTGCAGGTGAAATCACAGCTGGAATTAGAAAAGACCAAACACTAGATTATCAACAGGTAAATAAATGTTTTCTACCAGAATGATGTTTTACCTAGCAGATCTAGCATTCAGAAAATCCATTTATGCATGCTGTTTGCAGGGGCTTACCTTCCTGTCAGAAAAAATCAATAGCTCCCATACCAAATACTCAACAGTGATAAGTTAAAAAAAAGAAGTGGTCGAGCCCACTTTTAAAAGAGCCCATGCCATACAGCAAGAGGTAAAGACTGTTGGCTTTACTCTGCTGTTCACAAATAAGATATGATTGTGTACAGTGAAATGAATTTTCATGCTGTATACAGGCAATAGAATTCAACTTACACTGTAAAACTTGCAGAGTCAAAATCCTCTCACATTTCTCTTTCTTCTCTCTGTATTTGTGTGTATGGATACATGAATTTTACCAGGCAAACATCTTGAAACTAGAATATTTGGATGGAAAAATATATTAAAATAATAAATTGAGCAGGAATCTTTTTGATCACTAAAGAGAAATACATTTACATTTTCAAATGCAATGATTTATTGAAGTAGCATGTGTTGAGACATTGCCAAGGAGCTGACTGCTTGCTCAAGTTCATATTTCAGCTTGTGAACACTCATGAACAAACCTCAGAATTTTGTTTTCATTTTTGCTCAGTACTGTCAATCTTTTAATTCTTCACAAAGTTCTAATTACTGGAAACACTTTTTGATGATTATCCCCAAGGCTTACAGTAAGTGAAAATTTGTATTTAGAAAAGCTTGTGAATGCAATCATCCCATTAAGGCATGACGGCAAACCAGTGTTTTTCCTGTTTGTCCTTTGCTATCAGTTTTCTTATTGTAATAGGTCTTTTATCTCTGCCTGTATTTTATACTGGCTATACTCTGTAGTGCTTTTGTACTCAATGGCATCGGATAAATCAATACTTTTGATGTTTGTTCTTGCCTTGATATGTATTCATAAATCCTATTACCATACAGATTGGAGAGGAAAACACACACCAGAATTAGTCAAATTAATATTTTATTTGTTATATTTGCTTCTCATAGTGACTGATTCCATATTTGGTCTTTAGCCTTTATGAGTGGTTAAATCAGTTGACTTAAAAGTATCCAGGACTCTGTCTGAAAGGTCTTTTTACCGCAAATTAAAATATATTGTACATATATTTTCCCAGTATCTGGCCAGCTCTATTACAGGGAAGATGCTAATATGACACACTGAAGCACGCACTTCCCTGTGGGCACCAGAAAAGTGACACATTTTCATAGAAAATTCATCGTATCTACAGGAAGGCAGAATAATCAAGGTCTCTGCATAGCCTTCTGTAGAGACGCATGGGGAGGCAGCGAGGCCCTCTTTTGCTTTCCAGAAGACTCAGCTGGATCCTGCACACAGGAACCACAGGATACTGCAGGCTGGATCCATCCAAATGCTTCTTCTAAAGCCTCTCATATGGAACTAGTGGAGAATAAAGAGAATACAGTGAAGATTAAAAACATTAAACACCCCTCTGTTATGGCAAGGGAACATTGCTGATAGGAATTTATCATTATTGAATGAAATTTAGGTCCAAGAAGAGAAAAAAAAAAAAGTAAAATGGGTGACTGCTCAAGGTCTTCTTCTCTCATATAGATAGTTTGCATGTGTATACATTTAGTCACAACAGCTTTAGATTGCGTTTGTAAAAATGAATTAACAGATGACAGTGCCATGACTTACCCTGGAGAATTCTGCAAGTTGGAAGCTCTAGCCTTGTAATTTATGTTTAATAATTTAACACATTAATAATATTTTAGATTTGGATTATTGAACATAAGCATGGAGATTATTTAAATGAATATTTAATTTTTATTCACCTTGCAAGAAGACGGAACGTGTTTTTAATTGCCAACAATAAAAAGTAGAAAAATTATCAGTAAAGAAAGTAATTAAGAAAGTGTTGTTACAAAGAATTCATGGGGTTTTTTGCTTTCCCCAGATCAGAATGATTACTGTAATATGCAAAATTAATGTGAGACTTGACTTTTTTAAGATGATAAAACAACCTTGTCATGGGAGCTTCAGCATTAAAAGCTGATGTCTCCAAAATATAATCAAGATATTCAACTGAATCAGCTTTAAAGATTTGATGATTTTCATTTGCACAGTTTCCTGCTAATTTATCTGCATTAGCAGAAAATAACACAGGTTGTTTTTCATAGAGAGTTACCATCTTTACTTTTCCATTTTCTAAAAGTATCTCTGAAGCTTTACATTCTGTGGTTCTGCCCAAAAACTTGAGTTTCTTGAAGACCAGTCAAGCCCAGCTTCTAGCTATTTACAATGTAGTAAATGTCATCTTGAATGTGACTCTTGGGGAAAACTTTGAAGAGTCCTGAAATTCTTTTGTATATATCGTACTTTTGTTTTTTTTTTTTTTACTATGTATTTGTTCTTCTGTTATTGGAGAGGCTATTGGTTTGTGGATATTTTCCTGAAGATTTTCTTTATTTATTCTTGTCCTTAGGATGCAATCAAATCAACCTTTGCAGAACAGTATCTTATTTTTAATACTGTTTCTCCGAAGGTATTACTTGACTGAATTTCAATTCACTGACCTACCTTTCTTTAGAATTTAGAGACACTTTAATTTCTACCTTTTGCCTCAAGCTCATACATTTTTAGCTTTACTTGGGTTTAGTTTCTATAATTCTTAGAAATTGAGGAGCATTTTTCTTCCCAGTCTTCTAAACACTGAAACAACATTCCAAAAGAAACTCCAGAACAAATCTCACTCTTAAAAGTTTTGCACCAGTGTTTACAACTAATTACTGCTAAACTAAATAGCCTGTGATGCAATATGCCAGAAATCATGCATATCTTTTGTGGGTATCCAATATGAGCCACATATGTGCAATTTTTATTCAAGTTCCCTTCTGTCTAGCCAAATTATCAGATCATTATGGCTTGCTTGCCTGTTTGGGCTCCCTTCCAACGCATTCCACATTTGTATCCATTTTTCCCCTACTGGTCACTTACTATGCTGGAGGCTATTTTTAGTATTCCTAACTCCTCCTCTCATTTAACACTTTTCAAGTATGCAGAACTCCACTGCAAAGAGCAAGGGAATAATTTCTTCCTTATATCCACAGTGGACAGGACAGAAAATAATGAGCTTAAATTATAGCAGTGAAGATTTAAATTAGATAATAAGGAAAAAAACAAAGCCAGAGAACAACAACAACAACAACAAATACTTTCTAACTAAAAGGAAGGTTAAGGAGGAGGATAGAATGCTTGGGGAGGATATGGGATCTCTGTCACAGAAGGTTTTAAAAAACAGGTTAGACAAACATCTGTCAGGAATGGTTTAGGTATAGCTGATTCTGCCTTGGGGCAGAGGGAATGGATGAGGTGACCTCTCAAGGTCCCTTCCAGCCTTATTTTCTATTTATTTCTATTTTTTTTCTTTTTAGCCTGGATTTGGAAGGGTTCTTCAATGCACTTTCCATTTGCAATGGATGGTCAGATTTCTGTTTATAAAATACAGATGGGGTGTTGCTGTGAAGAAAGATTCATTCAAATAGAAATTATAGTTAGGGAAATTTTGATTAAAAATATCATTTAAATGCAAAACAGGGAAAGAATGTTTAGCAAAGTTAATAAAAACTAAAAAGAAAAAACACAGAAGGCAGCACTTGAAACCATTAATTACATAAGGGGCTTCAAAACATTCATTAGACTGTACCACTTGTCCTTGTTGTAAGTGGTATTGACCCTTTAGAAATGAAGTTGATCCAATAGTTTCTACTATAACTCCTCTTAGGGATTAGGAGATTTCAAGTATTTTCTCTTGTGATATTCAGTCCTTGATAGCTTAGAGCCAAAGTGAATTAATTCTTCCCGTACAAAGAAACTATCAAATTCCGAGGAACACAGTTAAGTATATATAGTACATGTGTAACAATCACCGAGTCAAAAAAATACTTTGTGTGCTTAGTTGGAATCAGCTGGAGTCGTGTAACCCTTAAATTCCCAGAACATAATTTCAAAAGGATTTCTTTTCGTTCCTCAAGTACTGCCGTTGGAAACATAAAGCAAAGCTCCTGTCGGGGGTGATGGAAACCTGTTACACCCTCTGGTTCCTGGTGGAGTCTGTGGTTAATGCTGGCCAAAATGAGACTGAAAGTCCTGTAACAGGGTTGTGCAAAACAGTTCTCCCTGCAAAATAGTTGCTGGGGGCTGCCTATCCATCTAAGGAAAGCTGTTCTTCTACCTCAGAAACCCAGAAGGCATCCCCCATGGCCAGGAACAACAAAATTCAGTTGCAGTAGGATCTGCTAACTTTATTCCATTTTCTTTAATATACTGTAAGTATAACTCATTCAATTCAGATATATTTTAAAGATATTTTAAATATAAATTAGATCATGTGGAAAGCAGTTTAGATGTTTTATAAATATTTATCATTGTAACATGTCATACTTCGTATTTCAGATTAAAAATTCACAAAGCTCAACATATTTTTTATCTCAATCAGTTAGTGAGTTGTCAGATTGACTTGTTATTTATTTATAAAGGCTTGTAATTGAGCCACATCTTCACGCAGGTGATTGGTGAGCCAGGAAGTGACACTGAGATACTGCAGCGGACAAATGTGCTGGTGCCACATGAAGCTCGCTGCAATATGCTGTCAGTTTTATTAGCAAGCGCAGAGCTCGTATGTACATTGATATGTTTTTGCTGACAACACAGTGGTTCTGCCTCTTAAGTTAATGCAGTCTCAATGATGAGAAGAACATACGGTTTCCCTGAATGCTTTGGCTCAGCCCAGATGTTTGGCTTTTGTCTGCATGTCTAGTTAAGACAGACAATGCAATATTTTGTAGCTCCAAGTTTCTTTGAACTTTTCCACTGACCTGAGAGCCCAGAGTGGCTCCTGCCAGACCCTGAAACCTGAGTGTTATCGGTCAGTACAAATCCCTGAAAAACTTTGAAATAACTGTATGGAATGGTCTGTTTTGTTTTATTTTACAGTTTGGGATCAGCTTTCTATTTCTTTGCCTATATCTTCCTTGAAACACAATGTAAAGTTGCATTGCAAGACTTTAAGATACTGGGAGATGCCATTGATTTGTGTTTCTCTGAGTTAAAGGGTGTGCCTAGTAAATCTTGTATTAAACATAGTACAGAATCTGACATTAAAAATACTTTTATCAGATTTTAAAAGATATTAGAAATCTGCTGTAATGCTGACATAGCAAGTCCCTTTGAGTTTCACCTGTTTTTCTGTACCTAATTATGACCACACTCTCATGCATTCCAGGATGGCCTGAGAGCCAGTATTCTCGATATTTATGGTTTATTCCAGATATGCATATTATAATGTCCTCTGTTCTCTGTATGCAAACACTGGGCTCTATGGTTCATGAATGGTTGTTGACTGTTAGTGAGAAGGTCAATCCAGGCCATGGGCAAGGTGGATACATACAAAAATCCAAAACTAATAACTCTCAGACACAATTAGGAACGTTGTAGAAGAATTATTTCATTTCTTGGACTGTAGAACAGCAAATTACTGAGCCAACCTGTATCCTTTCCCACATCATGCTATATACGAATACTTAATCAGATCATACTTGTTTTCTCACTCTTTTTCTACCACCGAATGACAGCATCCCCTGCAAATCTGTGGTGAGGGACCAAACAGAGCAAGGCAGCTGTGTAATGAGAGCACAAGCCCTCCGATTTCAGTTCACCAACACAGTCCACCTAACAGAAATGTCATTGACAGGTTTAGATAGATAAATCGCACTTAGCTTCTCAATATGTTTATGCAAATGTTATTCAGCCACATTGGGCAAGAATTAAACCTTGTATTTTTCAGAATTGTGTGGCCAAACTTTAACATAGCATTTTTCCTAGCATCCAACCACCAGTCTGCAAGTTAAGTACTTATAAAACGTATATGAACACCTCCACAAATAAGCAGTCAACTTTGAAAAATAGTTATATTGTTTAATATGATTGTGACTTAAGATTTTTATTTTTCTTTTAGAGAAAAGAGTTTATTTGAACAGCTGTTAAAAAGTGCATTTATACTTTTTTTTTACTCTTCTTGACTCTTTGAACAAGGGAAGTAGTTTAATTTTGCTCTGACGGTCAAGTCTCCACGTGTAGACTTTTCGGTTAACATCACCTGTAGTATGAGATATATACAAATTTCTTCCTCTATAAGTAGGATATACTTCTCTAACAGTCCTACTAGATCTGTTCTGTTTAACTACAATGGCTGTAACAGAACAGCTAGATCAGATTCATAACTAGAGACATTATTAGTGCAGCTATTGAGAAATTGCTTTGGTGGTCTTTGCTAAATTTCCACTAACAGGCAAATGCAGCACACTAGAGATGTAAATGCTCTGCTTAAATACATCTTTTAGTCTGGATTTATCGTCCACTGTATCTGCTCCTCTTTTGAAATTTTAAAGACTAAAGGAGAATGATAGGCCCTTGGTGTAGAAAATCATGCTGAAGCAGAAAGTAACTCAATGCTGCAAATGTTATCAGGCAAACGTGGCCCACAGGCTCAGTGTTTATAACCCTCATTCCAGTACATGCTTTGCGGTGCACTTTTCTGCCATACGTTTGTGGAGACAAAAAAAAAGAAAAGATCAATAGCTTAAAACAATCTACTGAAATTTTACCCTAAAGCACAACAAACAACACATAACTGGAGACTCCCAAACCTGTTAATAGTATCTTATACTACTTTGTTATTCTAGTATATGTCCCTGGTATTAAAAAACCAAGCATACTAATGTTTATTGGGAGGAAAAAGCAGTGTGGTCATATGACCCAGTTTTACCTTATATATACCAGACATTAGTCTGATCTGTTCCTTCCTTTTGATATCCTGAGAACAAATACACTTTATGAAATTGCACAGCTCTTTAGTAAGTAAGTTTTATTAAAAAAAAAAAAAAAAAAAAAGATTTGTTCAGAAAAGCAGTCCACACAGTTTTGTAAATCACATACAAAATAAAATAGTTTCTCTAGATTGTTTACATATTATTGTCATGGTTTAACCTGAGCTGGCAGCTAAGCACCACACAGCCTCTTGTTCATTGCTCTCCGCTCCCAGTGGGATGGGGAGGAGAATCAGGAAAAAAAAGTAAAACTCATGGGTCGAGATAGAAACAGTTTAATAACTAAAATAAAATAAAATATAATAACAACAATAATAATACTAATTGTAACGAAAAGGAATGTAACAAAAAGAGAGAGAAATAAAACCCAAGAAAAAACAAGTGATGCACAATGCAACTGCTCACCACCTGCTGACTGATGCCCAAGCAGCGATCTGCCCCTCCTGGCCGAGTCCCCCCAGTTTATATCCTGAGCATGACGCTCTATGGTATGGAATATCCCTTTGGCTAGTTCGGGTCAGCTGTCCTGGCCATGCTCCCTCCCAGCTTCTTGTATACCTGCTTGCCTGCAGAGCATGGGAAGCTGAAAAATCCTTAATTTAGGATAAACACTACTTAGCAACAGCTATAACATCAGTGTGTTATCAACGTTATCCTCATGCTAAATCCAAAACACACTGTACCAGCTACTAGGAAGAAAATTAACTCTATCCCAGCCAAAGTCAGGACAATTATTTACATATTTCTTACTTTCTATTCAAAACATTGCAGGTACTGGAGTAAATCAGCATTTTATAATAGTTTGCCTGTTTGCCATGTAAAAGTGAGGGATAGAGATGCTTCCTCTTTCTCTCACCTCTATATATGTCTCATCCAATGAAACTGTAAGATATCTGGAAAAGGCTTTTTATCCCATATATGTTTACCTGGTGCTTCTACAGTTATCTACTGGATTTACACAATATAATAACACAAACGACATGTCACAGAAAGTTCTGAGATTTCCTGTAGTTTTCTGGTAGCTCAGAAGTGCTTATTTGCAGATCACTAATAAAATTGAAGGTGAAATTACTGAGATGTTGTGCCCCAAAATGCTTACATCCATCAAATTGGATTTGAAGTTCTGTAGTGTTTATTTCTATACTTCAGAGGAAAATCATCAGAAATGCTATGATTCAAGTAATTGTCCTATGTTATCTGCCACCAAGACACCCAGGAAAAGCACACTGTTTGACTGGAGCAAACTGGCTGAAGCCTGAGTGTGTGTTCCCGGAACAGTTGAGGATTTCAAGGCCATACAAAACCAGAGAGTGAATAGCTCCCAAGCTTTCAGTTTCTTTCCGAAATTAGCTCCAGTGCTGAATTGTGAAGAGATTATGCACAGCATCTTAATATTTAGTTATCAGAATGCATATCAGAAATAGTCATTATAGCTAAACTCCATAAAATACATTTGATCTTTTTCTGTGTTACCAGATTTCCATTTGTGCTGTAGTTTGACTGCAGTCAACTTACCACCGTATTACATTAACAGTTATTATAGTACTTAAATGTACCATTAGTGATTTCAGGTGAGGAAAGCATATTTTGAGAAGAATTATTTTAGCTCCAAAGACTCAGATTAGAGAGATGAAAATATTGCAGAACTGAAGGCAGTATGAAGAATGAAAGATTTTTCTAACACGCCATATTTGAAGAACTGACTTTGTCCCTGGTTAATGAAAATATATTTCTGCATTCTTAAGATGAGGGAATAGGCAAACATTGTTCTGCCTGAGAAGATATTGTATTTAGTGGCCACGTGAAAGAGAAAGTATAATCACACACAAGTAAAAGCACTGAAACATCGAAATTTCTTGAAAACCAACATTTCTAGTCCATTACCACATCGTTAGTTCAAGTAGGGGCAAGGCTGACACGGAAAAGTTTATATAATTACTAAGGCAGGGTTTGATACATCTGCTATAATCCATCCTTAATTGATATTTACCCACTTTCCTACACTACTGAACAAGTTTTTAAGAAAGGCTTGAATTAACAGATGATGGTGGTTTGGCAAATAGGTACTGTGAAGATGTTAATATTCTTCTCAGTAGTCAATATCAGCAAGAGTAACCATTTTAAGAGTGCTATACCCTAAAAGGAATAAACCACTTCAAAGGTCAGAGAATAGCATCACCGACAACTGCAGTAGAGATTCTTCTCAAGCAGAACTGGAGAACAGCTTACTTTGGGGAAGCAAAAAGATGATATTATAATTAAAGTAATTTTGAGAATAAATTAAAAGATAATTTTAAATATTTGTAAATTAATTAACAAAATTATTTATTGTATTGCAAGAAAACAAGGTTATTATTCTTTTTGGAAGGTCACAGAAAATATGATTAATTGTACTTGGCTAGTTCTTATAATACTTTGATATCTGTTTAAGGCAGCTGAGTAAAGCTAAGCAAGAAAGGAAATGCATAGAACTTCAAAACCTTGAGCCCACTTATTTCAACTTATCACCTATATATAATGAATTCCAATTAACCTGTTTCTGAGTCACCTCAGGAAGGATAAGGAGCTGAATTATTTTTATATCACCTACACAATTCATTTTTCCAGTTGAGCTGAAAGATGGACAGACAGATATAGTGAAATGGAGAAATGCCAGGATCAGAAGTCACAAATCATTTTGAAGGTCTAAGGGTTTTAGAAAGATGTTTCTTTCTTAGAAGCCCTCCTAAATCTGAAATGTTCATGAACATATAAGTAAATAGAAAAAACTGTCAGCAGTCTTTCCCCCCCCTCCCCTCCCCCCCCCCGAAAGAAGTTCAAAGCATTGCTAAGGATTTTCTGATTCCTGCTGATTTTGTTTTTCTAAAAATATGCATAGATTTCTCCTACCTCAGAGATTCATAAATGTTATTAAAAATGAATGGCAGGCCTGATTTAAATTGAAATGTCAGATGGTTGGTTTCCTACTAGTTAAAAAGTAATGACACCTGCATAAGAAGCAAGCTAAATTAAAAAAAAAAAAACCCAAAACATTTGAGGGGTTAAATATGATAGGAATAACAAACTATAAGAATTGAAATGATATTATGCATATAAAACATTTATTTACACACACATATGGATTTAATAATGCAGCCCTACGAAGGGCCAGGTTGACTAATTCTACAGCCCGCTTTGTTCATTAATCATACCATACCTCTTGCTTTGTTGCTCCTGTTCCAGCATCACACCTCAGAGGGGAAGTATGTTAATTATACCAGCTCTGCTGCGGCTGCTGCAGTCACTTAGCACACTGGGGGGTAGCAAGCACAAGCCTGCACTCCCTTAAGACACTGGTTTGCTTCCCCACTGTTCCTGATAAGGGCAGGAATCAGACTTCACGACATCAGATCTCTTTGGGCAGGAAGGGTCACTGTGCAGAGCCCCCTGAGGGCAGAACAGACTTTCTTTATATCTAGCTACCTTCCCACTTTGAATATTTCTGCTAAGAGGAACCGAGTTACTTATGTCCCTCTGTATCTGGCTTTTGCATTTTAATAAACTGATAGGATCATCTGTACTAATATGTTCTAAGGTTGAATTTAGAGCAGCTTGAGCCTTAAAATTTTGGGACCAATTTTATTACTTTTAAAATTAGATTAGAATTGTCACTGTTGTAGAGCTGTTTTTTAGAAGCAAAACCACCTCGGCGTACTGTGATTTAAAAACCAGATCCTCAGTGTCCCCTCCCTGCCCTTCATTAACCCAAGGGACCCCGTACAGCTTCCTCAAGGGCAGCTCTCATACAAAGACTCGAGGAAAGGAGAAATCTGAACACAGACCATTTGTAGGAAAAACTATTCCAGTACTTTAAAGGGTACAGCTCAGAGTACAAGAGTGTGAGATGATACTGCAGAGTCATACCATTAGTGTTCACCAGGCTTCCAAATATTTAAGGTTTCAGAAGCAGGTGTGAGACATTACATGCTCCATGACCTGATTTTTTAATTGTACAAGAGAAATGATGCTGCATATGCCAAAGACCTGGAATGCATGGTGAAAAAATAACCTCCTCTAATTATTTCTATTATTCCACGGACACAGTTAATAACTTCATCTGCTCCAGCCTGGTATTCTCAGGGATTTTACACATATCTCACCATTAATATATAATTTATGCACCTTTGAAAAATATTTACAAAATGAAAACGAGTTTTCAATTAGAAATATTTTTTATGCAAATATAAAGAATATATCTTACCACTTGGTGAAGCATACAGCAAGAATAGCTTTAAATAACATGTGCACTGTAAAAAATTGTTTTCTACACAGAAAAAAGTCTAACAGATCCTGAATAACACCTTTATAAACTTAACCTTCTATTTCAATTTTTATCTAGAAGAAAACAGGATTAAAAGTCTTGAATTGTAGGTGACAGTTGCTGAATGATGAGTATTAATACAAACTACATAATATTCTATTGGAACTTAAGCTACAATTGTTGGTTATATATCATGTGCCACTATCTTAGGAAAATAATCTTATAAATGAGAAGTTTCAATAGAGAAAGACACTAAAATATTCCTTTCTATTTAAAAAGTAGCATTAAGGCTGAAAGAGCAAAACCCTGAATGACCTCATAACCCATTTTCAAACAAAAGAACTGTGCCTTGCTGGTTCCAGTTTTACAAAGTATCCTGTTGAGACTAATTGAGGGTGGAGTACTAAAAGGGCTCAGGTCAGCTGTGAGTTGTGTGTCTTGAAGATACAAAAAAAAACCAACCAACCAACCAACCAACCGAAAAACCCACAGGACATTAAAAAAAAAAACCAACAAAACCCAACCTCATTTAAGGTACTTAGGGGAAAGAGGGTGAGGGTGATTGGGGTTTGGTCAGCTGGTCTGTTCTTCATCCTTTCTCTTAGGAGATTTTGGATTTCTTTGCATTGTATTATTTATGAAAATCCTTACAATTCTGTGACAATTTTAGGGAATTCTAGGGTTAATTCTTCTATAGCATAGTCTATAGCCTGCTTCTTGCTGAGAACGAAGACTTGTATTGCAGTTGTAGCTAGGGAATACACAAATTACTCTGCTATAAACAGGTGCTCATATTCTTTCTGTTCTTCCCTATCATCAGTTATAAATGACCAATTCTTCTATTTTCCTCATGAGGCTTGTGAGGTGAAAGTTCTCCTCTCTAGCCGATCGTGTTAGACTTTGATGTTTCCTTGTGAAGAATAGAACCACCTTTAAAAGGCTTGGGTCTCTAAGTCTTTCTTCTGATCTTTTCTAGGTATAAATAAACACTTTTTTTATTCTTAAAGTCTGACTTTACATTTTTGGTCATAGGATGGGTAGCTTAGAACCAGATTAAATAAAACCTTCTATGAAAAACAAAGATCTTGTAGGATCTGTTAAGAGTTCCTTCTAAGATTTTTTTTTCCTCCCCTTTTTCTTAAAAACTTCACTGTTATGAAAACTAAGATTTTATGAATAACTGTTTGACTGAATAACTGTTTGATGTTCCTCCAGAAGATCTAGCTGAAAATGAGCCTGCCTTTCTGAAGCTGCAATGTTTCAGTGGGCTTATTATTGTACTGTGTTCTCATGTTTTCACAGAGTTGGACAACGAACTGGTATCTAGCACAACATACCTTTGTGGTAAATATAATGGTAAATAATGCTGTAAACCTCCCTCCCCTAAACACAAATCTTGGCTGAAATATCAAGACTATACAAAATAATGTCACTCGTAGTACACATCAGAACAGTAACTTGCCTCTGCAGGCTGGACAAAAAAACCTAAAGGGTAACCTGACATCAGCAAAATATTTTAAAATTAACCAGAGGTTTAAATCTGAACTGATAGAGCTGGTCTTAGTCAGTTGGACTATGAGAACAGAGGAATAGAGTTATCCCTGTATTTCACAATCCAGAGACAGAAGGGCAAAAGAGACAGAAGAGAAAAAGTTTCGTATTCTAAAGCTTCCTACTGCTGTTCAATATATTGTATTGTACCAAGTTATTCTGAAAAACTAAGCAAATAGAGTTGAAATTGCTTATGAATATAATGCAGGTTTGTGGTATTTCAGGCCTGTTATTTAGTGAGCATTTGCTGATGTGGTTTTGTTTCATAGAACTGCATATTCAGGTATATAATAGTGGTGACACTCAGACAGCATTTAGGTTACATCAGCATATCTAGTGAAAAAGTCTTTTAAGGGAAGAAATATATTATTTCACAGTAAAGGATATAAATCTGCCTCTTGATACATAAGTATTAATTTAGGATTGTGAACTTGCACTCTCTTCAAGGCCCACAGTGGATAGCAGACTCTGTGTAGTGGAACAAATTCTGTAATACCTTCACAAGGCTCCTATCCCTGAGGAGCATTGATAATAGGGAGATATATACCTTGCTTTTCAATTAGTGAAGCTGAAACAGGGTCTTTAGAAAGTGGTGAACAAAAAAACCCCAGCAAGCAGGAGCGAATAGGGAAATCGTAACTGACCTAGCTGTGCAGCAGACTCAACTCTTAATTGCCTTGCTTTATCATTCCAAACAATTGGAAATTAAGTTGAATGTATATCTTTATTCAGCAGAGCACTACGTATGTAGTATCAGTTTTCAGAGAACTTCAGTATGCATGTTACTGACATTACTGAAGAGACATGAATATCTTTTTATCTGATCAATGCAGACTGACTCCTGTTTGGGTGAGTTTGTGGATGACAAAAGGAGTCAGGCAAATGCAACTGGAAGTTTTGTATCTGATGTCTGTATGCAAACCATCCCAAGGCAGTGACAGTTTCCAATTTTCCTTTGCGATAGTTAAAACTTTACAGCTGGTTTAGGTAATTTACAAATATTTCTGTCCCTATAATTAAGGCAGAATCTTGTGAAAAGTAGTCAGTTGTAGGGATTGGCGCTCGGAAGATCTCGCGATGTACGGAAAGAGAAGGGTTAAAGGAGGCGGGATGACCGACAGACAGTATGTAAGGGCGTGACGCAGTTGAATAAACGCCATTTGCAGCATCCTCATATTGGTGTCAGTGCTCTGTGGCCCAGGGTATGGTGGACCCTGTGCCGAGTCCCACGGGGTGATCAGACGAATGTCTACAAGTGGTGACCCTGACGTGATTGGACATCGGCGGATTACGCGGGGCGTAATCGAAGGCCTGGCCAGGCATGGAAGGAGTCCTGAAGGTGTTGGACTCGTGCTCTAGAGAGGTAAAAATCCCTATGGGACAAAAAGAAGCGAAAGCTTGCCTAGAGCGGCTCCTGAAAGAGAAAGCGATAGAGCGCCCGGGGGACATATTGTCTCCTGAGTGCTGGCCGAAATGCACCGCGGCTTTAGCGGAACGGGCTATGGCGACGCAGCATGGTCCGGAGTTAAAGACGTGGGGGCGGATTAGGGCGATTTTCAGGAAAGTGCGGGAGGAGGGCTTAACATGGAAGGAAGCAAAGAGATTGATGCACGCGCAGGCGGAGCGGGGCGTGCAGGCGGATGGGGAGGCGCGGACAGAAGGGCTGACGGAGGTAGCGGAGCAGACGCCTCTGGTGCTCCCAGTGCAGCCGTCGGCACCGGCCGAACCACCGGGATACCCTTGGGAGGAGTTTGAACGGGAGCGTGAACGGGCGAGAGAGGAGGAGCGGGAGAAAGAGCGACAGTTAATTCAGGAGGCAGAGGAACCCGTGGCGGAGCAAAGGAGACGGGAGAAGGAGAGGCAGAGACTAGAGGAGGCGGAGAGGGCGGTGATGAAAGGATCAGAAAAGGAGCAGGTAGAGGAGGGAGCGGTTCCCCTGTATGATCCGGAGGATTGGGTGCCGGGACGTGTTTTGCGAACCGCGCCACAAGCTCACCCTAAGATGGCGCCGACATCCGCCTTCTCCCCGGATGTCTCTCCGGAGGTCGGGAGAGGCGGAGCACGGCCAAAGGAAGGAGGAAGGAAAGTCAGGACACCCCCTCTTACGCGCGTAGCGGAAGAGGAAGAGAGTGGTCCGGACTCAATCGAGGGGTCGGCTCAACGGTTAGAGGAGGCGTGGCAACTGGTGGGCGGACACCGCTGTCGTCCGCCGCACGCAGCGGTAAAACAAAAGGCTGTCTCCGACTGTAAGGCGCAGTCGGCAGCAGCCAGTGAAACGGCAACGCCTATGTCTTTAATACCTGTGCCCGACCCAGCTACAGATCCGCTGCAGATGTTGCAGCGAGTAGTAGAGGAGATACAGGAGCAGGTGAAGCAACAGCGGCAGCTGCTACAAGCAGCTGGGGAACAGAAAGGAGTTCCCGATTCACCGAAGATCACGTTGCCAGACTGGAAAATTGTAGCAAAGGAATGCGTTATGGACGGCATACGTTTTGAAGGACCCCCTTTAGTTTGCCCAGTCCGAGCTGGTCCAGGTGGTGTAGGGGTGGAGTGGTCTCCGTTAGATAGCAAGCTTTTGCAACAAGTGAAGAAGGCCGTGGATGATTACGGCTTCGGACATCCCATGACAGGCTCTCTTTTAGATGTGGTTTTTTCAGGTTCACTGACTCCCTGGGATTCGCGACAGTTTTGCAGTATGATTTTGACTCCCATTTTTTTTTGATTTAGAAGGAAGCTTGGACGAACAGATTACAAGCAGCACTAGTTGAGACCCAACAGGAAAGTGGGAAGGTGGGAGGCGCTTGGTGACACAGGGAAGAGGGTATGCTGCAGTACAATCATCAGAGCACCCAGACTCACGTGTGCGCTGGGTGCCGTCACGGTGGTTGAAACCAGACCTCAGTCAATAACGATTTGTTGTGAGTTATTTTGCAGGATGCCGTTCAGAAGATCATCTGAGTACCTGCACTGTGGTCGTTGTGACCCTTGGGTGCTTGTCAAGTATGACCGCTGTGGACAACAACTCTGGAGACACACCAACCGAGCATCAAAATGGTGTGACCGATGTTTTGAACACCGCAGATCCACTTTACAGCAACCGCTGTGTGTACCCCATAAGCGGGGGACTATGATATGCTTTTAGACAAAGCCAATCAATTACAGGAGGCAGGTGACAGTGGCTTGACAATCTCCTCTCGTCGACCTGGCAATGGCTCCTGTCTTTGATTGACTGAAAAACGTTGACCCTATTTGGAATCCTTTTGGTGGTGGTTATTATGGTTTGTTGTGGGATACCAGCACTGACTGTTTGCGTGCGGAAACTCTTTATACAGAGTGCGGGTACCCACCAGTACACGAATTACCATGAGGTGGTGGGATCGATTATAACTGTAACGCCAGTTTGTACCGTCGGTCATCCGCCATAGTGAGGGGGGACTTGTAGGGATTGGCGCTCGGAAGATCTCGCGATGTACGGAAAGAGAAGGGTTAAAGGAGGCGGGATGACCGACAGACAGTATGTAAGGGCGTGACGCAGTTGAATAAACGCCATTTGCAGCATCCTCATATTGGTGTCAGTGCTCTGTGGCCCAGGGTATGGTGGACCCTGTGCCGAGTCCCACGGGGTGATCAGACGAATGTCTACAGTCAGTGGTCTGTTCCTGGTAGTGGTATACTCTTCCCCATTTCTGTGTGGTCTTAACCATCCCTCAAACCAGAGCTACCCTGAACAGCCTGGACCAAAAGGCCCCACATGCCTCTCCTTTTATTTTTCTCTGTGAACAAAACATTCAGATTAACACTATCGTCTGCAGAAATAGCAGTACCAAATAAGGTATCTCATTCTTTCATGACTTGCTATCTATCATTCCTTTCCTTTATGGAGATGTAAGAAGAACCTAATCCATTAAAATACATTAGACTAACATAAGCAAGTAAAAGTTATCTATGCTGTGCTATTAGAATAATTTCTTTTTGAATGCTCTATTGATTTCTCTGGCCATGAGTGGAAAAAAGTTGCATTGGAGGTAGAGTGCTTGACCACATAAGTGCCTTACCTTATTCTCAGATAGTGGTGTAGGTGATACTGTGTAAACAAGATAGCTATTTGGCTCATTAAAATGGGTTATCGCAAAATCCATAATTTATCATTTTTACACCATATTAGAGGCTGTACAGCTATGCAGTAAGAAACTGTTGTGAAAAATCTTAGAATGTGAACAAAAAGAAAGAAAATTTGTGAAAGAGAAAACATTCTTATGCCTATTACACAGGTAGAAAACAGAAAAATACAGCTTTTATCACTTGAACACCTGATCCAAAAGATTACACTTTTCCTTGGCTATATCTCCTTCAGTGACCTGATTCATTTGCTGTGGAAATTGGACAGGACACTTGTCTCTGACTGTCTGTTTTCTGCTAGCTTCACCACTTCTGTTAGCTAGTTGGTCTTTGGTAAGTGAATTTTGACCTCCAGGGCCCTGTGAAATACAAAGCAAACTGGAACCATGACTGACACCCTGTCGCCTAGTGGTAATTCTTCTTGATTTGCAAAACAACTTGATAAAAATGGCCTCTGTCTAGATGTGGGATTTTTTTATATTGTAGTGACTTGGTATGAGTTCTGAACTGTCTCACCAAGTAACCACCAAACTTGAGCGGAACTTTTTTGGTCAATTTGTCTCTTGGATTTCTTGTTTTACACAGAATTCCTCATTTATTTTTTCCTGCATTATGAATTATTTTCTCCATAGATACCTTTTTCTATCACAGCATGTTTATTTAACCTTCCTCAGTATGAACACTGACTAGTAGTTTTCCCCCTCCTTGATGTTACCTCAGTGATTTGCAAAGATTTCTCCAGCTATTTTTTTAGTTGTTTCTGGCAGGATGGCTATCTGTGTCTTAAACTTGAAAAATAAAAATTTTGTGCTTAAGGTGCTATGGAAAAAAATGAACAGTTAGATATTGTTTCATAATCCATATGTAAATTTGATTCTATTTTGATCATTTTTTTAATCTGTTTTTCTTTGTCAATATTTATAACTTTTCTTAACAGTGGTCTACTGAATCCTTTTACAAGAAACTGTATCCATACCCAGAAAAAGGCTCTGAACAACATTGCCAATAGATTTTCTGCCTTGGTCATTCCCTAATAATCACTTGTTGTTTTACCACCCTTGCTGCTCAAACCTTCTAGTTAGCTTGCAATCATTTCATTGTTATTTCCTACACTTTGTCATAGTTATCTACTTCAGTTTGGAGTTCTCATCCTCTGATTTTTTTTCAAGGAGGGAACACATTATCCATTTTCACTAGCATTTGTGTTTGGAACATATACTAAGAATCCTATTTAAACACTTCTTTTCCTCTTGAGAGGAAACCAGTCTTAACCTCAACAATATTCCTGACTGATCCTTTATGCATCATGGCAACCTTTATCTCCCCATGTTCTCAGAAGGGAAATTAGCATCAGCACTGATTTCCCCTAGCTTATGATCAGGTGGCAGTCTTGTCCTTTTAGCTTTTAATTATTATTTGCAACCTTGTGACCATACGATGTCTCTATCAATTATGAATATGATGAAAACATTAAGTCAGAAGCACTGAATGATGGTGCAGTGTTGGTTTCTAAAATGTAAAATTGCCTAAAATAATGAGTCTGAGATTTTAATTCTTTCAGTCATCTCAGGCAGGTTAGGTCAGGAGTCTAAAGACAGCAAAAGTATTAACACTGTCAAGATTACTACCCCTGCAAAATAGTCTGCCTTAGTATACATCTGATTAAATGAGAAGCACTGTTCCTTGTCCCAGAATCCCAGGCTGACAGCATCAATCTTACAGTTGTGTTAGAGGATGCTTTTGTGTGGAATTCTGTGTCATCACGGATGCTTTTGTGTGGAATTCTGTGTCATCACAGACACCCTGTCAATATTAATGTCCTTGTATGGAAAGTTGCTAGTGTACAATGGCAGGAATGTGACTAATGAAATTTTTTCTTGCTAGGGTATCAATAATCATTTTTGCCCTCTCCTCCTCCCCTCCCCCCCCCTCCCCTCCCCCATTGCAACTGCTAGCTCAACCAGCCAGACTATTTAACTCCTACACCAATGACACCTTTTATTGCCTTTGTATCTTGAGCACGTATATGCCCGCAGTCATCCAAAAATTTGGTCCATACTGTGTGATGAGATCAAAGGTATAATAAGCCGCAAATCTAGACACTTACTTAAATGTACATTTCAAATTTGACTGAAATACACAGTGAAAGCGAGATCCAACATTTTTATAAAGTAGTCTTATAACTGTTTTGAACTACAGTATTATATGATTAGTTCTCTGGTAGCTACAGACAAACTTTAAACTGGACACAAAAGAAATTTTCCTCTTTTTTTAGATGGGCATTTAATTTCAGCTTCACAAAGACCAGGTTTGGCACGTGAAGCCTGATTCATTCACAGCGCTTTCATGTTGTCGCAACTTGTAGAGCATCAGGTTGGTCAAGACGTTAGAATGCTAAAATTGTCATTTCCATTTTTCCGCATTTCATTTTAAATTCTTTTTAATGGTGTGGTTACACTGGCCACAGCATAAATAAGAAAACAATATTTGCATTTAGAATGCTGTAAACTACTGTATTCTTTTGGGTATACTTACAAAGGTACCATATACCCATTCGTATAAATCAAGATAAGAATACTGAAAGCAAAGCAATTTGATTAGGTACTAAATTCAAAATGTTACAAGAATGTGGTCTAACAGCCACTAGGAACTTAAGTCAGGCTACTTATACAGCACTGTCTATAGTGGAAAATTAAAATGACAGGTTTAAGAGAGAAAGACAATCTTGTTCTTATTCAGCTTCAGGGTTCCTGCCAGTTTTTCTCTTATGAGGTGTAATGTAATATTACATACACATCTACTATAAACAGTGAGACTTTTACAGATATGTCAAAAGGATACCATTTGATGTGAAATAAAATAAATTACAACCTTGTAAAAGTTCTATAATTTATTCTTATAGGCATTTTCCTCTGAGAGACATGGAGCAAAAAGTAAAGCCTGTATATTTTACCTAGTGTATAATCAAGGTAATAAACTATAGTTTTCAATTATGGGAGATAAAAATTCTGCCCTTAGCTAAACTAATAAACAGTGTCATTAAAGCTTATACAATTTTAATTAATTAATATCTAAAGTTTTTAGAGCATTTCATTTCTGGTTAATAGATCTTAGTGACATATATATGAGTACGCAACTTTCCTCTTCCTCTTTTCCTCTAGGTTACTTTCACCTTCTTTGGATCTCAAAGTTGCTGTAAAAAGTTACTCTTCTTTTTCCCCTTCTTTCTCATCTGACTCAATCATTACTTGATTTTCTTACAATTATGAAGAAATTCCACTTGAGGCTACAATAGATGTTTGCAGACTTGCTCTAAAACAACAGAGCCTCCTCCCATCTCCTTCTGATAATGACATCAAAAAAACATTTATGGTTTAGAGATACTTGGCGAGTAACTGCATTCCTTTCCTATCAAGTTTTACGGCTTTTATACAGCCAGCATAGCCCATTTAATCTCATACTCATTCTATACATACTTTTTTTACTGGTATTTTCCTGCATACCCTCTTATAATTAGGAACTAGGCCCCTGAGGGCCCAATTAGCCAACATGTGAATGTAATTATAACCCTTGAAATGTTTTTTTCCATGTGTGTCTGTGATATGACTTTGACCATGCATAATGTGAACCTACTCTCAAGGAAAGTTAATCCCCTAATCATTCGTAGAGAGAGCTTTTCTCAGATTTATAGGAGGAATACAAATGCTTATAGAATAATCATACTCTGAATAGTGTAGTAAATATGTAGTGCTCCTGTGGCAGTATTGAAGAAATAATCCAAGTCTCTGAGTTCTTTAGTACCTCTCTATTTCCATTGAATTGTAACTTCTGTGACCCTGCTAATGTGTCAATAATACCTGGATTTACTTTACTTCTGGGATTTTAAAACTTTATTTAAATATTTGAGATTTAACCTACACATTATTTCAATGCTTCTCTGAGACAAGGGGTTACAGAAACTCCCATTCTCAGGCTCTAGAATGTGGGGAAAGTCAAGTCCAATTTTTTGAAAAGCTATTCCAAATATTTTCTGAAGTCTGTTTTCTTAACATTTTTGTCACACTCTCTGAATTAATGGTGACAAATCTCCCAAGCATCTGGATATTTTTATTTTGCTTCCCATGACTGGGTAAAACCTTTATTGGGAAACTTTTCATATTTTTTAAGGACTGTTACTGAAATGAATAGTAAACATTAACTTGCATGGACAAGCAAGTCTGATACAGAATTAGAAGTCTTCTAGGCTAATACCTAGTTTTTTTATGCTGGCTTCCTTACTACATATCTGCAAGATATAAAACCCCATAAGAAAATAAATCTCTTCAACATTAATATCTAGCAGTATGTTGGTAATGTCCTTATTGGGTTTGACTTGGTTAGGAAAAAAGCCATGTATCAGCTGAAAAGAGAAATGACAATTTTTCTTTGGAAAGATGTTTATCTCTGAATAAAAATCTTGTACAAAATATGTATGGAAAACCAAATAAACCAAACTCATGAGAATATATCGAAGCTAACAATCTTATGTTGACAGCTTAATTGTCAAAAAGGCCTATTATTGGGTCTTTCCTTTCTGTAGGGTTTGGGGTTTTTTTACTTCATCTCTAAGGACATTTAATCATAAACTTACAAACAAGTCCCAGAAATATGTGGCTGTTTAAATTGACTCCTTTGAGATGTAACAGACTGGCATTATGGGAGAGACTTGGCGTATCAAAACTACTTATGGTTGGCACCTTCCATTTTCATTAAAAATGAAGCACTACAGCAGATGGGTTTCGAAGATATTTTTAAGATTTACGTGCCAGCCCATGGGAGGGCTCCAGTGCAAACAGTTCCTTTACAGAGAGTCAGAGCATGCTAGGTCAGGGGAGGGGACCAGGCAGCCTGTTTGTCACACATTAGGATCCTTTCATGCATTTGGTGTTGTTAAATTTCATTCTGCCTGTACAAACAAGTCATTTTAATAGGGGAAGCTTACATCTCTCAAGTGCTTGTCTTGTACCAAATGTAGAGTTTAAAGACATAATAAAATAAAATGCACTGAAATAAACAACACTCTACAAATAAGGTTTTTAGTCATGTCACATCCTGGCTGCAAATGGCACGTCTGGTCTCAGGATTAATTTCTCAGTTTGGGTCTATGCTGAAGCCACTGAACAGGATGGGAATAGTGCCACTGACTTCAGTTGGTGTTAGAAAAATCAGTCCCCTCAGTGATGAGAACTTCTTTTTAAGGCAGTCATGTGCATGTCATAATATATAAACAAGGCAAGTATAGAGTCATTTAAGAATAAATTGCATCTAAAACTACATGGAAAAGGCACAGTCCTTTTTTAATTTCTCTTTATGTTACTATCTAAAGAAGTTGGTTTTTTCCTTGATTTAAGTCAATTAATGATTTATACGAACTACAATCCTTCAGTATTTAAATACTAAGGCTATCAGGAATCCTTGAAGAGTTTAAAAACGTCAGCAATTTTGACTGTTAGTTCTATGAGTTCTGTTAAGCTTTCACATTAAATACTTACCAGACTGCTGCAACAGGCTGAATCTGCTTGCTGTCTTCGAGGTCTGACAAAAAACCTCCAGTGTCACACCAGTGCATCTCCAAACATCCTCTTTGCTCATCTCTGATGGTATGAGCCTTCTGCTTTACCACTTAAACTTTCACATTCAATTGGTCTTTGCATAGAGTTTCTGAGAAAATCATTGGTCTTCACCATGTATCTGGATGTAAGTCTCAAAAAAGAAAACAAATCAGCCATTTTCTGATCATTCAGGGATATTCTTTGGGACTTCATGGACATAAAACCATTTTGTGCATCTTAGCCTGCTTTTTGAACCTTGCAGGTTTTAATTTCTGACCCTTGTTCCACATCTAACCAACATCCCTCTGTCCTGCTGTGAAAGCAGAATTATAATTTCCCCTCTACCTTCCCAAAATTCTGAATCCTGCCACAAGTCTCTTTCGCATAGTTTTCAGAGTTATCTCTTTCCTTACCGAAACTTCCAGGCTATTTTTTTCTGCCTGTGGAAACTGGAGTGGGGAAAGACACCAACCTCTTGCAGACAGGCATGAGAAAATTAGCTCTCCTGAGGTGGATACCTTTTCTCCAAAGCTGTTTCAGTCTCTACAGTCTTCTATTAAGATTTAGTAGCAGATCCGTGCTCATAACTATGAGGGTTTCTAGGAGCCTTGTCTGTAAGGTCAAATACCTCGTTGCACATACAGAAATACTGTAATGTTCTAACTCTCTGTCATTAGTTCATTAATTATATATAAGTTCCCTAAGTTACGACAAATATCAACTGTGCTACTGACAGGGGCTTTTTGTGCTGCAGGACAAGACTATTAAGAAATGAATAGAAAACAGTATCATGTACTATCTTGCTGGTCATTAGATCTTCATGATATTAGGCTGCCTGTAAATGAGAGACTGTATGACCTAGTATAAACAGTTGATATCTTTTTAGTTTACTAAGCTGATCAGAAAGAGCATTTGTAGCTAGGAAGATTCTTAGCTACTGGTCATAGATCAAAAATGTTCTCTTATGTTTGCTGTCCTTTTTAAAATTATCTTACATTTCCTTTGTTCTCAGGGTGTTTTAGGGTAGCCCTGTTCATTAAACAGAGCCATACAATGTTAAGTGCTATAAAACATGTTGCAAAAAAAGCTGGAGTATTTACAAAACGCTTGTAATCTAAATATGCCTGGGAATCACTTACTGGAAGATAATAACAATAGTCATGACACAGTTTGGCTCTGATAGTGACCATTTGTGCTACCAACCTTAATTACATCTGAGTCAGTGATGCCAATAAAGCAAAGATCCTGCCTCAATTTTTTTAAAAAAAACACATGACTATTTCAGTTAACTTAAAACCAAACCAAACCAAAACAAAACCTAGGGCCCCAAGTTCTTTTAAATCATTATGACACAGAGCCACTTCCAGATCTTGTTTGGGATTTTCTCACAGTGGCCTGCTATAGTACACCTCCTGTGGTATTTGGTGATCACTAGCAATTTTGCTTCCTGTTTGTAAAATTACAGGTTTCTTCACTTGGCTGCTAAAGAGCTTGTTTGTATCTCTGTGTGTTCTCCTCACATTATGCAGTTGGACCAGCAGCAATAACTGTAGCAACAATGTGTCTATCAAGAACTAAAGCATCAGCAGAAAAAGCAACAACAAAAGCCATGATTATTCATCATAATTGTCATCATTAGCAGAAACATAAGATCCAGAATGAATTCCTACAGGACTCATTTGTTCTAAATAGCCAGTGTTTTGGATGGACAGTGTGTTGTTTTTGTAAGGCTTCCTCATGCACTTAGAGGAAGCAAAATGAATCTGTTTTGGGGAGGGAGGTTGCTGAGCTTTATTGAGGGGTGTTTCTTGTTGTTTTAAGATAGAATAGGTATTTGTATCCTTTTTATCCAAGAGGTCATTGTTTCTCCATGCAAAAAAAATAAGTATAAACTGGTACTTGTATAATAACAGTTTTGCGTAATAAAATGCTAATTTTAGGGAATGGAACATTAATTTGTTGACACTGAACTTTAAGTTACTTACATAATGAGTGGAGAAAAGTAGGATCCTGAGTGCCTTGAATCACTGTCTAGGGAAGCCATTCTGTCTCCTTTGGCTGTGAAGAGATCTTCACTCTGTTAGATGTTATTAATAATAGCAGAAGTGTCCCCCTTTGCATTAATGAAGTTTTAGCTACGCATGCAAGGACAAATTTTATGGGTGAAACTGTATCAACAACATACATAGATTGTAGTGCAAGAATAAGGCTCAGCATACTAAGTTCTAGGGTACAGTAAGACAAAACAAAAGAAGAAAAATGTCAATAGAGCTGAAAAATCTGCAACACTGACATTAAAGGGGAAAAATAACATCATAATTAAGGTTTCAGTTGCACAAAAGGTAGAATAGTAAGGAACGAAAAGTCTCTGAAGATTTACTTCTAATCATTAAACACCTATATTACTAAGGTTAAAGTGTAGTGAACAAGCAAATAGGCTTTTCTGTGTGAATTAAGTAAAGGATTCTCCCCTAGACTGCTGGATTGCAACAGTCCTTAAAACACAGATGAAATATACAGCAGTTGCCAGGGAAGAACCTGACTGGAAAAGAGAAACCCATGCTGAGATTCATGTTGCTGCTACTGGCTCAGCTGTCTCTGCACTACATTGCAAGTGCTACAAAGCAGCCTCTGTTCATTGGAGTTTGGCTTTTTCTGACATGGCGTTTCTTTGTTCTTATTTTAAGTAAGAGACGGGTTTTATATTCGAGCTGACTTTGACTTAGAACATGGCCAATTCTCATTCCTCCCAAAGGACTGCATTGTTTGCCTAGAGGTTTTACTTCCAATCTGAAAATTCATAGAAACACAAAACCTACAAATATTTGCTGCTGCAAATATACTGTGGAGTCTCACAAAGTTCTGTTGGGAGTTAACATGGTCCTGTCTGTGGTTAAAATAAAAAAATACCGAACTTAACTGGAGACCAAGAATCAAGCCACTGTCCTTTCTACTGCAGAGAAAGGGTTTGTAGTGCATTAATCCCAGGGTGTGCATGCATAACATTTGAAGTTGTTAAAGCATTACCATTAACATTTTAATTACTGATGAATACTTATGATCTATAAATATTTATTAAACTAGGTTCATGTGTTTTCAGTGTTCTGTGTTCTCACTGGGCCACAGCTTGACCAAAGGGACCTAGTGAACAAGTGTTTCCCAGGTGTGAATACTATTCTTTGTTCAAAGAGGGCAGAATTTTAAGTGCTACATGTCTCATGCCTATAGGGTCATGCCATCACACTCTTCCAGATAAGTACTTTGGAATCAAAGACAAATTACCTCACAAGGAACATTTTGGAGGAGTAGTTTAAAATTCTTTCTAAGGAAAAGAATCATATCTGATAAATCCTATCAGCTTCCTTAATATTAGCTGCTCTTGGAATTTAAAATGGAACAATTTATCAGCCTCCTAACAGTGTGAATCACTAAGTACCTTATGTGATCCTATTTACACACTTTTCAAAGAATGACAGTTGAAAAAGACTTTCATCTATTCTAACACATTATATAAAGTTAAATATTTGGGAAAAAAACCAAACACAAGCAATTGAGTGTTCTCAAGCTCTAATATCTGAATACTAGAGAGACTTCAGTTGTTGAAAGTGTGGAGAATAAGGAACATGAAGGAAGTGTGTTCAGAAATCATGAAAAACATAGTGAACACTGGTCAGTTGTGCTTTCTTCCATGGCCAAATATTTTACTAGAGTAAGGGGACCTTTCCTGAAATAAGTTCACAGTAAAGTTAGAACTGATATTTTTTACATGAGGTACAATCACTGTAGAAGTAGCATCTATTGCTTTAGCTAGTTTCATAGAATTTCAAAGTGTTTTGATGGCTGGATGAATTTACATAGCATAGACAGTTGTACTGAAATAAGCAAGTAATATAAATGGATGTCAGAAAAAAAATTAACCACGTTACAGTTTATTTAGATGCCAGCTTATACAATCAGACATGGATACTCATTTTAAACAACTACATTTTAGTTATCTAACATGAAGTAAAGTGGTCTTTCACTTTACTATATGTTGACCTAACCCAGTCATGGTTTCACACAGTACAGCTTTATAAACAGCCTTTATTGTCATGTTTTTAGTGTCTTTCATTTCATGTGTCTGAACATGCCATCAGCATTCACTGTCTTTAGTAATGTATAGGTTCTCTACTCTATACATACAGGTAAAAATTGAGGTGCAAAAAATTACTAGCTTTTTAATGTGTATTTCATATTCAAATGCTCTTTTATACTGTTCCTTAAATATGTTAAAACAGTGTTAAAAACTCTAAGTTTGCAGAGAAAATTATCCTTAGAAAATGCAAAATTAAGTAGTACTTGAGAACTGTATTTCCAGTGAGATCCCAACTATGAGCATACACAAACAGTGATAAGTGGTATCAATCACTTTTAGCATTATAGCAATTTCTCTTCTGCTCCCTTTCTTTTCATTTAACTGGCTCATAAAATAGTACCAAACGTTGAAATAGGCACACTGTTGAGGTCAAATGCTCCTTTTTTACATTTGTATGCCAAAAAATCTGAAAAATGCCCCTTCAAACACAGGGATTGTATCCATTAAAAGCTCCTGTTTGCCCTAAATAGTTCTGGAATTATACCACAGAGATGTAAGTGGGTTGAGTGAAATGAAATGAAATGAGTTATTATGATCAGTCATGTTTCATATGGTAGTGGCCCAGTAGCAACTATTGCGGTAGATGAGAGAGAGGAGCAAATGCTTTTCCTAAGCTGCTTATAATCTAAATGGATGAGATGGAAAATATGGGTGAGGGAGAAGATTTAGTACAAATGAGTGAACACAGAGATGGTAGGAAGTGGATACAATTTGTTAAATGTTTTTATACTAAAAGAAATTAAGGATTTACCAGGAGGGGATCAAATGAAAAGAACATGCAAGAAAAGTGAGGGGGCTCTGTAAGGGTGAGGGAGGAGCAGGGAAAATGGAAGACGGAGGCAGCGTGGCAGGGATCTGAAGCAAAGGGACTGTAAGGAGACTTCTTGCAGTTATTCGTATTTGCCTGAGTCCATCCAGCTACTTTTTCTCATTTGGGCTTTTGTCTAAAGCTGTAGGGAGAAAGTGGTAAAAGGCGCAGTGACTGAGGGAGGCATCACCTGGGTTCTAGTCAAAAGGGGGATTCTTTGGAATGGTGTCAGCCACAGGCAGTGGGGGGAAAAAGAGTCTTACAGAAACACTGATATGTGTTCGTTAAGTGGTCTGCATACACAATCTATAAATGTGGCTCAGCTGTCTCTTCAGGATAGTCCAGGCACTTTTCATTGGGGAAGCTTAAGTGGCTGCAAAATATATGCATCAGAAATTTTGGAGATCTCTTAGCTAACGCCCAATAATGTTTTACTTTCAGAAGCTGAAAAAGAAACATAAATAATAAATAATATAGTGATCTATCCATGGGTATTTGACTAGAAAGTAGATTAAAATCTTAAAATACTGCTGAAGTTATCAGGGCAAAAGAGAGTCAAATGTAAGGGCTGAAACCAATCAAAGCTTTCAGTGTCAGGCGGCAGTATTTTCTCCGGAGCTAATCTATGCATGTTGCATTTATCATCTAAACAGCTCTAGTACTACAACCGGTGATGATATTATATCGCCAAAAGAAAGGAGGAAAAAAACCTTAGAGAAGATCATTTATCTGCCTTCTCCCTTATCCTTTTCTGCTTGGAATGCCATTTACATTTAGCTCACATTTTAAAAGAAAGAGAAAGCCAAAAGGGGACAAGGTTCCAAATTTGACATCCGTCTTTCTCTCCCCTCTTTCTTTCTCTTTGTTTTCTGCAACACTGTTTTAATTTTAGAAAGAAATTCTAAATTGACATTTAAATGGTGGCAGGGCAATTCTCATTCTCTGCCTTGTGAAACGGTCTCTGAAATGTACAATTATGCTGTCATCTTTAGCACTCCACATTGGACAGAGTTTAATTATTAATGTGTTTCCCTCAGAGAATGACTCGATCATGTCACAACTCTAGACAAATACAGCTAATGCAAAATCATAAAATATTCACTTGAATACTGCTGAACTGACAGGAAATTAATTCTATGAACACTTTTGATATTACCAGAAAATTAGTTTCAAACGCATAAGACTGAAATAAATGTGTTCATAATTTGCTCAAGGGTAACGCTCATCTTGCAATCAGTTGGTGTCTTTTTATAAATGTTACAAGTATTCAACATGGCTTTATGATAAAGAGGACAGCTAATGTAATGTATTATTTGTAGACAATATTTCCCTTGTAAACAGCAGGGAGTGAAGAATTGCTCTCTCAGAAATATTTAAACTCTAGAAATATTCTGCAATTGATCATTTTGTGGTACCAAAAATACACCTATTTTTGAGCAGTCCCAGGAGGGAGCAGGAGCTCAGGAATTTTGTAATAATGACATGATAGTCTTTCACATCTAAATTATTGGGTTGAGTTTTATTAGCCAGATTGGAAGTGACTGAAAGTCATTACCACTCTGAAAGTTGCAACCTACATAGTCGCAGGCTCTCCTTACTGGCAAATGTCTTTGTAGCAAACGTCACTATCATAGTGTAGTCTCCAGCTGGATGAATAAAAATGCAGATGAATTGTGACAACTTCCATGAACAGAAACAGCAAGTTCAGTTGTTGTTACTTGTGGCATATCATTTACCAGAATTTGGAGAGGCTGAAACCTAAAGAAAAACATTTCCAACAAAAATAATTCTGGTCTAAAATGTCAACGTCTGTGCATTAAATGCCTTCACCATTTTCTATGTGTCTGTTTTTTAATGTTTGTTTCTGGTCTGGCTTTCCATCTGATTAATCATCCTGACTGATGGCATGTGTGAAAACACGGGCAATGGGTTATTGTCAGGAGTGGGCAAATGCTTGAGTGGACTACTTGTTACTAAACCATGGCCAGAGATTTTATCTCTTAGGCTATTTGGCAGATAATCCTGCCAAGGATCCTACAGGGCCTGGCTCAGGAGTCAGTTTCAACCAGGAAAAAAGTATTTGGAATAAATATTATTCACAATGAATAATTTAACAGCTCTCATGGGCACCTTTGGAAAGTTTCCTCAGAGAGGCCTCGGATTAAATCACCATGGAGACTAAATTGTTTTTCAGGGCTAATCCTGCATTCCTTTTTGCACCACTGACCAAGGTTATGCAAAATGTGGAGGATGAATATAGTGGAGCTGCGTTAACTGGCAGAGCTGGTATTATGACTAACAACAGTGCAAGGACCATTCCAACTCCAGTCTGCTGTTCTTAGAGTATACGGGGTAACGTACCTTACCAAAATATTAAAGAGGAGATGTTCACAAGGGTATGAAAGAGGTTGTCAAGTCAATCGCTTCAGTATTTCATAGGCAGAGGCAGAGGGGTAGTTTCTGTCTGCTGTTTTGAAGAGCTACAGCAGAGGACAGGGTAGGGAGGACTGATTCCCAATGATGTCATGTTCTACCAACAGAAAGCCCAAGTATCTATTTATCCATGTTTCTGGAAGACATTTCAATGCAGAAAAAGAGGTATCTTCAATTTTCCAAAGCAGTTCATCTGGAAATTCCCCAAACACTACATCTATGTACAAGACAAGGTCTTTTTACATTTTGGCTGCAGCATTTGAAACTGGAGACTAAAAAAAAAATATCCTCAGAACATCTTTTCTGCTCTGTCTGAATGGCTGCGTAATAAATACAGCATTAAAATATGCAGTGTCATTAATGAACACCAGTGGATTGCACAGTTTAACTGCTTAAACTTTTTATTAAAAATTAGAGGAAATGAGAGTATTCATTATGCTACAATGCTGCTTCCTATCATGACAAATAGGACTAGTTCTTAGAATTAAGATGTCTCTATAATAGGGAAATTACAGTACAGTACTGAGGGTATTTGTACTACATGAGAAGAAAAAATCCAGCAGATTAGATGATAATAAAGAAGGCAGACAAGAGACAATAACTATCTCCAGCTGTAATTTGGTTTACTAGGTGTTTCAGTTGAAGCTGTCATAAAGTAAAAGTAAAAATGCACACATCATGTGAAAACAGTAAGTTTACATGCTAAAACACACTCCAAACAAATACTAACTTCTCTTGAGTTTGATTTTTCTGTTTCCAGATAAGCGTTTTTTGTCTAATACCATGTCTGTGCAGCATATGCTGGCACTTTCAGTTAGCAGCTCTCAAATGAGGTATCAATAAATAGGAGCTTGGATACTGGGCCACACTTGATTCCATAGAAGTAGTAAATTATTAAGCATCAGTCTAGGGATGTCAGTGAGAGACTGGCTACATAAGAACATTGAAAGTAATTACACACAATTAATTCTGTAGAAATTTGAATTAGAGAGAGTAAACAAAACAAAACAAAACAAACAAACAAACCAAATCAAGCAAACCTCTTCCTTTGAAAAGGAAAAAAAAACCCTCAAATGGCTGCTTTGCTCTATGTTTGAAGCAAAGCCTTTGTAAAAGGAGAAGAGATGATATCTGAAGGTGAATATACCGGGCAACAGGTAATAAAGGAATAAGCTCCTATCCACCAGACTAGAAAAACAGCCTTTTATTAACTTCAGCCATCACTGATTCATCGCCACAACCTCACAGCCAAGTGAGTATGGATTTCTAGGCAAAGGAATATATAGATGGAACCAGTATCCCAGTCTTCATGTTCTTGAGGCTTCATAGTTGAATGCGTTTGTCACTTTACTCATTTTATACCTCCAAAATATTCCTCAAATGTTTAAATTATTTAATGCTAAGAATGGGTTTCACTAAGAAGTGGGGAAAATTTCAAGTTTACTATTTCATAAAGTTCTGGGTGGAGATTTTTTTCCACCAGACAGTATCTAATTTTCAATGAGTAAACTCAGTATTATAAAACATACAAGTTCAAGAGATTAAATTTGAAAATTATATGTTATATTCAGCATACAGTCTCAGTGATAGAAATGCTTGAAGTAATTTTAAGCTATTCTTTTGTTCCCATTTCATCTAAGTTTATGAAATTAAATGCATATCACAATTCTGCTTAAAGAAAAGAAGAAATTAGTCATTTTGAAAACTTCCTTCAGATTTTGAACAATACTGTATTGAAAGCACAGAGGTTTTAAAATAATTATATGAGGTGAAAGAAGAAGAAGAAAAAAAAGAATCACTGGTTAGGATTGTATTTAGCTGTCTCTAGGGAGACAGAAACCTTGAGTGGGATGAATTGTAATGTTGCCATCTACTTCAGATTGGCTGCTCCTGGTAGAGACAGTGTTTCTAATTTCAATTTACTACAAATCTTGAAACCTTATTCTGTAATTCCTGGGACTTTCAAATTTATAGAAAACACTACTACTCATGTAAAATTCTTCTATATTGTAATAGGAATGCACATATTAGAGTGCAGATACCTTCCTAGCGAAAATGAGGTTTGTGTCTTAGCATGAACAGATAATATGTATGTAACCTATGCCTCCTACAAATGAAAGTCTCAGGACCTTGATGTTTGCTTTTTCATTGCTTTACTTCCCTCCCTTATCATTGCTATGCCCACCCACTCCCCCCTCCCTCCCCCCCCCAGCTCTTTTCAGATCTTGTTTTCTTTTAACCTCTTTGGATTTCACTGAGAATAAACTTACCAGAAGAAATGAGAGGAAGCTGTGAATCACTCCGCCAAGAAGGAAAAAAAGAAGTTTCGATGTGGCCACTTTGAGTTGCACTGGCATCTCCAGATATGTATTAGCCGAGGCTATGGAAGTTTTGACCTGGTCTTCTGCAACATCTCACCAGTCTGCCCTGCTAGAGGGGCTTAAAAGCATCAGCTGGAAACTAGCTGGAAAGTAGCATTTTGGGCAAATCATGTTCTGTGGCTGTGATGTAAGATGGTATATTTTGAAAATAGGAAACAGCGTATCATAAAACTATTACCAGAACTAAACATTCAAACCAGCTTATTATTAATTTAATTGGGAATCCCAGACAAACCCTTCCACTCTCTTAGACAAATGAATAAGCCTGTTTATGAGCTTTCTAACAAGTTCATTTAGCAGATTCTTACTATATGCACTTGCTAACTTCATTTCTCATTGATAAGGTCTGCATAAACATCCTTCCAAGTGATGCTTTTAATTACTTTTATTTGTTCAGAGTCTGCATGCTACAAAATCAGTGCTGGGTGGCTTGTATTAGTGGCTCGTGATGCACTGAGGATGTATCTGAACAGCAGAAATGCCTTGGCCCTACCATGATTTGGCCAGGGCAAGATGCTGCAGATCTAAGGATGATGGGCTGTGCAGCTGCTCCTCATCATGCTGCACCGCCTCAGAAATGCCAGCCTTTCTACCCTTCTCTCTCTCAATAAATGCAACCCAAGCTGAAGCCTAAATTGGCCACTCAAACCAATATTACATGGAGACTTTCAGAAAAAAAAAGAAAAAGAAAAAAAAAAAAAAAAAAAGAAAAGAAGAAGGTGTTTTATGGAAAGAGGCTTTAATTCCTTAGCCCAGTTCTGTTTACTCATTTCCCTACTGTCTTCTGTCACCTTTTGGCAATTTTCTCTTACGGTAGCATGAGTTTGTGGTCTGCTCATCAATTTCACTGCACAGTTTAAAAATCCATGAAGCAAAAATAAAATCTTTACAGATTACTGAGGAAAAATGCCAGTGTCTGCTGGAGTCCTCTGACATCAGAACCAGATGGGACTTCAGCATAACAGTTTCAGCAGAGGACTAAGGAAGGCATGACATCAGTAACATTAGTGGAACAGTCATTAAAGGGTTTGTTTCCATGTAAGTGACATGCCATAATTTTAAAACACCACCCAAATGTGGGATTTTAATAGACCAAAGGAAGTTTTTTTATTTGGGAAAAAAATTTACTCGTTTCAACAGTATTTTTTCATAGGATTCTCACTTATACCACCCAACTGCATCTGTAGATTGCTGTGCTCATAACAGTAAAATCTATTAGTACTGTGAGCATTTATTTTGCAGCACATTCCTATTGTTTATGGCACACGATTTCATAACGTGCAGTTTTGTGGAGAATGAAAAAACCTAAGACCTCCTCCAGAAAGGCTGGCCCTGAACAGCTGAATGTGCTGCTTTTAATACAGTTTGGGTTTTTTCTTTTTTCCCCTAGTGTTTTTACAGAGTAACTTAAATTGATTACTTGCAAATATAAGGAGAACGTTCCCATCCTGATCTTTCATTTTTAACACAGGAGAAAACTATAGGAAAGAGTAACAAAAAGAAGGGTCTACATAGAAAATTGTGATTATGTATGTACATATTTCTCCTTATAATGGCTGCATCTGAACAAAAAAGACCTGTCTTCAACTGGTAGAAATCTCTATTGCCTTATTATAGGGCCAGCTGGGAATATTTTGACAGAACATTTTATCAGAGATTATAAAATGCCAATGCGTCCAAGAAAAATGTTTTACAGAAACCTGACAAATTCAACAATTTTATTTCAGGAAGAAAAAGACATTCTGTTAAGGTCAGAAAATTTTGTTTTGACACTTTCAAACTGAAATGTTTGGCAAGTTTTTCTAACGATTTTCATTTGAAAATTTGTTTTGTATTGAAGCTCAGCCTTCAAATCAGTGTAAAAAGAGAACAAAAAATTGTTTCAGGGGAAGTTTTGAAAGAATCATCATTATGCTCAGTATGGCACGTGATGAAAACCACTAAACTTCTAGATAGACATTTGCTTCTTGGGGAATTCCATATCAACTTCAAAGTACCTGGATTAATATTGCTGAAGATTTAATTCTCCTAAGGCTTCCTTTATACCAAAGAGAGAGAATTTCCTGTATCGCTAGGGAGCAGTAAATAGGTAACTGCCAGAAAAGCTGCTAATTATGATTGCTACAAAGATGGGTGTATGTGTGGACCCATGTGTGTGTAAATGTAATTCTACAGCAGATCAACATTTTCTGTTGAACTTTAAGAGTGGAAATTGCCTTTGAATGCCTTAGTGTAAGGAAAATTTGAGAGGGTGGGTAATACTGACCCTCTTTTGGCTACAACTTAAACCTTCTATTAGGAAGAAAGATTTGATTTCACTGGTTTGTTAAAGCTTAATAGGGTGGAATGTTATGCCAAAGTCTCGATTTTAATGGGTTATTAATATTGTCAATGCCATCTCACTCACAGAGCAAACGGATAGGAGTCCTCTGTCCAGTGAGTGCACTGCAGCTAACTCTGTCCGAGGAAGCTACAGCAAAAGGACAATTACTTGGAAAGGTGTTCTACAATTCTCAGAGCTGTACTAGACACTAATGTTGCATGCATTTAAAATATTTCCCTCTCTACTCTTCCTGCCCAAAAAGCCTTTGCAATGAATGTGTTGAGAAGGAAATGAGCTGAATATGGCAACAAATGCAGGATGGAACTGATAAAAGCAGAAAGCATGGTTTGTATTAAAGAATGAAATGCTATAAATTCCATTCATGTGTGTTATCTGAAAAGGCAATTTTGCAAGCAGTAAAAAACCAGCACCAAGTATTAAAATATGGCTCCACGATATGATGCTCCCTTCCCTAGACGAGCCTGTTGCTCCTTCCTTTCTACAGTTTCCCCTTTCTTTTGGAACCATTGAGGGGATGAGGGTCATTTTTTTTTGTTACAGAATGAGTTACTTTGTGCTTCCTTTATATAGATTTCCAGACTACACTTTCTGATCCTCTGTCACCTTTTACCTCAAGCCTCCCTTTCACTTTTCACCTCAGCCTGCTGCTTTGCTTTGTGCTTTAGGCCTGTCTCTTTTCTTTCACTCCTCACAGATCTTCCTTCTTTTTTCCTGATGTCACCACCCCTATGTCTCCTAATGCTTTCCCACCTCTTTTAATGCAAACATGCCTGGTTTTGACACACTTGCCATTGCTCCTATCCTCCACATTTGTGATATATGTGTAAAAGACTGTTCTTAATAAATATCATCCATAATAAAAACTCAGTTATATAAAACACTACTTATCTGAAAACATTTTTCTGGCATAACAGTGGAAAACATGTTTCCTGAGTAAATGGGGCAGGAGTTGCACTATTCTTTTCATAGCTGGCATTAAAAACAGAAAAAGCTCTGATTTGGTTAGAAGACAGGCTTTTCACAAGGAAACATTTCAAGTGTCCTGCTTTGGCAACTAAGTTCTTCAGCAAATGCAATTTTCCTTCCAGGAATCTCCAACACTGAAAAGGGAAAAGTTCTACAGTCTGGCTTAGAGTTGCACGGTAGACTACTCTTTTCCCCTTTCCTCCTCCGAAAGGGCTGTATCATCAATGTAAGCATTTAAGAAGTCCCTAGAAGATCTGTCTTGTAAAGAAATGGACCTCAAAAGAAACCCAGTTTCATTCCTGTTAGAGCTACAAATGTAGCAGGATTGAAGTCTGAAGATCTGACAGTTGATAAGAGTTAATATTTTAGTTTCTAGATATTTTGGGTACTGTCCTAGAACATTCAACCAGCTTTGAAAAACAAAAATGGTCTGAAGTTTCTTATTTTATGTAAAACTCAGTTCTGTTTTGGCCTGCAAATCTCATGAAATGTTGCAGGTAGATCTATTCAAATACTTTGGCCACTCAGGAAATATGAGAATTCTGATGTTGCATGAAATCAGAATGCAGGAATAATTAAACATATTCCACATATGTATTTGTTTCAAAATCTAAGTTTGCATTGGGTTAAATCCGGATTTATTAAATTTGAAATTTTATTTTCTTTTATTGGGAAGGAACATACTTTCTGTATTTCCCACTTCTCTTTCCACTTCCTCATGTACACATGCTAATGAAATCATGATATTGTCACCATAATAATACATATCATTTCTCCCAGGAATGCCTACTGTGGATGTCTATATATTTATTAAGAACATACGTATACATATATGTATGTATACAGCTATAGTTACATAAAACTATAGCAATTTGAGACTTACTCCATACTTCAGGTTACCGAACTTTTAATGGCACTATTTTAAAATAAAAGATAATCAGATGGATGGTCCCTGTTAGCTTGTAAGAAAAAAAGAGGCTAACATATCTGTTAAGAATAACAAGTTCCATGATTAATCTATAGATCAATGTTATGTTTGGAGGCAGCCATTAACACATCTTACTATAAAAATATGTGCTGTTCCATAAAACTGCTGGTCTTCACACATTCCTAAAATGATCAAGACTGCAATGAATCGTCCTTTAACTATGGTCTTTGGAGAATTGAGGGTGCTGCAGCAAATTAATAGGCTGTTTTCCCTATTCAAGTATCTGTAGTGAAGTCATTATCTACAGGCTCAAAGTTCCATTGTGTTTAAAATTAAGCAAACTGCAGCTGCTTTGGCAATGAAATTGCAGTAACTATTTTGAAGCATGCAGTGTAAGAGGTTAGGACAGTACATGTGAATGACTGTATATTGAACCACAGATTTAGGCTTCAGCACAAAGCAATAACTACCTTCACTATACCCAGGACATTAGGTCTGAAACACTAGAGCTGTTTCTTATTTAGTAACTTTAAGCAATTACATACTTGTTATACGTCTCATCTAAAATACCAGAAGACACCAGGATGGTGTTAGTGTCCACTAAATGTTACTATATTTTCACGTTTATGGAACCAGACAGTAAGTAGTGCTGTGTGTTGGATTACCTATATCGCTGTTCACTACCTTTGTAGATCTTATAGGAAAACTTCAATAACTCTTAACTCCTGACCTTATGACAGGATCACAGCATGAAGCTCTCTAGCTGTAAGACACTATTTGAATAAATATTCATGCTTACTTTCAAACATAGTTTAAAAACCAGCACTAACTTCCTTAAAAGACAATTTTTGGAGGACAGTAGTCATTGGAAACACTAGTCTACAGACTGACAGAAAGTCATGTTCCAACTTTCTATGGATTTTAGGGGAACTTAGGGCTTCTGTGGCCATCTCAGTAAATGATCTAAATTAATGAAACTAGGTACACCACCGAAATAAAATTTTATTTGAGAAAGTATGTTTTAATTAATTATTTCAATAGCTATAGTTAGTACTGAAATGCATGTTGATTCCTGATTAGGAATATCTGTTGTTGGAGGACATGACACATGACTCAACATAATATAGAGCTGAAACCCTTTGGGACTTACTCCCTCCTTGAACTATCATTTTCAGGATGTTAATATAATAGTTAATCTGATTTCTAATGTAAAATGAACATCAGTTATCATAAATTTATGGTAGATAGCTGCTAAAAAAGTAGCTCATAGTTACACTGTAGGTTAAGGTGGACCTGCATTTGAGAGAGAATAGTTTTACTCTATTCTCTGTCCCTGCACTTGGGTCTGATGATAACCTCAGCCTCCTTATGGAAGTAGTCATTCAAGACTGTGGTGCTAGATTCAGTGCCTATAAATAGCTAACTCTGTCTTCCCAAGGGAGAGAAACGCTGAAGTAATTTGAGAACCCAACCATTTTCCAGCACAAGCACAATTACGAAAGAAAAAGTAGCTGGGGGAAAGGAAACTGATTAATACACTAGTTCATGGAGTAAAATCATAATTACTAGATAAGAAATAACCAGGTTTTCATTGTTCTGTTTTATCCACTAATTTATGATTACTTCAGACAGTATTAGAGAGAATAGCAAATTAAATTGAGAAACAGTGCCTAATGGGTAAAGCAAAGAAGTGTGAGTTATGATACCTAGGAACCCTGCTTGGTTCTGTCATCTCCTTACCACACAACCTTCAGTGAATTATTCAGCCTGTGTTGCCCTACAGAGTTGATGGTATGTATCCATCAGACTTTGTAAAGTGAATATTCTGTCATGAAAGCCACTCCGCACAGGCAAATGCTTGTTTTTTAGATAATAATAATGCCATTTCTTATCTGTTACATCCCTCTGACATTAATGAAACTGACTTTTTTTTCATGTGTTGATGTGAACAAACTCTAAATGGTGCTGTTAATGAGATGGATATATAGATTTACTCGGAGGAAAAATAGGTGAAGTAATAACCATGTTCTGAGCTAAATAACTCCCCCAAAAGGGTTTATTAAGCTGGGTTATGGCTCTTACTATGTTAACAGAAAACTCTATTCAGGTTATTAATGCACTGAAGTAACTGATGGCTGGGATACTTGTAAGAAATAATTGTGTTAAATTATTGTGTAAGGGGGTTATAACTGGAAGAAAATCTTTAAGTGTTTGGATAAAACAAACTGAGATGGCTATATTTGCCTTGCTTAGAGTATAAAGGAGGGTGATTAGTGAATCATAGTGCATGGCTGTACAGAGTGGTTCAGTGTTTTGAAACTACCATACAGCTTTGTCTGTAATTGGGTAGGTTTACTTACCATTGGTTTGGCTGCTCCTAACTCCTTTTGATGCAATAAAATTATGTCATTCTTTGCATATAGACCCGGAGACATTTTTGGTATTGAAATGAACAGTGTTTGATTGACATACTTACACGAATGTTGAGAAAAGAAAAGTCTATCAGAGTACTATGTACATTTTTTTTTACTAAGCGGGCTGCACTTTCCCCCTGATCAGTGGGTGGTTTTTTTGGGATTCCCAGCATCGCGGTCCTACAACTGCATCATGGGGGTGAGGGTGGGAATGGCCAGAGCAACCCTGGCTCTGTATGCAGAGCAGATGCCTATGACACAACTTAGAGAAACGCTGATACTGCTCAAGCTTACCCATTAGGGATAAAGTGACTCCCCCCTGAAGCCAGAGGCTGCCAGAAGCATCCTTTGCCTTTCAACAGACTGCAAGACCATGCCAAGCAAACCTGATCTATGTCTCAATGGGATCTCTACACCATATTCTACATTTAGAACAGGATCCAAAGAAAACACTCCACTTTCTGCGCTGTTTCTTCAGTTCCTGGTGGTCTGAAAAATTCCCTGAATTGTCTGTAAAGTTGCTTACTTCTAACCTTTTTAACAAACTTCTCATTTACTTTCAAGTTTGCTTAGCTATTGTTCTTTCCCCTTTTAGCTCTTTTAACATCCTTCTTCTATTTAAAATGTCACTTCTTTCTTCTGTTGATTTTCAATGGCTAAAATTTCCATATTTTCTCTTTCTACTGCAAATTAATTAACATCTTTTAAAATGACAACATGTCTTCCTGTCCTGCGTGTGTTGCTTATGGATCCTCTTTCTTTTCCTCTGCATGTGTGAGATCTCACTCTTTGACAGTGTCAATCTTTCAAAAGACCCATTCTTTCAAGATCACCTGCTGTAATCGCAACCATAGTCAGACAGTCTCAATAGAAAGCCCTACAGAGAATAGTCCACTTGACCAGAGCCCAGAAACAGTAGATGTCTTATCAGTTTATTACCTCTCTTGTCAGTAGACAAACAATATTTAGGCTTTGGAATGAGACTCAGATTATGAAACATGATATTACTGGCTTACTAGGGTATGACAAACTCCCATTTTCCTTGCCATGAGTTAACAGGCATCAGGCTGAACTTTGTTTTCTTATTTTTTTCACTGATGACCAAGTCAAGGAGAAAACTTTAAGAACAAAACTTAAAAGCAACCACATTCTTTGTCTTGTTTTTTCATATTAAGCGCAAAACTTTTTAAATAATTGGGAGCTGGGAAGCTGAAACATAAATTCTGATAAGGACATTTATGTTCCAAGTTTGTGTTCTCTTGTCTTGTCTTTCCTCTTTTCATTACACAACTTTTTAGTTGCCCTTGCAGTAAGCCTTGCGCTTGTACGTTTAAAGTGACTTTAAACAGAACATATTCAACTTACTGCATAAAATTTTACAACTTACACATTGCCATTTATATGTAAAATTGATTTCCTTCAGGCTGGATGTGCTGAACCTCTTGACACTTCTTACAAGGATTATCAACTTTGGCATTAAGTATATGACCTGTGATAGGGTCGAAGACAAATATATAGAAAACAGGAGACTGTGTCCTATGTACTCACTTAATGATCTTAAATGAAATATTAAGAGATTCCATGTGAGGAAGAGCATGTTTGGAAGAAAATGTCCTCTGTGATAAATTATGCCTATTTTTTGTATGTCATTCTGTCCTCTAGCCATGAAGATCATTCCCCAAAAAACAATGTCAAAAGAGCCCCCGTCCAAAGATTCAAAAGATGCTAAAAATTACTTGCAAAGACAGAGTTCATGAAATTACTGTGCTTTATGTTCCACTTTTAGTAAATGAAGAAGCCAAGTTTCTTTTACGGGTTACTGGTGGTGTACTTCTCACATGGTACTGCTCTCGTATTATACCAGATAACTAGGATTTTCATTGAGTAGTCCATCAAAATTTCTACTGGCACCATAGCCTGGAGTCTGAAAAAAAGTAGCTCTTTTGAAGATTGAGTAAGAATTTCATACTAAATGACATATAATATCTTTAGAGTCCTTATTTTATCATATAATGATATTCCCTCCAACATCAATCTAGAGTCACCTATAATGTATTTCAAAGAATGAAACTGAAATGACATTGCAGTGGGGAACTATAATTCACTCTCATAAGCAGGGCATTCATGTCTGGTCTGTAGTAACTGCCTGCTGGTACTTTTTGTAGATCAGGTTGAAAATAGACTATGGAATACATAAAAAACACAGAAATTTGAGCTAGAGTCTAACAAGTGATTATTCATAGCATGTACTTGTCTTCTCAGACAGGGTGGAACACAAGGTGGCCTTGGAAAGCCCGTGTTGATTCTACCCATTTCTTGTTCTTTCATCCAGCCATCTAGAAGGACAATTTATGAGCAGATGCTGACAGATTCTTGCAAATTAGATAGGTTGTGTATATCTTGGTAGAATTAAATATGAATTATTTTTTTTTCCTAGATTTGGACTAGAAAATTGAACAGAAATGCTTGAACTTTATACTTTTTGATTGACACCATTATATGGACTCTCCACAAGATTAACCATGTGTGTGAGATTTTGCAGGTTCGGATTTGTTTTACAGTGTGTTTACATATCACATTTTGAATCTCATCCTAACATACCTTCCACAAATAAAACACTCCTATTATACTTATAGCAGTGTATTTGTAAAATTCCAATCTAATGGTTAATTCCTGAAAAACTGGTCCTTTTGTATCACCACATTTTGTTATGTCTCTGCTATGGGTTAAACCACTTAGGAGTTTACCACTGTAGTGGGAACACCTGCTAGCAAAACAGTTTAACTGCAAGCTTTTCTATTGCTCAGTTCAGCTAACAAGCTGCTTTTAAATGGCCTTCAGAGCAGGGTAACACTAGCGGGGTTTTTTCTGCTCCTCCTCTTGGGACACATAGTGGAGAGCTATTCATCAGTTATCAGGATTTCACCCTATTGATGCCTGCTGTGAAAGCTAGGGGAACTTAGAGCAATGTATCTTACAGTTTCTCTTAAAAAAACAACCAACCAAACAAACAAAAAACTAATACAATTATCAGAGACATACATCCGCAGAGAAATAAATAATGACCTGCCATGACATAAATCTCAATTTTAACTCCCAGATTTGTCAGCTTTCAGTGTTAATAGCTTGTATATTTTTACTGTGCACATCAGGATGTTGCAGTTAGCCAATCTTATTAATAACACACATAACTGCAAAGGATAAAATCCTTAATTTTCACTGCCATTTTAAAATCTATTTGTTCACCATGAAACTTCCCTTAAAGTATTCCTTACTTTTTACAACACTGAATACACAAGCAGAAGATACAAATGTTGAAGCCAGTAATAAACCATTTGTTTACAAAGAAATTCTGAAATGTAAACTGCATTTCTGAACTTTAATGTCTCTAAAATGACTCCACTTAGACATGTGTAAGTGTGATTCATGCTTCAAGACTGCTCACCTCACACAGAGTGATGTACTGTCACTATTTCATTCATTCTAAACGCAGTATCCATAAGGGTTTAGAGAGTAGACATCACCATAAATCAATGTTATTGGACTATATTTTCAAACAAAACATTTTACAGACATAGACATCCCACATTCCATACTGATCATGAAATACTTGCATGAAGGTCAGCTAAAGTCAGTAACAACTTATAGATTCATTTTCTGGAGGAATAAAAGATGCCTATGTATTTTTTCTGAGTACAATAAAAGTAGCTTAAAGCTATGCGAGACTTCTGTGTGGAATTTCTAATGGTTGTAAGAGATTTGTAAGGGCTGTAAAAGAAACAACATTAAGGACACATGTAAGCACTTGAGGTTGTCTTCTCTGATGAAGATCAGAAGGGACTCAGACACTATGCTGGATTATATCACCACTTTGTGAAGCATGTGGAAATATTAATAGCAGTAAAGTTTACTCCAGTGTGAACTTTGATTCATTTAAAGACACTTATAAAATATGTTTCATAGAAATAGAAAGAAAATTCAATTAACTTAAATATGTGGTACCCTATCACATCAGTGACTCCTTTGTATATAAAAAATAGGGCTGTGTTGTCAGACTTGGGAACTCTTCCCTGCTTCTGCAACATAATGTGCTCTGTTTGTGTCTGCCTTTGTGTTAAATTGTGAGGTACCCCTGCTGCCTCTATGGCATAGGAAGGGTCCATAGACCACCAAGATAACCAGCCTCTGGGGACTGGATTGTGCTGCACATCATGCCGATCTGCATTCTGCCCTGCCAATGGTCCCCTGCTCTTTTTCAGTTTTATTTTATTTTTGTGGTAAAGATACCTAAGGAGGTAGGGATGGATCTGTCTCTCTTGATACTGCACTAGATCTACTTTTTTCTCAAGATTGATGGGGACTAATGAAGAGATGAACAAGCTGATGTAAATAGATATTTCAGACAATTTACACAGTCACCCCAGAGTAGTCCCTATTATTATTTAGCAGAACTTTTCTGGTTGTACTAAAGTCTGACAGCTCCTGTCTCGGTCGACATTGAATAATGAATTGGAATTTCTGCTCTGTGTGGCCTAATGTAGAAAATTGCTGGACCAAAATCCACTTGTTTTTCCAGTTTTAATGGTGCTTTGGCCTGATATTTCTCATTGGGGTGCTCTGAAGATTGCTTTGAAGTTGCTAAAGTAAGGACAACAAAGTCTTTATATCAAAAAAACTTCTTCAGATACACTTAAGGAAATCCTAGAGCAGTAAGTGTGCATATTTCTACAGCTTGAACTAAAAGACCTACCCTTATGGCTAGTGAATATATTGATCCTGACATTACAGGCTGCAAGAAGGCTACACAATGAACAGAGTTTGTAAGACTTTGGGCTTCTATGAGAGGCAAGGGAAACCAAACTTACGTCTCTCTAAAAAGGGCAAGGATTCACTTTCATGATGTGTACAGAGCCATTAATATAGGAAATCTTAAAAATAGGCTGACCAGATTTTATTTTTTTTAAAGTTGTACCTCAAAGGGCAATTCATGAATGACCCTATTTACACATTGAAAGCTTTTTAAAGTAACAACATAGGATATTATTAAACGACACTGCTAAGGATCAGATCTGTCTGGAAACAGATCAGACAACACAGAGTCTGCTTTTTTTTCTGCTAAAGAACTTTGATCCATCTTTACAGAGATGAGTGCAGATATTTATGCCAGAACAGATCTTATGAGCAACCTTGGGTTATAAAAGCTGTTTCAGTGGGAGAATCCTCAGCTGTCTAGTTTATTTGGTCTTCTCTGAGCAGAGGTCAAGATCTGTCCTTTATAATTAGGCAAAAGAGAAATGTCTACTTGTAACAACTAATAGTAAAACTTCTTGAAAAGCTCTCATAGAACACGAAAAGTCTAGTACTATCTTCTCTATCTTTGCATTTTTAACCCAAAATTATTTGTTAGGGTAACTTGTAACATTAAAAAACCAAACCAATTTATTGTATAATAATAGTTAAAAAAAAAATCATTTACTATAAGATGAAAAGACTCTTCTGTATAATGAAATGCAGAAACTGTAATTTAATGAATATTCTGAGTAGAATAATACGTTATTTTTGTAAAGAATATTGCAGTACACTGGAGGTACAGAAATTTATCATATACTGGAATTTATATGTTACATAGTGATGAAATCCATCTGTTAGGTGCTCACTTATACCACATAATGTAGTGAAAGCAGCCATCATCAATCACACATTACTCTAATCCTACCTCTATATTCTACTACTCCTGGGTCATTGAGGAAAGGCAACGGTAATGATCAGACCTGTAATTACAGAGCAAAGTAAGTATACTGCGTTCCAGTGAGGGTAATGATGTTTACCTTTCATCTCAAGATAAATTTGGTGCAATCAAAATGCTAATAATGAAGTGCCAGCTACAGAGTATCTACTGTGGACAACACTGCTACACCCAGGTATTGCAATTACTCTAAAAAAAACAGTCAACATCATTTTGTGAAGTGCTGCTCTTAAGGGATGTTAGAGACAGGCATCAAAGAAAAGGATTTTTGAAAACCTGATGTTATTCCTGACACTTGTGCTACCTCAAGGAAATATTCCAAAAGGAAAGGAGTTACACAGAGATAAAAACAGTATAGATTTTGGGGGAATCTAACTTACTACTTGGTATGTTGAAGTAAATGTGTTACAACACTAAGACATTTCAGCAATTTAAAACTAGTAGATGAATTTTGGTGGGACAAATCCAAGTAAAAGGATGTAATATTAGGGTAACTTCAAACAAGAAAAAAAAAACCCTGCTGAATCAAAAATGTAAACCCAAGTAATGAAGAAAAGATATTTCTGGGCTAAAAATCATAATTTCCAGGATGCAGTGAAGTGGAGGGGAGGACGGAAAGCCCACTACTCATTTTAGGTGAACTTTAATTTTTTCCTGAAAATAAGTGCTTTGGTTTTAATGTCTTTAATTTTTTTCTTTTTAAGTTTGTGTTAGTTTATAACAAAGCTACTGTTTTTAATGAAAAGCAGTGAAGTTTTAGGGTTTTCTGAAAGAGCTTCATACACTTTCTTTTTGTTGTAGGACGGGGCAAAAAGTAATAGTTGAATGACAAATAGTGTCCCTCCTGAAACTCTATTTATTAATCAGCGAAAGATTTTACCCAGCAGTTGTTCCCACTGAGAGACATTTGCATCATGCCTTAGTTGGTGCTATAAAATCAATTGGTTCTCATCAAGCGTGCTCTGTGCAAAACAGTGATAATGAACATATGCTTGATATAGTGTGCAGTGATAATTGCATCGGCCTCAGCCTCTAGCAGTATTCTGGACATTGAAGCCAGCAGTGTGATCAGAAAACAGGCTTGAAAATAAAATATAAGCAGGCCAGGTAGAAGAAAAATGAAAATTGTGGCATAAACATTAACCAGTGGCTGCGTAAAACCAACAGGCCTTGTCCAACACAAACTACATGACCAAAGTATTAAATAGCTTTTTGTACATACACAGGTTGTGCAGACCCGCACAACCTGTATGAATAACCCAATAAAGGGTTGTTCTTGGGTGTAAGTATTCACAATTTAATCATTAGAGTCAACTTTAGCAATTCTATCATCCTAACTGCATTACCATATGTAACAGTGTTATTACAGATTTAGGAGGCCCCAAAAGTTAATTGACGGGCACAAGTATCTGTGCCTCTGAAATGATGCATCTTTCTGTCTCTTAAAGAGAAACTACGGGTTTTATTTATAAATTCTTGGCAATTGCAAGAGAGAAGAACAGATCGCAAAGCACGATATACATCTAGGTTTTTTGCAGGAGAAAGTCTTGAGAAAACAGCAGGAAAGGGTGAGGGGAAGGTGGCTGAGGTAGAAACTGTGGGGAGGAGAAGCAGCAGAAGTGGTGCCTCTGCTCATCTGAGGCCTCCTGGTGAACAGGATTTCTTCCCACAGCCCCCTCTCCTGGATGGACCAGAAGAGGGGACGCAGACCAGAATTGAGGATTTTGTGGCCAAGATCAGTGAGACACATTCAGGACTTCCAACCGACCCTGATTGTTTTGACTTTCTGCACTGCCCCTGCCTGCTTCCCTGTAAGAACCTGCATCCCATGTTTCCTGAAACTCTGCTTTCACCAACAAAAAATAAAAGTAAAAAAATAAATAAAACATATAAGACGCAATTTTCAAACTGGGAGAGAAAGGGATTGGAAGGGAAGTCACACAGGGGAAAGATTTAAAAACTCTTGGCACAGAGAAAGCAAACTGTAGAAAAGTTTGTGGACAATTATTGAAAGCCCTTGTAGCTGGGATTTGGCTTGGAACAGTTCACAAGTATATACTTGTATTTCCTCTGAAGAAACTCAGACTGCAATCTCAGTGGTGTGTGACAAGATGTGCACCAAGCAGGGTATTCCACTGAAGTCATGTCTGATGTGCAGGATGTCTACAGGGCATTCTTTGAGAGTAGACCCACGGTCCGTGCAGTGAGAGAGCCACCAGGCAGGGCTCTGCCCCACCAGGTACCCCTGGACAGGCTGCTGGAGAAACAGCAGCTGGTTGCAGGAGGTGGGGAGAAGTGGAATAGGCTGCACTCCACTGCAGGGTTTTTTTGACAGACCCCACAGGTCTGGAAATAGGGCTGGAAGTCATCTGAAAACAGGCTGCTCGGTGAGATTCCCCCTGCTTCCTCTCTCATTCGAGTGGGAAACACTGTGAGAACAGCCCTTAGACTGATTATTTGTGCTTTCAGTCCTTATCTAGGCCAGGAGCCAAAAACACAGAGGCCTGGACAGAAGTTACCATAAAGTTTTGTAACCTTGAGAGAGGTTCAGCCCAAGTTCAGTGCTAAAAATACGGGAATGATCAGCAGGGGTTATTATTCTATATGAACAGTCTTCCCCATCCTATGGACAGAGTCTTCCCTGTTGCATTAGTTTTACATTCATGCAACTCCACTCATTGGAAGGCAATTACTCATGCTTAATATGAGGGTAAATGTGAACACACTCAGGCTTTTAGCCTCTCAGCATTATGCGGATTTATTGGCAGTATGCCCAAACCCCACGGACCCTTTCCAGTCCAAGCCCCCACTCACCTCAGTCAGTAGCTTTGCCTGACACAGGACCGTGTGCTGTGGCTGTATCAAGGCTGACAGTGTCGTGAAAAGTTTCATCTCACCTTTTCTGGAGTTTGCAGCTTTATTAAAAAGGCCTGTACTGATACATCCTGCAAAACTCAACCTTTCTTCAGAGCTGTTCTCTCAACCATGCTGGGGAATGTCTGGTTTTATTTTGCTGGTTCAGAGTGGAAAAGCCAGAGGTAGATTAAAATGCTAAAATAAATCACTTCTTTAAATCTTTAGGGTTTAGAGATTGCCTTCCTCTTATAATTTCTCCAGGATGGAGTTGTTATTGCTAAGTTATCACTTATAGTAGTTAAATCTCTGCTATGCTCTTCAGAGGATAATGCTCACTAGGTTGAGGATATCCTCACCAAAGGTGCATAATTCTAAAACAAAGAAATCTACTTCAGGCTTTATTTTGTTATTTGGAAAACATACAGTACAATTTGCACTCAGCTTTGTGTTTTCTGAGATGTTGTAGTAAAAATTCCAAAGTATACGGAAACTGTGTAAAACACGTTGAGCTTGAGTAGCCGTTACAATAGTATATTACACTGAACAAAGGATCTCAAAACTGCCCTTGCTTTGTCAGTCAATTCCAGGTAATTAATTTCTATGTCCAAACAAGATGCACGGATGTGCTGACATAATCTTCATTGTTTCCAAACCTTTGCAGATACTACTTTTCTTACTCACTGTTTGCTCCTACAAAAGATTAAAAGCCCCACGCTGCTTTGGAGTAAATTCAGATAATGATAGTCAAATCAGAGTGGCTGCATCGTGAAGAACTGGTATGAAAGCAATTAGGTTTCATAGTTCACAATTTGCAACTTCAGCTTACTTCATATCATTGTGCAAAACTGAACTGGCTTTAAAGCTGTTAGGTGCTTTCTCGACATGTATTCGTACTAGAAATGACTTGCATACTTTCATAAATGTGTGAAAGTTTTGTGTTAAAATTGGCTGTTTTCTCTGGTCTAAACTCTGTGCAGATCCCAACAGTTTAGATTTGGTGAATTTGTATCTGATCATGTCAGCCTAATGAACCGACTAGGCATCAGCTTTGACAGGCTGCCTGACATTGTACAAGATGGAAATAAAAGACTCAGGGCAAAACTGTGACCCCATACAAGTCAATGGCAAAACTCCTCTTGCCTTTAATGGGTCCAGGATTTCATCTATGGCTCTCTGCCTCATCTTTCACTCCCAGAGACAAACAGCACACAGAGTATAGCAGGGACTACAGACACTAGGCTTTCTCCAGTATATAATGAGGCATTAACTGAGTGAAGTTAGAGCTTTTGGATCTCAGCAGAGAACTGGTTTTTTTTAGAAGAGGGTGAATGAAGAAAAGATAAACACATAACTGACTGGAAGGAAAAGCCACTCCTGTATATACCGGGGGAAAGTGAGAGATTGCTTCGATTTTATTTTCTTTTGGTTTTTCTCCAGCTTCCTGAAGTCACTTGGCAGCCTACTAGAAAAGGCTCACCACCATTCATAGGCAAAACACAGAATAATATCATGATGGAAAAATACTCCCTCAATGAAACTCCTACATGCAGAATTCAGATGGTGCCATAACTTAGAGGAATTTACAGCAGCCTCTATCAGACACCCTCCTGTCCCCCTGGTGATGTTCACTTCATTCCAGGATAACGTGTTTTAATTATGGGCACTTCAGAGGGCAAAGGCGGCTTAGTAGCTTGCTTTGTTTTATGGAACATATGTATCACCACTGTGTTACGAAATACTCCCTCCTGGCCCATTACTCTGCTGAGGGGTTTGGTACTAAATAACAGTGTGAGATAAAGGTCTCTTCCTGCACTGCTTTCACCTCCACCACTCTGAAGCTCCTCCAGAACCAGCACCAGATCCTAACACGGTGCAAGCTGACCATTAATACGGTTGAGCGATTTCAGGGCTTTCTTAATCTGAAGTTGTCTTTTTCTCCACAAAATTGCTTCAGACTGCTCCTCCAGCCATCTCCCTTTGCTCGCGTGGGGGTGATTCACTGGGCAGCAGCACAGATGGCAGGAGTGCAGGGTCGGTGCCGGACCCAGGAGCCGCGGCCACCTCGTGCCCTGGGTTGATTTCTGCCCGCAGGTCCCTGTGCCCAGACGCCGGGATGGCACTGTGCGGTGGGCAGCGGCAGGGTACAAGCCCGAGAGGCAGATTGAATGTGCATCTCCTGCTAATGACGCCTTTGCTCGTTACTGGTTTTAAGATAAACACGGAGGGCCTCCACTTGTATTTCGCTCAGTTAATGTTCCCTCACTGAGGAAGGACTGAGTCCGGGCTTCAGGAGCTGGCTCTATAATAACAGCCTGATTAGTATTCAGCTCTGTTTACGTATCAGATTTCTAAATCAATCTGAATGAAAGAAAATAGATGGGATAGTACCCTTCACCTCCTGATCCCCACTTGGAGGGGACCTCCATGGCAGGGTTTCCCCCCTCCTGCAGTGTGGGAAGGGATGAAAGGAGTGGGGTGGGCTGGCGGGGCAGGACCCACAGCCCCGCCATCCTCCACCTTCTCCTCGCGGAGCATCTCAGGGAAGACATCTCCTGGCGTGCACGCAGCGGCTGGGCTCAGCCGAACCCTGCAGACATGGGGTGCAGAGAGGCAGCTGATCAAATATTTGCAGAGAGTAGAGTCTCCCTTCTGCCTGGACACCCTGCCACCCCTCAGCGCGCACACGCCGATGCACACGTGCACACACAGAGCTCTCCATAGAAATCCACCAGCTTTCGTCCAGCTCTCTATTCAAACCCATCCCTGCCCCATTCAACTAAACAAACACATGTGCTATTTGTGCTGAAAAGACATCCAGAAAAATGTATGTACAAGTAGTTGTATACTGAGCTGGAAGCTTAAATCTTGCTTTATCCACCTGATGGAGGAACAAATAAGAAATTGCATGAGACCCTTGGCAAATCTCCCAGAAGATGAAATATGGAGTTCCTTAGTGCAGTTTTCCTTGCTAGTCTTTAGGTAACTCCCCGTCATCTCTGAGGCAGTAGGAGTTTAAACACTGAGTAAAACTGAAGATCCAGGGTAAATCTTAAATTTACCCATGCAAGTCTAAGTAACATTAATTTCAGCTGAGTTACCTTCAATTTAGAGCAGAATAGCCAGTGTCAGAATCTGGTCCTGAACAATGCCTTTGGAAGTTGAGGCCGTGAAACGGAGAGGGTCATGTCTTTAGCTGTTGTTAATCTGAGGTCAGTGAGTCTCTGCCCACTTTAAATCAATTGTGGGAGTGACACGGAGTCTTTCATTCTTGGGATAAAGACAGTTAACTGTGTTTGAATTAGTGATTTCTTTCCTTTTGATATGGACCAGGCACTGAACAAGGAGTGTTTTAAAAACTAAGTTAGATAAGGCCAGAATTAGCAGGACAATTTCTGTCAGTGGAGTGCTCCTGCCTTTCTAAGACAGCAGTGCGACTTCTGAGGCACCTATGTTCACAGACTTCTAAAATACTGGAACATACGGTCTTAGCAGAAGCACAAAAGAGTTTTGTGGTTGTTTTTTTAACTTCATGTCATATCTCATCACATTATGGAGGCCTGTGCTGAATAATGTAATGAGATGCACATTTTAACACACAGGCCTTTTCTTGTGATATCAAACAGGAGAGAGTCTTAGGGAGTAAATTAGGTCACTCACTGCCAAACTAAATGGTCAGCAAACCGATGTAATGACTATTTTCAAGTTTGCTCTTAAATTTGCTACTTTCCTGCCTCCCATTAAATCAGGCAGAAAATAGAGCTGTGTCAAAAATTAGGTACTTCCTAAGAAATTGTTCGCCTTTTTGTTCATTTTCCTTTGGCATTCGTGATAGAGACAGGAAAGAAAAAAAGCCCTTTTACCTAGGATATTTTCACCACTTTGACCGTAAGTGAAAAGCAGCTTTTGTCAGCAAAGTGCTTTTTGCTGCCTGATGGGTAATGTAATGTGTGAGTCAGTGTGGAAAAGGAGTTGAAGGTCAAAGCTGTAAGAGTACATGCTGTGTCACTTGGTGTCCTGATCTGAATGTTATGCATGTCATTTCCCTAGCTCCCTGTCAAAGAAGGGAAACCATACCATGGCTGGGAGTTTGCAGGAGTACTGAAGAATAAGTCAAGAAAAATTACTCTCTCAAAATGTGCCAAAAATAAGGAAAAGAATAATTACTTAATTCTCTTTCTCATACAGTGTGTGAAAATGTGCACATTGGCTTCTCTGAACACCATTAGCCATCTTCTCCATTTGTGAAAGCTTGCAACAAACTTTGAAAGGTGAAACATTGACGAGTTTTGCCACTGACTTGGTGAGGCTGGGATTTATCCAGGATCAGCTCACAGAGAAAAGGAAGGCTTGCAATAGAGTAATAGAAAGTTTAAAGCATTTGAAAAAATCCCTGTGAATTCCTTTAATCGACATTGTCATTATGAGTGCATTTTCAGATGAGATTCTCCTTCTGTGGGAAATGTTGCTGAAAATACCCTGTTTGTTGTTCATCAACATTAACCTTTTAAAAATCCCACTTATGTTCTAAAATGAAGTGTGCCTGTGCACACTGACTTCCTTGTTGTCAGCAGGACCTTTTACTACCCAGGCTCTGCTTTTTTTAACATCAAAAAAGCAGAATGAAAGGTTCCTTTAAAGAACTTCAGCTTATTTACTCTGTGCAACTGGACATTAGTAAGTTTGCCTACCACTCTTTTCACTGGCTGGTTTTGTAGATTGGGTTAAAAATATTGGGTTTGACATTTAAAGCCCTTAATTGATCAGGTCTAAATGAAGTGCCTTACCGAGCTTCTGGCACTCTGCATGCCACTTCCTCCTTTTGGGTCAAAAGGGGCAAAACTCTTGCATTTGAAGCTCTGCAGAAGTAGAAAGGGCAGTGTTAACATTTCTGCATGTTCAGCTAGAGATCACGGAACAGTCACCTAGCTGACTTTTCCCAGGATCGTGTATTTCTGTTTAAGGAGGAATTGCAGTCCTTTTTGCTTCAGAGGGCTCTGAAAGGTCTTTGTCTAACCTGGTATCACAATATCATTTTGCCATTTGTGATAAATTGCAATTGTGATTTTTTTTTTTTTACTCCCCCCCCCCCCCCCCCACACACACACTTTTAAAATGATCAGAATGTGAAAACCTGTAATCAAAGGAAAACAGCATACATTTGTCTTGGCTCCTAGTGTGATTTCACTTGATTGATTTCGCAGCTCCTAAACGCTTTTCCTCAGAAATGGATCCAGCATCATTTTTTCAGGCTTCCTGTCTTGCAGTTTTCCTCACCTGGGATCTGCCCTTGCAAATGACTTAGCATGTGACTAACTCAACTGGATTTCTTGTGCAGAAAGTCATCAAGCTCCTAAACCGAAACAGGCAGATCCCACAAACACTTATGTGGCTCATTTTACAGGCTACTGATGTAAACTACCTATGTGAGAGATTTATTTTCAAAGGCCTTATTTATCATGGAGTTAGAGGAATGTGTTAAACTGATCAGCATTTTGGTTCTGCCTTGATGTTTCAGTTTATTTTGCTATTAATAGTTCATGATTTTGTGTTGCAATGAAGAGTAAGACTGGGACTAGTGAAGAATCATTTTAACTTACAATGATAGTAAGCAGTCTTGCAACTGAGATCAGGAATATAAATCACAAGACATCTTCCCTCATGGTTTATAGCGTCTTTCACAATTCATTGACGCCAATGAAGAAGCATAATTTAAGAACCATAGAAAATGGTGAAGTTAGGTTTATGGGCATCCAGTGAAAATGTTTCATAAACTGAAGTTAAAATAGACTGTGTTTCTATAGATTGCTTAAGCACCTTTTGTAGATACTCATTTGAAAGGAATAATTTCTATCAATGCATTTCCTAGCATTGTATCATAGTGTCATTTTATTTTAATGTTACTGAGTGAAGGAGACATAATCATGACTGAAGTCTTTCAAAATCACTCTAGATGTTATAATTAAACCAATTACTAATCCATGTGTCTTGGTCATATGCTAAAGAAGAGCCTACTAATTCTGTACAATCTTGCCACAGGGAGCCTGTCTGAAATCAGTACACACAAATGTAAACTGTGCAATATAACTTAAGAAGAAAACGCTCTTATTTCTATTAATAGGCTGAATCATTCATAATGGCTCTGTCATGTTAGACGTACTCAAGCATTATAGTGGATCTACAGTACAAAACAGCTGGTGCGGATGTCTACATTTGGGGAGGGGGAGATATTTCATATTAATTCTTGGCAGTTCCAGTGAACTGTAGGCCCATTAGCAGCCAGAGTGCATTGGATTTGCTCCTGGAGCTTTGCTTCTGGTTTATTTTTCATTTGAAAGAAATCCAGCTCATAAGCTCAAGACCACTCAGTGATATGACTCAAATCTCAGCAAATAGGAACAAAGGGGGTATTTACTTGAAAAATTGCACTCCTGATCTAAATCAAAATGTTAATGTAGATTCACCTGTTTACCACATTTTAGCGACTGTGAAGATAGACCTTTTTCAATGAGGAATAAACACAAAGCTAGTAGAATAATAATAAAACAGTATGCCATGCTCAGCACATGTTAACATCTCTGGACTGTTGCTTCCTTCCCTCCTAAAAAGTTTTAAAAAACAAGCTGCTTACAGATGATATCAAGTGCTTGTCTTTAGCTTTATTGTGTTCTTGGGAGAATGAAAGCCCTCCACTGCAGGTACGTGCAAAGAATGCATGAGCAGATGACTTATTTATCAAGGAATTCATCAAGGTACCTCTGTTTCATATGCTTGAGCTGCGTAAAAAAATTCCTAAGGACACAGACTACGGTACATGTGCAGCGGTGCTGCGGGAAAGGGGGTGAAGCCATCTCCATCATTATTGACTATGAATCACATTATCTCCCATGCAAGCTTGTCATCCGAGACTTATTGGTCCCTCTTCCCCTGTAGGGGTTGAGCGTGCAAAACATTTTATGACGGATTAGTAAGAACCACATTTACTGAAGCCTGTAGAAATCTCGGCACAGAGAGGTACGAGCGTGAAACTGAAGGCAGAGCGCTCACTCCCGGGTAACTTGTGGCTGCCCAGGAGCGGCAAGAGCGAGGTGCCCTGCGAGGGAGCGTTGAGGGTGACCACAGCGCTGGCAAGGGACCGTGTCCACACCGGCAGGGACACAGGCTGGAAGGACCCTGCTGTTCAGCAATCACAGACAGTCCAGCAAGTGCAGATGGTGGAAGTGAGACGCACCCTGCACGGACACAGCCCAGACACCAGCTGACATGAATTGTGGAAAACCTCTGGCTTAAAACACGAACAGCACGATCGGAAACGTGGCCTCCTCAGCTCAACACAGGTGACAGCTGAAGCAGCTCACTGAAAATGAGCACTGATGTGCTGCACTCTGACCTCAGGTGTAGTCCAGCCAACATAAGCCAATCTGGAGATGCTTCAGTTCAGAATCTGAGAAAGAACAGGCAGGACAAAGATAATGTGGAAAGGCAGCTACTGTGATGTCACAGATACGTTATTTGGAAGAAGTAAGGAAAGATACTACATGTTTTCTAGTTTGGTGATTCTGAGCCATTCTGCAGCTCTATGTTCTCCAACACTTGTCCCAGCCGCCCAGAGAAAGCAAAGAAGATATTGCAAAAGCTTACTAAAATACAGTCTTTTTCTGCAAGAGGGGGCTATGTATTTCTGCAGGAATGTTATTTCAATCACATGACTGTCAATTTCTAAGGGTTATTCAATCTTTATTAAACAGCAGAGTAAATATTTATTGAAGGCTTGGAGTAATTCTTCGGTACACAATGCTGGTCCTATCCAATGTACTGTAACTTATATAGAGCTCCTTTGCTTCAGAAACTATATGCTTTTTATTTGCCTGGAATTCTGTGCACAGAATTGCTTTTACAAATAGGAAGTACTTCTATTTTCCTAACATCACATTCCTTCTAACCCGAGTCAACCTTTAGTTAGCCCTGAGGGAAAAATCTTCAAACAGTGTAAATCTGTGTAGTGCATCATGCGACCTGCCCTATTGTTTCTTCATTCTTCTTGAAACAGCTGTGACTCTGGTAACAATAATAAAAAGAATCCATTACTTTTCCATCCTAATAGTTCCTTCAGTTTTGATAGATTACAATGAATTAATCATACAGGATTTTGATAACCTATTTTATTATGTTGATTGAAGGGATTCACTTGAGATGACAGCTAACATGGCTCAATAGCCAAAAGCTTTTTAGCACAACTGTAAGTCTATTCACTGTAGCTGCCATTCTTGAACAACCCAAAGGAAGGGGCTAGAGCGAACAATATATCACTGGTGATGTGTTTCACTCTACAACTGTGTAATATACCAGTAATTGCAATTAAGCAAGCACAGTTTCAGAAGAAAAACATTTTATTTAATTTGAGACTTAACCCCCCTAAAACTATCTGCCAGGTTAAAAATTAGTATATGGTAGTTAACTTCTTTCAGACATGCTTTATTTAATTGCTCCATGTGAAGTAACCCTTTGTTCTTCTTGGCTAAAACAGTACTCTTCAGCTTGTGGTCTGTAGCTAGAATATTAGATCCAGATTTACATACCATTCTTCATAAAAATGTGGACCAATTAGAGCTAGTCAGAGGATTATAACAAGAAGTCTCAGATGTGTATAAAACATGACCTTGGAGAACACAGTGAATGAACTGGATTGCTTAACCTAAGGAGGAGAAGACTGAGTGTGACAAGATAACAGTCTCCAGATACACAGAAAGCTGCTGCAAAGAGGCAGGGAACAATCTGTTGTCCATGTTTGTGATGGATAGAAAAAGAAATAAGGAATTTAAATTTCATTAAAGATGATTCAAGTTATATATTAGGAAGCATTTCTGAACAGTAAGGATAGTAAGGGAAATGTTAAGAAAGATTGCCTGGGGAGGAATGTCCATCACTGAAAGCCTTTAAGAAACAGTTAGACAAATACCTGTCAGGAGTGACATAGATAGAATCGATCCTGCTTTGACATAGAAAGAGATCTATGTTATGCTTTAAAAATTTCATGTTATATAGTCATTACAGCTGTATATAGTCTGCCATGTGCTTGCATCAGTTTTGTATATATATTTCAATATGTTAAAAGCATGTTGAGTTCAAGATCTCGTCCTTAAATAATTATGCAGCAGAATTAAGGCCTGCTGTTTAACACTTCTTTATTTCCCCAGTAAATTTGCACTCTGATGCAGTCTTTAGTTCCTCTGTCACACGTTGGTTTATTTCCACAGCCCACTCTTTCTTTAGTCTGTTGGATAAATTCTACTCAGGGAAAGCATGTTATTTTATATGTTGTCTAATGTTCAGTGAGAATTTTCATATTTTATTAGTGCACACTGTCCAGACTTGCTCTGAAGACAAAATTGCTGTATTTTTAGGAAGATTTATATGGCTGTCTTCAGGGCAGTGCTTGAGTGATACTTTAACATTAACTTACCCTCCCACCATTGCTCTGACATCTGTACAGTCAGTTGGGAGCTCAGTCTGACACTGATTTTTCTGTGTAATCACTATTACATAGTACCACAGATGTTCAGAATAGTATTATAATACAAAATGTTTAAGGTTCAGCAAGTTTAATAGACCCATTCCTAACTTCTCAATGGTGATATCACAGCCTCATTGTTATTGATAACAACTTATGTATGTGTACTCTTCCTAATGGTGAGCTACTGAATTTAGGTTTAATAGCAAACAAACTCCATTATGCAATATCATTCTGACAACAAGCAGGGTTCTTCAGCAAGACTAAAACATTTGGATTCAGAACATTTGCACAAAATGACTGATTTCTAGCAATACAAGATTGTCATTCTCTATGTGTATCATCATTAGTGTGGAATGAGATACATACTTGATTACTTAGGTTTCGCCTACACTTATTACAGTAGACTACAGGAATCCTAGACTACAACTCTGGCTTGGCAAGAAAGTATATTCTAATGACTGTAGGCAAGAGATAGCCTACCAACCCTGTTCAAACTTCAACATCACCTGCTGCTAAGATCTCTTATGACAAGAGTGGATCTTTTCAAACATAACTTAAAAATAGGAATAGTAATAAATAGGGCTGAGCTCTGCTAGTGGCAGGAAAGAACTGGAAGGAGTGGCAGGATATAGATTTGGGATTGAAGAAAAGAAGGCAGGGTACTTCTGAGAAGAGATGACCCAAAGTCAGAAATTTCTGCTTCTGCAGAAATTGCAGCTGCTGCTTGTGTTAACCTTCTCGTTCTTGGGACTGTGAAAGGTTGCTCAACCCTAAAGTAGAACCATTCCTCCTCCATCCCTTAAATTTGGGTGCTTTTTGTAACTGTTCTACTTACTGATGCCATCAACATTTTTATCGTTGACTTTCTTCTCCTGTTTCCCCAATACATAATCCCACATTTTCAACCAGGCTGCAGTCTCTTTTTTGAGACTGCTCTACACTTTGGACTACTCATGTATCTTCCTCCTACTTAAATCTACAGTCTACTTGCCTGGCCATGTCCCCTGTCCTCCTTCAACAGCTCTTCATCAGGCACTGATCTTTCACCTATTAGGCCTCCTGGTCATCTGCTATATTTTCCTGATGAAGCTGCCTAACATAAACCTTTTAAGCATAAATATTTGAAGTTTAGTTAAGAAATGAAAACATGAACACTTTATCTGCAGGCAGCAATATAAATCTCACTTGTGCTGTACAATTTTTACAAAGTTGAGTATATGCATCACTTTTACATGAGTGAACTGCTATTGACTTCAAATGATCATTCATTTGACCTTAAATACATACCATATTGCTTCTGTATAGGCAGGTAGAAGAAAGGAATTTCAATTAGCTTCAATGGGTCCAGCTCTTGTGTATCTGAGGTCATGATCCTGAAAAATGTTGTCCATGTAGTCTACATGTTAAAAATTCAGTTGAGTTGTTCAAAGGTCTTTTGTAGTTGCCTGAAGGCTCATTGCTTTCTCAGAGCACATCCTTGGAATAATCAGTTCTGTTGTACAATTTTTCTTGCCTAGAATTGAAATGTTTTATTTATATAAGGTATTCTGTGCATTTGCATTGCTCCCTATTTTTAATATATCATACTTAATTTTATATGTTCTAGACCTGCATATGCAAGCCTGATTTGTATATTTAACGGTCCTTCATGAAACAAATGTTTAAACCCTTAGCCTAACAGATACACTTGATTTATTAAACAAAGTATGTGCTGACTGCAATATGGAAAAAAAATATATATATAGTCAAACACTGTGGTTTTGCAATATTAAAATTGCAGCCAATTTCCTTGTATGTAATTTAAAGAAATTGTAGCAAATAAAAATGAATAATAGGCCAATTTCAGGGTGTTTTATAGTTGTAAACATATGACGTACAGGTAAATCTAAGATGTCATTAATTCAGTATTTATGAATGTGAAAGTCATACTCTAGACTTTATGTATAAATAAAGGATATATTTTTGTTTGCTCTGAGTCATATTTGTTGTACCTTTTCATGTCGAAAGAGCAGAAGGTCTTCTACTTTTTCTGACCCAGGAAAAATAATTAGTTTGAAAATATGTTTCTCGGAAAGACCTTGATTTAGGATTAAACGTGAATACTTGATGCAATCTTTTCTTGCTCGGAGTTTGGCTGTCCTGTCAGCCTGTAGAGGAAATATTAATACAGGAGCTGGAGCAACCTTCCAGCATTCCCAATAGATAACCATCACCTACCACTAGTTATGAAGTGTTCAAGAGGTCAAGGAATCTGTACCTTGAGACACAGATGGATAGTTTTCTTTGTCTCTGTTCTACCTCTTGATATGTTATATATTTATTCCTTTTCATACAGCATGTACTGTAGACATTTCAAAGTAGTTTGGTACAGATTAGCTACATTATGATGAAATTCAGGAGAACAACATTCGTAAGTATTAGCAAAATTATGAGCTGTTTTTTCTGCTGTTTATTCACAATCTCACTTTATAGGTTTGTTTTGTTTTCTATTTGAGCAGCTGTGAAGAGGACAAGTGTTCTCATGGAAATATTTTTGAGCTCTCAGATGCTAGCAGGTAACTAATAATTTGTCATAACAAGTAGATAGGATCTGTAACCTGTTAGTTACCCCCAGAAATTTAGTGGTACCATTTGTGGTGAAAATGATTTCTTTAGTTGACAAAAGAGAACACAAAAGGAAATTCTTAGCAAGAGAGCCATAAAAAGTATTACCTTGAAAGCAGCTTCTTTTGTGCTGTAGAATCACTCATCATTCAAGTGTATATTTATTAGAAATGCCATAGGTTAGAGAAGGAATAGAAGAAAATAAAAAAGAGAAAATAACCCATATCAGGATTTGGATACTAAACCTTTAAGTGGAAAGTGAAGTGAAGGTACCAGGCTACAAGCTCCTAAGGGAAGGATGTAAGCAATTAGGAACCAGTGAATAATACAGCACAAATGTAAGACAGAAAATGTGGGTCTTGGGAATTGTTAGAAAAAAAATCCAAAAAGATAAACAGAGTTCTGCTGATTTCATGTAGTTATTATTCTGCTCATGTTTTGTTATCTCATAAAAAGGTTTAAAACCAGTTCTGTTTTTTAGAATGCAAGTGAATTGTGATGGAGATATAAAACTAGAAACACATGATATGCATTAGTCATCATAAAACAAGCAGTCTTATTTTCATCAAAAAGTAACAAATCACAACTCCCAAACCACATCATCTGTACCTCTTCCTCTTCTTTCCTATTTTTAAATATAGTCAATGATAAAAAGATGTCCAGTTGTAATGATAGCCTTCATAAAAATATCTTATGCATTTGATTTGGTTGCAAGAACTGGAATTCAAATAAAACCCTTAAAAATGTTTTGCATGGGATTCTGAAAACTATCCTGCACTGTCCTGAATCTGCTCCCACTGAAACAAAGAACAAAACTTCACAGCTCCTCTGAAAACTTAGTTAAAATGTCATGAGAGCTGTCAAAAAATTCCACATTTTATTAATGAAAAAAATAGAATGTATGCTCTGTAAAACTCAATTGTGCATGTCTACATGTATTATTAATGACTAATGAGTAGTGGTTTCGCATTTTGGACAAAGATCTATGAATAATCTGGTGCCACAATTAAAAATGGATGTAGCTATGTCAACACTTAAGAAATATCTTTGATATCACAGCAATAGAGAAGACTTTCATTCTAATAGTGCCAATCCTTCCCACTTCCAATTTTGTTTAAGGCCATATGTCTTCAGAGACCCTTAACGCAAGGTGGGTAAGTAGTTGCCATGTTGCAGATTCCAGGGTTGCAATTTTCTAGCTTGCCTTTTATTTCAGGAGAGTGCAGGTTCTGTTTTTGATATGGGGTTTTTTTTTGTAGTGATTTCCCTATACTTAATACTTTTTCCTTTCTAAAGTTTAATGTCAGGTTATTGTACAGTCCCTCCCACAAGGATCTGAATGTAATTGTGTTTTGGGCACTATTATTTAGTGGCTCAGTTATAGTTCTTGAAATAACTCTCTCTGTGTTACTTAGGGCCATAACCTCTCCCCTTGTGTGCTCTAGAACGAGCTGTTCCAAGAAACAATTGCTTAAAATGTCAAGAAATTGCTTCTAAACCTTGTCCCAATATGACATATGACCAGTTTATATGCTGACAGTTGAAGTCCCCCATTACTACTGTTTTATTAGATTTAGTTGCCTCTATGGTCTTAGCATTGCACAGACAGTATTGTTTTCCTGATTTGGAAGTGAGTAGTTACAAGTATGTGTGTTCTCTCTGCATTAAGAGAGGCACAAAATTACTCATCATTTAATTTTATACATTTCTTATTTTAAGGATGAAGTGAAACATGAGCTCTGTCTAGCTTCTTTACAGACATTTTAAACAAATGTGTACTTTAATTTGTATGGATATACAAACCAGATTATAAAACATACTTGCATGTCAATGACTAATTTTGGGTGATTTTAATGCATTAATTATACTTTAAGCCTTTCATTTTCCTGGGGCTAATCTACTGCATTGAGCCTTGCCAAACTAAGGACAGACACTGAATCTGATATTACAGATTTATAAATGCCAATACGAATCCTTTCCAAAGCAAACACACTTCTGTTCCTTCAATTTTCTGCTTCTGCTGCTTGGATAAAGAAGGATAGAGATATTACATCCCTATTAGAGTTATTAACATTGAAGTTTCAGTCATAGGATTACAGTTCCCCATTCATGACATTAGAAATTGTAGTTCAGATCACAACTCAACTGTTGTTCAGCTCATTGAAATGTCTTACTGGGTTAACTAGTTATACTACAAGCCAGTGGCAGATTTGGAAACTCCACCAAGTAGTTGAACTGCCTCATCGCAAAACTCTCACTGGCTCGGTAAGAGGCAGATTTCCACTGTGATCTTCTGAATGTTAGATTTGTATTATGTTCCCTGGAGTATCTCAACTGAATGTTTGGGACCAGAGTTGCTCATTAGACTAATTTTCAATCATCACCTCAGCTATTTACACAGCTGAACTTTTTTCATTATTTCTATCTTTGTATCTTAAGGCACCTTCTCATCCAGTGCAGCTGCCTTCGCATTTTCCCTCAACACATCTCTGTTTTGGCACTCCCTTCTCGGTAGTTGACTACCTGAGACCAATTTTGTAGTTCTATCCTGTACTTAAACCAGCTCTTTAGTAATAATAGTGTTGATTTCTCTGAACAAATAGTACAGGCAGTTACTTTTACATTATCAAAACTTTTGTTAAACAGGATTCCTAAAGGATCTGTGAAAATTTATAACATAGGCGCTTTCAAACCAAAACTCTCAAACTTTTTTTTTGTGTAAAAGTTATGCCACGAATAAGGACATAACTCCTCCTAGGAAATATTCCCAAGCTCTACTGATACTAATGAATTGATTTAGAGTAGTTAATTCTCAGCAAAATAGTGGAACATGTCTTTGAAAACAAGGGGAAAAATAAGGGTGAATAAAATCAGTTTTCTTCTGTTTGAAGTAAAAGATGTATACTACAATAATGACAGCATAGTAGCTATTAGGTTTTAGGAATAAGAAAAAAACTAATTAATTGTTTCCCTTAGTCTTATGAAACAATTTTTAATGTTGGTTTTCCTTTTTTATTACTAGAAGTCAGAAAATCCGTATTTTTTCAAGTATAAACCAAGTATTACATTAATAAGCACAGAAATTACCCGAGATACCTAACATCAATCTTTTCAGTACCTTATAATTCATCAAAAGGAAGTACCTGGCTTTTTGAAATGTGAAAAATTACTTGTGGTTTTCTCTTACACTCTCTTTCCATATTCTGAGATTGTATACCTCATTTTTTTTTTTATGTTTATGACATCCTATTTGTAGATGACTGTTTTTTCTCTGGCTAGCTCTTGTGCTAAAGGATGATTTAGTTTGTATTTTACTCAGTGGGCCATGCATCCTAATTGTCACATGCCATGCATTTCAGTTTCTATTCATAAAATAAGGTGTTTTCAATATATACCAATAATTAGTCTACATAATGTGATTTAAGAATCACATTTTAAAGCACTTTGCTTTGAGTTCAAAAAATGGTCATGAATTTATTTTGTTTAAAAAACATGACTGAATCGAGGAACTGTTTATCTCTGAACACATACAGCATATCTTAAATTTCATGAAGAATTCCTTCAATTAAAAACAAATTAAAAGATTTTAAATAATTATGAAATTGTAAACAAAAGCATGGACTGAAACTGGTCTTCGTTAACAGCAATAACAGGTTTGAGAACGAGACTTGTTAGCAAGCTTTTGCAAACACTTTGCATCTTCGGTTCATGAAAATAAAAACCTGCCAGTGTGTGCCCTGCTCTCTGCTGGGGCAATCACATTGGTAGCAGCAAGCAATATACTTGCCCTGTCATGGGAATAAGAGGTAAGAACTAGTTTTGTCTGTACCTATGCCTGAGGCTACTAAAACATAGGGGGGTTGAGGAAAGAGGCAAGGGAGTGAAACTGTAGTCTGAGGTGTGGTGTTCTCCATAGGTGATGATCCCAAAATGAACAGAGTGCCACATATCTGACTTATGGTTGATTCAGTTTAAACATTGGACTATGCTTTATTAGAGCTCAAATTAATGAGTCCCAGTAGCCCAGTGTTATTCAGCCCCAGACTAAAGGAAATCAGGAACTCTCAAGGGTAGTGGACTAACTAGGGGAAAACTCAGGTTTATAAGCCAATTTTCTGAAGACCTGCACTATATGCACCATGGAAAGAATAGTCATACCAGATTTATTAAGGAACCTCCCAAGGATATGAAAAGAACATATTTAATGTAATCTGGCAATGTTAAGTCCATTGAGGCTAAGTGTGCTACTTTGGGGGATTGCTTTTGTCCCAGACAGCTTTTGTCTTAGCTTCAGTAAACTGTAAATGCTGTGCTATTTCTCTTGTTCTTTTTATTTCTGGTGTGTTCAGTTCTATTCAATAATCTCCTGGGGTTTAGAACAAATTTCTCTTTTACACTTGTACTTGAAAATGAAGACTCTTGAGTCTTGTTGACCTACAAGGAACAGCAATCACCAGCCTCTGAAGGTTTTGTTGGAGGTTCAGGAATATATGCAAAACAAGCTATAAGAACCAGAGATACAACTGCTTCACTGAGTTTAAAATTAGAATTATCTCAAATAGCTTAGGGATGACTAAGGTTATATGATTTAGATGCAAGGGCCAGCTACGTAGAAAAATACCCCGGATCTACTTGGTGGTGCTGATGTCTGTGAACGCTATGGGCTCAAGCTGCTGTGTCCTAAGAACAGATCCCAGCCTCGCACGTAACTATTGACTCATGTTTTCATAGCACTACCATGGCATTGTAATAATATTTTAGGAAGAGGACTCTGAGAGGGCTTTAAGAATATGAGAGTCTAAGCTGCAAATGAAGAAAATTCTTTGTGATTTGCAGGAGCATTTTACATCGCTACAATGCTAGGAGATGGAGGAAAGCAGGGAGCAAAGACCAAGTACACCCCCTTCTTACTACCCTCAGTAAATCTGTCACTGTAGTAAGATTTTTCAGTGGTATTCCCATGAACATAAAACACTCATCCTGGCTGAATATCTGACTTTAGATTACTGTATGTATACCAAAATCTCTCTATCTACCTACCTCTCTCTCACACACACCTAAACTTTTTCTTCAGGAAAAGGCACTTCTCAGGTGCAAACTCATGATTATTGTCAGGCATAAAACATGTGGAAGTCAAAACAAATCACCACTCTGTCTACCACATTCTTTCTATTGAAATAAAGAGGAAAATAAATAAAATTGAATGTATCTACATGTAGGTCGCATGTTTTTGTTAATTTATGCCTGCTTGAAGTACAGTTAAATGCAGGGAGTTATTATGCTAAATGGGGACTGGGAAGTAAAAAGGAAAGAGGTTCCAGTGCACATGATTCCTTCACATCAAGTGTATTAGATAAGTCAAGATTTTAAGTCCAAAGAAAGGAATGCATTGCAGAAAACATATATATGGTCATTCTCCACTGAAATAAATTAAATGAGTTTTCAAAGAATATGATTTAGATTGCAGAACGGAACACCCAGAAGTTCAGAGACAAAGTTAAAGCTTTCCCTTAGCTACTGCCTCACTTTGCATGTGCTTTACAATACAGCCCTTAATCCTCGTGAGCCTGCATTTAGGCATTCATATTTAGTTATTGTTTTGGATACTACCAATGTTTTCCTGAAAAGTCTGGGTGACAAGACAGGAATGCCAGTTTCCAAATATTGATCCTTGCATGGAACCTCACTGAAGAAATACAATTATCTTTTCAAGGCAGTTCTCCATGCTGAAGTTCAAAGTAGGTATGTGAAATTCTCTCAAAAGAGTTTACAAAAAAAAATCTCTTCTAAAAATTGGAAGGTTTTAAATTTTTACAGCATTTGGTTCCAAAGTAAAGAAGTAGATGTTCCTGATTTTTTTTTTTTTTTTTTTCAAAGTTTCCCATATTTAGGTGGGATAAATTGCAGAAATTGGCCTGGAAGAATACCTCAGAAATGTTCCATAGATGTTTGTTATAATAATAATGGCAATGATAATAAGTAAGTTTCATTGTTTGTTTGATAAGTACTGACAATATGCTCACAGAGAACTTGACTGAGCTGTGTTTACTCCTTTAGTGTTTACTTTTTGCAAATGTTCTTTTGGATTATTATTCTCACAGGAATGTTGGCTGAAATGTTCATTTTAAAGAGGATAATAGAGGACATTCTCAAATTGTAAGTTTTGAACTCATAAATATTACAGCCATTCCAGAAGATTGATTTACCTATGAATTATGTTTATCTTCTTAAGAAAAAACCCCGAATGTTTTATCCAATCATAATTACCACAAGTAAAAATACCAGATTCTGTTAACAATGAGCTGCTTGAATATAATCTATCAAGCAAGATATTTTCTTAATACTCACGTAGCAATTCCTATCAACTAATGGACATATGTGATAGTATTTCACTACTTGTGTATTACGGTTCCTGAGGCCTCCCTCTGCAGGGTATATGATTCTGTTGCAGTCTTAACTAGAGAGAAGTTAATTTCACAAATTGGTCTTTTTTTCTTTTGCTTTGTGCTTATGCTGCTCATGAAAAGAAATCCTTAATAGGTAGGATCAATGGCCATACTACACCATTCTTAATCTCCTTGTGCAAAACATGGTTCATTCATGTAGCAAAGAGCAGTAACTTGCAGCTTTTTTCTTCCCGGGGCCCTGTGTTCTGACAGCCAAAAATGTCAATACTCCTCTCTCTTCTGTTCATCATGAAAAGCTGGGTGGTCTAATCCCCTCCATGTTTACTTCTATGCCATCCCTGCACTGTGACTGTTGTGCTCAGTGATTGCTCATACTCATCAGCAACCTATGCCTTGTGTCTAGTTCTAATCGACTTTGGTGAGCAAGAACTTCATGGGAGTTTCGAAGTTACAGCCCTTAGCAGGGAGACATAACCACAAGGAGTTAGCTAATGGATTGTTCTGGAAAAGACATAGCATACTTCCTTTTCCACCCAAAATGTGGGAGATGAAAATAAACAAAGAAACCAAACAAAAACCTGCAGACCTAAACAACTGAGAAATTTCAAATAATTAAAAAAAAAAAAGAAAAAAGGCTACGTAAGTTGCTTTCCATTTTTAGAGTGTGGTAATTTGTTATGATGTTTACTTAAATGCATTTAAAAAAAAAAAAAAAAAAAGAAGCAAAGCTTAAAAGCATAAGTAAAATAACCTGCCCACAAATATGAGCAGGAACATTTATCAGAAAACAGATGGTCTCTTACACGCAGAACTAAACACCTCTAGAAACATAACAATCCATTTATCTTGATGAATGCATCCTCTAGCAGATTTCTCAAATAGCAGCAGCAACAGTTTACCTGTGGGTCTGGAAAAAACATTTCCATTAAGATACATGACGTAGGAATAAGTTCTGAATTTCAGTTTTTTACATGTAGAACAGGAATATTACGGTAAGTCTTCCCTTCTCCTGATCTGATATTCAGGGAGAAAATCTTGCTGTCTTTCCTAGTCCTGAGGCTTAATGGCACCAAATTTAACTCCAGAGCACAATTCAAGCAACAGCAGAACTCTTCTAAGTCATATCTATCTGCATAAGCTTCCACTCAGTCATCTGGAAATCAGACCTGTGTCCTGCACATGCCTTCTGTAGCAAGGAATCTCTAAGAAATTGTAGTGGTTTAACCCCAGCCAGCACCTAAGCACCACACAGCCGCTCGCTCACTCCCCTGCAGTGGGATGGGGGACAGAATCAGCAGGGTAAAAATGAAAAAACTCATGGGTTAAGATAAAGACAGTTTAATAGGGAAAGCAAAAGCCGTGCATGCAAGCAAAGCAAAACAGGGAATTCATTCACCCCTTCCCATCGGCAGGCAGGTGCTCAGCCATCCCCAGGAAAGCAGGGCTCCATCACGTGTGACGGTCACTTGGGCAGACAAACGCCATCACTCCAAACGTCCCCCCTTCCTCCTCCTTCCCCCAGCTGTATATGCTGAGCATGACGTCCTGTGGTCTGGAATACCCCTTGGGTCAGTCGGGGTCGGCTGTCCCAGCTGTGTCCACCCCCAACTTCTTGTGCACCCCCAGCCTCCTCGCTGGTGGGGCGGTGTGAGAAGCAGAACAGGCCTTGGCTCTGCGCGAGCACTGCTCAGCAGTCACTAAAACATCCCTGGGTTATCAACACTGTTTCCAGCACAAATCCAAACCACAGCCCCATACCAGCTGCTATGAGGAAAATTAACTCTATCCCAGCCAAAACCAGCACAGAAATTGAATTATCAGGCTTTCCGCCCCGCTTTGCATCACTGAAGAAGCTTAGTAACAAAGTTTTAGTAGTGGTCAACAGTGAACAATTTTTAAAAATATTTTGAACACAATGAACATAAATTGTTTCTGGCCTGACTTTTGTGGCATTTACAACCACTTTTAAGTTAGAATACTTCTAATGACCTTCTGTAGTAACTTGTATTACCACTGAGCATACCTAAGCAATTAACAATGTTCTTGTAGCATTGAAAGGGTCTCATAAATAGATATGTATCAACCTGTATATTTATATTTAGTCCTCTGAACTTAGAAGGAAATGATCATGGAAATATGACAAGAAAGCTTTTGTGCCGTCAGCAAAAAAATATTTCCAGGGATGTCAACAAATCAGTATTTGTTGCATACTGGATTTATAGCCTTTAGAGCTTACTGAATCCAGTTAGTTTATTCGAATCTCCTGGTCAATGCATACAGTGGTTTCCATAGGAGGATCTTACACCATGATGCAAACAACACATCGGAAAGGTCCAGTCGAGCTATCTTCCTGAGCACTTACACTAGCTAATGAATTAAGTTGGTGAAAACTTGGTCTGGCATTTTAAAGATATGATAATTCAGGTTTGTCACAGGATAATCTACTTCTGTTGTCAGAAACAGTGATGTTACTTTTCTCTCGTCAGATTACTGATATGGCAAGGCTCGCTTTTCCCCAGGCAGTTAGAAAATGGGAAGAACTGTGAGAGCTGGAATGTAGGTGGGAACTCTGGGGATTTGTAATGCATTATTATAAATTGCTTTGCTATTTATGTAGATTTAAATAATAAAATATACCCATAAGCCTTCTTATCATCTGCATTAAATATGTTTTCAAAGAAAGAACTAACCCAACCTGCATTTAAAAATCCTCTCTACTTTTACATCCTATCATCACTGTGGGATTTGCATTTCTCTATACACGGTCCATAAGCTCTGTCTAACAGTGTGTGCAGAGGGACCCAAAGTGGATTATTTTGAGTCAAGGAAGGGTGTCTGTTGTAGGAGCTTGAGACCTTACCCCGGCCAGGGCAAGGCTTGCCTGCTGTCTCTGCTTTATTATGAGCAATTCATCTCGAGTGCCTTTTCTATCACCAAGGCAGAGCAGGACAGGAAAAGAGGCAATACATCAGGTAGAGGGTCCCAGGATACCAATGATTTTTCAGGATGCTAACACCTTAAATTCTAGCCTAAGACCAGTAATCAAATTTTGCAGATCTATTTAAGATAATTTATTAGGTATGCAAAAGGAACGTGCAGAAAAAGGAGAGATGCTTTTGGTACATACTGACCAATTCATTAATTGCCTTTCATATGTATTATCTTTAGCCAAGTGGCTTAATCAAGCATGACTGCAAAATGAAGCATTTTTCAGAAAACTTAATATTTATATGCACTTCTCATACATGTGAGACACTGTGCAGAGGATGGATCTTCATTGCTAGCTCACAGCCAGGTAGAAGTGTTAAAAAAAATTGGGTTCTGACACAATACACAATGTCTCTGTTAATAAATTCTATAAGATTTCTACCATCTTCTGCAGTTGAAACATCATGTAAAAAAGGAGAAAAAGAACAAAAAAGGGAACTTAAGGACAATTACAAAATGTCAGGGGTCCTGTTTTGAATCAGTTCTATCAAAAATGTCTTTTATCTTAGTTTTTTAAAATGCAGCTAGGGTAACATAAATACTGAATAACATTGTCTATTTTCTTACCAAAACAAGTTATTTTCTACGAAATTTTGATTTATGGTCTTCTTAACTATTCTTTCCTTTCTGAGCTGTTACAGTTCACTGTCTCTCCTACCTTGGGTGTGGCCTGACAGTTTATTTCACAACCATCTCTCTTAAGCAGACAAGACATAAGAAAGAAACCTCTCTATCCCTCATGTGCAAAATTTTGTTTTGGAAAGAAGCTTTAAGAAGTTTTTAAAAGGTCAGTTAATCAATCAGGGAAAAGTAAAAATGTTATTTGACTCAGAAGCCTTGCCACACCACTCAAATAATGAATGATGAATACCAAGCTTTTGAGTGAATTCTTGCAATCAACAGTCCATGACTAATCGATAGGCTGACATTTTCACACAGTTGCAGAAAGTGATCAAATTTCATAAATATCACAGATTGTTGTTGGGGAAAACCATGCACAGAGGAAAAAAATAAAGGAAAAAGGGGATCAAAATTTGCCAGTGAAGCGGTCCTTGTCAGCTGTGCGCCGGGGTGGGGGTTGCAGGGACGTGCAGGGAGGAGGCACCGCGTATGGATCTGCCCACGGCTCCTGCTCCGGCCCTGGGATGCAACATTACCAGTTTGGCCGATGAAAAAAAGGTGGCTGGGATTGTGAAAGGATTGCTCTCACAACCGTGCAACACTGACGCTCAAATGTTAGCTCTATATGACATCAACAGCGTATGCATTACATCAATTAAGACCCAGCTGGTATCTCAGAAAGCAGGTTATTCATGCTTGTTCATCTGGTCGTAGAGGTCATTTCTGAATCACTCCTGAGCAAACTTACAAAGGACAGCCTGGTTAGCAGAGTGGTAAATAATTAAGAGAGCAGTTAAACAGTGATCGGGATTGCTTGACAACCTAGGCTATGCAGAAAAACTGTAGTTTAAGGTTATGCAAAAGTTGTTCATCAAGAACAAAGGGTGAAAAACACAGCATGTGCTGGAAAGTAGAGACCCTAGAAAGAATTAACGTGAAATTCAAAAGCAATGCTGTGGCAAAAGCAGTCAATATTGCCTGCAATTAAACAGGAGCAGGCAAACAGGAATGCTTTTTTTAATCCATGTAACCATTCTGACACAGGAAGGTATGCAAGTTTAAGTGCACAACAGGATGTTTAAAAATTGGAGAATATGAAGGAAAAAAAGTCACAGAAATTATTCAAGTCTTTGAGTAAATGTCTGGAACCTGGTCTGTTTAGTTTATCAAAAAGAAGTTTGAAAGCTGATTTGATTGCAGCATGCATGTACTTTCCAGACCTAAACTTTTTTTTTTTTCTTTTTTTTTTTTTTTTTTTTTTTTTTTAAACTATGTGGGCAATTAGCACTGGTAATGGATAACAAAGGAAGGGGTTTATTCTCCAGTTTCTGATGTCTTCAAATAAGGCTGTTTTTCTGACCATAAGATTTAGTGACATACAACTGTTTTTTAAGGAGCCAGAATGTGGTGTACAAAATGTTAACTTGATAATCTTGCTAGTTACTTCTAACTTTGAAATGCATTGACCCAAATACTGACTTTCAACCCTGAGCTCTTGCCACCTTCCCAACTTCATCATCAGTTGAAAATCTAGGTAGCAATCGGTAAGTCAGACTTCTCTGTGCACTTATTAGATGCAAGGTAGACGAATTTACTATGAAAGCAGGTACATCCTGATGTCCTGTTACATCTGCAGATTACTGCGAACACTTCTCTTTGGCTCACCGTCATAGGCAGGCCTGTTGCCAGACTTGGCTTCAGATACGGCTTTCCACCCACCTGCTGATTTAATATATGTGAACCAGGTTTGGCCTTAAAATCAGGTGGCTGTGTTAGCATGTTTAACATGAACTTATCTGAGCTATGGCCTATGTCATTAAATTTGAGGTATGAAAAACCTTTTTCTCTCTAAAAGATCACTTGAAAATTCAAAGGTAATCTCTGTGCAGCCTCTGGAGACTATCAGCCAGTGCGACTGGTGTAGCCTGGGTCCTGTCCAAGCCAAAAAAAGCAAAAAGAACATGAAGGTGTCACCTCCTTTGTTTTGGTTTAATATGCTTGCTAACTAACCCCAAAGATGGTCACAGTGAGCGAATGTTTTAAAAATGGTTATAGTACTGGAAGAGTCATTTGAACACAAGGTTAGTGATTCTAGGTTTGGAAGGATGCTGGCACCATACCCTCCTAGGGGAAATGTCAGTGAAATCAGGCCACAACAGACCCAGCATGCATTGTTTTCTTTGGTTTGGTTTGGTTTTTTTACAAACCAGGACTGAAACCTTCTGAACACATCCTCAGCCAATATAAAGAAAGAAAGAAATGACTGATCATTAACTATGTAAGTTCTTTTATTTCCCTCTTGACTTGGTTTGGGTACCTTGAAGGCAGCCAGTTTGGTATAAATTAAATTGATCTTGATGTGATCAATAAACACAGTGTATTACTTAGAAATTAAATATTTTGCATAAATATTATTTTTCTTATTGTAGGGAAGAAAGAAAATATTTTTAAAAAGTAAAGTTTATTATTTGAAGAGGAGAGGGGAGCTTTGGGCAAATAGAAATCTGAACTTTTTAATCCAAAGCCATTATGGGTTTGTATTTTTTTTCATAATCTTTTCATTAGCATTTCTCTCAGTCTTTAGACAATCAAGAAGGATTAGAATTTTTTTTCAATTAATTCCTTTTTCTGTTGAGTATGTAGTAATACCTAACACTGTATTCCTAGTGCAATTTTTCATTTTTAAATGTGGAACAAAAGTTGTATATTGTTGTATATTGGAAGAACAAAAAACATTTTAGGAGCAAAGCGGTATGCAGTCATACACTTTCATAACACCAGGAGAAACCTTTAGTTTCAGTTTGTACCTGCCATTTTTTTCATTGTAAAGTTTGTCACCCCACTGCAGTATCTCTGGTGCTTAACTTGTCTCCAAACACATTAATATCTTTTTGTGTTGTGGCTTTCCTTCAGTCATTCATGTCCCCTAGCTACAGGGTATGTGTTATCAAAAATCCTAAGGCTGGGAGTTACGCTGTGCCTTAGATGTGGAAAATAATCATATATAAACCTGTTAGTTTCATGAGGAACAGCTTCCAATTTCAAAACTGTACCTGAATCACTATGATTAAAAAAATAAAGAAACAAAAAAACCCCTGTCACTAACATCATTCCCACGATCAATGTGACAATCTCCTGGAAAAGGCTATGTACTTGTATTTTTTGCAGGGTACCTCATCTCAGTTTTACAGAAATATAAACATTGATTTCATTCTTTTACTGTTTCTTTCTCAGTTTACAGGTGCATACTTTTGTATTTTTAATCCCGGACTAGCTTCCAGAGGCCAATTTGCAGCATCAGATTTTGTCTGGAAAATGTGTATGAAGAGCAGTTTATTTCTGAAATATCATCTGAAGTTCACCTTATAATGTGCTTCAGAGAAACAGAATATGGGTTAAGGATTCATTACTCTTAGAAATAAAACAAAGGCTTGGTCTTAAGTTGCTATTCTGAGACAAGAGAGCTAGCTCTTAAAAAAATCAAGCAGAAGGTGTAAACAAAAATTATTAAAAAAAAAAACCCAACCAACCAAACAAAGAAAACCAGCGTGCACCTAGAGTTTGCAAGTAGAATCACTTTCTAGAAATATTTCCTTATCTGGGGTACCTTTTTAAAGTATTGATCCACAGCGTTAGATGACTGGTTAGAACTGAGGACTTCTACCAGTAAATAACTGTAACTCTCTGCATTCCTGAAAGCTAGTACAGGGGTTGAATATAACAGTTATTTCCCTTTTGACATTTTCTACTTATTTCAGAATAATTTTCCATTTCATATACATATAGGGAATGTCTCCCAAAGAAGTAGCATCTCTGTATAAAATGAAAGAAGAAAAAATCCCAGAAGCTTCACCTTTGCCTACTGGAAGGTCATACTCATTTTTTCCTTTGTAGCAAAAGAAAATGAAATCAATCTGGTAAATATCTACAGGCAGCCATCAAAAAGAAAAGTGGCTCCTCTGTTCTAAGAGAAAAGGGAAGTAAATTCAAGTCTGACAAAGTTGTCACTAGCCAGAACCTGCCAGTCCTGCTTATTTTTAAATCAAACAGCTAGTGGTAATGAGGTGATACGAGTCTCGGGAAGCAAAATCAAACAGCAGAAGCTACATCTTAGGAAACATTTTCAGTTAGCCTGGTGGTCTATAAGGGTGCAGAAAAGCAGACCTTTCTGTTCTCAAGACCTTGAAAAGTTTATCTCTTACTGTGAGTAAAAATCTTTGTCTGTTCCCACTGAAGTCAGTGGAAGGATTCATGCTGTTTACAGTGGGAAATAGCCTGCCCATGAGAAGAATAAATAACCTGGGTGGGTCTTTCTGAAATTCTCACTAGGGGCATACCTGTTATCACATTCAAATTGATGAACACCCTGAAATCAGCCTTTTGGGTTTTTTCAAACCATTTTACCAAAGCCAAAATGGTTTTAACATCTGTAATTTTGTGGCTCCCTATTTAGAAACTGTGTTCTTCCTGAAGTGTCAACTTTCACGTACAAACTTTCTCCTACCTGTGCATATACTGTAAATCTCATCAGAACTAGGTGATTTCTTTATATCATCTAAAAATTGTCTTTTTTTCATAAATGTTTATGGAAATTAATAGTTAATTACATTAAATCAGTTTTAAAACGAGGTTTTCCGTAAAAATCTGGATAAATATTACAGTAGTATATTCATGACATTTTTTGAAAGTAACTATAGAATTAATAATAGCTTTAAAAAAATAACTTTAAAGGAAAAAGGTCCAGTTAGTCTGTTTTATTTCTGTAAATGAAAATAACTTGGCATTACATCAGTATCTACCCAAGTCTATTGCATAGTATGTTTTACAAATATTGCACATATTTGTTAATTAATAGATATTTGCTACACCGTGCTCACCTCAAGTCACCTTTGTTCACACTGAAGTGCTATTCCTCCTGGGATCAGTCCCACTGAGCAAGGGCACACCTGGATGTACGTTAAGCTGATCATGCCATGGTTATGTGATCTATTTTCATAGTATGTTTGCTGTGATTACTCTCCTGATTTGAATGGAGTTGTACTAGACAGAGCAGCAAAAGCCTCCAAGGAGTTGTCTAGACACCTGAAGCAATAACTGGAAGGCAGGGGCACATGAGCTTTTATTTACTGAAAGATACTGTTTAAAGATTTTTGAGAAAAGCAGTTTTAAAAACCCTAAGAGGTAATATTCCAGAAAGCGAGACAGCTTGGATGCTTAATTCTGCTCCCACTTGCACACAGTGTAACCCTGAATTAAATGGTGTTATGTTAGTGAAAGAGATAGGTTTAAGATCATAATCAGGGAAAAGTCATACGAGAGCAAGTGAAGTATTTTTTCTTAAATTTCTTGATTTCTAGATTAACATTAAAGTAAAGGACACATGAATAATTTGAGAACTTCTTTCAAGCTTTGAGATTGTTTAATCCTTTGTTTATATAATACTTGTACAGTTAATTAGTTTGTAGTTAAATAAAACATTGTCTCATATGCATTGAAATGTAGCCTATCTTTTCCTGGAGCACAGTCATTTGATATAAAAGAGAAAAGAGCTTAAAAAACTGCAAAAAAATCAGAGGAATCACTTCTGGTTCAGGACATTTTACTCTTGGTGATAGGTTCTCTTTGAAATGATTTTGCTTCGGTATTTGTGCTTAAGCAAAAAAATAGCTTCTTATCAAAAAGGGTTACAATTTTTAAGGTAAAATCTCTAAGTTAAAGTCTCTGTATTAAAATCACAGCCAAATCACAGTTAGAAAATTAATTACAAAGGAGAGCTGAGCATTGTCTTCACACTAAGGAGCGAGTAAAGCCAAACAGTAACTTCTCCCTGTTTTTCCTTAACCAAAATCTCATCAAAAGACTTTAGAGTGTTTTAATACATCCAGAAGGAATCAGTAATGCACAGACCAGGCTGTACTTCTTGCCTTCCACAGGACTCCTCTTGCTTGACAGCATCCCAAGATACATAATACCAACCCTCAAACATGCGTGTTGTCTCTAAAGCATGGTTTGGAAATGGTCATATAATCAAATACAGCATGAATGCCACGCCATTTGAGAATTGTTGCTTGCCCTGGAAGCTTTCATGCTGGTCTTAAACGCATCGAAAATGCTTCAAAATGAGCAAACAGGTTAGTCATATCATTATTTCCCCTTTCCTCACTGAATGTTGGTGGGTGGATATGACTATTTAAATAGTGCTTTAGACTTACACCTACTTGCTGAAGTGTAGTAGAATACTCAACCATGATTAGTAAATAATAATGAAAATGACATTTTTCAGTGAGTCCAAGAAAAAGGAACATATTAAAGAATATATCAAACAGGAGAATGTTAAAAGGAACATATGTATCACATTAAAAGTACCCTCTGCCAACGTAGTTCATGTGTACTTCAACCTACCTCAATGTAGTTCATTCATACCCTGCCAAGATGTCAGTAGTTGGAAGGAGAAAGACTCATCACCTTTCGGAACATGTGTGAGTAGGGTTGTTCAGGTGAATAAAATTTGATTCAAAATCTTCCAGGTGACAAAGATGACCTTTTCACCCCCTGGAAATCACAATAGTTTTGTGGGAAATTATAAACCATTCAGGAAATTGTGTGCTTGAGGAACTGATCCCAATTTTATTTATAACAGTAATATATTGTCCAACTTTTTTGACTTGGTGGAATTAGTTCTGCCTGACATAAACGGAGGGCAGCCCAACATTGTCTATTGCCTACAAGATGAAGATAAATAAGCCAGGCTGAGAACAGGGTAGCCCCAATACAGTAGAGGATTTCAGTACATCCCTCAAATAATAAAGCCATAATCAATGTCTGCAGCAAGGAAAATTTCCTCCAACTGTGCAGCTTGAAAAAAATTTTTGAGGATCTCAACCCACGTCCTGGCTAGACAATCTTAAAGATGAATGAAAAATTTTACTTTTATGCAGAAGAACATAGCAAGTTCAAAGAAAAGACAGAATAAAAGGACACACACTGTAATGCACGTTAGAAATAATCTCTGTGTAACCCATCAGACCTAATGAGGCAAGGAAGAACAGATTCAAAGAATAAAAGCTATGTTTTTTTCCTAACTGAATGGGAACTTATAAGGACAGTGCCACTACCTTGTGTTGATTCTATTTACCAGAGTGCGCAATAATTGCACTGTTCATATTTGCATACATATCCAGACCAAAATTTGTATGGGAATCGCTCTCACACCCAAGCCAGGTGTCAAACTTTGATTATAACATGCCTGGAGGGAATTCAGCCCTTAAAGAGGTAATTGAAAGGAGGTAGCTAAATGAGGTGTCTAAGCCACTCAGAGAATAGTAAAGGAAAGTCAGGCAAAGCAAAAATTTGGGTAATGGAGGAAGAGGTTTAGACATAGAAGTAGATGACGTTACTGCTTCTAGGTGATGAACCAGAGCAAGATCCCTCGCTTCCTTTGAGATCGGTGTTTGTAAACAGGCTGTTGGAGCTAGGCATTCAAGCCACATTGACTAGCTAAGACATCAAAGCTATAGCTCCCTTCCTTTTTCCTCTCACACGCAAGATTCTCCAGCATTTACCCCTATGTTTCCCCACTCGCTCTGTTACCTACTGCTGCTACCTCACCAGGTTCCCATTCTTATTTGGGGTTTATATAATACATGTAGGGTGTGCTTTGAGTATACTTTCAGGACCCTGGTTTGGAGGGCTGTATTCCTCAATTTAACCTAACAATCTCATCTCACAGGGTTTAAATGGATTTTCACCTGAACTAGGGGCCTAATCAGCTTGCTAGTGGGGGACAATACCAATTCTTTTAAAACATTGGTCTACATCTTATTGATATTTTCTGACTGGAATTATCCAAAATTTACTTTGAATTTTCATTTTGTGATGCTGTTCAAGACTCAATAGATTTTCTTGGCTTAAGGGCATGAGGAGACGTCAACATCTGATAGTTTCTCATCAGTGCTACTGAAGAATTTATCTCCTGTTTGTATAGATCCCTATGGCCTTGAGCCAGGGAACCTTTATGCATAAGGAAGGATCTCATGTTTAACGCACAAATATCTCATGCAGAATCAACTTATTTAATTCAGATTATTTTACCTCTCTGCTTTTTAAATGCATTTTATATTCTTTTGCTAATTGCACCTTAAAATTACTTAAACATTGACATTTTAACGATTTGTCTTATCTATGGACTTTTCTGCAGCATTCTTCAACTAGTTGGAGCCTCATTTTTCCCCACAGCACACTTGTAAGTTTGAGTAAAGTATTTATTACTCTGATTCTTTTTGTTATGAACACAGTCTCAAATGAGGGCAAGGAGGGAGCAGTTGACCTTCCCAAGGTCATATGCAGAGGTTTATATCCACCAGCTAGTAAAGCATCTAAAATTCCCACTTCACTGCTTTATCAGAACACTGCTGTGTTATTCCTCAGAAAATTATTCCACAGTTTATTAAAACTGCTATCTTGGAGGAGACAATTTGTTTAACTCATAGCTCACTTTTTCACTTAAGGCTTTACTTACATACATTATATTATATAACAATAGTGCTGATAATAATAATAATAATAATAATGTATGTTCTGTAATAAGCAAGCACATTAAGAGAGCTGATGCCAAGGCAAACACAATGAAAGAGTTAAGGTAGTTCTTCTGCTCCACTTAAGGAAGCTAGCATTTTAATGGTCCCAACTAGGATTAGAAGTTAACACCTCATTAAGATGAATGGGGGATATAGTTTGCACCTTTACTGTTGCTTCTATGCTGTGTGGCTTGCAGACTCCTTCTACGGTTTCTGGAGGGCAGGCTTAAAGAGTACAAGAGTGCATCATTAATTTATATAGGGAAGATTCTTTGTAAAAGAAATGACTAGTGACTGTATTTTTAATGAAACTCTGGTTCTGCAGAAAACCTTTTGCCAGTGTAAAGACCAAAACATCAAGGGATTCATGATCTTTTTGTACCCATTCTTTTCCACTGTTAGGTTTCATGGCTTAAAAGAAATATTATTGCTCAAAATACTTATGTTATACAGGTGCAGTCCTGTAAAAGCGCACTCAGTGAGACCGAAGTCCTTCCCACACAAGGAGGAAAACCAGATGTTTCCCTCATGGACATATTTGCATTCAGTATTAAAATGAGTAAAGATCTAAAGCCCAACCAAAGGCAGAATCACAGTTGTGCTTTTAATAATAAAATCTAGTGCAAGTCAGCTACATTCCTTCTCCTCCATCTCCTGCATGAAAAAAAAACACATACTGTATATAGATAAATGATTTTCCTTCTGTGGACCTTACACATGTTTTTCCAAGGAGGTTGGTACCATGATACAAATTAAGCTGATGAAGGAAGACAGAGAATGGTCTGATAATTTGCCAATATTTATCAAATGAGATAGTTGCAGGCACTCCTGGGTGCCAACATAATGTGTTTGCATGAAACCACACTGCCTCTGTTTTCGTTTGCTTGAAGCCATATAGGTTTGAGATAAAGTAAGTACAGAGAATTCCAGGTGAGTCATGAACACTCCAAGATAAGTGCATAAAAAGATAAGAATAACTTGTAACTGCCTTAGTACACATATGTGTGCACATACATATAGGCATATTCTGGCCTACTCAGTCATTGTGAGGACATTTTTGCATATTAACATTATTGAGTTGAAATAACTAGCAGAAATAGAGGAAACATTTTCCATATAAATATTTATACTTCCCCTGTTTTGATGTCCTTCTATAATTTTAATTGCCTTTTCAGTGGAATTACAGATGTTCACTTTAAACAGAAAGGCCTTTTAAATATCAATGCCCTCATATTTACAGAAACAGAACTGGATCTGAAGTAATACAGTATGCCATAAATCCAATGTTTAACTGCCCACAGCATCCTTTTTCATTCAAAAGACAAAATTCCCATAGATGTAGTAAATTCTGTAACAGACTCAGAGACCAATGGGATATAGCCTGCAGTGATTAATGCTAATTGCTAGCCAAGGTTTTGGAAGGGATTAGTGATTTTAGAGATCCACCTTCGAAAAAATGTCTGATAAGAGATTGATTTTCAGAAAAGGAACAGTCTCATCTTCCTGTGAATTGGACCCCTTTAAATTATCTCTGTTTTGGTATCCCACAATGATAAAATTACCAGATACTTCCGCAAATCTTGTCCAGAATTTAGCAATGCTATTATCCATACAATATGTATTTTATTTTCTGATTTCTTAAAAATCCATTTCTCTTGCTCCCTTTTTGAATCTATTGTACTTTGAATCACAAACTCCTCCATGCTGCTGAACAGATAAAATCAATAGGCAATATTTTAATCCAGACATAATTCCTAAGCATCTAAGGAAGACATTTTCAATGTAAAGGGCTTGATGCCTACAATACATTTACGTGAAAGTTCAGTAAGCACTGTATCACACTACTCATTTTCCAAACCAGCTGCAGGCTTGAAATGTTTCTAGGTAATTTAAGAGTACATTGCTTATCATTTAGGTGATGGAGCTGAAACATTTGGTGACTTTCTTGCAACCAGGAATGAGTTAACAGCATACATGGAAGTGGTTATATTGTTTCTAAATAATCCTAAATGTGTATTTAAGCAAAAAAAGTTTCATAATGTTTTCACTCCATGCTATTAGGAATTTTGAAACAACTAATTACTGCTGGTATGCAAATTTAGTGAAACCCAATTAAATAAATATCAGATATATGGTTAAATCTGCTAGAGAAGACATGTGCTTTATATCAGTTTGTACACATCCTGTGTTGGCTATGAAACCTGTTTAAACAAATAAGTGATAAAAGACTAAATGAGTCAATGAAAAAAATCCCCTAAGTACCAAGTTGTGAGTTGTATGCTATTAGATCTCTCCATGGGTAAATGTGTTGCCTGCTCCTCTGTAAGGGACAAGCTCCCTCTTAAGTAAATACTGTGTCTTTTAAAAGAACAGATCTAATAAAGGCCTAGATTTTCTGTATATCACAGAAATATATTTTAAAGCTGGTTTTGTTTCACAACAAAGCCAAAAGACATTCAGCTGTCAAAACAATAATGGTATTTGCATACAATTTTTTTTTTTTTTTTCAACTGGCAAAATACTGTATGAATGGAATAGGGAAAACCAAACTGATTATGTCCAAGCTCGTGATTGTAAAACCTCTGCTACCAAAGATATTTTAACTAGCTAGACTCCATTGATCTACAGCAAAGCTTTGTCAACTAAAGCTTTTTTCTTAAATTGATTCTCCATCTTGTCTTCTCATTCTTTCGACAGCACACAGCAGGAAGCTCTGTCTACATACAGAAAACAGGATCTTGCTGTAGGCATGGGTATAAAACAAAAAGACAGTGATTAAAGAAAAAAAACAGACTGCTGTTAGTATTTGATCTTAAAATTATTGATCTTGTCAATCAGTTACAGACACAGAGTGCCCATTTAAATCTGTAATAACTATTAAAGTTACCACAAAAATGCTGACCACTTGAAAAACCAAAGAAATCTATATGGTAATGCAATGCAATGCTTATTTGGCTGTACAGCTATTTGTAGTATGTGAGAGTAAGTGCAACATCCCACTTGACAGACAGAAATCATATCTCTAAAATTTCTTTTAAAATTAATATGATATAAGAATATGAGTTTCACACATAGACTTACCTTTTGAAGACTTTGTTAACTAAGAACTTTTGATCCTTTGACTGCCGAAAGCATTATTAGTTTTTATCAGGCATGTATTAATAACATAACATTTTTTCTTGTAACTGACCCAAACTCAAGCATTACATTAGGATACTGTTAAAAACCCACTGAGCTAAGCCAGCATCATGCTATATTTGTGCTTTATGTGAAATTGTATGTTTATTCTGTCTCAAGAGCATTCATTCCTATTGTAGTTGTACCAATAGTGACTCTAAATATATTTATGTGTAAATATAATTGAAAATTAGTAAAAAAAAAAAAATAATCTTATTTCAAAACAAAGTGCACTTCCATTGCTGGTTATATTAAAAGCAAAAAACATTTGACCATTTGGAACAAAACAAAACCCCAAAGATCTTGAATCAGTCTCCATACATGTTTTAACTTACAATTGAATGTCAATCACTAAAGCTGGTCACCTTAAGATAAGGTGGATATTGACAAGGGCAGCAATTGTTGCACACAAAGTCCCACAATGAACCAGCTTACAAATATTTAGCAGAAATGTTCATGTAACTTACAGAATTATCCTTCTCTTTAGTTCTACAAAGAGCAGAAAGCATTTACTACCCATTTGATAAGATCTCTGCGACCAGAAAAAGATAAAAATGGCACAGACATCTGTATCTAATCTGTAACTAGTGAAAACATACAGGAAGATTCATTTACATAACAGACAAGTAGGAATGAATCGTAGTTTTGTGCCAGCCAAAGGGTTTATGGAAAGCCTTTGCCCATCTCTAATATATGTGTAAATTAAATTTTATGAAATGCATTTTAAATGTACTTCATTGATCTTCTGAATTTATCATAAGCCTCTAGCTCATATTTTGGTGCCAGTCTAGTGTGTCATATGGTTTTGAAACCAATAGAGGTTCATACTGAAGGGTTTTTCTTTGTTTGAATTACTTTATTGGTTGAGTGGAAGGATTAAAGGTAGACTAAAAAGTCATTATGATGATGTAATAAAACACACATTGGTTGTTCCCTCACTTTAAAAGCCATTTTTTAAGCACATTCTTCTGTTAGAAGCCAGAATGGAATGTCATTAAGCATCTGGACACAACAATAACTATTTAAAGTTTTTGTTTGTTTGTTTTTCTTTTAATCTAGGTAACACTGAAGTAAAAAGAAAAATTGAAGATTTCATACGGAAGTTCTTGTGAATTGCCCACCTTTCCTTATTATAGACAGAATATAGCTTTCTCAATTATTTTTAAAGTGACAGTTGGATAGAAAATGCAATAACTTCGTAACCCTAATTTTTGTCATTGCATGTGAGACTTGATTCACATTAAAAAATAAAAACCTCAAGCATGCTTTTTCATGCTTTTATATCATGTATTAAGTGTTGAGCTTTCAGTGTATGAGAAGGTACATGTGGAACTCTAGAATAATAAAAAATGCTTAAATAATGTATCAATGAAAAAAAAAGAATAAAAGAATACACATCATATTATGCCATGGAACCTAAAAATCCTTGTTTTCCTGCAATGGGGAAAAATTAATGTGAAACCTTTTCCCCTTGCTCCCAAAGAGAGATATTTTTGTTTCTTTGTGTTTTTGACTAAGTATTTTTTTCTAATCAGGAAAGAACCTTTCAGTGCTGGAACCCACTTCATAACACTAGAGACAAGTATACGAAAATTTCATTCACATTCTTGTCAGTTAAATTATTTATCAAGTGATCATGCTTTCTTTGTGCTTTTCTTTCAAGACAGTAGGACTTCACCCTTCACTCCCGCAGTATTCTCCAAGCCCTTGAAATAACTTTTCCTTTGAATTACTGCTTATTGGCATTAAAGTATTTCTCTGCTCTTCTCCAGGACTTTGAAGTGTGTCAGGAATTAACGTCAGGGCTCGGCACAGAGGAAGTCCGCCCGGGTGGGAGGGAAGGGCTCTATCCCTCCCCGGCGAAGTGAAGGAGCGAGCGTGCGTGGCTGTGTGCCACGCCGGCGCTCGGACTTCTCCCCAGCCCCTCTACTCCCAGGAGAAAGCTGTTTGTGCAGATGTGGGGAGATACGAGGTTTTCACAAAAATGCCCAGAGGAAACATGTGCCTGTCCTCCCGCCTGAGATCGAGCCGTGGCTGCTCTGGAAGACACGTGCAGCTGAAGAGCAAAGGCTTTGGAGCAGGGCTGCTTCTTGAGGGGAGGCTGGAAACTCAAACTGGAGAGTCAAGGCCCTGATGAAGTTTAGATTGTCCTACACGGGGAAAATTGTTATTGTTTCTGGCGTGGAGAACTTTATGCTTGTAGTACCCTAAAGAGTTGCAGAGGTGCCTGAATGCTGGTTATCGCTGTGTCTCAGGGTAGACTGCATATCAAGGACAGGGAATGCAGAATGTGAGCAGGGTGCAAAACCGCCTCTCCCTCCCCATTTTGACCCATACGAAATGCTGATTACTTGCTGATTAATATCACTGGCAGGAATACAAAAACAAATACTATGTCTTCCTCTGCAACTGTTACCTCCCACCCTTTCCTAGTCCAACAATTTTAGCATTTGTTTTCAGTATGATGTACTCCACGAGGTTTTTTGTCTGAACGAACAACAAAAAATGACTCATGGGATCATGCTCTTTCAGAGGGTTTTTCTTTTACTTATATGTATATGTGTGTACAATATGCTAATTTTCTCCTTTCACTTCAGCCTGCTTTACTGATTTTAAATAGGCTTTGTCCTTACTTCACAAGATCTGAAAATTTCAAGCCTTGTTTATTACTGGGTATAAAAAGTGATATATGTATTAGATTTTCAGAAGTTTATCTTAATGAGAGTTTAAAGCAGATTTTCAGATTAGCCACGTTCCATTCTGATCTGACACAGACAATTTTGGTCTCTGATGTGCAGGCATGTATTACTATTTATCTTGTCAAGTCCTCTGCTGTTCACGCACATACTTGTGCATCTGGGATGGAGTGTGAGCAGCCTGGCACAGCAGATAGCAGTAAAACTATTTAATACCTTACAAAATGATTGTAATGTAAAAAGTTGTCAGTAGTGCAAAGCAAGAGAGCTCTAAGTGTAGGTTTCCAATAAAGCAGCTTTTTTATATCTTTATTTATACATTCACATCAGGTACCTGAAAAAACTGAGGATTGTTTTGTCACAGATACACTGAAGGAAATGTACAGTTTAAAAAGACGTAAGAAGACCATGAGAACCCTCTGCTAGTTATGCAGGGTTTTTGCATCGGCCACACTCAGTGTGAAGCTTTGGGTAAAAGGAGAGGCTGGGTGCTTGCTTGGTTACAGAGCTTTGTTCACCTCATCATCAGTTCTTCAGTGAGGGGCAAGATGAACCTCTGTCCTGATCCTGGATACACGACAGGGTGTGATTGTTTCGGAGCTAAACTTCATCCCATCTCTGTCTCACCTGCCAACTTATACCCATTCGTGGCCAGTAAAAGGCATGGAGCAGCAAACAGAGCAAACACTCACACACACGGTTCTCCGCTTGTCCATCGTGCAGGAGACAGAAGATGGGATTGGGCTTCCAGTAGCATTGTGGCCACATTTAGTGCTCCCATTACATCATCCTGCTCTGAAATTCCCTTTGTTGGAAAATGTAGGAGAGGTTTTGGCTCTATACCATCAGTAACCTCCAAATTTTGGTTCTTAAAGTCATTGGTCAGTCCACACCGACAAGTCTTCATATTCCGCCTTTGAAACAGCCAGCCATAATTTGATCCCTAGATAAAATACCCTGAATGCTGCTAATTACTTCTATTGAAAATTAGTACAGCTGAGACACAGCCCACTGATCCAGAATCATGTCCTCTGCGACTACAGATAGAACTTGATTTCCATGACAAGCTCTCTTGGCTCTCTAGAAGATGATGGCTGCCCTCTAGTGACAAAGATATTTCTGCTGACACATTGCAGTAGATGCAAACATGTTAATAAATACTGTCTTGTAGATCAATATATAACAAGAGGTTTGGATCTAAGAAAGATAAAGAATCTTAACATCATGACCAAAAGCACGAGGCTTGGAGGCATTAGAAAAGGAAGGATTCCAGGTTGAACAGACATACCATCCTCAGTCACAGCAATTTTTTAAGGCAAATTTTTCTTTGATCAGAAGTTCCTGGATTTTATAACTTTCTGACATTTCTGTTATCAGCTGAACAACCTATCATTATTATAACAAGACACGAACGAGAGCTCTGCATTGCAGAGAGGTTCACTTTCTGCTAAAAGCATCCATTTGACTCCCATGCACCCACTGACACAAAATACATTTTTTTTACAGTACTTCTGTATGTATGTCTGCATGTGTGTGTGTGAAGTTGTAAGTGGTATCAGAGTCATGTTTTCATAATTTCCTAGGTGAAATCACAAGTTGAATTAAAGGGCCAGTTATGGAGTACATTTTTGGAATAGTGCAGACAATATCAAATGCTGGAAACATTACTAGAAATCATGAAGGAGTACACTAAGAATGAATAAAGAACTATATTGAATGTTTACATCAGTGTATTATTTCATGTTAACTATGAGACAGCCCACAGAATATAATGATGTGATTCAGAACAAACATATTAAAGAGTTTTCTGTGTAAACTCTTTGATTCTAATTGCTCCAGGAGAAGCTAAAATCTAATCTACAGGAAAACCATGGGGAAAAATTATCACTCTCCAGTACTGAGAGAATACTGCCATGTCACCTACCTTAAACTCACTTATCTACGTATTTACCTCTTTCCTGTTGAGCAAGCTTGTTTCCTCCGTGCCATGATTCTTGTTGTTGTGAATCTACTATGAAGAGTGACATCATGGAATTTGAAAACCTGTGAAACTTCCCATGCCAAATTGCTCAAATCTTGATATCAATTCTGAAGTCCAAATCTGCAGTTCAAGTTGGCATCTCATACTTCAGAAGTAGTGAAGTCTTACTCCTGGATTGGGCAAACGCAACCTGGAAATCATATTGACTCTCACTCAGGAATAACTGCTGTTTAGGAAAGACATTAAGCACATGCTTCATTCACATTGTAATGTCATATTGCCAAAGAATATAGCCTTTTATAATAAAGATAGTAATCTTTCTATCCAAATTATATAATATGACATAGTGACTCTGCCAGATTTACTGTCCTTAGTTAAGAAAATGCATAGGAAAAACATTTCCTTGTTGACAAAAGTTCTTACTATATGCTGAAGAGTTCCATTGACTTCAGTAGGATTTAAATAAATTAGAAATGTCTTCCCAAATTTTAGGTGTTTCCTGAAGTAGGGCTTAAGAGAGGATAAACATAAACCCCTTCCCTCTCTGATGGTGTATGTATTTTTTCTCCATACTTACATTGCAGTTTAAGCTTAACTTCAGATGTTTTACTGCTGAAAAGTTTACTTGAGCACAGCAAAATATTTCTGAGAAGCGAGTTTTTACATTTGGCAAAGTCATAGTACTGAATTATTTAATTTTGTACATAAGAAGAATAATAACTACTTTTTATTGTAAGAAACCATGTGAACTATCTGGAATGTAACAATTTAACATAGATAAAATTCATGGACTGGTCTGGCATAGCACCTGAACAAATGGAAAGTTGATTATTTTACACATCTTTATATAATCATGAAGAAAGCTGTGCTCTCGAGAGATTTCTCCAGCTATTGTCATCTACCTATGGGAGATGCTGAAAACTGTAGCAGTTCTGTCACTGTTCCCCCACAGCTGGTCAATGAGAAATACTGGAAGATCCATAAAGGTGAAAATTTCTCTAGCCTTGAATAAAACACCTCATTTCTTGGTACCCACTCTCAGCAGAACTCACCGCTTGACTCCAACCTGTTGGTTTATCCAAAGGAAGGGAGTTGTTTTCCCCTATTATCCATGGGTTTTGATAAGACTCTTACAGAACACACTTGGCTATATTGTTATTATCCCCTCTAACATTAAACTGTGAAAAAAATATATTCATGAATCAGCTGCCATACCCATTTCAGCATTTCATGCCAAAAGAAACAGATGCTTCTCATTTTTACACAGTGACCACTTGTCAGAGCCTTTCCAACTTTTCTTTAGGCAATGGGTGTCCAAACTATCCCCCAATTTACTTTATAAAATGGATTCATATATATTTGTGATATTATTTATTAATTATTTGTAGTGGTAAAAGTGATGGGTTTTCCTACATAGGGACTGACTCTCCCTCTAAATGTAACTTCTCCCTTTGTTGTTAAGATTGTCCAAGAGATCCAGATAGCCTCAGTGTACAAAGGCATTGTCACTGTGGTAGATCTGATCTACTTTAGACAGATGTTGACAATTCTGCTGACAATGTGGTGTTTCAGTTATGTGCCATGCTCATCTGGAGAAAGCTGGACTCCTCCTTTCATGTGTGACAGAAAATTCTGGTTTGATATTGGACTTTTGGCTAACATTCAATGCCAGTCCAGCTGTATCTTACGTTCTTGCCTTCCTAGTCTTCTCTAAGCCTCTTCTCCTCTTGCCACGCCTTTGCTTTGCTGAAATCATGTGAGAGACCTTTATAAAAGGAAACTAAACCCAAGCCACCCTTTATGTGCTCATAGGATACATCTCTTGTGAATATACACAACGATTGCTTAAAATCCTTCTGAAGGAGCGTGGGGAACACATTCATCTGTCTTTCATACCCTTCCAGAAGTTAATGATCCTGTGCATTAGTTTCTCATGAAAATACTTCCATGAAAATATTTTGAGATTTAAGCATGTTAGTTCTGTTCATTTTGCTGAACTTCTATATCTTATTTTACTTTATTTTATATGCTCTGGATCAGGAAGCAATACTGCATTGAGTTACACCAGCTGACTCTCCGGCCTTAGATCTGTCTTATAGTTTTCCCTGATAATGTTACCAAGTAATAAAATTTGGATCCAGATGTTGAGTTCTTTGAATAGGTGCATTTTATCATCTTAAGTCTTACCAAATCAAGGAAAGCATACTCACAGTTCATACAAGAGCTGATTTCAAAACTATGTAAAAATGCCTCGTATAAGAGATGAATGTATTTCACTTATAGCTGTATCAGCATCTGCCGGTGCAAACCATAGTGACCTCAGATACGGGTCAAGCTGTGCGAGATATCCCTAATAACTTTCTGCCACTGAAGCAGGGGTATGCTGTCCACTCCGGTGTTCCTCTTCCACACTCCTCAGTGGCATCTGTCTGACTCTCCCTGCAGTGACTCTGTTCTGCTACTTGGCATTCCAGTAAAGGACAAACAAGCAGGTTTGCACTGAGGAGCCGGTGATCTGCGTTGCATTGAGCTGAACAGCGAGCTCATTCTGAAAGGTCTGCCAAGCTCCGGAATGACCACAACGCAGGGCAGCTCCAAGTGCAAGGGCAGTGGGAGCCAGGGAAGGGGAAAAAGACTTTTCCCTTTCAGGGGCTGTAAGGTGTTTGCCGTCTCATGTAACTTAACACTAAAGGTTCTTCACGTTAAGTCATTTTTATATGCCAGATTATTTTGTTGTGGTCTGGTTGTTTTGTGTTGGGGTTTTTTTGTTTGTTTGTTCTGCATGTTCTTTCTTCATCCACCTCTGATAAATTGGGCTGCTATGCTTAAATTTTAGAAAAGTATGCCATTTCATCAATGCCAAAATGTTTCCTTTAGATAAGTCACTTTTGGTGAAAATCTATAGAAAGTGGAGAGCGGTGGATGGAACATATATGCAAAACAAGGCAATAGCAAGAAAAGGGTGAGAGGATTACCATACTGGTGAGAAGGAGTATGGCAATAACAGCACCACATCTAGAATCTCCACATCCCCTGCTGTAACTCCACACACATTCAGTGGACATTTTGATGCAGTACCATTCTCTTGATCTCACTTTGTTCCCATGCATAGTGAAAGTAAATTCTGAAATCTCAGAAATTGCTATGAAACAGGTCTTAAGTTAGGTCGTTGTCACGTGACTGTCACTTAGTTTGTACCACAACTAGAATCGTAACCCAGCTGATCTCTAGGTGCTACAAAGATATGAATGTTTAATCACGATGATCAGCATTGAAAACATAATGTTTTGAAATATTAGGTGTTTTGTATATAGACTGTCTTTCTAATGGAGTGTCTAAATTTCATTCTTTGTCTTGGACCTTGATTTTACAGGTTGGTGTCGGGTTTTTGTAATACAGTAAATTTCCAGTAATTTCTTCTGATGTTGTCATCATCATCAGTTAGTAACACCTGGCTGGATGTGTAACATAACATCTCTTCCAACCAAGTAAGCCCATCTACAGAGCAATTTATCAATAGAGCTGCCTTGAGCTGTGTCCCAGAGATTTTATTTTAGACCAATCCTGCCCTTTCAGAAGTGTCTCGTAAAGTCTACTGATGGATCATATCTACTTTTGCATTGACCTGTTTATCTTAGCACTTTGGCAAGCAGGGAGACTTCTGCTGACATCAGCATGAGCACTTATATCTTGTTCCATGCCGGAAAGCCACTTGGAAGAATTTAACACTGAAAAACCAGTAGACGAATCTTTGAAGAGTGCACTCATGAGAATGGTGCCAGCAGTAGAGAGGAGTTAATATTAAAAATTTCTGTGGAGGAAAAAACTGGGGATAGAGAAATTGGAGCTATACAGCTTGGAGAAGGGCAAAGAAGATCAATGTGTTTATTATCAATAAATCAATTTGCTAATCCAGGTGGAATTCTGCAGCTGTAGGATATAGAGGATAAAAGGAGGTGAGTGAGTTGATTTTTTTATTTTAATAAGAGGAAATCGATATTCTAATCAAATATCAGATGGGAGATGATGAGTAGAGAGGAGAATCTACATAATGTATGGTTCTAAATTGGTTTCCTAAAATACCCATGTTAATGATGAAGGAACTCATTCTAAATTAGTGTATATTGGCATCGTTTAATATAACTGCCATAACTTAACTTGCACCAGCTGGGAAATCGGCTTAGCATATCCAAAGATAACACTAGGGTAGAATTGCCCATTTTCCTCAGTGATGCTTGCTCCATATGGATAACAGTAAATTTATACAGGTTTTAAGTAAAATCAAGCTCATAGTGAGGATATTTTGGAATGGCAGGCAAGTCTGATGAAGCTTTTCTTAGCCTGGGCTACAAAAAAAGGCCTCCCTCTGCCTCTGTTAAAGAACAGAGATTTCTCACTAGCAGGATAACTCTAAGCTATTGCAGCTGAAGACCTCACATTAACATGAACTAATGTATGCCCACTTCAGCATATCATGATGCTCCTATTGCTATATTGTCTGAAGTATCCAACCCAGACACATCACACACAAGCTTTTGAAACATTTGAATTTAATAGGTCTACTCGGACAAAAGAGTTTGCAACAAGGTTCTTACATTTTGCAGAAAACATTTTGGAACAGGCCACAACAATAATCATTAAATACATGCCACATTCTTTGTGTTCTATATATAACTCAAACATTCTTGTTAGTTTATTAAAACATCATGTTTATTAAAGACACAAGTTTATGATTAATGTGGAACCCATTGCATATATATATAATATTAAAAAAAATCAAAACCTTTAAAGAATCTTTATAGAAGATTTTTCATCATAAATATTCCCAGACTTGTACATAAAAAGTCAGATCGGCTTTGATCATATATAGGGTAGTGGAGTAAGGACGAGAGAAATGAACAGACTCCTTCTTGGTTAAACAGAGAAAGAAATAAAATTATGTCTAGATACAGGAAAAATAAAGTAAAGCTGCAGATGTGATGGACATAATGTCTTCATTTTTCTGTTATTCTCAAATTAGCTATTCATTTGTAAGGAAACCTTTTGAACATTCTGATATCACTGGAGCTATCTGTTAATATATCAGTTAAAAATCTTCTGTGGACTAGAAAGCCAGCTATTTCTTGATGTACTGGGCAATTTAAATTTGTTTTCCAAACTGGTTAGTTCAATCCATGTTCATGTATAATTTGTGCAAAATAAACTGCCTTGCATCTGCTGTATGAATTACATTTTTAGAGGGTCTCCCTCTTCAGCTGTCATCCTCTAAGTATCTACCAGTACAGTATGCTCATGCAAGAATGAATTTTTAATTTAGCAAAGGATAAAACAGACAATTCTACATTGCAGGAAAAAGCAACAAAAAGCAATGGTTTATCAGATCCATTTCCTGAAATGTACGATTGTGTAGCATATCTGGAAAAATATACTAATTATTTTATTACAGTCAAACCTACAATGTTTTTTAAAGAAAATAGTTTCTGTAGTGTAATTACTAAGTGTTCATTTTTATCATTTTCACATTTCAAAATAAGTTGATCATACATAATTTGGAGATCTTCAGTGCTGAAAAATCATTCTTCTTATTAAGAGAAAATCTGAAATATGATTCAAGTTCAAAAGGAAAAGAAAAATAATAAGGTTGTCCATTCCTTTCATCCAGATTAACAGCTAAATAAATGGATTATTTGAACAGATTATGTGTAATATACATTTGCATTCAGGTATATGATGCAAACTAAAAGCTGAATCCAGGACTTTTTTCCCCCAAGTGTGCAGAAATTCTGTCAAGGTTCTTGCTTTCTTTTACATAAAAATGGTTGCTTTTAACACATCTCAGCATTGTTTAAAATGGAAGATGGTCTGGTTTCTGCATCGCATTGTTCAGTTATTTAAAACATTTTCTTAAGTACCAGAATTCAATTATTTTTTTTTTTTAATTTCAGGGTGAAATTATTAGTCATGAAAGATTCCAGATGGTTATTACAGGAAACCTAATACTTCCCCACAATGAATGTATCACAGTCAGTATGTTACACCTCACTATGGATTGTCTTTCACAGTCAGGGTGCACAAAATACCTAGTTCCCAAGCTACCTTGAGTTCTCACAAATACAGGTAATAAAAGTGACCCTTTCAGCTTGGATACTCTTGATCAGATCAAGTACCAAAGCATTACCAGAAGTTGTTATCTGTTTGTTTTTCAGTGTCATCCTGATATCTCTTATCCCTTCCAAGTAATTTAAGATAGCAATTTATATTAATTTGGACTCTTTCCTGGGGCAGCACTTGTTTTTACACATTTGTGGGGGAAGAAGAAGAAGCAATTATTGCAAATGATCCCATGTCTATAGTGGAAATATTTTCTTTTTTATATAGGCTGGATTTTTGACCATAGTGGTGAAGGCTCTATATGACCTTGCTGCTACTACTGAGTTTTATAACGTCCAAAGCATAATACATGTGGAACAAGTTGGTTTCACCTTATTAAGTTTAGCATTGTCTCACCTGTTCTTAAACTATGGTTGCATTTGTCTAAAACTTGTAATTCAAAAGTTGTGGCCTTTGGCCAGGTTTTCAGGTACTAGGAACTGTTACTGACATCAGTATTTATGATAATTTATACTGACTGAGGTCTATTTTCTTAAAATTCCTGAAAAGTAAAGTACAATAATTAAAATTTAGGTGTGAAGGAATTAAATTATTTTTGGAATCATTTGTTGCTAGCTGATATAGGCAAAACCAGATCGAGTCCTCTCTTGTGTGCAGTCAGAATACAGAACACCAAACAAAGTTGCTGATGGCTTGAATAGATGAGTGATATTGCTGTTAATAGGGAACCTGAAATCTTAATTGGTTTGCTGTAAACATTACAAACACGTTAGCATGCTTCCATTCACTTTGTGTGCTGTGTATTAGATAGATGGTATTCACACTGATAGCTGCAATTTAATTACAAGAAGTCTGTTCCTTATTCAATTTCAGTTGTGTCATCACATTATGTTGGCTATGAAGCATTGCAAGGTTCAATACAGCATGTATCATGATGTCGGAAAGATAATGCCACACAATGGCTCAATTTTGGTTGTAAGGATTTTCATCCAGAGTGGAATCAATGTTGTAAATGGTTATTAAATCTACACATTCTGGCTAACTGAAACAAAGTGAAAGATCTGAAGAAGCACATTATTTTTTATTACAAAGAACAATTGCAATGAATAGTAAAATTGCTCACCATTGGTAAATCCATCAATATGAATAAACATATCAAACCTCACAGGACTGAGGACCCTGCCCACAGGCTGTCTTCTGAGGCTTAATGAATTCACAGTATGAACAAATTGATTCAGCCATTCCAGTTACTCAATTTACTACAGTTGCCAAACAAGTGACTGGAGCAATACTCCAGACTGTAGAGTGCAGGTTTCCTTCCTCCTCATCTACTACTAGGGATTATCCACAGACTTTGAAAATGCCACTGCACTTTCTTTTTTTTGCTTTTGTGGAATACACTTTCCAACCAACAAAACCCGCTTGAGTGAGGACCATAATTATCACTTTCTCAAGGGTTAGATAAGTATGAGGCATTTGGGCACTGCCTTGTGAAAGTGGATTTGTCAAAGGTTATTAAAGAAAAAGGGTGATAGGATGATGTAAAGGTCTGTGAGACAGGATTGAGAATAAGTCTTGTCCAAATATTTCACCATCTTATATGGTTCCTAAGACTTTCTAGGATAAAGCATTTGAAAAGAGAGGAGGACTTTCTTAAGCACATTCATATGAGCTTCCTTACTTAGAGGAAACAACGCTCCTGCCTGGAACCTCAGAAGGAACACCTGGATTCTAAGATGGGAAACTTAATACAGCAGATATTGGGGTGAAAGTTTTAGCCATGAGGTAGATTAGAAACTGCTGACTTCTAGAAAATAAATCTGTAATACAGCTGAGGGTTACAAAGTTGTAAATCTCTGGGACAAGATTATGAGTAGCATCAGCATCATTGGGTGGGAAGGTGCTGGAAGTCTTTTGTTAGTGAAATAAAGTTAAGAGGGTCAGGTAAGACATGAATAAGCACTAAAATCTATTGAGCCCATTCCTGATTATTCTGGATTGGTATTCCTGCTAATTTGTACTGCTGATTTCATAGCTAAAAATGGATATGAAACACAATTTATTGAATAGCTGATTAGAAGACTGGTTTACAGCAAATGGTTCCTAATCCACCCCTCAGTTTTATAGATAGTCTCCCATCCCTACAACCTTACAGAAGGAAAAGAAAAAACCAAATATTAAACCTCACATTTTTATAAATGTCCCCTCAAGGTCTCAAGAATATTTACTAGTCTCCATTCACCTCTCCATAGTGGCATGTAATTAAATGATGTTTCTAACTTTCAGTGTCATATTGAATTTAGAAAAGGAATCTCTTAGTAAAATGCAGATTGTTCATGCTGCGAGTTTTAGGGACCCTAATTTCGATGAGATGCTTTGTAGAATGTGGATGTTAGATGAGTAGGATAAAACAACTGAGGAATCCTGCTATTTGGGAAATTACTTTTTTTATGTTAAGTGGGGGAAAATGGCGAACCTAATAAAGTAAAAGGGAAGGGGACTATCAATGATTCCCTTCAAGGCAGTCTGCCAGGCAGTCTTGGCCAGATTTCCACAGTACTACCTTCAGATTTTATTAAATTAAAATAAAACCTGTCATCTTGGCTTTCACTGGCACAGTCAAATGCACAGTTTTTTACTTAGTTCCAACATCAGCCTTGCACTTCCAGCCAGCATTAATATTTCACAATGTAATATACATAGTTCTGTGGCATTTTTTACATATCTGGCAAACAGTTACTGAAAAATATTCTGCTAAAAGTTAAAAAAGCAGTGTTACTAACTATTTGATCATGTCAACTCCTTTTCACTGTTCTCCCTCAGGGACCAGAGCATTTGGAAATGTAAATCAAAGCATCAAAGAAATCAGAAATGGAAAAGTCCCATTAGGTCATCTAATCCAATCCTCTAGTAGCACATAATTGTTCCCCGTAATACATTTTCCACAGTTTCTTTCAGTCTGGTTTCAGATACTTGGGAACACTGCTCGCCAACATGCTTTTTGAAAGTTGGATGGGTAGACTTCAGACAGACCCAACGTCACCTCTAAGGTCACCTCTTGCCTCTTCTAATTTGTCCTGGCAGTCACAGCATTGTAGGGGCTCATATAGGGACTGGGGGTTGCCAAAATTGAAAGGAAAAGCTGCAGCTGCATGCTCTCCCTCATCTCCCCCCTGGGATTTTCCTTATGTAGAAGGCTAAAGTAATGCAAACCAGAGCTACTTCACATGTTGATGGGGGCAGCTTTATCACTGAGTTCTACTGCTGCTGTCAGAGACTTCAGCCGTGAATCTGGCCTAGAGGACTCCTGTCTGGGTCCTAAGGGATCGAAAACTCCTGCTAGACAGATTCCACCATTAGTCAAGTGCAGTCTGACACAGATCTTAACAACATGAAAACCCAGCAGCTGTCAATGATTTATATATTCCTTGCCTCTCTCTCTCTCAAGGCCTTGGACAGCCACTGGTAAGAATGTCCCCCATCAGCAGGACACAGTTGGCCTGGAGGAGCAGCAGTTCACAAAGTGTAGCAGTGAGTTAGAGTCTTTCCCAGGGGAACATCTGAGCCATTCCAATTTTATTCCAGTAGTGCTAGATAACCTAAATTATTGGGCTGCTATCAAAGATCTGCAGAAAGTTCTTCCTCACATTTCTGTGCATTCAGAAAGGTAGCGACATGCCTGCTATCTGAAGGACAGAGGATTATACAGCCAAATTTGTGAGGACATAAAGGAAACCTCTTCTTTCTCTTGGATGGATCAGGGAAACAGGAAGCCCAGCAGATAGAGTAGCTTGAAGACCTGGAGATGCTGCTGTTATTGCTCTCTGCTTCTCCTGAATATCTGTCTGGCTAATTGTTCTTGAGTGTCAGCTGCTTATGAGACATCTGTGATGTGCTTTTGCTTCTGTGGCAAAAGTACTTGGCAAGGGCATTTTCTGGTCACTCACAATGGATGTCTCCTTTATCCAAGTTCCAAGATGATTTCTTACGTATTTTGAGTTAAGCCCAAAGGGCACATGATCATTCTTATATTCAAACAAAAGTCAATCAGATACTCTTTCTATTTTTATTAGGTGGTAGAATTCAGAACAGATATGAAAAAATTTTGGAGGATCTCTAGAGAAACCCTATTTAGGATCATTATCTGACTCTGACCTATTCTGCAATGTCCACGAGGCACATCATAGGATGAACGTGAAAGTTTGTGCAGGGCCACAAAATCATGCTTGGATATGTTTTTGTAACAGCTTGTATTGGCTTTGTGTGGCAATGTTTTGGTAGCAGGGGGGTTACAGGGGTGGCTTCTGTGAGAAGCTGCTGGAACCTTCCCCTGTGTCCAAGAGAGCCCATACCAGCTGGCTCTAAGACGGACCTGCCTCCGGCCAAGGCCAAGCCAATCAGCGATAGTGGTAACGCCTCTGGGATAACATTTTTAAGAAGGAAAAAAGTCTCGGGATACACAGAAATGGCGGCTGGAGAGAGGAATGAGAACATGTAAGAGAAACAGCCCTGCAGACCCCCAGGTCAGTGCAGAAGGAGGGGGAGGAGATGCTCCAGGCGCCAGAGCAGAGATTCCCCTGCAGCCTGTGGGGAAGACCACGGTGAGGCAGGCTGTCCCTCTGCAGCCCGGGGAGGACCCCAGGCCAGAGCAGGTGGGTTCCCGAAGGAGGCTGTGACCCCGTGGGAAGCCCGTGCTGGAGCAGGCTCCTGGCAGGACCTGTGGATCTGTGGACAGAGGAGCCCACGCTGGGGCAGGTTTTCTGGCAGGACTTGTGACCCCGTGGGGGACCCACGCTGGAGCAGTGTGCTCCTGAAGGACTGCACGCCGTGGAATGGACCCGTGCTGGAGCAGTTTGTGGAGAACTGCAGCCCATGGGAAGGACCCACATTGGAGAAGTTCGTGGAGGACTGTCTCCTGTGGGTGGGACCCCACGCTGGAGCAGGGGAAGAGTGTGATGAATCCTGCCCCTGAGGAGGATGAAGCAGCAGAAAATAACGTGTGATGAACTGACTATAAACCTCATCCCTGTCCCCCTGTACCACTGGGGGGTGTAGGTAGAGAATCCCAGAGTGAAGTTGCACCCAGGAAGAAGGGAGGGGTGGAGGGAAGGTGTTTTGAGATTTGGGTTTATTTCTCATTACCCTACTCTGGTTGATTGGTAATAAACTGAGTTAATTTTCCCCAAGCTGAGTCTGTTTTGCCTATGACGGTAATTGGTGAGTGATCTCTCCTGTCCTTATCTTGACCCACAAGCCCTTTGTTCTATTTTCTCTCCCCTGTCAGGCTGAGGAGGGGGGAGTGATAGAACAGCTTTGGTGGGCAACTAGCGTCCAACCAGGGTCAACCCACCACACAGGTCTCAGAAACCTCTTCTATCACCATTCTTGTGCATTTGAGATGAACCAGGTCTCACAGGAAAAAGAAGACAATGTTTTACTTCACACTTGCACAGTTTCTGTGCAAATTGAAGGTTAGTTGAATCCTGAGGATGACCCCGATACAGACAATAGACATACTTACCCTATGTTTGTCTTTTGGCATCTTTTGAGCACCTTTTTCCCTGCAAATCGTGACTTCTAACATCATTGTATACTTTTGGTCTTAGTTACTGACCTTGGAGAAAAAGGCCTGTTAAATGCACAAATGACAGGTAGCTTGGGAATTTCAAAGGACTAGTTCACAGTCCTAAGGACCTTGGCTATTGTCCCTGGAGATACATTATCCCTGTCAGTGTTTCATTCCTGCCTGCAACCTCCTTTAACACCATAAATTCAGAATAGTACCATACAAATAAATCAAGATACATATTATTTCCCATACAAAGTAATACAGCTATTATCCTTATTCTCTACATTTAGATATATGTAGATGTACAGTGTATAAGTGTAATCAACATGTCACTAGTCAGAAATCAATGTACTACAAAAAAAATATTGGCTTTCTTTTCAATGTATATGTACTGCATCTGTTACAAAAGAAGTTGACTTATATATGCACTTGAAAATACATGTGTTTTCATTTTGTGGTAGAGACCCTATTTATTTCATTTCATATTCACTGCAGAAACTTGACATGCAAGTGAATAACTTAGCATCATTGGGGAGATTTTAAGATTCTCTAGCTGTGGAGATTTATGCAAACTGTTTATGGAAATGTGGAAAAGACTTTTTCACCACTAAAGGTCTACATACATATTTTCCTGAAAAATATGTCCTGGGCCTTGTTTATTTACAGGTATGATATGAAATCTCTGTATGAAGCCTTGAATTTTGTGAACTATATGTCCTACAAACAAATTTACACTGAGAGGTCTTTAAACTAGCTGTAACAGCTGACACTGTTTCAGAATTTCTAAACAATGGTTGTAGTTTTGGTCAGAACTAATTTTCCTGTACCTTCAGGGAAAACAGAATTCACAAAATGTAGCCAGCACAGAAACTCCCTCGTGCGAAGAATTCCACCTCAAGAATGAGAAACAAAGTTGTGAGCATATTATCATCCAATTATTCCACAATCCATTATTTTGCACTTTTGAATTCCCATTGACTTCAGTAATTACTTGCAGTTTTATTTTAGAAGCAGGACCTTTAACTGTAAGAATGCAAAATACAGTCCACTCCATGCAAAGTTTATTTAAAAAAAAGTATTCACATGAAAACACTTTCAAAATACTAAGCTAAATGATGAGTAGAGGTGCCAAAACAGGTTGATAAATCCTTCAATCATCCTATATCTTTTCCAGCAGTTTTCAAGTCGCACTTGAATTTCTTGCCTTTCAGCACAATGCATATACCTTACATTTTTTTTTCTGTGAACAACACAATTAGCAGCTGCATCTTAACAAGATATGTTCAGTAAATCTCATTCTCATATATGAAGGCACTTCCAGAGAAAACTCATTTCCATAGCATTTTAGGCTGGCGTGCGAGAAAGGAAGCATCCCAATATTTTCTAAGGAAACAAAATTCTATCATCTTCCCTCAATTGTTTTAAAAATGATTGTATGAGCCAGTGTATCAATCACATTATTTTTGTGGTTGGTTGTTTTGTTATGTTTTGTTTTGTTTTTAAAGAAGTATGGCTTGAATTTTTGGTCCTTCTCCCACACATGGCTCCTGCTTTTTTATTCAAACTAATAGAGCTCAGATGGACTGCTGGTATTTTGGGGTATAACATTTGAAGTATAGTTGCTCAGATTCCTGCCACTGAATGAATTCTAGAAAAAAAAATGTTGTTTCTTTGAGGCTGCTGACTTAAAGAGTCCAGCATAAAAATATTAAGAAGTACCATGCAGACAGAAAGGATCTCCCTAGATTGAAAGAATTAGAATTTCTTTCTGAATTTGGAGCTTGGCCAAGCAAAAGTGAAGATAAACACAAGCAGGTTAAGAAGTTTGTTTATTCTGTGTTAATAAATAAGCTTCTCCAGGATTAAGTTTCTTCTGTCTAGATTATATCTGCTTGCTAATATATTCTCAGTGAAGCCAAATGGAACGCAAATAAGGTCTTGTTTATTCTGTTTTTAAAAGGCAAAAGGTACGGTAGTCTGTATAACTTTTTTGCTTTATTTCTTCAACAATGATTTCCTGATGACAAAAAGAATACATAGCTAACATCCGAAATTGTTTGGAGTGTAAATGTTCTTTCATTAAATCTCCTCATCTACCATGTTCAGAAGAAGGGAATTGGCCTCAGCTGAAAAAACAATATTGTAAATATACAAGCCCATAAAGAGGCTGGAATAGTAATGAGAATGTACTGTTGTCTCATGGCACTTTCTGCACTGTTTGATCATTTTTATTTAAAATTCATATAGAAACCAACATACTACAGGTTGCCTGCATCATCACAACCAATTACAAACTTTGGCTGAGTTTTCAGTGTCTGCAAGAATGGAACTCATTTGTTTCATGGTTCCCTGTTAACTTTAGCATATTTATGTGAGGATGTAAGACTCCATCTGTGCAGTGTTAGGCTCTATCCTGCTCTATATTTCTCATATTTGTCTGCATTTCTAAGTGAACATTAAATGGTAAAGCCTGATCCTGTGAAATCCATTCGCGTCAACGTGATGACCACACTGATTTGATTCTCTAAGGCAGGACGCCTACTGAATCGTACTATTACTTTAGAATATGGCTATTGCCTCTGTTTGGGATGACCTAAAAGAATGACTGCCAGAGAAAAAAAAAGCAATTTTCCAGTTTTCTTCTTGCAAATGAGTGTCTTTCTTTTCTGTAGGTAAGCAGAAAATGTAAAATAACACCAATTTTTCTTCTAATTTACTAGTCAATCTTGTTCAGTTTGGGGAACATTCATTTAGTACATACCATTTAAGACAAAGCAAATCTATGTTTGTCGTGCTCCCTTCACACTGTTACATTTTTATTGATTGCATAGTGACAATTAAATTATTGTGCTTTAAGCCACAGTAGGCACATTTATTTCCCTCTCTCCTCTTTCCTCCACCTCTGCCTCTCTTCCCCCCCCTCCCCCCCCCCCCCCCCCCCTTCAATAGAATTCTTTGATTACTGCCAGATACAGGCATTAGGCTGTTCTAAACCTCTGCATTTCCTGGCCTGATTGAGTGCACGGCTGTTCCCTGAAGAAAGCCATTTGAAGAGGCTGCAGTATTTTTCTGAACTTCAAAAATTCCAGTAAACCTTGATCATTTCACCTGTCCAGGAGTCGAGTTTGAGGGCGTAAAATGTCTTATGAATTTATACAGAAGTTATCCTCACAACCCATAAGCGATACCTTAATCAACGCGCGCATGTGTAGGTGCATGTAACTGCTCAAGGGCATGATCCAAAACTTGGTGAAGTCAATGGGAGCCTTCAGCTGAATTCAGTGGACTTTGATTAGCATCACATGTACCAGATTTACTGACTAAATAGCTGCAGTTGAAAAGTCATCTCTAATGTCTGCAGGTACTGTATTATTTAATGGGGAGCTGTGCAGTGGCAATGAATTAGCTACTGCAAGCAAAGGATATGAATACATAAAACTGAAGGGTTTTTTTCTTAGAGAGATGTACTTTTGAGTGTGATTTTAAGATTCCAAATGTGCAGAGTTAGTTATGGTAAGCGTAGAAAAACTTAGGAACAGCTTTCAGATTTCTACTCTCAGGCTACTAGTTTCTACTAGTTTCTGCCCTTAAAATTTACAGTTTTCCTCAGTCTCCATGAGGAGAGCTAGGGCAACTGCCTCTTTGCTCTGAGACACGGGTCCCACACAGACTGGAGGAAGCTGGCACTGCTGCACCTGTTTGATGGACAAACAGAGGATTTCACTTTTCAGGGCTGTCAGTCCAGCCACATTCCCTGTGATTTTAAGTTCATAGTTTAAGATATCCTTCCTTTCTGAAGTCATAAAAAAAATGCATAGAACTGTTCTTCAAAGCCAGAGGTCTTTTCAAATTCAAAATGCTGCAGCTGTTTGAAACTCTTTTAAGTCATCAGCCTGGATTTAGATGTTTCCAAGCCAACTCAAACATGTCATTACAATAAACCTTTGACCCGTTATCACCTCTCAGGAAGTGATAATAAAATTAGACAGAATATCATCATTCTACATTCCCAGTTCTCCAAAGGAACATCACAAAGAGGATACTATGGCTTGGGGTTTTTTTCCACAGAGTATTTATATGGAAAGAAAAAGTACCAAGTAAAGTAATCTTTAAAAGCCATTCACATAATCCATTAAGTTCTCATAGGTTTAAGAGAGGTTGGATATAAATGAATGATCCAAATCTCCCGAAAGCTATCAAATACTCCTTTTTTGTTGTTGTTTATTTCCGAGTAAAATGTTTCAGATAAATATGTTGCTTCCATTTTGACTTCGAACCAAAAAATAAGGGGGGAGAGGGGGACACGACATTTTGTTGTGCTTCCTGTAAAGTGTCAGGCATAACTTTTACAACCTCAGAAAGAAATGAACTCTTGGCATGAATAAATTACCAGATACTGTGACTCGTAGATTATTCAATGAACAAAGTACAGTAGTTTTTTAAAAAACTACCCTGTTCTCTTTCAATTGCATCTTTTCATTCTCCTTGCACAATAAAGGTAAAGACTGCCGAGCCTATTTTCTTCTATGAGACAAGATCATCGGTGTGACAAAAAGTTAAAACGCACTTGTTTTAACTACACTTTAAAGATTTTTCACTGAGCCTGAATGGACAATAATAACCCTGTTGTCATGATCTTATGTTCATTTTTCTCTTACAGAAATGAAATGTAATTATACCTAAAGAGAAATCTGTTCCTGGGAGCTTAATTTCTGTTAGAATTTCACAGAAGCAGCAGCTCATAACTACCTTGGGTTAAGTGCTTTGAGATCCTAGGTAGAACTATAAACTTTCAGATCTGTAGAAGTATATTATTATCATATCAGTCACACAATCTAGTATAAAAAAACCCTGCAAATAAACACCAATGCCAATTAGGGAATGGAGGAAAGAGCAAAGCACTGTGCCTGTTCTTTCAGTGAGAAATAAAGTATGTGATTATTGTCCTACGAACTACGGTTTAGAGACAGTGGAGGATATTTGATTCCTGGTGGAAAAGAATATAACATGACAGCTACTATTTTTAGTTCTGTTTAAGAATGTTAATTGAAATCTAAACTAGCAATAGGAACCCTAGGCTTTAACAGACTAAGACAAATATAAGACGTAGTGTCAAACTATAAAGGCTAGACCTAGCATAACGTGCAGGAAGGGAAAGTGGCAATGTATAATTAGTATTCCCAAGAGGAAAAGAAGAAAACACACTTGTTCAATCTGTATTTCTGTAATGAACACTAAGAACAGGACTGAAGAAGAAAAAAACCTGCAGTATCTTTGCTATTGAAGCAGATAATGGTTTATAATGCATATATCTCTGGATTCATAGGGTAAAAATCAGGACAGGGCATGCGAACTTTTTTAAGCAACTGAAGCCTAGATCTAAAGAAGAACTTGGATATGGAGAAAGTAGGTACCCGACCATAAATTAGAATATAAAAAAAACCCCCACCTTTCCAGACAAGACACATCAGCAACATGCAGGGAGAAAGAGGGACATCAGGTGAGGACAGAACCAAAACCAGCAGCCCACAGAGAACGATGTAGCTGAGAACATCTGACAGAGAGGAGCTGCTGAACACAAGGTAAATCATTACTCCTGCCTCCTCTTTATTTATTTCAAAATTGCTTGCTTTCTACTATTGCTTAGGTTCTTTATTCTAATTTGAAAGGACTGCTAGAAGAACGTAGGATGGTGGTAATGGTTGCAACATGTGTAGCAGCCAAATGATCACAGTGATCATGAAAAGTGTCCTGTTTCAGTGCCTTCCACAGCCTGAGGCTAGCCAGCTTGCTGTGCTGGTTTTGGCTGGGATAGAGTTAATTTTCCTCATAGCAGCTGGTACGGGGCCGTGTTTTGGATTTGTGCTGGAAACAGTGTTGATAACCCAGGGATGTTTTAGTTTCTGCTGAGCAGTGCTCGCGCAGAGCCAAGGCCTGTTCTGCTTCTCACCCCGCCCCACCAGCGAGGAGGCTGGGGGTGCACAAGAAGTTGGCGGTGGACACAGCTGGGACAGCCGACCCCGACTGACCAAAGGAGTATTCCAGACCACAGGACGTCATGCTGGGCAATAAAACTAGGGCAGAGTTTGACAGGGAAGCCACTGCTCAGGGACTGACTGGGCATCAGTTGGTAGGTGGTGAGCAATTGTTTTCATTTGCACCACTTGTCTTTCCTGGGTTTTATTTCTCTCTGTTATTTTCCTTTCCATTACATCATCATCATCATCATTATTATTATTATCCAATTATTAAACTGTTTTTATATCAACCCATGAGTTTTCTCACTTTTACCTTTCCAATTCTCTTCCCCCATTCTGTGGAGAGGGAGTGAGGAAGCGGCTGTGTGGTGCTTAGTTGCTGGCTGGAGTTAAACCACGACACTTGCATATCTGGTCTCCCCTCTTTTTAGCTCTTCAAAAAACCCACTAAAATAGAGTTGAGGTTAGCAGGCATTCCTCTTGTTTAAATTGGCCAGTGTTTAGAAAGGACTGCAAAATGAATTGGGCCAGAATAATAGAAGAAAACATTTATCCAGGAAGCAGTAGTCTGGATTTCAGTTTTTGAATACATCATTTTATATAATAAAATATAAATTATCTTGTGTATTGTAATTTCTTAGCTGGTATTTCATTTAGCACTTAGATTTTGGAGACTCTTTGCACCATGTGTTTTTTAATGCCAAGAGCCTCCTTCCTGCCTCTGGCAATTAACATTGATGTTCATCAGGGACAAGCTCGGGACTGCAAGGTTTGTTTCTGAATGAGGGTAAAGTAAACTATTAGTTGCAGAAAATTAAAACTAGTGTTCAGTTCTGTTGATACCAGGCTGAGCTCAAGGGAACCTGAAAAAGTTTTCAACCTAACTGTAGTCTTCCACAAAATGCTGAGCATCAGATGTCTGTATTTTTGACCAGCTGTTTATCACATAACAATTTAACATAAACAGCATTTAAAATTAACTGCTCTAATTCACATTAAAAGACTTTGTGGTCATTTCTCATTAAATCCGATTGGAGGTTTTATATAAATATAAGTATAAATGTAAATATCATTTAACTCAAGCAATACAATGTCTAGTATTTTAAATAGGAGCCAGAAACCTTCCTTTAAATGTAATTATCTCAAAAACAGCTGACCATCTTAAGATGTTTTAATGCTGAGCTTTCCCAAGGAGACTTAGACTCCAGTCAAGTGAAATCTGAAGTGAAGTTTGAGTTGCAGTCAGATTGGTCCACTGAGGAAAATTACTCAACAAAACCACTGTATAGATTACCAGTTTCTGAATTTCATTGGCATTTTCAGCTTCAGAGAGATTTAAGGTTACTAATATTACACTGAATTACCAAAGTGGGATGTTTATAAAGCATGTATATGACTTTTCAATATTGGCACTTCAATTTTGGTGTTGCCTTGCAAAACTTCTGTATTATCAGAGTTTATAGTGCTGCCCAGAATTTTCATAGTGCAAAGTAATCACAGCAAATGGTAGATTTTTTTGTTCTTTCTTTAAGAACAAAAACAAAAAAAGTTTTCTTTCTTACAGACAAAATAAAGGTCAAAAGAATGAGGGAAATGTTTAGTTCTACAGATTATATCAGATTATTTTATACTAGTGGTTTTGCTACATATTAATACATAGGCTAGGGAATAAAACCATGAGTCAAATCTGTTCTATCTCACCACACAGTTTCCTGTTGCTGAAATACAAATCTGTTTTTTTCTTTAAAATTTAACTGCATATTCTCCTGTTTCTGCAAGGAGACAAAGAACAATACGCTTGTTGCTCCATGCTAGTCTCTTATTTCTTTTAACTCATGATGATGGATGTTATCACAAAAGTCAGACATCAGGTTAGCTATCTGACTTCCTAAGTATGTAAATATAACAATATATACCCATGCAACTGCATCAAATATTCAAAAGTGTATAAAGACAAATATAATAAAAATTGTAACAGTATTATATAGTAAATACACACTATGTTTATTGCATGTATACGTTTCTGTTATTTCAGAAGTCATAATCATTAAAAAGACATTGAATTACATAATGAAGTAGAATTTTCTGCATTAGTGTATTTAAAAATATTATAGTTGGAACTAGGTGAAAGCAGTCATAATAATTGGAATCACTGACATGCTAGTTTCTCGTGTTTTGCAGTGATTATTATTTGTATTATGTTAGCACTGGATGGCCCTAACCAGGAGTGGGCCTTATTGTGCTAGTCAGTATTCATACAAATAATAAGAGACAGTCCTTACCCTGAGAAGCACACAGTAAACACATAGGTTAGAAAGTGTCCTGGTTTTGGCTGGGATAGTTCATTTTCTTTCTAGCAGCTGGTGATTCACTATGAGAAGAACGTTGATAACAACAGGGATGTTTTCAGTTGTTGCTAGGTCATGTTTATACTAAGTCAAGATTTTTTCAGCTTCTCATGCCCAGCCAGCGAGAAGGCTGGAGGGACACAAGAAGTTGGGAGGGGACACAGCCAGGGCAGCTGACCCAAACTGGCCAACGGATTATTCCATACCATGTGATGTCACGTCTAGTATAGAAACTGGGGGGAGTCGGCCTGGGGGGGAAACGCTGCTCGGGAACTAACTGGATGTCAGTCAGTGAGTGGTGAGCAATTGCATTGTGCATCACTTGTTTTGTATATTCCAATCCTTTTATTATTATTGTAATTTTATTACTGTTATTATTATCATTATTAGTTTCTTCCTTTCTGTCCTATTAAACTGTTCTTATCTCAAACCAAAAGTTTACTTTTTTTTCCTAATTCTCTCCCCCATCCCAGTGGGTGGGGGGGAAGTAAGCAAGCGGCTGCGTGGTACTTAGTTGCTGGCTGGGGTTAAACCACGACAGAAGGAAAAAGAGGTAACAGAGGTAGGAAATTATTTGCGTAAGGGGATCAAAAATGGGAAGGAGAGAAATTCCGAGGTTAACATACTGCCTGTCCACAATGCATGGTACCCTGCCCTTCATAGCAACAATTCCTCTTTGATTACTGTGGTTTTCCATATGCTTTTTAGCATGTCTGCCAGCGCAGATAGCATTAGTGGCTGGAAGTGAGCACGGAGCCAGCCAGGAGCTATGCACAAGATAGGCTGGCTAAAGGTTAGAAATTTTGATTCACTCAAAATTTCAAGGGTTTTACAGAGATATGAAACCAATGCAAAATATTCAAAAAGTACACTGAAATTACCAGAAAACTTTGAGAGAGAGTGCTTAAGAAAATTATGCATAATTAAAGGTTGATAAATATTGGGTGAATACCTGGTTTGAAGCTGGCTACCCACCTGATTCAGGGCCTTAACCAGTAGGCTGTGGCTTTTGTCTGAGAGAATAACTACTTATCATGAGTAAAACAAGTACTGTAGGAGAGACCAAAAGTGTTTTTTTGGCAGACTTAAGTCCCTGTTCCAAATCAGGCAGAGAAAAACCTACAACATAATTGTGCCAGGGAAGCAGTGTACAGTTTACTGGATATTCTGTGTTTCTATGGTATTTTAACTATAAATTCCATCCTTGAGCCAAAGAAAGTGTCATCAAAATATAGTACGCTTATGAAAACGTTAGGTTAATCTGTATTTTCCTATGCAGAAACCCCTCTTTGTAAATCAGATCCTCTCATTGTATCTATATGGAGGTTTATTGACAGATAATTGGAGGTCTGTCTTGACCTACACGACACCAACCCACTGAAGATTCTACTGGCACAAGATTTTTTTTCTCTTATCCCTTCTTCTGTGGTTGTTCTTATAATAAAGACATAAAATACTGTATTCCTGATGTCTTACTCTTTATACTACAATTTCTCTCCCTTCTCCCAGTTTATGCAAGTTAGCTTTAAAATGAGATTGGAAAAAAAAATCTAGTGCATAATCAGAAAGACGGTGCTCATGATAGCAGAGTGCAGAAACATGAACAGATTCTCAAAGCAGTGGCAGAGACAGAGAATATCCCACTTCAAACAAAGGTGAAAAGTTCAAGCATTTCCTGAAATGATGCAAAAAAGATGTGCTTCAAATGAATGAGAAGTTTCTTATCCATTTGCACGTTGGTTGGGTTACAATACTATTGTTGACGTGAAAGAAAGTTCAGATCTCTCCCTCCTCACACTGCCGGTCATGAGAACTATTTTGTGAGCAAGTGCCAGCTGCTGGTCGTTCTAAAGGCTTATTTCTCCAAAAGCTCTTCTAATGTAGGTTCAGAGCAACATACAGTTATTTCCAGAAGTTTATGTGTTCAGGGTGCTTTGTGGACCGTTGTAAAGATGAAATCTATAGACTAGATGTAAAATATGTTAAAAAACATTTTAAGTTCAAGAGCAAATTTTAAGAAGCTTTTTTGCACTGACTTCCATTCTCCTAATCCTGATCTCCTCATCAATATTTTTATTTGTGTTAGCAAAATAGTATAATGAAGAACTATAAAGCCCTTATTTATACAAATTGCAAGTATTAGCAAGATATAGGCAGTTTATGGTAGACAAATAAATGAGCATTTATGTCAGTTTTAGTTAGATACTTTTCTCCAACCAAGCATAGAAAACAGTTGCATTATAGTTTTAGCATTCTTGATGACAATATAGCAGAGTGAATAGTGAATGAAATATTTTAGTATAAAACAAGTCGCTAAAAAGATCAACAGGGTGGGGAATAAGAGCTCTCTAGATTATTCAGGCAATTGTTTATTCTTTCCTCAGGAACATTATAATAATCCTGTACCTTTGCACTCCAGTTTCTTATCCAGAAAGGCAGTAAAAATGGAGTCAAATATTGCATGGACAGACTCACACCATTAAAAAGGCTCAAAGAAACCCAAAATCTGGCAGGTTAAAAGACCCTTGCTAACCATAGACACACAATGCTTTCATTTTTAGATCATTCTCAATATCACAAAACTCCAAATGCTCTGACTTTTGTTGTGCTTAAATAACCACACAATTACTCGGGCATATACCTAATCTTATCCAAATGATAAGAAACTCTCACATTTACAAATGGAAATACCAAATGACAAGGACAGCCACTGAGGGCATTGACTCACATGAGAACCAGGAAATACATGAACTTAAAATAAAGGCACAAAGGAGAAATAGTCCAATTTTGTTTGTTTGGGTTTTTTAAATGGGTTTGGTATGTGTCTAGGGTAAGCATTCTCATTTGCTCTTCTGTTAATCCAAGTAATTACCTACCTTGCTAAATGATTTTACTAAATCTTGGGGTGTTTACTGAAAAAGTAAAGATGATTAAAGAAAAGATGACATTTGTTTGAATTATTTCATTATAGATTTATAAATTTATCATACTTTTCCAGATTGTTTTAATGATTTATATGCCCATCAGTTTAACTGCTGCCTCATACATATCTTCTTTGCATCTGTGTTTGTTTCCCCACTTCTTTGTCGCATTTACTGTCCAAAAGAAAAGTTGATGTAATGTAACATTCTCTAAGTGAAACACAGCAAACAGCAAAGCTGCTGAAGCCATTTTCTATAACTGCATACTTGCTATCATTTCAAAAAAATGACAACTATTTGATCTGAATTCTTTCCCCTTGCTTTACAAAACAGGTATTTTATAAAGGTAAGCTGTTTTGAAATATCCACAGAAGCTTTCTGAACATGGATATTTTAATGATTAGGAAGATCCTTTATTCTTCCTTTGCTTTTTCTGCTAAATAGGTTTTGAGAGCTCTGTAGTTCCCAAATACCATAAACATGCAGTTAACACCACTAGACATCTTTTAAAAACTGAGACTAGTTGACTACTGGCTCTGTTGCTTTGATAAAGACAGTATAACTGCACCAAAACTATAGATGTAGCCAGAAATTACATACTTAGTTTTATTATTGCTAGGAAAATAAATTAGAAAATACATGGAGACAACTCCTTTTTTTGTCATGAGGTCTTATTCCATATTTTCACTTTTCTAAGTCTAATACTATTGGCATGAATCACTGGAATTTGAAGAGCACCCAAATGTTCAGGAAACTGCCAGGTGTTTCAAGCAACAACCTTAAATACTTTTCATTCTTCATCAGTCACTAAGTACAAAATTCTGTCATCTTCTGCTTATATAATTCTAGACAGTTAGCTATTTGACCTGATATGTGCATGTATGCACTACCTTTTTTTGTTCCATAAGCTCACATCTTAGAAATGTTTATAAAAGATGATCATTAACTAATGCCACTTGCAAAACCCCAGAAGTAATGTGAAAGTTTGCCCTAGAACACTCTTCCTCATCTCTCCCTGGGCCTTCTGTCAAGAAAAAAAAAAGATAAGATGGCGCAGAATGGGTTTTATCTGGCCACAGACATTGCTCTTGATATGCCAGTCTCAGGCTTGCCTAGTAGGCAATACGTTATATTCCAAACTAAGTCTTTTGAGGATATAATTAATGCAGAATTATTTAGAAGACATTAGATGCTATCGCAGTTGCTGGAAGTAACACACCATTTCGGGATAAAATCCGGATTTAAACAAGTATCTACAGTACACATCTGTCACCATTATGTTGCAACTGCTCTATCTTGCAGTTTATTTCAGTGGTTGACAGAACTGAGACATACTGTAGTAGTTATCTTTTAAAATTTTAATACCAGAAAAGATTGTGTGTTTTGCTCTACAGACATCCGAGAGAGAGGGGAGGGATGTTTCTCTATTCTATAGTCTAGCTGGACAGTTAGCAGAAAGTAGAAAGAGTACAGGAGCACTCATTTCTAGAGCATTTAAATGTCCATACTCTCTCAGTGGCTTGTAATGGGTCAGTATAATCAGATATGTCCATGTGCAATAAAGGACATTAAAACCCACAGCACTTGCCACTGCAACATGCAAGGTCCTTGGGTAGTTTAATTCTTGGGTTTTTCCCACACCAACAGGTAGAGAATTCATTCTCTAAAAGACAATGTTAATGGGACAGCTTCCTTGTTAGCTCTCCTTCTTCTGAGTAAATCCATACTCATGATACAAGAGTGTTCTGAAAATGGATTATCAGGGGACCTAAAAAGTGATCCACTCAGGTAAATGATGGTGACACTTTTGTTATCATTTTGAAGGGCATATAAAAATCTCTTGTGGGGATGAGAAAAGCTCAGCTTGTGAAATATGCAAGAGGGTTAAATATTTGGACTGCCTCTGTATTACTCTACATGCAAAGCGAGCAGTTTTCTGTTTGGGCACGTCAATACTAAAACTTTACCAGTTTCTTCAGCAATCTTTGAGCCTGCTCCCAGTGGACAGCTGAAGGGCAAGACTGTAGAAAACTTCTTCTGATGCGGCTTTAGAAACTACATTTTTAAAAGTGTTTCTGGTTTGAGATTTCACTTGTGGCGAATGGACAAAAACCCCCACCTGCACTAATCTGTATGCACTCGAAGGAAAACATAATGATAATTCTGCTAATGTCAGCTTACAGTAGTCTTCTTCTTTCCAAGAAAACTAAGGGGTCTTCCTCTCCACCAGGAGCTGTCTAATTATGTAAAGGAAAAGTGATTAACTGATTATGATGAATAAATTAATCTCTAAGGACTTGTATGTATTCAGACATTTCTAATTAGTATGGTTTTCATGAAGAAATTCAAGGCAGCCCCTCTCTTCATATTAGTAACGATTAACAGAACAATAAGTAATTTTTGGCAGCCTCTTGCAAAATTATTAGAATTAACATGGGATTAAGGATTTGTGAAAAATTTGTCACTGATTAATGATGTGAGACTGACAAGTACCACAGACCTCCCTGGAAAAGCACCCGTATCTAATGATTTCAGTAAGCAACAATGGAGCAGGTAAAATACAGGGGTTTCCTGTCAACTATGCCAGGAATGTTGATTCCCTTTTCAAGTTCCCTACTCCCTACTTTTTCCTAATGAGGATCATCAGTTATTGCATGCAAGAACAGTATGATTCTGTTCCTGCATCTCAGGGCATTTCACAATGCTTTTTCAAGTTTTTTTTATAAACACATTAGCTACCAAATATTTTTACAGTTCATTGTTTCTTCTTTGAGATGTCCTTTGTTAGATTTGCCAAAATTGGGCCTTCATTGATGACTGGTCTTTGTATGCCGCCTTTTAAAATAAAAATCAGTGCTTAACAACAGTAATTTGAATTTTGAATACTTCATCGTGGTCATAAGGAGACAGGTCTGAGCAGATTAGTTAAGACAGCTGTGAGATGTCTGTAAAAAAAACCCAGGTATAATTCCAGGATACATCGAGAAAGCTATTTCTACCAAACAAGTACATGCCTCTGCACAAAGCACTCATTCATGGTATTCTAAAAGTATTCATAATACCAGTGAAGAAACATGAATTTAAACTAAAACAGGCATAAAGAAGAATTAACAGTTGCCTGGGGAAAAAAAGAACCCGCGAGAGGAGATTGATGGCATGTCTATCCAGTAAAATGAAGTACAATGGAGACAGTCTCTGTCTACTTCTAGCCAGGCTGATACTTTCACACATCGTGATGCAGTTCCACCTAAGGGTAATAACTTGGATTTTAAAAAGTAGTACAACATGATATTTTATCTGAGCTAGGTAGCCTGCCTCTGAAAAGGCTTCATTAACGCATGCAGAGCACCGTGTGGCTACACTGGTTCCAGTTCAGGGGCAGATGCAAACAGCTACCCTGCAAGCAGTGCACTGGCCTGGGGGATCATCCCTGGCCTTGTGAAAGGAATGGGAACTCAGTGGTGCAGTTGCTCTGAATGAGTATACTAAGTAGATGGTAGGAAAGGAGCTATTTCCACTAAATTATGTTAACAACAGGGAAACAGGGAGGCCTATGGCCCTCTCATTTTGGATCTGTTTTCTATTAGGAGCAGTAAAGGACAAGTATCTACATTTCAGAGGGAACATGATCCATTTACAAATGGGATTAAATCACATAAATGCCTGAAATGACAGGCTGCATAGGATGATCTGGGGCATCTCTTTTAAGTCCTTCACTGGCCACATTGTATGTTCTGTTACTAGAAGTCAGCTATAGGCAGAAACATATAATATGTGCCTTGCTAAACCCTCAAAATAGGCCAAACTGTACAGTGTGTGCTAGCCTTTTGCTATCAACTATAGTCCCATGAATGTGTTTTGAGTAATAGGAACATGCCAAACAGATAGCTGTGTTTCCAAACAAGCAAAAATGTTGGTTTATAAGGAACGATTTTCACTTTTTGTCACCCATCGTCAGGAGAATAGACGGATAGTTCATGACAAGCACATACGTACAAAATGTTGCAACAAATTCAAAACATTTGTAGGTTTGAAAAAAAGCTGAATTAAGAAAAAAGTTAAAAGGAAAACACTAATCGGGTAACTTAATTGCCATAAAAGCGTTGGTCAACTCTAGTTTAGAGAATCCCTCATATCAATACTTGGTGACATCCAAAATTACAGCAAAATTCATCACCACGTTCAATACTTGATTGATGTTCTCTTTGTCTCTTTCTGTCTCATTTTGCCTTGGATGAAAAATGAGCAAATTGTGTCTATATATTTATTTATTTTAATAAACAATGGGGAGAGAGTTGTGAACACCTGTTTTTCCTTATATATAACTTTCCTTGCTAGCTTCCCACCTACACATACAAAAGCTTTCTCATTTAAAGGAGGCTGAACATAATGCGGCAGAATACAGGGTTGTCAAAGCAAAAGCCATGCAGAAGTGCTAGCAAGTGAAAAAGCATACCTACTCAAAGTTACATCTCCTTCCCCCCCCGCTCCCCAGAGTCAGCAGGACTGCAGTTAATCCCTCAGTTTCTTCAATAATAGCCATTTTCACTGTAACCAACCATGATGTCACAAAGCAGGGATTATGACTTCAAGTGGGGAATAAACAGTGGGAGTAGCTGGATTCTTCTAAAACAAAGACCTTGTTCTCATGCAAATGTCTTTAGTTATGAAGAAGAAGAAAACATCATATGCAAAAGGATTTGTTTCTAAAGAGATTATTTTTCAAAGTTTTCTGTGAGGGAAGAGCTGCTTTACAAAGTGTGCCGGAATATTACAGCTCTGTAGTAGTGGGTGGCACTGTCTCAATATCCATTGCTGAAAATCCGTGGTCCAGGCAGAAGTTTGGCTTGCACAAATGATTGGTGCTGAATAACTGGTCAACACAGAGGGGCCCTCTATTTGGATGTGAAATGTTTTTGTTCAGAACCTTTCATTTCAAGAATTTGTTATTTTCCAGAATAAACTATTCTTTCTGTTGAAATTGCTCATACATATTCTTACACTGAAGGCGATTGTGTGTGCTTGCGTGGGTATGTATATGTAAATGTTGGCAAAATTTGTATTCACTCATTTATAAATTTATTGAAGCGGGATGAAGTAGTGTTCTCATTTGCTGTCATTTTGCAGACACTTAATTTGCACTCAAATGCCTCAAAAATGTCTTCACTTGAAATCTACAAGGCTGGGATGAATTCAGCTTGAAAACAATGTACTAGGAGAAAAATAAAGATCTGAGCATTGAAGCACACAATGACAAAGCATCGTTAGTGAGGAAATTGTAGTATTTCCCCAAATTCGGTTTGCTGCAAGTACATATTTATAAATAGCCTGCTTTTAAATTTTGCTATATGAGTGGTGTTTCTATTTAATTAAGAAGTCTAGAAGTGTATTTACTGCAAACTATGCAACTCTCATGTGCACTAAGAAGATTCCTTTACCTTGCTCTGACCTAACTGCAATAGTTGTAAAGCACTTGTATCTTATTTAAGTAGGGCATGGGGTCCTGAGCATAAGGTAGCATACCAGCAACTCAAGCTCAAGCACTGGCCCATCTCCCTTCTTCCTCACAGATCATCTTAACAAAGTGAAAACAAAAGCCCGTCAAACAAACAGCTTTCCCTCCTTCCTAGCTTCAACACCGCATTTTGACGAGCTCTAGGGCTCAGAAAATGACATCCCCCTTTAAGCCATTGACTCCATTGATTTCAACAAACGTCAGATGAGACATTAAGACTGAAGTAAAATGCAAATAAACACTGAGGTGATGTGTATAGTAGCACTGACAGTACAGAACAGGAGACAGCATGATCCCTTGTGATGCCTTCAGAAAGCTTACTGGGCGATCAGTGTGGGAAATGGTGGAGTTCTTCAGGATTCAGCTTTTATTTTAATATTGGCATACACAGAAGACCAAAAAATGGGCAGCCCTTTCTGACAAATAGGGAACTTAAAACCTGTCCTTGCTATCGGAAGATACCTTTTGTCCCTGGCTTCAGTGGAATCTTTGACTAACTTAGAAAAACTAGAGACTAATACATGGGGTTTTTTAAACCCAAAATTAAACTGAAATCTAAAGTTCGTAGAAAAAAAGCATCATATTTTGACTCTGATTAAATAGTATGCAGACTGCGTAGATAAATGTATCTGAGTGAGAAATGCTGAACTGCATCACCAAAGGATCCACTTCATATCACTGATTCAGGATTTTTTACTATTTTGGTTTACAATAATAAAAGCAAAAATATTTTAAGAATTATAATTAAACTATATTTTCTTTCCTCTAGAGAAAACAGCTACATTATTTACAATGAGAATAAACTGAGCACTTCCATGAGTAATACATACCATTAGGAATGCAATGCTTATTGATGAAAAAAATGTGTGGAGTCCCTAGAGTTATGTTGAAACCCATAACGTTATGTTCTTTCACAGGGAACTATCATTCCTAGTATATGAACTGCAGTTTGCAAAAATAAGTGTTCTACGCTTAATACCAACAAGGTGTATCTTTGTCAGCATCACCGAAGACAAGAGCAAACAGAGTGTCGACATTCAACTTCTTATCAGTTATTGAAAATAGACATTTTAATGGGTATGGCACTCAGCAGACCTCAAGACTTTCTTTTTATAGCTTTGAATTGCCACCCTATAATTCAGTACTATTAGCCTCCACCTCTTTCATTTTATCATCCACAGGTGAATACATTTGTTGAAAACACGATTTCTAGATGCTTTATGCAAGTTAAAACTGTCAAAAATACAAAGGAAGAGAGAAATATATGACAGTTATGCAAGTGAAAGGACATTTGTAAAAGTGATTTATACTTCCACTAAATAACAAAGAAGTCCTACCTAAAGGGCAAATCCTGCAGTCCTTAGGAAAAGAAAGGCTTTTTGAATGTATTACAAATTGTGCCTAACTCCTAAAGCCCTGATTCAGCAAAGTGATTAAGCATATGCCTAAATTTAAAAGTAATAATAGTCTCTATCCTCCTTGGGAGAACTTACGATTAAGCGGCACGTATCTTTAAATACTGTATTAAATCCAGACTTAGATGAAAGTATCATTTTTTACATTACTGGTGGGGGTTTGAGACATGTTTATTTTTAGGAAAGATTAGGTAACATGAGCTCACTGTTGCCAACAATAAATAGCAACTAACCAACTGAAGGTTGACAGCAACCGAGTGCCAGACCCACCAAAAGGTCTGCCTCGTGGAGTCTGTTTGTGGGTTACTATAGGATGATTAATCTCAAAGAAATTGTTTGCTGTTTGTTAAAATAATACGTGAATGTGTAAGCCAGTAGCTTACATAGCAGCTATCCTCAGACTTTGATTTTGGCTCAGGTGATCAGGCACAACTGAGATATGCTGGAGAGGCTAAAACCAAACATCTATGCCACGTCAAACATCACGTAAAATTTAAACAAACATCGTTATCACATTGGACCTCTTGATATTAGTATTGGTATTTCTGAATTATATGTTCACAGTCACTACAAAACACAAGTCCTGCCTTGCCTACAGTCAAAGTATCAGCAAAAAGCAACAAATGCTGAGAACAAATACGGGACGGAACCCATAAAGGAGAAGATGAAAGATGAAAGGGCTAAGCACTGGTTTGGTTAGTTTAACTTCTTCTGGCTTTTAAGTATATGTGCCTATTTATACACACAAGTGCCCATACATATTTAAGCACACACTTTCCTTTTTTTTTTAATAAAATACTTATTAAAGTTATCTTTGCACCGTGATCCGAGCACTGAAAATGGTTTCTATAGCTGTGTTTTGCTAATGGTTAGAAAATAACTTTAAAAAAGCATAATAAATGCTCCCAACAGGTAGCACATTATTGGAGTGTTTCTGGCTTGATGCTCAACCAGTGAAGGTACAGTACAATGGGTTATTGATGGACACACATGTGGGAACCACAGGAGTGCCAAGAGAACTCACTGTTATCAGCACTGCATAATATAATGCTGAATGAATTAACTGTGGTGATTGCTTAAAATGTACCTTTTTGTGTAATAGCCCTAATTATCAGCAACCCTTTACAATGAGTGGATAATCGTTTTTAATTCCTTCAGCATTCATTGTAGTAACATTAATCATGATGAGCTCATTTGGTTTTAATGTGAATATAATATGCGATATCACAGGAATTCCATTGAAATTTAGCAGTATATAATGCCCACTTACTATACAGTGTTATCACGAATTCCCTTTGTACACAAGGAATGCTGGCTGGTATACAGCCCAGGGTATTGCTTAGTTCAGCTGTCTTTCTTTGGAAATATCTACCCAGTGAAGTACAACTCAAGACCAAACTGAAACCTGAGGTTTTCCAGAGCTCTCTTCTGCAGTGGCTAAATAGGGGCATTGATACGTTCAGGCAGATGATCTGGGAGGAAACAGTAAGTCAGACCAGTTGTGACTCTGAAAACCAAGTCAGCCCTGTATGTATATAGTCTGTGCATCTCTGCATCAATTCCCACTTGTAATGCATCTAGACAAAAATCCTCACTGGCAGGTAAACTGAGTCAGCAGTGTCTACGTGAGTCTTTTGTATTTACTAATGCACCGGATATGCAACATACATCATTTTCTAAGCTGGCATATCCCTAATATTGGATATTACTTAGAGTTGGCTTGATGCACTTTTTAGAAATTCTTTAATTCTGTGGATTGATAGAAACTGGGAATGACTGATTAATTGCTTTACCCATTACCTGTTTTAAGTGGTGACTGGGTCAGCGAGTGTCTTTGTTTAAAGTATTAGACTATATGCTTCTACAGAGAATCAAAAAAAAAAAAAAAAAAAGTGGTGCCAAACGTTACAGTACTTGCTTTCCCCACTGGAGATATTTCTCTGGAGCACAGTTGACTTCTAATTTTGTATTATCTGGGACTTGGGGAAGAAGTAGACATTCATTGTTGACCTGTGCTAGTTGTACCGACTAGTACAGTCGGAAGATTCAAATTTCCACCTCTACTCTTATGGTATTAATCATTTCTTGTGGCTCTTGCAGACATAAAGTTCCGGTCACAATTCAGCTGTGCATAAGCATGCAAACATGCACAAATATAGACCTTGTGTGACTATAGAAGGAGTTTGATATGATTATTTCTATGCACGGATTAAAATAAGCTTGCATGAGCATTCAAGAAATTCAACTCAATTTTAGCCAATCCTAAGAGAACAGAAACTTAAAGCTCCATTTTTGAAAGTCATAAGTTAGACTCTGCAATATTTTCTGAAGTCACAGTGCTGGCTCAGATTTTTTTGAACTGTGACAGTGCAAACCGCTGACACCTTTTTTTTCTTTTAGTTGTTTATTTTTCAAGCTGTTTCTGGTGAGTGGGCATCAAACCTGCAGTGCTGTGACAATTTATTCTAAGGGAGGATGTGGTCCCTGATAGGTTTAGAGGCTCTACAAAAATCTATACAGCCATACTATTTACCCATTTATAAACGGCTTGTGTTAGCAGTAATGAATTTAGAGGTTTCTGCAAGTGCTTTCTCATGATGAGACACTTCTGCAATGTTTGCAAATACCTTGACACAAAAATTCAGAAAGTAATTCTATTTCTAAGCTTCCTTATCTTTTCTATTTCATCTTTTAAGGAACTTAGGACCAGGATTATCTTCATATTATACCTTGTACAAAGCTGAAAACTTTATCGATGTTAAAAATGAAACTATCAAGGAGAAACTAGCTTTTTAAGGGCTTTGCTGTTCTCTTTGCTTCTACTCGTGAGACTGAGTGAAAGTTCATGCTCTTTTAGTGCCTTTTTAAGGAATCATGTTATGTCAAGGTATGCAGCAGTGCCATAACGGAATTTCAAAAGAAAAGTGGAGCACTACATGTTGATTAGATCTGCCAGATATTCAGGACTGACCTGGAGTGTACAAGATACTGGTCAAGTGTCTGCTTTAGACTGCCATTCAGACCATTAAAAGTCCGAGTTGGTTTGTGAACAACAGGTATATAAGAGTGGCTCTCCATAGCAGCTCTAAGACTGTCTGAACCCTGAGACAATTTAGGCAGGAGAATGTTTGATTACAATAAAATATTCACTTGTAATGTTATAATCACCTTGAAAATGGAGTACTGAAATTGTCCTTTTTGATATAAATCAGCCCTTAAACTTGTCCAATAGTTAGGTATCTTTTCACTGATAATATTACTAAACATGAAGGTGCTGTTAATTATCTTTTGGTTTGTACATACCTTCAAAAATTGTGTTATTAAAACATGGTATACAGTTTTATCTTTCAAAATAGGACTATACATTCTTATTTAGTAAGGTCTTTCTGTTGAATTTCAAAAAGTATTACGAAGTCTCCCCTAAATTAATTTTCTCCCCAGAAAATGTATTGACATTTAAGTAAAACCATTACCACCCTACCCCCAGCAATATTGGTAAAAAATTAAGCATTCTCACAGAAGGGAAGTATAATATATACAATCATTTTAGCCCCTGATAAAGTCACTGACTTTTTTTTTTAATAGAAAAAGCTAGTGCTGTATCACACTGTAGAATGCAGAATAAAATAAAAAAAATCTTGATGAAAATATAGTCCGGGAATAAGAAATAAGATTAGAGGTGACATATTCTTATCAGCCATGAGGTCTTCTCCAGGCTGTAAGGAGGAGAAAAATAGCTATTCTGTGTTAGCCATCATATCAGGCCTCTATTTTTTATGGAATTCAAAAATAATTGTCACCTTAGGGCTGCATACAGCAGTATGAATTAGATGTGGGTAGCTATGAACTCAGGGTTTTTGGGCAACTTACAGCTTGTATAGCTTGTTGCCCAAAAGGAAGCTCATGGTCAAACAAATTCACATTAGACATTCTTGGTTTTAAGCTCAATAAAATCTATCTTTAAAAAAGATTTTTAAGAAATCTGGTGCCATTGCAATCCCTGGTAAATGAACCATGCTAGCATTCAATTACTTGAATTTGAACTCCTGCTTAACTTAGTGAATATTAAAAGCTAACCTTTTTTTTTTCAATTTTTGTCACCAACTGTAATCAAATCAGGACTGTAGCTTTCAATTACGCTTGTCCAAGATTTGAGCTTTTGAGTCTTTTGTTAAGACCTACTGCTGAGTGCAAAATGTAAGATAAGTTGCAAATGTTTAGACATGGTGACAACTCAGAGGTCTGATTGATTATTAAAAAAGGATAACTAGAAGGTGTTTTTAAAAGTTTTTTTGGACAGCAGCCCAAAGGGCCTTTTAAGAATGTTTTGAGCCATTTCTTAGTGAGGAAATCACCAAGTTAACAAGTTTCATTTAGTACTTGAAGGAGAGATGAAAAAGCCTATTTAAACAACTCATTTAATATTTTATGGGGTTTTTATTCATGATTTATACTGAAATGGCCAAATTTAGCTCTATGATAACTGGCAGCAGCATGAGGACCACAGACTTCTCTACTTCCAAATAAAAAAGATTCACTGAGGTTAAGAGGGACCAAACACAGTTTTACCCTTTGATCATGCCTAGTTTCAAAAGGTTTCATTATTCATTGTCTTTATTTGGATGACATTTTATTGCACTTTTAAAGCAGTCTGAACCGCTTTTTATAAAGCAAGTTACAACTGGTGTGTCACCAAAATTACCATCAAATTTTAATTTACACTTAAATGACCAGGAACATGGCATAAGTCCTCAAGTTCTGCTTTTATTCTCATCGAAGTCAATGATAAAATTGCCAAGGACATAACTAGAGCGGGTTCATGTATTACAAATTTGTCAGTTACATGTCTTTAAAAGACAAGCTTGCAGGTCTAGATATTTTTCAGTGATACAATTTAAGAAGATCAGATAATGGCTATCCAAAAGACTAATATGACTTTGGCACTATAGAAAATCTTCCTAGGCTACAGTACAGATGCATGGGTATCCCTGATCATCAAAGCAGCAGGTCAGGGCAATGTCATGTTTCTGGGGGAAAGAAAAGCAGCACTAAGAAGCCACATCAGAAATTTATGGCAGGCAGGCACCTGATAAAATCACTCCAGTGAAAGTCCATCAGGAGTCTAAAACAAAGAGTAATTATGCAAAGATTCAGATCTGGTGCGGACCCCTCCCCCAAAACTGTTGAGACAGTTAATCATGCCTTCATACTAAATCTGTCATGAACCAGAGAATATGTCATTAGCACCCATGGTTGTCACAACAGGTACTGACCCAGCCACCTCCTGAACTAAAATAGCCTGAGTTGCAACAGCTTCACTTTAAGAGCCATGTCTCTATAGAATGGGGGTTTCTAACTACACACACAGACTGGGGGTGGGGGAATCATTCTCGTTCAGAGGACTGAATTTCAATTAGCAGTGGACAGAGAAACATCCACATGCAGATGTGAATCCAGGTTAGGTGTAGAACTGGGCCTTGCTTTGATATTGACAGAATGGGATTAGTTATTTGAGACTGAAAGATGTCTGAATTTTTGGTATCCTCTCAAAGTGAAAGTCTACAAATACAGTATCAAACCATTTGTGAAATTTTTGTATCAGTGAAGTCAGATGCCATACTTCCTCAAGATATCCTGGAACTATTGTAGCAAGATAAATATGTTCTGAAGCTACAGATTTAAATCCAACACAGTCCTCCAGTTCGGAAACCGATTTTTCCACCGCTCTTTTTTCCAAAAGGCTCTGTGTCTTGAATTGAAATACTACCCACTTTCATATTATCTCTCTCTCAATCCTTGTATGCAGATAATACTCAAATCTGCAGTCTTGCTGTATATCATCTCTTTCACATGGTCTCTAGATCTACCTCATAGATAAAAGCAAAATCTCATTATATTTTCATCATCCTATATCTCAGTCACCAACATACACATTTCTTAATTGTATATCTGCTTGTAATACCACCGGAATGGATCATCTGTTACTTTGCTAATATTTTTTTTTTAATGATTCCAGTGGTTCTATTTCTTTTCTATCACACATAATCTGTTCATCTTGCTTTTTGGTATCATCCTTAGCTCACTGTCAGTCTGGTCTGGGCACATACCTATGATGGCCAGTGACGGGGCTTTATGGTCTTTTCATTATGAAATGCAGTTCTAGGCATGTAGCTGCATTGCCTTTCCACTCTGGCTTATCACTGTGCCAGTCCCTAAGGTACAAATTATGATTCAATTAATTTGCTATTAAACCGCAATATTATTTCTCCTATTGGCCAGTAACATAAACCTTCACCAAAAAAAAAAAAAAAAAGAAGAAAGTTTCAAAAAACCATCATGGTTTTCTCATGTTGCTGCTCATGGTTAGTGGAATTGTGTACACATCCACAAAGATACCGTTTCTGTTTCATGTAAGCATGGTAAATCCTTCCTTAAAACTCTCATCATCGGTAGAAGTAAGTAGAGGGTTGGGTTTTGGTTTTGGAGTCAAACATGTTAAATTTGGAGAAATGAAAAAGGTTGATAAAGTTTTAGTAAGTTTTTAACAGAAGGAGTGGAAACAAAGAAAACTTGTTAACTGGAATTATTCTATTGATCTCAAAACAAAATGTTCCATTTTTCTTTGGATTCCTCAGTTTTTTCTTTGGTATCAATTTTTAAACAAGGATATTACAGTATAGAACAAGTTTAAAAAGGTTTGCTTCATAAATGTAAAACTGAACCCATTTGTTACTTTTTTACCCTCATGCATATTTTATTTGACAGAAAGAACCTACTCAATTAAACCTAGAAATTCTGTTTTCCAGTAAAAATCATATTCAGTGAAAAAAAGTCACCTGGATAAAAATGTTTGACTAAAATTCAGTTGCTGTCTTGCAGGAACCAACGCCCATAACTCTGATGCAAATTAGATCTCCTTTGCCCCTTCTGCCTTTATCAAGCTCTTGTCTCTTGTAAGCAAAATCTATTTTTTCATTCTTCCATTACCTCACGTCATAGTGGAGTCTGAGGTCAGTACTGAGACTCCTAAATGTTATCATAATACAAACCATAAGAAGTAAGACAAGATGATAGTTTCTGTTTTCAAAATTGGAGGAAATATATTTTGTAATTATAGATATATGTATGAGTTGCACGGTCATGAAGAGGGAAATTATTGAAGAACACTAAGTACACATGCTTTATAAAGGGCATATGCCTAGCCTGATACAAAAGGAGCAATTCCTTTGTACTTCTATTCTGTAAAAGTAGAACTGAAATAATATTCCAAACTATAATTTGGACAATGGGCTATAAGAGACAGTTGACAATTTATAAATCAACATGAGGCTATTGGGCATGCAAATCTTGTCCCTTCAAAAATATTCTCATATGTGCACACTAATATGTACACATAGTTGAGGGTTTTTTGTTTTCTTTGGGTTTGTTTTTTTTTTGTTTGGTTGGTTGGTTTGGGTTTGGGTTTGGCGGTTTTTGGGGTTTGGGGTTTTTTTAAATATGGTATTTAAAGTTAACTGTGAAGTTTCAGCTTATGGAACTCCGGGAAATAATTTTTAATGGGCAGATCTTCACTCACTTCTTCTTCCTTTTGCAAATAGTACAGGAAATGTAAACTACCTTGAAAGGGCACCTGAAGCTCCTTCATAGCATGGGTTAACCACGACTGTAACCACTGGCACCAACACCTTGAAGTAAAAACCATGATGGTGTCACAAAAGCAGTCTCAAAAGTTTTCAAATGATTGTTCAAACTCAGACAAATTAGAAATACAATTTCTGAAAATGTTTTGCTAGTATTTTTATATATCTTCTTGAAATACACTGCAAAAGAAAAAGAACCAGCTAGAATCAGAAGAAAAAAAGATCTGAAGTACCCTGCAAATGAAACATAATTAGTTCATGGTATTTATTTTTAGATAGTTTTTCAGTTTTCCCAGAGAAGGCTTAAAGAAAATCTTGAACTCACTCTGAGGGTTAAAAGGGAGCAATATCCTGGTAACTCTGTTAGAGCTTTGACATTCACGTATCTTTTTATAAATCTACAGTACAAAATACACTCGCTTATCTTAAAATTGTAGAAATACCTGCCATTGACAGCAACCACTATGTAAACTCCATTTTTTTTTTTTTTTTCTCATCACTGAATTTATTAGCTGACTATCATATGTGACTTCACATGTAGTTGAAATATGCTTGGAAGAGTTACCAAGTTATTGTCACTTTCATTTAGGTGTGGAAGGATAATTTCTGTGATTTCTTTGGGAATGCTTTCTTTTAGAAAAAGTATATTGAGTCACAATGAATGTCAAATGCTTCAAAAAGACAGTGTTTAGTGAGAAACTTTCAGCCTTTCAGTTTCCAAGTACAGCAGTCAAAGGTAGACTTTTCTTCCACACTCTATCATTACCCCTTCAGCCCCTCTGACATTTTGACATATCATCATTTCCATGATCTCAAGCATGTATACATTGATTTTTCAATCATTCTCTATTAAACTCAACAAAAGAAATTTAATGATCCAATTGAATCAATCCAGGGGAAATAACTGCTAGTTTCAATGCTATTAAAAGATTCATGTTATTCTTAAAAGTTTTCTTTTTCGTTGTTTTCTCAACTGAAATAAACAAAAAGTAGCTTGTTCCCTCTAAAACAGAAGATCATATTTGAGTGAGGGGATACTGAAGGGCTTGCAGGCACTGAAATCGTCTGTAGTCATAGTGATTCAGGATCCCTGCCAGGACCAGGGAGGAGTTCACGGCTGAGAGAGATGTGCTACCTCCTGAAAGGGCATTTGGGATTTCCTCTTGTCCCCTCAGCTCGGCTGAGCTCTGATGCAGCTCCTTTGACGTGGTCTCCATGTCAGTGCAAGGAAGGAGGCAGGACCACAGCTTGCCTTCTTTTAGGGAAACCACTCCTGTACGGAGGACAAAATTCATGATGCTTTTGAGAAACACACAGCTGTGGTGGATCTTCGCACGACGGTACATACAGAAAAGATGCTTCTTGTGCACCAACACAGAAACAGTTACTTTGTAACACAGAATGTCATACCTGCTAATGATTTTTCATGCATTGCCTCTGTATTGTTAGGAGTCTATCTCTAAATGTGCTGTCTATTGGCATCTTTCTAGAAGATAAGAAGTAACATGAAGTTAAAAGGATCTGTACTTTTTATAAAGCGGTTAGAAAAGTCATTACATCAACTCTGCAGGGATGAAAGCCTGATATTCTGGTTCCCGTATTGGAAGATTACCAGTCCTGTTGTTTCCCGCTGAAGATTTCCACTTTTATCAGCAGAAACCTTTCTGGCTTAGTCACATGTATTGGAACAGAGAGTTCTGGCATTTGGTGAAAACCTGAGCAGATGTAAGTGTTGGCAGAGCATTTCCGGGGAGTACTGAGTGACTGATGGAAAATGTACGGTATTAGCTCTTCAAGGGCTGAAATAGGAAGCCTTTTCTCTTCCTGTTCACTTGGGACAAAACCAACTGTACATAACTTATCTTTTCCCTTATTAAGAAAAGATAGGTCTCTATGGAAACAAAGCACTTGATCTTTGTTTGTGTCCGGTTACGTAGGGTGTAAGGCCACAGCTACCCTGAATTCCTTTGTCAAAGATAAGAAGTCTGTGGGTATTTTTATACTGACTTCTTTGGCGCCAGACATTCCGTGAAATTCAAATTCCTCTTGCATAAGCTCTGTACAAAATGATTGGCCTAACATAGGTGGATGGTCCCACAGGGTCAGGAGTCAAAACCCCAGTTTGACTCGTTTGTCTTGGGCCACTTATTCTGCCTGCTGCTGTGCCAGCTGCTCATAGTCCCTTTCCACACCAGCCAGATGAGCTGAACTCAAGTCTTTTGAGAGATTTCCCCCATCATGTGCAAAAAAAGCAGACGGACCTTGTAGACAACTGAAGTTTGACTCTACTTTGTAATTTAGTGACCTATGACAGTGATGATCAAAGCTGGGCCAAGGATCAGGTTTGGTTTTAGCCATATTCCTCTGGCCCAACTCTAAGATACGGTCTAGATGCAGCCTACCTGATTTCACATGGAGTAAGAGAATGGATTCCTGAGCTAAAGAATGTATCTGAATAAAATAAAGGTTTTACAGATTTTTGTAGACTTCCATTAACTACAAGCAGCTGGAGAAGACTGCAGCTTCACAGTCCTATCACATCCCTGACTGAGGCTGGTCAAGCCTGCAGAAATGTTTAGTCATCTTGGGGAAACAATTGTGCTAATGCAGCTACACTCAGTCAGGGTGTGGGGAAACACGTCTACATCAGGAAGTACCAAACTCTGTCCTGTCAGATTCAGCACAACTCCAGCAATGACAGAAAGAAGAAAGAGAAACTTCAAAACCCAAAAAGGGGGGTGACATTTGGGGGTTTTGAAACTAAGGAAAAGATAGTTGGGCCTAAAGCATTAGGAAAAAATTAATCTGTATTTGGAACAGATATAAGAAAGAATTGAGTCCCTCAAGCTTTCACTTTCTTCTTAGATCTTTTCCAAGCACTGAGTCAAACACTTGTAAGGGTGTTTGCTCTCATCTCACAGATGCCTATGGAGACTGTCAAGCAAATAAAAGGTCCATTTCAATTTTAATATTTCAAATAAGATGACATAATTATTTGTTAGTTTACAAGAACTTTCCTTTCCTAATGTTATTTTGCATATTTTTCAATACGTTGAGTAATTTCGGAAGCTAGCTGGGTACTATTTCCTTCATGGAAGCAGATGCAATCTTTTATTATATCAATCAATTTATTATATCAATCACGGTTCTCAATATATTCAGAATTTCTCTATGTTTCATACAAATCAGTCTAAAATAATCAGCAACCTGCCGTGCAATGATTGCAATTAGAGTTGTGCAAATCATGGCCATTTCAGTTATAGGGCTTTCACAAGAATACTTTCTTTTAGAAGTACTTTTCTTTTTAACTGATTCACTGTTTGAGCCTATGGACCAATGTAAAAATAAAATTGCCCAATGACTTTTCATAACGTAATTGAAAAGTAACCTCGCATGAATTTGTTAGACACACTCATCAGCACTCACTGGAACATTTATGAAACACAGCTGATATTCACCACAGTTTTATTTTCCTCTCCGTTTTTGGAGAAGCTTCCCCTACATTTGCTTGGAAGTTTCCATATCATCCCAGAGATCTAAGAATCAAGTTGGGTTTTTTACCTCAGGAAATTGAATTTGCTGGATCACACTTTGAAGCATCTTTAAATTTGGGGGGAAAAAAAAATGTTATATTTTTATTTTTTCACTGTTACTTTATGCTTGTCCAGAATCCATAAACAATGACCTTAGCACGTAAACCATGATCTGTACAAGTATTTGCAATACAATTTTTGAAGATTACAGAAAGCATAAGGCTGCAAAACTTGGTCCCTTCACACTTCTGTAGCTTTAAGAAGTGTCTGAATTAAACATAATAGTGCCTCTGAGATGCTCCTATTATAGCTGACAGATGCCAAGGTCTGTACATGATAATGTGTTTATATCATGGAGAAAAACAAAGCTGTATCATACAGAGATTAAGCAGCTCCACAGCTGGACTAGCCAGGCCTGTCTGAAAGCAGAACAATAGACACCTCCAATCCGCCATGACATTAAGTTGACAGTCTTTATCTGCCATTGTTACTTCAAACATGGGAAAAGTGTTCCTTTGAAAATTCCAAAAGGTACCGGATGTGCTGCAATTCCCAGCCTACCATTTGTTTGTAAGGCAGGGCTGAAGAAAACTATAGTTCTGGACTACTTAGTTATACACCAGTGACCAGAGAATTGCATACATGTCTCCCAACCCACTGTGTTCTCTGAAGCATGTCCTTTAGACTATTATGTAGGATTTGGACAATGAATCTTTCCCACCCCTAAAATAAAGGGATAGTCTGAATAGACAATGTTTCAATCTAATATTGTTCCATTCGCCACTGTGTAAAGAATAATATTTTTTTTTAAGTATAGCTACAATGGGGTCATTCAGCACGTTAAGGAGTGACAGACTGTGAAGATTTTCCAGTCTTAAAGAAAATACACGTATCTTCTTTTCTGGGATAAGAATAAAACTGTTACTTCTCAGTGTTTGTAATCTCTGAAAAAACAATTTTCTGTCCTGTGGGAATGAAAGTTTAATGCTGCAGACACTATAGGTGTATTATTCTAAAGCATAATATGTTCCAGAGTTCTGCAGTTCTTTGTAGCATGGTTGTATTTTAATAAGGAAGGATGGAATAAAAAAGGTTTTTATGAACTCCTGTTTCTTGTACTAAGAAAATAAGGTTTATTATTCAAATTATTCAGATTTTAAATAGGAATTCTTGGAATTATTGATGTTACTTACTGTAATTTGGACACTTGTGTATGCACCTGTATACATTCACATACATAGAACACCTCCAGTATTAATTTTACAGCACATCCATATTTCAAAGAAGTGAGGTGGTTTTGGACTGTAATGAACTGAAAAATAAATAAATAAGGAAGCCTTCAAATGGAATTTACAATAACAAAATACATTTTAAGAATGCTTGATCACCATGTAGTGAAAGGAAAAAAAAATAGGGAAGAACTTCACAATCTCTCGTTATTCATTTGTTTCCTTTAAAATGCTAGCTGTACTTTGTGTCATTTATTTTGCATAATAATAAAATGTGAAAGCAATCACAGTGTTGGGAGTGCAATTAAGCTTCAGCACAAAAGAGGCTGGAGTCTCAAAACACAATGGAGGTGCTGAAGTAGTGCTGTAGGTTTCAGATGAAAGTATAATTGAGTGGACCTAATAACACTCTAAGTCATAAGCACCCAAATTTTTTAGCAGCCTGTCTTTGGAACTACTGCACAGAGTACTTTTAAGACAAGGAGATGCATGTTTAAATATCTTGAGATTGTGGTGGTAGAGACGTGTTTCATTTTCACCAGCCTCCTTACTTACGCATATCCCAGTATATGTAAAGTTAGGAAAAATGTGGCACCAGTTCAGAGACAACTAAGAATTTGTACTGAATAAGATTTAGCTTAAAGAATAAACAAAAAGTAGCCATACTGTAATATTTTTCAAATGATGGTTCAATTTGTAGAATAACTTAAACCTAGTTAAAACAATTCATCACCAAATTATGAACCAACTACTTCCCATTTAGGAGTGGATGTTACAAGTCAAAAGAAAAATCCTTACTGGAAGTAGATACCCAAATGATACCTTATGCTTAAGTCTGGATCCTTTAACACGGTACTTTGCTTTACAAACCCTGAGAGCGGTAATTAATTATACTGACAGATTTATAGTTATTACATAAACAATATAGTTACCAGTGGTTACTAGTCATGAGTGGGTTTGGGCCCCATGAAAGTCTCATCATTATACCATCTCTCTTTAATCAGTGAATCTCAGCACAATTTTTCATTATTATGAGAAAAACAGTCTTTCTGAAGTGTCATTCTGTATGGTCAAATTTAATACATGGAAGTCTCCCACAATGTTAGACTATGAGCAACAAAGAATATCTATCCATGAGTTTATTTGTCATACAAATATATGGAAACAAGGCATTTTCTTATTCTGCTGAGAAATAACACTTCCTACTCAAGCTGTGTTGTCAGATGTCCACGTGTGACATTGTTCAAAATATAGCAACCACCGTTCAGCCAAGTATTTGGAATATAGTTCTTTTAAGGAAATGAGTTATATGTTCTACTCTCAAGAAAGCATTTAAGCTCAAATATTAAGCACATGGTTTTACTTTGTCCCATTTATTTAACATTAATCACATAGTTACTGCTTTGCTGAATGGGGCTGGTATTACACATATGCTTAAAGTTAAGCATTTGATTAAGTGTTTTGTTGCAACACTTTGCACTGTGCCCTGTAGCACATCTAAAAGAAGTTTTAGCAGATTCAGAAAGCTCTAGAGAGAGCCTAGTGCCGCAGTGTAGCTGTCATTTTATGTTGACATCAACATAATTTTCCTAATTTAACCCATTGTAATTGAAAGCAAAATTGGACCTCAATGTGAGGCAGACACACTAGGGCTGTTCTGCATCATGATCGTCTTTATCAACATCATCATCACCAATTCATTAAGTGAATAATTGGGGCAGGTCGCGGAGTTGTACCACTTACTAAATGATTCATGTCTATTGAAGGTAACTTTAGTTTTTGCTACATCACAGCAGCAGAAAGGAGCTGCTGGCAGCTCCTGTGAGATAATTGCAAAAATTGTCATTAAGAATGAAATTGGTTTACATCTCAGCCCAAAGGTATGGAACTGGAAATGTGAAAAAATACTGTTATCACAGTTACTGGCAGATACCAGCTATTTTAGTCCCTATATTTTTGGAAATGTATTATTTAAAATGACTTGGATTTTTGTTGTTGTTATTTGTTATCAAAATAACACATGAAGATTCAGTTCTTATTTAAAATTCATATCAATAATGTATCTTACCATAGCTAAATTAGTCATGGTAGGTTTGAACTCAGTATGCTTCTTTCCCTGCCTGACAATCATTGTTTTCTTTCCTCCCTCATATTTTTCATTTTTTCATTTACTTTATTTTTTGAGTGATCCAATTATGCATTCATTATGGCTTTAATATAAAATTTGGAAAGAGATTGAGGGGCGGGGGGACAGGGACTTTCTACCACATCTATTTGATTGTCTTATTATCTTTCCATAATAACCTATAGCACACGTTCTTTGGGATCAGATTTGCTTTTCCACATATTAAAATATCATATCCCAGACTGACAGGAAGGCCCTATCCTCATTACCTTTCTTACTCTTTCTTTTTGCTATCCCCAGAAGATTGCTGATGCATTTCACCCTTACCAAAATCCATTCGGCCCTGGAATAAACCTGCTAAATCTCCTTGTTTTTGTTCCAAAAGGCTCGCCTCAAACCACTTGCCACCAGTCTAGAAATTCCCTTTTAGCAGCTCTAATTCCAGGTCACTACATCCGTCTTGTTTCTTTCTTGTGTCCACTGTTGCAGTTCACTCTTAACTTTAACTTTTTTTTTTTTTTTTTTTTTCCCAGGGAAGAAAGAAAAAGATTTCTTATAGTAGCACAAATTTCACCAAAATGTTAAAAAAAAGTTACATATTTTATTTTCTCTATGTTTTTCCCAATTTTCAGCCACATAGATTAGGATTTGCTTCACTATATAGACGCTGATGTAGGTGATCAGAGGAGTGCAGCACGCACAGACTCAGTGAGGGAAAGGCTGACCCTCGGCTTAGCTGCAGAACCTCCCAGCAACACGTCAGAATGGGTTTGGGTTTGTTTCTCCAGAAGCTTTTCTGGTTTGGAAGGGGTGGGTTTTTTTCTTGAGCATCCGCTTATCTCAAAGTTTCACTTCAGAGTTCATTGCACTCTTGTTGCTGAGGTATCTCAGGAAAAAAGCGAAAACAGCAAGAGTCCCTTGGGCAGCAAGGCTTCATCTGTGGCGTAAATCATCATGCTTGTGCTAATGTCAGGATGTTTTCCAGGCTCAGCCTGACATTGAGAGAATTTTGTTTCTCCGTAGTTAGCCAAGCACCTTGCTACAGAGATAAAGAAAGGTGCAGAAACGGAACACTGAATAACAGTTCTCCATTAAATAGATTTTTTTTTCTTATTTTTAACCCACGTATGTATTTTAAAAAAAAAAGGCAAACAAAAAAAACCCAAAATAAAAGCAGGAGAGGGACATCAAAACAAATGGCCCTTTCTGCCTTCAGTGTGAAATTATCCCCATCAGAAATTCATGTATGTCATTTAATGGACAGCTTAAAAGCAGCATCTGCTTATCAATTGGCTTTTGCTTTTTATGCAATATTCCAGCTGGGCTGGCTGAAGCACAAACAGGTGAAAATGACTTTTCCAAGGTCATTCTGCATGAACTCAGCTCATAGTAACATTTAGGGCTTGCTTATTCCCAGTCCTTCCTACAAGCCAGTGCATCACGTATGCATTCCTATGTGGTTAAATCTTTGAAATGATGTATCATCTTTTGATGATATATTCTTTAAGAAATCCAGTTGTTGTGAGCTGAAATTATATTTACTGTAAAGGCAATGATCTTGTGACTTTATTTGATATGCAGGTGGGTGTTCACATTTCCATAGGAATTTCATTGTAATTCAGGATCACTTAAATACTAATTAAGTTGTCTCTTCAAGGTTATTTTATTATAATGCTCATACAGTTCATGGTTGGTTTTTTTTGTGCTTCAAAGTAAAATTTAAGCTGATCTGTCAAACTCAAATTAAGGTCCTAAACCTTGGACTCTAAGGAGTATATAAGCAAAACGGTGCAAGCATCTTTAACTGCTTCGGGGATGGAAGAAGTTAGTACACCAGGTGAAAATGTTACAAATTACCCAAGAATCTAGTGAAAAGAGAGAATGCAAAATAAACCCCAAATAAAAAAAAAAAAAAGCTAGCTAACTTCATATCCCTTTCAGGATACCAAGACTAACACCAGAAGTAAGCAAAAACTTTACATAGTGAATCAGTCTCCTGAGACTGACATAGCTTCCTAAAGAAAGTAGTGGTGGACATCTTGAAATTAGGATATTCAGGACAGAAAAGGCAGCACAAGATTTAGGCTGCCTTCCTTTATAGAAGTATTGCAAAGTACTGAGACCCACTTCAGGCAAATCAGGAGGAACTCTAACTCTTAGGTACACCAGAAACCTTCTGTGCCTTTTCCGTAGCTTTGACTTACTACACAATGGGGCTTGATGACATTATTTAAATATCTATCTATCTGATTACAATTGTAATTAGTTGATTCATATTTACTATAGGAGGATGTCACTTATGATATGATGAATCTCTTCTAAATACTACCTGGGCATTTAGAAAAGTATTTCATACCAGAAATTTCTTTCTCTAGCCAGCCTACACTCCTATCTATACTCCTTGTAATAGACATATGATCCTTGCAACTTCCCACCCTGAGGAATGATTTGTTCTTTAGAGGTAGGTGAACTAAATGAAATGCAAAATTTGCATGAATTTTTTTAGCCAGTTACTTTTTTTCTCATAGGCAAAACATGGTAGATAGATCAGAGGAGGGAAAAACACAACCCTGCAAGCAGCTTCCTTCCTTTTCATTATCCACAGAATGCTTTGGTTTGTGATCAGTCCTTTCAGGGTCTAGGTTCCTCCTGTGGTTTTCTCTGTTCAGCTTCAGGCTCAGGCCTTTCCCTCTGATATAAAGCTGTTCAAGTCTGGTAGTCAATTTGCCTATTGATCATGCTTGCCCATTTTTAACAGAAGTTCTTAATACCCTCTTCCATTGTTTCTTCTTCTCTGCTGATGATTTTACGCCGATCAAACCTTGTGCCCTGCAGACAACTAACTTTTTGTGATCATTAGGACTCCATTCTTATTTAACTTCCAAGGGTAAAAATTTGCTGGCTAAGGGATGAAAACCCATCTTTATGAATATATGTTCAAACTCAGTTCTTCTGAATGCTGTTTCCTGGACTTAATTGACTTGTAAAATCACAAGAATACATGGATAATGACAACACAGACTCTATTCTAGCAATTGCTAGAAAAAGTGGCTTTCAAGAATAGCTGGCCTCCAGAAGTAGCATACTGCAAATTAATAGCAGCTCTTGTCTATCTAATAATTTCTTGGGCCTTCTGCACCCAATGTCACTTAGCTTTGAGTAAAAAAAAAGCACAAACAAAACAAAAAGCCTGAACAAACTGAATTAGTTTAATTAGTTTTTTTCCTCATGAGACTTGAGACTTTTTGACTGAAAGAGTATATAACTAACTATAGAACATGATATAAGAAAACATTTTTTTTCAAAATAAGGGTGGTCAAGTACTGGAATAGGTTGCTCTGAGAGGTTGTGGAATCTCTGTCCTTGGAGATATTCAAAACTCAACTGAATATGACCTTGAGCAACCTGGTCTAACTTGGAAGCTGGCTCTAACTTCAAAGCTGGCTCTGCTTTGAGAAAGAGGTTGGACCGGATGATCTCCAGAGGTCCCTTACAACTTAAATTATTCTGTTTCTGTGTCAAATGCAGCGTTACCTTGTGCAGTCCAAGAAGAGCTTTGTATAACATGAAAGCACAAAGTACGTGCTATGTTCACAGCTTCTTAATAGAAAGAACATCACTTTATAGTGAATCCCTTAGCTGATCCTTTATTCAAGTGCTTAAATTTCTCTGCCTCATTTTTGTCTGTAAAATGGGAATATTATTGTACTTCTGCAAGTGCTTAAATTAAACAGCCAATGAATGCAGAGAAGAGATTTGGTTTTCTTCTGAAAAAAGAAACAAAATGTTAAATTTTATCCTTAAATTCTTTTTTATTATAGTTATAATTGTATCCACTGTATTTTTTATGAAGATCATTTATATTACCTGTTTGATCCTCCAAATGGAATAAAGACATCACAGATGCATTTACAAGCATGCAAGTCTTTGCATCCCACTGTTTTGTCTCTAACTTTATGTATTGAGGAATGGTTGGAACAATTTTGAACTTTATCCAGCTACTATAAAAATATCGTAAATACTTCAGATTATAGTTTTTTCTGAAACTGTAGTTCCAGGCTGTAAGAGAGCTCTGTGTGACTGAAGAGTTTAAGGAGACTCATGAGATTAGTAGCAAACAGTTTCATAATTCGAAACAGCAATTGGCACTTCTTGATATCTGTCCCTTTACTAATATATTTTCGTTTAATTTTGTTTCAAGCGCATACCTGTAGTGTAATAGCTATGTTTTATTTCCTTTTTCAAAAGGAAGTTTCATTTTAGAAAGGCTGCCTAAATTATTATTTCAAGTGGTCAACAAGTATTCAATCTGTGACTCTTCAAATTACCATTCTCATTTAATATTCATTTTTTCTGCTTCCACATTAAAAAGCTAACAGTACATAGTAACAGTAGTCAACATAAAATGTCTCTCCCAAACTTGGTCAATAATTGCATAGTATTTCCAGCTATAATTAAAATGTTTCACAGTCTATATTCATATAGCATTCTTTGAGGTTAATTGGGTTTAGATCACTGCAAAATCATTTTCATGTGATATATTTCACTTGTTACAAATTGTGCTTAGTTCATTGAAAATGTACAGTATGTGTCTTAATTGGGAAGTATTTAGAATTTTAAGTTACATTATCAAAACAGCTAATTCCTTGTTTCTAATAACATTCAAAAAAAGAAAATCCTCCCTTCCAGTGGACTTAATGACATTAATGAGTGCTAGCATAAGACTGTGAAGGACAGGCTCTTCCAAGTGTTGGGATTACCTCCTCTAGCTAGTTATGAAGCTGGGGGACTGGTATCCAATTGAACAAAATCAGAGGTCCTAATTTTAGGATAAGTAAAGACTCAGCGCCAGCTGAGTGACTTTCGGGACAGTCCTTCTTAAGCACCTATTTTAATACATTTCTTGGCACATGGAGGCAGGATCCAGTGAAGTGGAGTATGGATATGAAAAAAAAGTGTTTAAGGAAGAAGAATCTGCATTTTTTTTTCCCCTTAAAACCCTAGACTGACATGTTCTTTCAAGCATTGAAGATTGGGAGCCCTAAGACAGCAAATTACTGGAACCTTTTAGAAACACAGCTGAGATTTCATTCTATATGAAATATGAATGCTATTATGATTTGGAAATCATAATATTGAAACTCCTGAAATGTGTTCACACAGAATTTGAGTCATAATGGGAGTGAGTCACTCTGTCTGGAGTGTCTAATTTGGAAAGCTAGTCTCCAGATGTTCCCTTCTGCGTCATCACAGAGTCTCCAGAAGGAGGCTTTGAGCTCCCCAGACCTGAGTCTTTGGAGTGGCCCATGTCTTTCCACTGGCTGTAGAATAATTACAGTAAAATTTCTATTTCAAGTCCATCATTTCAGGAATGTCAGACCTCATGCCTCTCAGCATTCCTTAAGAGTATTGAGGAATCGATTTTTGTGGGACAACGTGACATACAAAACCAGATTGTATCAGATTTGTCAGATTTAGTATTTCTTAAAAATAAATGAATTGTTTGAAAAACATCTTTAGCTACAGAAGAGCAAGAATAAACATAGCACAACAATAGCATGTATTCATCCTTTATCCTATACTTCTTTTATTCTTTATAATCTTGGTAAAATCTGAGGAATTGTAATAAAGGAAATCACATAATGTACTTTGAATAGACTGCACATTCTCCCTCACCTTCCTTTTTAATAGCTAATTATGAATTTCCAATTACTGTATAAAAATAATAACATTTTAAATGCTTCATTAACAGGGGACAACAGCATATATATGGAGGAAAAATTTAATGAAATATAATGTATGCTTGAAAAAGCACACAACAAATCTTGGCAAAGGTTATAGGCAAAGTTGGACTGTCCAGAAATGTTCTTTGTTGGCAATTGTCAGACTTAGAATAAATAATATACAATAATCTTCTCTCTTATTGCAGCACCTCACTGTTTCATGTTTTATCTGCTCAGTTGCAGTAGAAATTTTCTAAGGGAGGACCTTATATTCTAATATAAATGTAAAGTACTGTGGGAATTTGTGTGCCCTATGAACAACAAAATGTCAAACCCAATCATGTCATCTTTTGTTTCTATGAGCTCACAGGACACTTTTCAGTGTAAGAAAACCTCAGTTCCTGGAGTCTTACCAGAGCCCTAAACCTTGGCCCAAAGACTGTCCCTCCTTATCCACAGTTCTGTGTAAAAGGTTCACGTACAATGCGTGTGTCTGCTTGTACGTATGTACAACTATGCACACACATGCTTTTACTTATACACTCATTTTCTTAGACTTGGCTAAACCACTTTGGAGTTGGATTCTGTGAATATTTGTAGCAGATTAGTGTATTAATTAAAATTCTACTGAAGAAACAACTTACTTAACAGTGAGTGCATAAAGGTATCTGGTTTCCCTCTCCTGATGCCTTGGTCCACCAACACAGTTCACACTTAAAGCAGATGCCAAAACTCAGGTAAACTCTGCAGATAGATTCTAAGTGCAACATGTTTTATTTAGGTGTATAAACCAGGCTGAAAACAAAATAGTCACTTAGCCTGCAGAGTAATCCTTTCTTTCAGGACTTTTATCCTAGTGTCAATAACCAAGTTCCTAGAACCAGTTCCCTTTCAAAACCTAATTCTGACTAAAGCATTACAAAAAAATCCCTGCTATCTTATACTGCTCTGCCTCTAACATCTGCTTCTACATGAAACTTGTGCTGAGAAAAAACCATAATACGTAGGTCTACCAGAAACTAATAATTTTTTATTTTATGCTGAAAAGAATACTTTGAAGATTATACTTAACAACAATGTTTTATTTTTATTTTATTTTTACCTTGATGCCTAATTAATTATAAGATTTATTATTAGTCAATTAAGGAACAGAAAGCCAGTGCCATATATCAAATTAAATGAGTTGTCACTGATGCAAGAATCTTTGGTAGAACTACTGCAGAGAGGACATTTTTTCCTTTGTTTAGTTTATTAAAGGCCTCCAGTTGTCACTAGATACAAGTATATCACAAAAACAAACTGCAAATATATTATATATATACATAATATAAAAGATCAGGGATTTTTCATTGGGAAATATTAACACCAAATTAATTCCCCAAAACTGTACATTTTTTTGTCACTCTATCAATCTAAGAAGCAAATAAATTTTCTTCTAATAAGCTCTTAGAAGAACTAAACATATTACTATAACAAAAACAATCTGAAGCAGTTCTGTCAGCCCCTGCTTTTTGACTGAATTAGGTAAGTTACCTTGGCCAAATAATTCACTGGTGTAAATATAGAGCAATTTAACAATTCTTGGCATAGCCAAATAAGGATACAAAAATAGCTCAAAACAAGCTAAATTCCTTCATCTGACTGTTGCCTAGTCAGACAATTACATACAAATAATCTACTTATGACTAATAGGTATAAAATTTTCATTTTTTGAAAGATTGTTTCTATGAATTATTAGCGTTTGGTTTCTTCTCTGATTATTGCTGTTAAGTAAAAAATTTACGGACGGGTAGAGGTTATGTGATACAGCTATAGCCGCAGCGTAAAGAAAGGACCAAAAGCATTATCAGTACAAGGTGTAGAACACTTTCTCAGCCAGAGTCCCTCAGTGGGCTTCTGTCTACAGAAGAGGAGGGTTCTGTCAGACCAGACATATTCCCTTCCCACCCTCCTGCTTGCAGCCTGGCTGAGATAAAACAGAGCTGAACAGAAAAAGGGAAGGGAAGCGAATGAAAGGGGCTGGGGGAGAACTGACAATAAAGAAAATGTTTTCTCCCTCTCTTCTGCCAGACCTGCAGCACCTGTGGATTTTTAAAGGGGAAGTTTGAGGAGTTTTTGCGTGGGATGGAGTGTTGGGGTCTTGCAGGCTAGGGCAGGGGGACCGAGGGCTGCCCGCTCTGGGAGGCGAAGGGTCCCGGGGGCGGCGGGGCAGCGCCAGCCCCTCCTGCCCCATGGGTGACAGGTCTGTGTCCCTCTTTGCCCTGCCTGGGGTCCCATGGCGCCCAGGCAGCCCAGAGGATGGAGCAGTGGCCAAGACCTGTCAGGTACTCCGTTGTCTGCTGATGAATGAACCGCAGCGGAGAGCATGCCCTGCCTCGTGAATGCTTTTTGTCATCTGAAAGAGTCGCCCCTTGCAGATTTTCTCGCCTCCCGCCCAGTGCAGTTGGCCCCACCAACGTATGCGGCGGAGCAGATTTTTGTATTTCCTTCCCCTGTTTCATCAAAATGGTTCCTGTGCTCTGGGACAAAAGCCAGCCTCAAACCGTAGGTTGTTTGGCTGCTCTGTGCAGCAGCACTGTGCCATCCTGAGAAGCTTTGGCAGCTGGTAATGAGGGACTGCGGGGACTAAGATCCATGAAGTACAGGGCTTCCTTAGAGCAATGCCCTTCCTAGTGCGGAGGAGCTGAATGGGGTGCTGAAGATGATGCTGGGGGTTTTATAAATATTCAGAGCCACTGGAAGTGCACCAGTGCACAGGGGATCGTTGTGTGAGCAGAGGATGTCGGCACCCTCGGGCTGCAGTTCTTGCTGAGCTGTGCTTCTGCATCAGCCAGCCCCTCTGATGTCCTGTGACAAGGTTGGTCTTGGGAAGGGGGTGATGGATTTGTCCCTGACTTAATTATTGTATTAATTTAATCACTGTCTTACACCAGATTCTTATTATCTCTTTTGTTGTGGGAACCGGCGAGCGTGTGATCCGACTGACCCGTCACTAGATTACTTTTCTTAGTGAACTGTTGGCTGACTACTGCTGGTGGCATTGAAGAAAATGTTTATTTTTAAAAATATGAACCTGTTAGTTTTCAAAAGTAATGACGTGGGCAATTCTACAGAGGTCACATAGTGACAAACCCTTTAGCTTTATTTGCCCGTTTTGCAGCATTTGGCCTTGTACTATGTAGTTCTTATGCAAAACCCAAAGAGGTGGAGAGAATTGTTTCCATCGGTTCAGCTTGTCTGTGGATCAGGCTCAAATGTTATTTTAAATGCCCAGCCTTCTATGTTTCTTCTATGAAATAGGAGCAAGTTTGTAAACACTTTTTTTCTTAAAGCGATCTTCCTATTTAATAACTGTGAGGCAGTTTGATACAGCTGAAGTTACTTCAGGTCAAGGAAGCCTGTCAACTGGATCAGGGGAATAACAAGTATGCCTGAATGAGTGTATGTGTGCATGCTGGAAAAAAAATACATGAGTACAATAACACCTATAGGCTGCGCAGTGATTTCGTTTCATCACTAAAATCACCCAGGTTAAAAAAAGGAAATGCATACAGAAAGAGGTTAATACCAATTATAAACTCACAGCTCATTATATACTTCTCAAACTAATACAGATACAACATGATTTAAGATTGGAAACTGTGGCTAAAGGAATTAGTTGGCTCGGCATGAAACTAGGTTTATTTAATCAATGTTGCTTCCACTAGAAAAGTGGATTAGTTTTTCTTTAAGACAGAGCTAAAAGTTTTGCAGCTAATTTATTTTAATAAGCATTCAGTCACTGACTGCTGCAGAAAAAGGCTAAACTGTAATGAAGAGCCAGGAAAGAAAGCATGACTTAATTATTTTTCTGGGGTGGATAATGAATAAATTAGCTACGCTGTAGGCTTGCCATTTGTATAGAATTTATTACTTTTGCTTTAAGAACCATATCATGACAAAGTCAATTTTTCTCCTGATTGCAAACTGATTGATGGGGTAATGTCTGGTTGTGAAAGACTTCCTCTTCATCATTGTGTTGCTGATGTTAGTATCACAAAGTGAGTCTGAAGTTTTCCTGAGTACATGTTCTCCTACGTAATTACAGATGACAATTACTTTAATTCCTTTTTTTAACAAGCTTTCTAATCATGTGAACTACAGAACGAGTAACTTAGATGAGACCAAAGATGCACGTAGCTCAAAAACTACTTTCTTGCTTCTTAATTTGTTGCCACAATGTCTTCTACGTGAAGAGCTAAGTACTGTATTTAGAATAACAGCAGGTGTTTTCACGGGAAAATGTGTATGAACAAAAGGGCTTTGACAAGGAACAACTAAAGAGTGGTCTTGTAAGTGTTAGAAGGATGAAAATTTTAAGGAGAAGGATTAATAATTTGACATATCATTGGGAATATAGTTTTGATTCAATTCCCACTAAAGTCAGTGGGACACTTTGATTTAAATGGGAGCTGGATTTGGCCTACTAAGTGTAAGAAAGATGGTGACTTTAAAATGAAGAAAAATGTAGAATAAATATCATGAGGAAAAATAAATATGAACTGTGTGATTTACTGCAGTGTGGATCCTCCCAGCAAAATGAAACAGCACACTCGGTTAAGATAATGAAAATGAGATTAAATAAAGCATTAGAAAAAATATTGTAGAAAACTTCACTTTGATGAGCAAACTGACTGTTTTAGAGGCCCTGTCCTCTTGGGACTTTCTTTTTTTTTTTTCTCTGGACACGTACATATGAGATACAAAGTCTTCAGAAATATTGCTTAGGATATATTTTATTCTCTGCTCCTCTTCAATCCAAGATACTAAAAATCCATATTCGAGCTTTATTATCTCTCCAGTAAGGAATTTTCTACTGCATAATTTCACATGCACCCTGAGAAAAAGCATTTCTTTCAAATACTCCATTTCTTGGTTTGATAGTCAAGTTAGCAATGTGTCATGTTTTAATTAAAGAAAGGAAAACATTATATTAAACAGATATTACTTGTTTTGAATAACTTTCTCAGAAGGTTTGTTGAGCAGTTTTTTTGAGGGAAACAGTTACCTTGAACTTGCAAAGCAAAAATGGAAAAGATCAAAGTAGCAGATTTAGCTCTGAAAGATACATTACTAAGCTGCTCCCTATACTGCAGTCAAAGGTCCTTACCAGTTAAGGGTCAGTGAAAAAAGTACAGGGAAAGAGGCTGAAACAGATAATGTTGTCCTTTTTTTACAGTCCCCAGAGTGCTATACGGTTTTGGGGGTTGTTCATCAGCTGCAGAGGACACTGAGTGCTTATCTGCTTATTTCCACAGAAAGTAATCATCTTTTACTCCTTTATGAATACAAAGCTAAAATCATTATGACTTATTCCATCAAATGCTATGCTGTCAATGGGAAAAGCTTTGAGAAAGGTCAGTTGTTTGACTCTTAAGCTGCAGCATTTGCCAAGCAGTGTTTGTAGCTTGTGATATTTTCTATATAACAGGCTAAAAGACACAGGTAGATATTTATATCATTATTTCTGCGTGTTTGGATATCCAATTTAATGACCATTAAAAACATTCTAATGATTATTCTATTGTTAAAGTTATAAACTTTACAAGCTCAGTAAGAAAAAAACAAGACACAGAAGATTCTGTATGTTACAAGCGTGTTAGTTTTCTCTTCTTTTATTGAATTTGTTGCTACTCTGAAGGCCCCTGCAGTGCATATATCACCTCTATTAAAATTAATGTAAAATGACTCACAGAATCTAAATTAATTACAAAGATACATAGAGTTTTTTTCTGTTCTAAACAAAAATTAAACTTATTCATGGTTGTTCTTGGTCTCAATAAAACAAAGCAAAACAAAAAGCTTCCCCCCCCCCCCCCCCCCCGCCCCTAATTTTCTCCAAAGATGACACTACCTACTGCTGGTTTGAAGTAATGATAAATAATGGCAGAATTATGTCCCCAAAACACTAAATTTCAATCAGTTGATTGCAGGCTTTGCATCTACAGTTAAGAAAGTTCATTACTATATGATACATTTTGACTGGAAGGAAAAAATCTGTTCTGAATATAGTATATAGAGGCTTACATTCTAGTTCTTCAGTAAGGCAAGATGCTATCATTATTTATTCAACATCTATGGGTATAGCCAAAATTATGTTTTTTCTTGTGCAGATGGGAGTGTGAAAAGAGCACAGGTTACCTAAAATTCTTCAGCTATTGGCTTTCTCACTATGGGATATGTCTACTTGGCTGCTGAAGGAGCAAAAATGAACATACAGGCACTAGCTTTAATCTGAGTGTCCTGTGAATCATAGTATGAAGGTATGGACGTGCAGGCAGATGAATTGGCAAGTTCATACCTAGACTCTATAGCAATGTGTGTGCAGGGAAATCTGTGTCCCGCAGCCATCAGGCATTCCACTTCTTTAAGTATCTCAGTTCCTCAAATGCATTTAGACGTCCCTTGTATTTATAAATACAAAGGCTGTATAAAAAGACTGGGGCAATTGATTGGAAAATGAAGTAATAGGTTATGCATAGGTGGTCAGTCACCTTCAACGAAGCGATTCGTGAACAACAAAAACCTTCCAACAGTTTAAGTGTAACCTTTATACTTAGCAAATATTTCTTCAAGTAAATCATTGAAGAATTGTATTAAGAATGAAAAAATTTCAGCTGCTTTGCAAATAAATTGCAAACATAAAGCCCAAATATGCCAAAACCACATTTTTGTCTTGCTTTATGCAGCAATGCCATTACCAGTGAGGCCTTGCAAGAGCTTAGAGTGAGTAGAGATAAAGAAGGCAAATGGACAGTGACAGCCATGTAATCCAGTGCCTGATTGCTTTTCCACATGTCACTGGTGAAACACACAACTGTCCCCTCAGCCTGTGTGAGGGCCTACAGTACTCAAGACTCGTTCAGTCTAATGCAGTCCATACAGAGAAACAATGTCTTGAAGGAATACTTTGCTGAGATTATGCCTTCTGGAAATGTTTTGACACTACTGTATCTCATCACTAAAAATACTCCTGCAAGCCTGAGCTACAGGTACGAGTTACGAACTGCTCAAAAAGGAACAAACCTGAATCTTTTCACCTTGAGATGAAAAAACAGAAATATTTTTGTTAACATTTCTCAATAACATTTGATCCAAACACTTGGTTACTTTTGATCACACCCTAACAACCGATCCCTGTAAAACTGTTGTTAAGAATTTTTCAAAGGCTTCCACCAGTTCTGTTTATGCTCTTTTAATTGAGCCTTATTTAATTTTTCCTTTTATTGACAAACTTTATTTTAAATTCCTGTAATGTTAGCCTACTCTTCTTTTTAAAATTCATTCAGTCTAGTCTTGGTGCTTGGGAACAAACTCTTTTGCTGTTAGCTTTTATCATCACCTATGAGAATTTCATGACTAGCCAGTCTCTTGCTTTTACAATTGCTCTTAAGTCTCAGCATTTCTGCATCTTCTCAAAAGCAATTAGAAGAGGTTAGACAAAATCACTAGCCCTGCTGCTTTTTGCATTGTCAGCAGCAGACAATAGCAAGTTTGGGTTTTTTTTTAAAGTGATATGGTGGGTGGGATGGGCCTGGTTCTTCAAAGTATTATACCATGCCATCCATTACCTTTGTATTCTTTCAAATTCACTGTAGCTCACTTAGTGTAAAACTGGAGGAAGGAAGTGAAAAGCAAGTTTCAACGTTTCTAACGATTAATATGTCTACCTCATTTTTTAATTTAGTAGGTTGCGTAAGCCACAGCAAAGATAAGTCTTAATGAGAAAAAAAATAAAAAAGCACAGTAGCTTCACTTGAGGAAATATCCCCGCTCTCTTTCCTTTTCTACCCTTCAACAGATATACTGATTTATAGATTAAAATAGTAAGAGCTACAGAGAAAACTGTTGTGGCTCTTCATTAGAACATAGGCTGTTTAAACACATGTTTAAACATGGCATAAACCGTGTACTAATAAGGAAGGTGAAGCTTAATAAAAAGCTTCCATTTTTTTCTAAGTATAGGAAAAAACAGGTTATGTTTGCCATTAATTTTTCTTTTTTTCTCTCTTTCGGTGATTTTATTTCTCTTGTCCTGTAATATAGGTGCTGATCATGATACTAAAAGTGCAATGTTAAATATGAAAACTGCCTTTGTTGAGGCAAAAAGATCAATCTGTGAGCTCCTGATGATGTTCTGTGCAGAGAAACATACTTTTTCTCTGTGAGTCATTGCAGAATAAGGACAAACCACAGCCTGGTAGCAGGCTGAACCTTCAGCACGTCTCCGGTTTGCCTCCACCCACTTAAAGGATTTTAACGGAAACGTCCACCTGGTGTTTGCTGGGAACGAGCCCTCTCCACTATGAGAACAGAGGCCACCAGACGAGTGCATTGCCCGTGGGGAAACAGGCCTCACGGTTTTCACAGCCCCGCTCTGCCCTGGTGGTGCGTAGCAGCACCCACCTCAGCCTAACCCCAACCCACGGGCACCCCGTTCGCGGCAAGCCGCCCCTTACCAATGCCCAGCTGTCCCCAGGCTGCGGCACGGCCACCTTCGACCCGCTCCTCAGCCTGGCAGTGCCACCCCATCCCGCTCTGTCCCCCCGTGAAACCTCCAGAGAAATCCCGCAGGGAAGAAGGCCGCGCCCTGTGTTTTGACCGAGTCAAAAATCGCCTTTTCTGTTCATCTTTTATCCCTGTCCTGCCCAAGTCTTGGAACAGCAAGAGCTCAGAGCTCGAGAGGTTTCCTGGGTTCAGGAAAACTCCTACCCTGGTATCTCCTTTGATGTAGATAACGGCAGCTGCATTTCTTTGTGCGTGAAGAACTAGGGATCTTCAAACACCTTCAAGCTGAAGTTTTCTTTTCCTGGAACAACTTCATTACCATTAGTCACTTTTATAAATGTAAAATAAAACACAAAATATTGTTTCGTCCTATTTCCCATTAAAAAAAAAAAAAACAGCCAAGAACTGTTGTTATAAAATTTTCTTTGCAGTATGACCTTTACCTCCTATCTTGGTGACTAGATTAAGGAAGCTAAATTTTAGGTCTGTATTTGTGTGCATATTGTGTTTCTTTTTGTGGTAGTATAACAACCCTAGCAGTAATAGGGTTCGTGATTACATTTTGAGATCCTTTGTCTATTATACTGGCTTCCATTTCTATTAAGAAATATATTTTGGCTGGGTTTTATAGCTTGGTGATGAAACAGTCTCATAACAGCTTCTTTTTTCTTTTTAAAAAATGTTTTAGCTTGAGAGTTGTACTCTTCTTAACCATATTTTTTTAAAATCATATAATAATTATTTAACGCCTTGCGTATAGCAAAAGTTACCATTTTTCTAAATACTAGATTTTTAAAAAACAAATCTAGACTCAAAAAACAGGATCAATTTTCAAATAAATAGGGTTAATAAAACATCCAGATCTTATTTTTAGTACTCTTCACATCTGGCAATGTGTTCAGTGCTGACTGTTTAATATTTTACCTCCATTTTACCTCCACAGTGCCAGAAATACAGAACACTTCGCTATTAGATGTAATTCCAAATGCTTGTCACATTACTCTTAACACAAACATTTCCATTGAGTAAAATAAGATTACCACCATGAAAATTTTCATGTTTACACAGAAACGATTCAGACTCTCAGATATCCTTCTAATAAAACAAACTTTCTGAAATATTTGCTTTTCAGTAAGGTCAGGTCCTGAAGTTTGCACAAGTGACTTGATTTCTAAATTTTATAAATTTGTTGAATTTAAATAAATTTTCATAGTTTTTGAAAAGGAGATGGATGAAAGCATGAGGTCAGTTCCTAGTTTGTAAACTACTCTAGCAAGTGCTTAAATTTAAGCACACGGGCCTCAGTTTTTGCAGGACCTCACCACAGACTAGAATCACCCATATTCTTAAATGGATTACTGGCTTAAAGCCATGGCTCTATTTTCTCATCATAGGTGTATGCATAGTTCATTCTGAAGTAAAAATAATTTGTATTTATTAAAATGAAAGCAAAACGCAATTGTATGCATGCAGTGACTGCTTTTGTATTAATGTATTTAATTAATGCATTTAATTTAATTTGATAATAATGAATTTCTGTTTGCAGTTGAGTGTTTTAAGACCAGATAGCCACGCTATAGATATATGCACATACGTAAAGAGAAATGTATGTAGGTAAATAGGTGTAGATATATACAAATACACATTTACACAGAAATCAATAATTAATACTTGGTCTGTTAATTGCAAGTGATTTGAATATGCATTTTGAATTTGAATATGCATTTTATTCTCTGTGTTGTTCAAGGACCTATGATTGAAATAGTTCAATTTAATTCACAATTAAGCCAAAAGCCCCAAACCGTATAAGATTAGAAAAGTGATGAATAGTTGAGCAACACTCACCTTCAGGTGTTTACTGGAGAGAACTGACAGGAAGGTAAAATTAGGTTTGGTTTTGTTTTATGGTATGGTGAGTACAGTACTCAGGAAAACAATAATTTGCATTTATTTAGCATCTGAGGCAAATTTGATCATTATTCCCATTTTTTCAGATGAGCAAATGTAGAATTTAGGTCACTGCCCAGTCGTAAGGAAGAAAACTCTGAGGCGGCTGGCAGCGCAGACGATGGCACCTGCCTGACCTTGCAGCCTAGCAGCCGGCCAAGTCCTGTGCCGCCGCCGCGGCGCGCTGCTCCGCAGGTGAGCGAGGCTGCTGTACACAGGCTCTGCGGCAGACAGCGAGGAGAGGTGGCTTTCGATTTATGATGTACCACACGGTTGGTACAAGGAGGAGCAGTAAGAGGCTCTCAGGCAGGTGTCATGCGAATCCCTTCTGTGTCTGAAGGGCTACAGATGTGCTCCACTCCCCATGCCATGTTTATTATCCATTACTCCATCAGAACCTCCCTCAGCTCGGAGAAGGACCAGGGCTAAGATTCATTTTGCTGTCCCCAGCAATTTCTCACCGCTGACATTAGCTCGTTCCCCCTCAGCAGTCAACCCGTTATGAGCCTCACTCCAAAAGGTCCAACTGCCGCCATAAAATCCAGCAGGAGCCTGGGCATCTTGCTCGGGGCATGGAGCAGCTACAGGGAGCAGATGCCTAACTGTTATGTGCTGCAGTTTTCGGTGTTGTTGCACATAAGTGCTTTGGAGGATCTAGCTGCTTATGATTAATTTAGCTTTATTCCAGTGCTTATTTAATAAAGATTTTCTTTTGAACAGAAGGAATCAGATTCGGAAATTAAGCTTCTTCCTAAAACAGTCTTTGTGTGCATAGAAGAAACTATGGCGGCAAAACTGGACAAAGAAAAATGTAATGTTCCTATACTTAGCACACGTAGACTGCATGGCCCATTTTCCCATGTCTCTTTGACCATTAAAACCTTTCGATGAATTATATGTATAGCAGTTAAATCATTTTAGCATGTCCAGTGGAACTAGCCCTCCAGCAAAGAGGAGCGACAGAGCTTCCCTTGCTTCATATAGTTGCATGCAAACAATCAAGACAGGAATGCTTAGTAATGTGGAATATGGTGTTTAGCTCAAAATGCATTCTGTCCAGATTTTAAGAACAGAAGATGCAAAGTGGAAAGGAGTATGTTTCCAAATGACATCTGTTCAGCATGAAAATAATCTAATAGCATGGATGAAATTTCAGTCATCACTGCCAAATGAGGATACCTTTAAATCCATAAGATTTAACCCAATCGCATAGACCAAGAAAAATGGAAGTTAATTGTTGATATAAAATAAGCAGAAGCTCCCAACAGCTTTTCTCTTTTACCTCATTAAGCCCTGAGTAGACTGCACAGTCATTAAGCAATACTGCGGGAAACACATTTTTTGTGTTGTGGGATGTGGTGATCCTCAGGTGCAGGTAATTGCCCGCCTGTTTAGACGAACTCCATCCTTGCAGCTGCGCTGACAGAGGCACCAGGCGGGAAGGCGGAAAGGAGCCGGGCGGCGGGAGGAAAGTCAGTTTCTCTGACGCGCTCGTTCAACAAAGCTTTCCTGCGGCGGATGACACTCAAGCACGTGCCTAAGTTCTAGCGGGACATAATAAGGAGTGGGAAATGTGTGCTTAAGTGTTTTCCTGAATAGGGTCCAAAACCGAGTAGGTCATAGGTGAAAACTTCTCCTGCTCTGCTGTTCTATCTGCGTCGTTACTCGCAGCTGCCTTTCTGAGGCAGCGAAGCATCTTTCTTCCTCCCCAACCTTGTGCTGGCCTATCTCCAGCCGAGCAAGAATAAAAATGCTATCATTGCCAGTTTGCCTGGGAGACCTGAAGGAAGACCAAGGAAACCAAGGAAAACAATTTACAGTGTTACATCATTTTAATGCTTTTTCATAATTTTAGTGGTGTTATCTACTTACCTAAGTGGCTATAACTTCAGCACAAAGTATGATGGGGGCAAGTGTTTACTTGCGTGCTATATCGTACAAATGAAATAAATGAGGTGGAATCTTATCTTCTTTGGATAAGATCTTTTAGCTGAAATATGGTAGCACTGAATGGGATGCTCTTAGAGATTGCGCATTGCTAACAATTGCCTCTTGTAGTCCAACACCAATTTATTTCCATTTGTAAAAACTATTTGGGTTATTTAAGCTAATTTATCTAATTAATTTATTTAAGCTGATTTATTGGACAAGCCATTCTGAAAATCTCAATTTAAAAGATCCCCTAACCTGACTATATACAAGCCACATAATGCACTGTGGCCATGAGACTCCTATGTCACAGAGCCGTTAGGGAGCAACAGGTCACTGCAGAAAACATAGTCCGAGGGACACTGACCTGGCTTTTTAAAATTTTTCATTCATTTTTCCAACTAGGAATAAAAGTAAAGAATCTAAGGGAGGAGATCTTAAAAAAAATAGCAGCAGAGTTCTACGCACATAGCAGTGTAAAATCAATTAAGTTTTATTTAAAGGGGTGGTAATTACAGTCATGTTTGCTCCTGCTGTATTTGAAGAAAGGAGTAATGAAACACTATTTTATCTTCCGATCCCCCATCTCCCAAATCATCTTAAAGAAACTCTTTCAGAGTATTTTTGACTGTGCTTGTCGTGGAATAAGCAGAACTGAAAAATGGCTATTTATCACAGCATGTATGCTTCCATTTACTGCGACATTTTTAGTATTTCTCATTCTCAGAAAGGAAACAATAAGCCCTGCCATATATTTAACTACTATCAGTGATTTAATGCCCAGTTTTTAGTGTCCTCTGTTGACTGTGCTCTGCAGTGTTTCATCACCCTAATCTTTGCCAGAGTTAAACATACAACACAAAAGTTCAAAATGTGTCGGCGTGTTAGGGCTACATTAGATCATTGTACTGTAACTAGCACTTGTCTTACACTGTAAGCAAGAGAGAAAATAGAAAGGATTAAACAAGTATTTTCTTCAAAGATCCTGCAATGTTTTCTGTAAAAACTGGCAAAATTACCCATGCCTATAACGATCAAATGCTATACTTATTTGATCAAAATAATTATAGGAAAACATGACATTTAAAGTTGAAATTGTTTCAAGCACCGCTTTCAAAAAGTATTATATTAAAGACAAATCAATAGCCTTTCTACTATCTTCAGGCAAGATCTTCAAAACCTGAGATAATTGAGTATTTGAAGAACCACAAATCACATATTGATCTGAAGAATTTAGATACAGCACTGAAGAGAATATATTCCCATAACAAACCACTGTGTGTTGACACTACTGCTGCCTATTTCTATGTTTCTCAGCAATTTTAGGGCTCATCTACTAACTACAGAAATGTGGAGCCAGTGGCCTTGGTAATACTGTGAAAGTCAGAAAATTCATAAACCTATTTTCCATATATTGTTGTTGATGTACAAACACAGTAAAAATGAAGACTGGCTGATGTGTTATCCACTGACTTAAGGTAGAGCAGAACAGGACATATGGTAGAAATGTGTGGCAGCTTCCCTTATAACTCTCTAAAGGTGAGAGGAGGAAAGCAATAACAAAAAAAGAGAATTGCACTGCAGTGAAAAGCCCTTTTCTTGGTCTTCTGTTGCACAGCACTTATTTTTTTCAATATGGGAATTTACTTCTATACATAAGCAGCTAAAATCCTGTTACCCCAACTTCATTCATCAATTTACTGCCGCTTTTCATTTCTGTCATATCATATCTAAGTTTCAAATTATTCATTAGGTTTAGTAAACATAGATTGAATGGTTAAAGATGGCTTAACAGATTATTTTATATTTTAGATAAATAACGTACACTATAGAATAGGTTTTAAAAACCTCATTAAAAAAACCCAACCAAACAAACAGCAACACCCCCCCCCCAAAAAAAAACCACAACCCCCCACATATTCTCTGTGTAAAGGCAAGAAGACAATCCAACAAAACATAAAGAGGACCTTAGGGATGCACAAGAAAACTTTGAAGAAGTGTCAAGCAGACATAGAAAATGTAATGAAAAAACTCAAATGAAGTCTGGCTAGCTGTCCAGGTTTTTCAGTGTCATGAAGTCCCTTGCGTTTTCCTATGTCCCATTTTTTTCTGGAGCTCCCTGGGCTGTCTACTTTCTGTTTCACATACATATTTGAAAAAGTGGAAATATGCACCCTTTTTCTGTAGTTCACAGCAAGCACCAAGACTCAGCTATATATGCATCTACTGCAAGAGCTGCCCTTCCTGAAGATAGATGTCTACATGATCATAATTCTAAAGCTGCAGTAGGAGATCTGGTACCTCTCCATTCCCACAAAGCACTTTCCAACAGGTAGATGAGCTATTATTTGGTGTAAATCAGGAGGTGGAATTTTGGGGCTAAAGTAAAAGTTATTTCTATTATAAAACAAACTTTATTCAAAGTAAGCACTTTTTTCTATAATAAAATCCCTCTTCGGCAGCCTGCTAAAAGGCTGAAAAATATTCTGTCAGGGAGGTAAAAGAAAATAATTCTAGACTAAATGCAAGAAGTTCTTGATATCTTGAGAGACAGAAGGAGGGATGGCCATTAGATTGCTGTTTCTGGGGAACTGAATGATAACAAACATTTAATAAAAAACATAGGTGTCAATAAATTATGAATATAAAAGCTTAATTCCAAAATATTGTGAAAGAAATTTGGACATGATTTGAATTGTGTACAGCTAATTTTGACAGGAAACACTGCTTCCAAATAAGTCACAGATATCTTGAATTACATTAGTAGCTTATGTCTAAATCTTCCTCTGGGACCCAAAAGGTCCAGAAGGAAAAAAGATCTGTTGTGGTTTAACTCTCACTCACTCCTCCCACTTGACCCAGTGGGATGGGGAAGAGAATCAAAACCAGGTAAAACTTGTGAGTTGAGATAAGAACAGTTTAATAATGGAAATAAATAAAAAAAAAAAATAATAACAAAAAGACTGTGAAATATAACCCAAGAAAGACAAGTGATGCACAATGCAATTGCTAACCACCCCTGACCGATGCCCAGTTAGTTCCAAGCAGCGATCCCCCCCCAGGCCAACTCCCCCCAGTTTATATACTGGGCATGACGTCACATGGTATGGAATACCCCTCTGGCCAGTTTGGGTCAGCTGTCCTGGCTGTGTCCCCTCACAACTTCTTGTGCCCCTCCAGCCTTCTTGCCAGCTGGGCATGAGAAGATGAAAAATCCTTGACTTTAGACTAAACACTACTGAGTAACAACTGAAAACATCCGTGTGTTATCAACATTCTTCTCATACTGAATCCAAAACACACTCTACCAGCTACTGGAAAATTAACTCTAGCCCAGCTAAAACCAGGACAAGATCAAATCTAGAATACAATATATGAGGTTTTCATTGTTGATGTTGTGACAAGTTAAGTTGCCCACAATACTACATACCATGTAGAATTCCATCAGTTCTTAGTATTTTATAACATTTGTTTTCAAAGGCAGTTTATGATGTACAATATGCAGCATATGATTCTATTCTTGATTACAAAGGCAGGTTGATGCTGCCGTGTATAAAACCCTGGTGACCACCTCAGTACACTTTAAGATAGAATAAAAAAAACTAACTCCAAAAGAACCAGACCAAATGAAGTTTACCAGACCAGACTGCAACACATGGTGAAGAAATGTCATTATAAAAGAAGTGTTTCCAAGGCTGAAAGTGGATGCAGTATTGCAGGTATTTAGAAGAAGAAGATTTTTAAGCACGCGGTCATGCTTTTCACAATCATTCATATATTTAAAAAAAAAAAAAAAAAAAGGCAACTATTTAAAGAATTAAAGAAAAAAAACTATTAAAAAGGCAAACACTTTTGGTCAATGTCATTAAATGTTCATTCTACTGAAAATGACAATTTTATCCCATTGTTATAAAATATTTCCCTTACATAGATAATTGGCTAATACGAACTCAAAGTTATTCATATTTATAGTCAGCAGTTTTGAGGAACTGTTCCTCAGTGTATTCTTTTGCCTCAAATGTATTGTCCACTCTCATCAGACTGATCTTATTGAACAAAGACTGACTAATTCAAAGAGATCATACGTAGGCCATAGAGACATCATTAGATGATATGATAAAATTCTAGAAGGTTATCTCTTGGAAATACTTAGCTCATTAATTTTAAAGGCAAAGTCTGATACAATATCATAAACTTGTACCGGAGAATGCAAATACATTTGTGATTTAACTACCATGGCACAAGTACTCTGGAGGATCAAACATGCTTCTTAAATTAGGTTAATTTCTCTCTTGGATGCAAAGTTTCAGATAAAACAGCATACTGTGGAAATTCTATGAATTCATGGTAGAATAAGTAAAATTTCCAAAATTTAACTGACATTCTGAATGCCTGTAAGGAACACCTATATTTAATACTACAATCAGTTTTATTATCCTTTTCATGTGTGTTGGGGCTTGGATAAACTAACATAAATCTTAGTAAAAGTTTAGCAAATGTTGTTTAAACAACATTTGGTGAACACTTCAATCACTCAGAACTCTTCTGTTTCTTTAAATACCTTACACTTCTATGATACAAAGTGCTAGTTTGCCATTATTTAAAAAAAAAAATAAAAAATCAGAGAAGAAAAATGAATGCTGGGTTTTCATAGTAAATTGGGAAGATTGTGTCTAAGACAAAATCTTTTGTTGAAGTAATTAATAGCTGAGTTATTAGGAAGGGAAATGGATACTTTCTTTTTTTCTATAAAAATAGATACTATTTTTGGAGAGGATCGAAGTCTTGGGCTTGAGTCAACAGGGTAAGGACTAGGACTCTGATTCTGTCACAAACAATATAAAATTCCCATGTCTCGGGTCCAGCCTGGCTTCCCCTGCAGAGAACCTTCAATCAGCTTCCACGGATAGGTCCCACGTGCTTGGATGCATGAGTTTTTATGCTCCTGAGCTTGCGGCGAGTATGCACGCTAGGTTTTAAGCTCTAGGTTTTGAGGCTCCTTTCGTGTTCCCTGGCTCTCCTTAGTGTAGGGATTGGCGCTCGGAAGATCTCGCGATGTACGGAAAGAGAAGGGTTAAGGGAGGCGGGATGACCGACAGGCAGTATATAAGGGCGTGACGCAGTTGAATAAACGCCATTTGCAGCATCCTCATATTGGTGTCAGTGCTCTGTGGCCCAGGGTATGGTGGACCCTGTGCCGAGTCCCACGGGGTGATCAGACGAATGTCTACAAGTGGTGACCCCGGTGTGATTGGACATCGGCGGATTACGCGGGGCGTAATCGAAGGCCTGGCCAGGCATGGAAGGAGTCCTGAAGGTGTTGGACTCGTGCTCTAGAGAGGTAAAAATCCCTATGGGACAAAAAGAAGCGAAAGCTTGCCTAGAGCGGCTCCTGAAAGAGGAAGCGATAGAGCGCCCGGGGGACATATTGTCTCCTGAGTGCTGGCCGAAATGCACCGCGGCTTTAGCGGAACGGGCTATGGCGACGCAGCATGGTCCGGAGTTAAAGACGTGGGGGCGGATTAGGGCGATTTTCAGGAAAGTGCGGGAGGAGGGCTTAACATGGAAGGAAGCAAAGAGATTGATGCACGCGCAGGCGGAGCGGGGCGTGCAGGCGGATGGGGGGGCACGGACAGAAGGGCTGACGGAGGTAGCGGAGCAGACGCCTCTGGTGCTCCCAGTGCAGCCGTCAGCACCGGCCGAACCACCGGGATACCCTTGGGAGGAGTTTGAACGGGAGCGTGAACGGGCGAGAGAGGAGGAGCGGGAGAAAGATCGACAGTTAATTCAGGAGGCAGAGGAACCCGTGGCTGAGCAAAGGAGACGGGAGAAGGAGAGGCAGAGACTAGAGGAGGCGGAGAGGGCGGTGATGAAGGGATCGGAAAAGGAGCAGGCAGAGGAGGGAGCGGTTCCCCTGTATGATCCGGAGGATTGGGTGCCGGGACGTGTTTTGCGAACCGCGCCACAAGCTCACCCTAAGATGGCGCCGACATCCGCCTTCTCCCCGGATGTCTCTCCGGAGGTCGGGAGAGGCGGAGCACGGCCAAAGGAAGGAGGAAGGAAAGTCAGGACACCCCCTCTTACGCGCGTAGCGGAAGACGAAGAGAGTGGTCCGGACTCAATCGAGGGGTCGGCTCAACGGTTAGAGGAGGCGTGGCAGCTGGTGGGCGGACACCGCTGTCGTCCGCCGCACGCAGCGGTAAAACAAAAGGCTATCTCCGACTGTAAGGCGCAGTCGGCAGCAGCCAGTGAAACGGCAACGCCTATGTCTTTAATACCTGTGTCCGGCCCAGCTGCAGATCCGCTGCAGATGCTGCAGCGAGTAGTAGAGGAGATACAGGAGCAGGTGAAGCAACAGCGGCAGCTGCTACAAGCAGCTGGGGAACAGAAAGGAGTTCCCGATTCACCAAAGATCACGTTGCCAGACTGGAAAATTGTAGCAAAGGAATGTGTTATGGACGGCATACGTTTTGAAGGACCCCCTTTAGTTTGCCCAGTCCGAGCTGGTCCAGGTGGTGTGGGGGTGGAGTGGTCTCCGTTAGATAGCAAGCTTTTGCAACAAGTGAAGAAGACCGTGGATGAATACGGCTTAGGACATCCCATGACAGGCTCTCTGTTAGACGTGGTTTTTTTTTCAGGTTCACTGACTCCCTGGGATTCGCGACAGTTTTGCAGTATGATTTTGACTCCCATTTTTTTTTGATTTAGAAGGAAGCTTGGACAAACAGATTACAAGCAGCACTAGTTGAGACCCAACAGGAAAGTGGGAAGGAGGGTGGCGCTTGGTGACACAGGGAAGAGGGTATACTGCAGTACAATCATCAGAGCACCCAGACTCACGTGTGCGCTGGGTGCCGGCACGGTGGTTGAAACCAGACCTCAGTCAATAACGATTTGTTGTGAGTTATTTTGCAGGATGCCGTTCAGAAGATCATCTGAGTACCTGCACTGTGGTCGTTGTGACCCTTGGGTGCTTGTCAAGTACGACCGCTGTGGACAACAACTCTGGTGACGCACCAGCCGAACATCAAAATGGTGTGACCGATGTTTTGAACACCGCAGATCCACTTTACAGCAACCGCTGTGTGTACCCCATAAGCAGGGGACTATGATATGCTTTTAGACAAAGCCAATCAATTACAGGAGGCAGGTGACAGTGGCTTGACAATCTCCCCTCGTCGACCTGGCAATGGCTCCTGTCTTTGATTGACTGAAAAACGTTGACTCTATTTGGAATCCTTTTGGTGGTGGTTATTATGGTTTGTTGTGGGATACCAGCACTGACTGTTTGCGTGCGGAAACTCTTTATACAGAGTGCGGGTACCCACCAGTACACGAATTACTATGAGGTGGTGGGATCACTTATACCTGTAACGCCAGTTTGTACCGTCGGTCATCCGCCATAGTGAGGGGGGAATTGTAGGGATTGGCGCTCGGAAGATCTCGCGATGTACGGAAAGAGAAGGGTTAAGGGAGGCGGGATGACCGACAGGCAGTATATAAGGGCGTGACGCAGTTGAATAAACGCCATTTGCAGCATCCTCATATTGGTGTCAGTGCTCTGTGGCCCAGGGTATGGTGGACCCTGTGCCGAGTCCCACGGGGTGATCAGACGAATGTCTACACCTTAGGACCACTGTCAAAAGATTTTTCATACCCTGAAAGGCTTTCTTTGGTCATCATTCCAAATTCATTAATTCACTAGATTTCTGCACTCCAAGATCTCCTAGAACTACATATTGCTGAGCACAGGAAGGCTTTTTTCTCCAACCAGCATGGCTACCATGTTTCCACCATTAGAGACAGCACTGACACAACCCAGCCTGCACCGTGTTCCTCCCTGTTCATCTAGGCTAGGATGACTAGGATCCTTAAAGTAGGGGACTTTACAGATATTTTCCTATGGGACGTCAATTCTCTTTTTTAGAACCAGCATTGGTACCAGGGTATTTACATTTTAGCTGTCATTTTCAGCTCTCCAATTTCCAAATGCCTTTTGGATGTAACGCTGAGCGGCATTATGAATCCGCACCTGACAATCCTGCAATGCAGATGCATGCAGGATCCCTGAACCATGATAATGTATTCCTGCCCTCCATGGACCACATTAAGCAAGAAAACTGTCTGATGATTTGGAAACAGTTGTAGCAACCGGATGCATCATACAGTTCAAAAGAAACTGAAACGCCAACATAAAGGATAATTGTGGCAATGTCTAACTGTCAAGGGAAATACATTCTGACAGGAGGCAGATGATATTTGGAATCATATTATTCCATAGGAAGACAGAAATTCCTGTTTCTGAAGGAATAGGAAATAAGATTGTGTGCAAAAGATGTGCCTTCTCTACAGCATGATTCAAAATGGTCTAAAATAATAATGAAAAGAGACACAAATTCTACAGCAGAGTGAATTTATTTATTTTTTGGCAAGTAGGACTATGCCTATAAAATTTTGGTTAAATTTGAAAATAGATAGGAATGTTTTAAAGGGTTGGTTTGGGTTTTGTTTTCCTTTTTTTTTTTTTTTTTTTTTTTTTAAATTAAATACTCTGTTTCCATCATGCCCATTGAAATATTTTTGGATTCTGTTTAAATTAGTCCAGATTTCTAAAATTTCCGTTTCTGCTTGACCCAAACTTGATTTTCCCCCTAATTTTTTGGTTCAGTCACTGTTATTTACACAGCTGTAGATAATTTATTTTGCTTTCATAACCAAGCTGTTAGCAATTATAACTCTATATGTAGTAAATCTTAGGAAAAAAAGAGAAATCAAAAAATAATTGAAGAACAGGCTTAATCTCTCTGTAAAGAGCATTTCTATGCCACTCTACCTCTGGCTTACTTTGGCAGTTAAATTGTCACAGTTCTTCCAAAAAGAATAATCTCAAGGTGATTTTTTTCCCCAGTGTCATAGAGTTGATACTGGGTCTGTTGTCAATATAAGAGAGAAAATTATCAGTATGTCAGTATGTGCAGCTGTGTGGCTATGCTTTTGTACAACTACTCAAGTGGTATTAAAATTAGTACAAAATCACATACAAAACTTTCCTGTCACAAACTGGACTAATCTAAGTTTTTACATTTTTCTATTCTTTTTCTTCAAGTGTTCCTATTACAGATTCTTTTAATTATGTGTACGAATAGCCAATTATTTATCCTCAAATGAAAAAAAAAAAAAAAGCAGTTAAAAAGAGTGAAAGTAATAATACTTATGTTTTGGCCTTTAATTCTTACTCCTTTTTCCATTATCTGTAATATTTTGCCTAATGTTCCTGAATAAAGTAAAAAAAAAGTGCTGACAGAAAAATTATTTTCTACGAGATAAAAAAAAATCCAAGAATTACTGATCTGAAAGCTTTTCAAACTTTCTTGCTGTTTTCCATATATATATTTTTGCTATTGGTAAGCAGCAAATGTTTTTTTTTTACTAAATCTCAGTTAGAAGTCAGTATCACCAAGCAATCACCTGCACATGGTGCAAGAGTACTTGGATTTTTGTTTCTTCCTGCACAAAATCCATCCACACACTTTCAGTCTGAAATTGCTTTTATTTTAGACTAAGAATGATAACAATAAGAAAAAAATGAGAGAGCATAGCATGTGTCTTTCAGGTAACAGGCTGTAAGAACTAATGGAAGGTTTTTAAAAAAAAGTCATCATATAGTGGCTTGGGGAATAAAATGGCTACATCTGTTCTTGGATCAAGGAAGTCTAATGGTGCTGGTGAATGAAAGAAAAAGTTATGCTCCTTAGAAACAAGTTTCAGTTGATGAATAGGGTATCACTAATAGCAAGAAGACAAGTTCTGGAAGTTTAATGGTAATCATAGTAAATTAAGTATTTCACAAGAATTTTCACTTCGTCCTGTGTAAAAATGGTGAGCAGACAGGCAGAAACTGCAAAAAAGGTATCACTTGCCATTGCTAGAACTTTTTTCCATGAAAATGTACATCAGCTTTACTGAAATCACCAATACTACACTTAATAATGTGCATGTACAAGGTAAATGGAAAGGATACATCTTCATAATGCAAATACGAATGACCCTTACAATCTTATAAAAATCTAGTAAGCATGCTGGTTTGGACCATCCATATCTGAAAGACATAAAACAAAACACACAAAAACCCACCCAACCAACCAAAAAAAACCCTCTAAATGTCTTTGTATTGAGAATCCCTACGATAACTGTTTATACCATTTTAAGATAACTAACAGACCTTCCTATGATATACACTGATGTCATTCAGCAAATGATTCTCAGTTGCAAAGGAAACATATTGGATCATTGTTGTTGCTATTTTAAAACTACACAAAAAATAAAATTCATGACAAAGTAATAAATGCTATGGAATTCTATTTAAGCTCCTACTTGAGTTTATGAGTTCTAAAAGTTAAACATTGGCTTACTGTGCAGGTTTTCCAAGTTGTCATTACTCTAATTGATGTGTGCTTTAATATTTTGGTTTGTTGTTCACCATGTTCATTACTGCCAGCTCCTTAAAAATGTTTTCCAAAATTGTGGTTTCTTATGATGATATTAAAGGTTTCAATTCTGCAATTTCTAGAAAAACATATTAAAAATGTAACAAGATTTATAAACACAGTTACCCGTACAAAATCTGCAGAACATCAAAATAATTCTGAGGAAAGATACAGAATGATAAATCTCAGAGAAGATATCAATAAATACAGAAGAACATGACTGAATTAAAATATTCTTCATGAACTTCTCTGCAACTGCAATTTCACCAACTGTGACTGTATGTCAGAAAATTACAGCAAAGATCTCCTGAGTTAAGTCACTTTTAAAAAGATGCTATGGGCAAGGTTCATAATTTCTTACAGCTTCTGTGTATTAACCGAACACAGGACACTTCTATTCCAAATTTTAAAAAAGCACTTTCTTTGCAAAATATCAGGATCAGTTAGACTTTCTGGTTCTTATTGGGATGTCTGGGAGAAGAAACTTGTTTAGCAGAAATGGAAGGGGTGACATAGAAGAGGATAATTTTAAAACTGTATTCTGGAATGAATATGAATGTGCTCTGATCCTAAATCTTGTCTTAAGGCAGGCTGGCTACAACAATATAAAAGCTAATGCAGAGATGATTTTGCCTCCTGTCTCTATCTTTTAAGAGTTCCTGGAAAACATCTCCATACATTCTTATATCTTTGTGCCAATGTTCTGAAGTTAATTTGTTCAGCTATCTGTCATGTTTAGATCTTGGTTTTCTTCCCTGACTCAGTTCATAGCTGTACTTCTCAAAGATAGTCTGCTCTGTTTGAAATCACTCTTTGACTTCAATGAGAAATCTATGTAAGCCAGAACAGCGTCAGAATCAAGGCTAATTTCCCTTTCCCAACTGACGCCTGGCCCTTACAAATGCCACAGAATTTGACTTCATGTACATTAGTTTTGCACATGGAGGAAGATCAGATTTGCTTTGAAAAAAGATACTATGTGACCCAGAAAAAAAGTTTAAAAGTCAGTATTCTGAACAAATAAGCATAAACATAGAAAAACAAATACTTCAAATAGTGTTCTCTGCAGTGGAACTTGCAAAAAATGTAATGTTTTATGAGGAGAACAGTTTACACAGGAGGTTCTTCTTTCAAGATCTTAGTTCATGATCAGATAAAAAATGAGTTGGAAGACTATTCTTTGTATCATTTTGGCTGTGAACTAAATTCCTTATTCCTCTTTACAAAGGGAGCAAAGGCACACATTTCCAATAATATTTACAGCTTTTTTCCCACAGCTATCTTTGTGAGTCAAAACCTAATACTTTCACACAGCACAAGAAAGTGCTAGTCAGCATACTCTGTATTGTAAATAACTTAAAATGAGGAGTGAATCAAATGGGATTATTTTTCACTGACTTCTATAAGCATTCAATTGGTCGTGAATACTAGAAATCAGAGAGACCAAATGTATGTTTTCTGGTTCAGTGACTTCCCTTTACAGAATTACTTTCATATCAAAAGGGAAATGGTCAAGTTGACTCAGAAAATACTGCTGAAAATAAAGTTGAAAAGAAGCAATTCTTTTGTCAGCTGGACTTTTGAACAGCAGAAAAGACAAAGTCATTTTTATCTTTTTATCAGCTTGGAAACGGTAGTCATTTCTTTATTGTCAGATTTTCAATAACTTATCAATGATGGCTTAGGGCTACAATGAGACTTTCCAGTCCCAGTCCCGGGGACTTGGACTGCACCATTGTAGAAGCAGTCCCAAGAAGAGATCTGGGTATGAATCATCCCGATCCCCTTCTTAGTTCTGGGAAACAGTGATTTGTAGCCGGGTTATACCACCAATAAATTACTCTTTTTCACCTTTTCCTTCTGTCTGGGTTGGATGCTGTGGTCAGCAAACAGTAAGAATGGAACTACACGCCTGTCCACTCTCAACTTCTTTCCTCTCCCAACCAATATTTAATGACTGTACTCCAAGAAGTCGTCACAGGAATAGAAAGGAAAATCTTCCCTCTTATGATCCCCTTTAAAAGGATGCTTAATTAAATTCACAGTCCAGCCTCTGTGAGGCCTCTTTCAATTCCAATATTGGCAAGGAGGTGAGAGAATCTCTTTGTTCCACACGTTTTAACCTTCTGTTCCTTCCCAGTGCCAAAATGCAAAGTTTAAAATGGTGTGCAGTGGCATGCAGCTGTGAAAACAGAATGATTTTTGGACCTGATTACATTGAGAGCAAAATTTGCTATCTACTCTCAAAGGTGAATATTCAGTGCATTTTTTCCCTTACCTACTTAACCTCTGAAATGTAATACATTTGCAGAAAAAATTCTAATCATTTAGCATCTACTGCCTGTATTCCTTTGTGTGCTTTTTCAACATCCCCAGTGATCAATGCTAAGTATTTTATCAGATTCAAGACCGTAATAAACTGGAAATAGAGTGGGTTCATCTTATCTTATCCTAGTCTCATTTACGCTCAGTAGGATAAGTTAAGCTGTGCCTAATGTAATGAAACTATCCTCATCAAAATATTTAGACTTTAATTTTTGAGTCATTATAAGGGCACTTCTATGCAGTTCTGAAACAAAATCAATTTGGCAGGAGTTCCTGCATCATGATTTTGAATCATGGTGTCTAGGTGGGAAGTACAATATACATCTGAGCATTGTTCCCAGCCCTGTTCTGTAAGTTTGTTTAGTATGTTTGTAGATATATTTTCATCAAAACTCCCTCAAGAAGTATGTTCATTTTTGTCTTTTTTTTCAGGGTTTAGTAGAACCAGAAAAAATGGGGGACATGTACCTGAGAAAGATGTTTAAATATCCATAAGATAAACAAGTTCAATTTTCAAATTATAATTCAATGTTCAAAACAGATGATGACTAAACACTTTTACTAATTGCATAACTAGATATAATTTAAATAATCATATAAATACAGTTGATTAAGAATGACTGATCTTTAAGAAAGCAATCAAAGTAACACAACCAAAACAGCACTGAAAGAAAGTGGCAAAATGTTGCATTGCCACAAGGAGTTTCCAAATGTGCTTACATGCATGGATTGAAGCACTACAAATCTAAATGTAATAATAAGCACATAAATAATTCCTGCTGATTGAAGCAGAAGTGCTCATTTAAGGAAGGCAAAAGTATTTTACCTTATGTCAGCTATCCAAATCAGTGGCCACATGCTTCATGTATACCAGCTCCACTAATAAACCACCTTTACTCCTGGTTTACACTGAGCTCAGCCTCCAGGAATTTCCTCCAAACCACACAAGGGAAAGTTTTATATCTCTTTCATGTCCAAGCAAGTTCACTGAAGACTTCCAGAGGTAAATACCTAAATGTTCCTGAATAATCAAATTTATTTTGAATGGAAATTAAAGTCAGCGTATGGAAGACAGGTATGTGTAGCCAGGACTGCTCAGTGCTTTCCTCAGTCTACTATAGGCTTCTTCACAGATACTTACTTAGAGGGTGAATAAGGTACAGATACAAGAAGACCTGCCTCTACAAGAAACAATACTTCATGAATGTATTTCAGGTCCTACAACTTTGCAGCCTTTTCAATATGTTTTTTTTTTAAGGTTTTCCAACTGTAATAATAATATATAAAACTTTATAAATGTTTTACCAGAGCTATGTATGCACACCGTCATTAAACAATGGCCTTTTAAAATATTCTGTTGTTTGCACAGCACAAGAAAGGATGATAAATACATAAGTGGATGAAGTGAACACCAAACAGAAACTGCATTCATTTTTAAAATTATTTTGCACAGAACATAGCTTCAACACTGAAGACAAAGCAGTAGGGGAGAGAAGGGCATGCCTTATTTCCATCTTCCAGAAGTTGCTTCATTTCTTGGATAGCAATCTGGATACCCTTTATTGCTCATATTTTTACATTAAAAATATAGAGGTCTAGAGCATCTTCTCAAACTTGAGCCAAATTCTGGTACCGTTAAAAGAACAATATGTTATCTGTCACGGACTCACAAAGTCCAAGGTTTAGCCCAAGCATTATAGTTCTAAAGCACCTTAAAATACTGATTTTTTTTTAAACCCACTGTAAAAATAGCAATGTGTCATAAAAGCTGAATAATTGTGGATGACTTTGCTTTTCCTATAGATCTAGGAGTGAATTTTCAATAAGATGTATATGTATATATGAGGAAGGACCTAACAGAGGTTACTTTAAAAATGATGCCAATGGTCAGCAGCAAAACCCTGCTGCTGAAATTAGGAATCCTGTCTATGTGTCAACGCTTTTCAAGGTCTCCTTCAGGTTTCCCCATATATTGATTGCCTCAGATAACTCATGAACACTGTGGCAGAGCTTTCTTTCAGCCCCTTTTCCAGCAGCTGAACTTTGGGACTGTGATTTCGCCTATAAGTGATGTGTGCGACACTAAGTTCCTGCGTAGGTCCCATATCGTCTCTCCCCAGTGTACCAGAACTATTACAGCTGTCAGTTGTGGCCCTTTATATTTGGATAGATGTACTTGCTGAGTGCCTGGACACACGTGTAGTTAACAAAGCAAACGATACACCATCTATGGTTCTATAGATCTCGCACAAGAAGCTGAGATCTTTTTAAGTGCAACCATGTACGTATTTTGAAAGTTTTAATTTCAACTTTTTAGAAGCCATCTTTCCTAATATATTATCCTTTCAAAAGGAAACGGTATCATTACCCTGCAAAACAGAATTAAAAATAATACTGGCAATAATAAGGTAGTACATGAGTAAATATAGTAATAACACAAATGTATTCTTTTTATATGGAAAATACTCAGATAAACTACTGTTTTTGTTCTCAGAAACACATATCTTCCAAATAATTTCTTTATCTAAATTCTTCATAATTACATTTAATGACTCCATTCTTTTATCACAGTGCAAGATTTAAATAACAAAAGAATCCTGATAGACTGTAATTATTGTAATCTATCTGTAGATATTAAAAACATTTTTGAGAGGAATGCATGTTTTAGTTACTGGTAATATAGTGTTACTGCTGAGCTGCATTCATATTCCTCCTCCCTAATTAGGATTATGGTGTTCAACAGTTTCTGCTTAGCTTCAGCAGCTAAAGATTTAGGATGAGAATAACGTGCACACAAAGTGCAGCACAAGCTCTAGTGTTGCTACAATCCCCATGCCTGATCTTGGGCTCTGTTTAGCTAACTTTGAGATTTTGAGGGACAGAACTAAAGAACAAAAGATTTAAAACGCTCCAGAAAGCAAATCCTTGCTTGGCTTGTCAAACTATACATACTTGTTTTACAATTTATCACAGCTGGTATTCCTGACCTGACTTCAGGCATTAGAAATCAAGAGCAGCCGTCTTCTTACCTTAGCATACTAGCCCATAGAGGTATTTTGATGTTTCCTTTGAAATTGTATCTATCTTATCCAAAAATAATAAGAAGCAACAATGTGTTCTGTCTTTTTTCCTTAACACTTTAAATGCTGAATGTTTGGGGGTTTTTTCCATCTCAGGTAATTTGTTTTTTCCATCCACACTAATTCTGTCCACTAAACTCCACTGTTTCTAAATAAATTAAATTATCATAAATACAAATTATACATACTGTACATAGTATTTTGCAATTTATATCAATATTAATCTAAACAAAATGTGTTACAGCACATTTCACATCAAAATTTTGTAGATACAACCTCAATGACTTTTGAAATGTTTTAAGTCTTGTGGATGGTTTCTTCTATTGGTAGAACATTGTTTGAGGGCTAAAACCCACCCAATTGAACATTTGAACTGTGTCAGGGGCAAGACAATTACTTTTATTTTACTTAAGTATGTCTGCTGGAAAATCAACTGCTGGAGTAGCAAAAGGGGCTACTAGTAATGAATAGTCCTGGTTTGTTTGCATTTGAATCAGTGGTCAAAGCTGGCCATTAAATGCAGGACCTATAAACACCACAGACAGGCATTAGAGTCTATTCTTAAACAAGAGCCTGAATTAACAGCCTTGGTAAGAGTTTTCATTTTTGGAGCAAGATAGCACCATTATTAATCTACAGTTATGTACAAGCAAATATATAAAAAAAAAATTGTGCATAATGATATATGCTGCATTTTATGGTAAAATTTTAAAAATAGTCAGTCTTCACCTGTCTTTTGAGGATCAGAAATCAAAACATATATGTTACACTTAGTAATCAACAGAAAATAATTTACCCTACTTGTTCATTTGTTTTTCCTGAGTTGACAGGAGTGTAATTTTTGCTTCTTTTTTGTTTTTTTTGTCCTTGACACCTGGGAAATAGGGATTATTTGTTTGGTCAGGTGTCACATTTCTTAAATGCCTGATCCATCTCAGGTGACTGTAGAATACAGCATCTTTCTGCTGCAGTTCTCTTTTCAAGCATTTCAAAGAACCCCAAAGCTCTGAGTTTGTGTTGAAGTGTACACAAAAAGGATGTGTACTCTCACTGCATTGCCTACCTGCTTGTAGGTGCTGATTATTACTGTCTGCTCTTTTCCCACATTCTTGGGGACTATGTATTGATTCTGGGAGGTAGGTGGCAGGCCCATGAGCTGCAGAAATCTAATCATAGAAGATGCAAAAAAAGAGATTAAAAAATTATTGGTTTCCTTATTTCACTCTGCATCATGAACACAATGTCTACAACTCTGCACCATTTTGTACATGCAGTGATTTTTAAGTGATCTTTAAACATTAGTATCCCTTTGGCTAAGGCATTAAGATTTTAAGCAAAGTTTTATGCTTGCATTTTAGTCATGTGCATGACAAAACAGATAACATATAATCATCAAACAAGGTCTCTGTTCCAAAGTATGGGAAAGACTAAAAACCAACAAATAGGTAAAAGATATAGGAAGGAAACAGCACAACCTAGGTGAAAACTTATTTCAACTCATCTGTCTGTCTCTTTTTTCACATGATATGTATTGATATGGCAAAATCTTGATTTTTTTTTTTTTTTTTTTTTTTTTTACCTGCAGTTACATATAGGAAGTCCCAGATAATTTAATAAGATCTTATGTTAGTGCATGGGTCTAACCAAGAAGAAACACTTTCACAGACAGAACTGCAATGACCACTGACAGTTCCTTACAAACATTGTTTGTAAGAACTGCTTGTAAGTAAAGTTTGCATAACTGTGGTAATATCAGGAAAAGAAGCATATCATAATGAAAATGAGAAATGTTGACTGCAAATGCTGTTAACATCATTCACTAATAATCTATTGACTTCAGGAGAAATCTATACTAGCTACTTTTCTATTCCAATTTATTCTTCATAATGCTCTGATTGCTATCAATTTCAATAACCTTCCACCGGAACATGAAATGAAATGACTAACATCTGCCATGCATGTTTTGATATTCCTCTTACTGTCAAGTGAGATTTCTGCATACAGTATTGTGTTGGGTGTAAGTGGCAAGGTTTTGGTAGCAGGATGGGGAGACTGCAGGGGTGATCTCTGTGAGAAAACGTAGAAGTTTACATTTTGAAAGCATTCATCATTGATAAATGCTTGTGGGTTTTGGCACATTCGCTGTCCTCATTTATGTAATACTAGCTCTGTGTTCTCCTCATAGGATCTTCTGTGTTCAAATATGTGTGATTACTTCATATCCACCTGGTCAGGGAAAAAGTATAATGAACTAGATGGGCAAATGCACATAAGCAGTTTAGTTCAAAAGTAATACTTCAGAGTTAAAAGAAACCACCAAATAATTAGAAATCAACTAAGCTGTCCACTAAAGAGATATTGAATTGTGTATTTTTTACAAATTCAGCCTTCTTCATGACAACAAGTAATTTCTTTCAGGTCCCAGGTGAAGAATAGAGATAAGTTAAAACACTGACACGCCCTCTCCCCAAATAAGCCTCAGTATGAGGCCTGAACCTAGAATTCCAACATTAGGATATAATCACAAAAATATATATTGTATATATATTTTTATATATATCAAAGTTGTATAAAATGTAGAGAGAAGTTATAGAATATATGTCATGGTTTAACCCCAGCCAGCAACTAAGCACCACGCAGCCGCTCACTCACTCCCCCCCATCCAGTGGGATGGGGGAGAAAATCGGGAAAAAGAAGTAAAACTCGTGGGTTGAGATAAGAACGGTTTAATAAAACAGAAAAGAAGAAACTAATAATGATAATGATAACACTAATAAAACGACAACAGTAGTAATAAAAGGATTGGAATGTACAAATGATGCGCAGGGCAATAGCTCACCACCCGCCGACCGACACCCCGCTAGTGCCGGAGCGGCGATTCCCCGCCCCCACTTCCCAGTTCCTATACTCGATGGGACGTCACACAGTATGGAATACACCGTTGGCCACTTTGGGTCAGGTGCCCTGGCTCTGTCCTGTGCCAACTTCTTGTGCCCCTCCAGCTTTCTCGCTGGCTGGGCATGAGAAGCTGAAAAATCCTTGACTTTAGTCTAAGCACTACTGAGCAACAACTGAAAACATCCGTGTTATCAACATTCTTCGCATGCTGAGCTCAAAACACAGCACTGCACCAGCTACTAGGAAGACAGTTAACTCTATCCCAGCTGAAACCAGGACAATGTATCATAATGTGATATAATCACACCTTTCAGAAATTATGAAGACTATCTTAGGCTTTGTACTTGAATCAATCTCCACGGTTGATATTTGTTTACCGTTCACTGTTACTGTTTACTGTTCACTCTAACCCAACCATTTATTGTTAGGGAAGCAGATACAAAATGTTTTTATATTTAATATTTAAGCCATATCCTTTAAATCAAATTGTCTCTGACAACTCTGTTTTTTTTAACAGACTTCTACCATGGAACAATGCTGTTATCTAGTGCATGGTTTTATGAGCATTAGAGGTGCATTTCTTATGAATACCCAGAAGAGAGAAAGTTTCAATTCCTGGTTTTTTTCTTTTATGAGGAAGTCATCCTACTGTGGGATTTGCTAATTACCCAGTAGAGTATTTCTTTAAGGTCAAATATTTTAGGACTTAGTTACCTGAGATGAAAGTCAAACTTGCTGGTAAAATGTTTCACTTCTAGAAATTCAAAGTATGATGGCAAAAAAACACCATATTGTTTGGTACTGTCTTATTTTAAGACTGGGTGGTGTTATGGAAGTAGAAGCAGCAATACAGATCATAACACAAGTGGGTACAATCAGTACAAAGTTGATTTTTGACCAGAATTTTCACTGTTCCAGACCTGTATAAATGAAACATTTCTCTTCCATTTAGTGATTTTTTTAAATAACAAGTGATTTAATTTCTGTTTACATAAATAAGGAACAAAATGTTAATCCATGCAATAGCAAATTTCATTCTAATGGAAATAATGAGGATTAGTGCGATTCAAATATTTAACTAGGTACAAGCATAGAAATCAAAAACTCTTCACCATTACTAGCTCAGAAATGGAACTCAGTGTCTCCATCCGTTCAATTTCTTGCTGATACCTACTGTAAATAGATTTGTAACACAAATGAGAGAGGGCAAAGAAAGGCTGCTTCCTTCGCAAACTTGATTTTTCAACCTCCCTTTCACAGTGCTGTGCTCTGAAGCTGTTCTTCTGAAAAGTCAGTCCTTTTTTTACTTGCTTTCCAGTCAGTGCCTAGCAGAGAGATGGCCACCAGCTGGCAGAGTGGGGAGAAGAGATGAGTCAGGAAGGTCTTTTCAAGAAAGAACAAAGCAGGAGAATCCTGTAGAAATGTTACGTATTTTAAAAACATAAATCTCGTCACTACCCACAATGCTGAAATGAAGTTTTGATTACACATCTGACTCAGGCTGTGTTCTGAATAACTAGTAACAGAGCTTTAATTCAGTTTCACCAGCTATATCTTTTCAAATGCAATGTTTCTTAAAATTAATGACTACAGCTTCAGACATCTTCAAACACACAGTGCCAGTCATTAAACAGAGAGCTCTGAGACATCAAGTTGTGTTCCAGAATTACTCTATAGACAAAACCAGCTTAAATTATATAAGCTTCTCTCAAAAAGCAAACAAAAAAATCTTCTCATTTCATTTTTCTCATGATGTATTTCCTCCTTCATGCAAACCATTCATTTGGTACCCTAAGATTCAGGAACCTGCTGCTACTCCAGCAATTATTGACCTCAGTGCTGTTCATTTTCAGACAAGAAAGCCACTGAGACAAAATTTTCCTAAAATGGTTGGCATGGGGATTAAAATAAATTATCATGCTGGAATCTGCACTCTGCTGTAGATTTCCAGTATTCCTAAATGAAGCATTAGCATAAAGAGTTAATGTGAACCCTTTCCACAAAATAATTTAGCTCTGTAATAAATATTCAGCGTACTGGTTCCATCTCAGGGGAACAAGCCAGCCTATACTTTTGCATCAGTATACTGGTTGGCAGCCATAAAGTGAAGATGATACTTTACTTCAAAAGTTGTTTGTGCTTTAGAGAAAAACTGAGCTCCTCAACAGAGAAAAGAGTTGAGAACAGAGAAGAATTTGTTAAGAATCACAGGTAGAAATATCTAGTTTGCTAATACTTTATTTCTGTTCTTACTTTGTACTACTATTTTCTATTCTTATCTTTGCTTTCATCTTAATCCACAACTTTATAAAAGTTTTCATGACTTAGGCCCCATGAATTTGCAGATAAAGCAGCCTCACTTAGCTTTCCAATTTTATACAAAATCTAGGACACACTGGGAATTTAATGTTGCCTTCCTTAATCTTCCACTGTCTCTTCAAACCAAAATGCAGTGCCATCCAGTGTTTGTCCGCATTCTTCAGGAAAGCATGGGAAATGTGTTCGTGGTAATGCTCATTATCATCTGAAAATTAATTAGGAAGTGAAATGCAATCAATGTGTTATTTATTCTTCATTATGCCGTGTTTGTGTATTGGATGGTGGCTGTAAATGAAACAAGGAAGCCAGCTATGAAGTGGAAGCAGTAATCCTTCATACAAAGGAATCAATCATACTTTTGGTCCTTAAAGATCTACTTTTGTGGAAAACAGTCTTCAAGAACTTTTATAGGAAATGAATGGTTGATTAAAAAGATACCTGTTAGGAAATAATTGGAAACAAACATTACAGTGAATGAGACCACGTACAACCAGCTCCTCACACAAATCAGTCTATCTGCTTTAAAGCCCACAGAGATTTTTAGATCTGTTTTATATGAAATTAGAGTTCAGGGTTTTTTTTCTTAGAAGAGTTGGTGATAATGTACCTATGACTTACTGAATGAAGACATTTTTAAAAGCAAAGAAAAATTTTCATGTTTAGTGAAAGACGCTCATGAATCACTTTGACATAGCTCTGAACCGCTCCTTTTAAAAATAAGTTGTTATAGTTTAGAAAATAACAATATTCTTTGAACTTAAAGAGCTGGTCAGGAGCCTTAGTGCTTGGTGAGAAACATTTCTTGTACAAGGAAGGAAAAGTAGGCTAAGAAGCTACATACTCTCACCATGTTTGCAGTTTGGGATTTGGGGAAAAATATAGCTATGCATCAGCTGTTTAATTGTTAGCAACAAACACTAGAACAAGAAAAGATGGGAACGAAGGCTACGCATCTTTGAGCTTGATTTGTAGAGGAAACTCATCATAACAAGTGAGACTACAAACACAAACAGAAAAGCTGCTATATTTGTAACATTCCATTGTTGCTGTGTAGCAAAAAATAAATAATCGTAAATAATCTGAAGGTGATCTTCAAGACAAATTAGTATCACTGATGAAACACCTTTGGGTGGCAAGTTTCAGTGTGACTGTTAAACTTTTCTGAACTAGAAGACAGCAGTGAAATGGAAAGCCTTTTATGACCTCAACTGTGATCACCCATCATCTTCATACTCATGTTCATGAAAACAAAACGGCTTAATACAGTTAATTTTGTAAGGTAGATAAACAAAATATGGAGTTACTCTGTTTTGAGTATGTTTTGAAGTGGCATTGACTTCTTAGGATAAGTAATATCTCCCCCAATCATATTTTAATTCTGCTTTTGTTCAATCTTATGGTTTGAGGATTTAGGACTGTTTGCACTGTAAGTAAAGAAATCACCAGTCCTTCATGGTGGTGATGGCAGAGAATGCTTTAATTTCAAAGAAATGGAAGTCAAGAGTTAGGTTATGTCCCATGATTCATGCAGCTTGGAAAAGACCTTTAAAGTAAGGAGTAGAGGAATATGCAGAAAAAAATATTGACTGTAATTTTTATTCTTTGTAAAGCACCACATTTTACAACATTATTTTAAATATAATTGGACTTCCTGATTGGAAATATATTTTTTTTTCTTAAAATTAAAATTAAATGTAAAGGATGCACAAATCTAGATTTATATTTGCCTATATAATGTTTTCATATATGTGCTTCAAGAAAAAAATAAAGTAAAATGTATACTATAAATCTACAGTTCCTTATCTATAAATCTGGACTGCATTATATCTGTGAGAGGCATTGTGGTTTTGCACCTTCTTAAAATGAGAAGTTTCAGAATAATACTTTTGATTACTATAGTCTTCTTAAAATCAGATTGCCATGTTTTTTACTGTATCATTTCTTTGGTTTAGCAATAGGCATGTCTGATGGAGAATAACATATATGTTACGAGACATTTTAGCTAACTTTCCCTCTTTTTTATGCTTGATGTTAATTACTAGTCTAATAATATAAATTTTATTACTGATCATTGTCATTATGTCATCTAGTTTAGATACCTAATAACTATATATCCAGGTTATAAGACTGGTACCAGTCCTAACTGACTGTAGAGAGGGCTTATAAGTACTGCACAAACTTAAGGAACTAATGTTAAAACTAGAAAAGATGAAGTTTAATATTTGCATGGAGTTTTTCTAAAAATAGAAGTATTTCACTAACATTGAAAATGAAATTAATTGACCAAATCTTTTCATTTTCTACATTTGGCAGAGGAGATGAAGATGCCCATTTCCGGAATTTGCAATTTGTTATGCCATGAAAATCACCATGGATAGATTTTTCTTAACTTTAGCTGATTATTGGGATAAAATAACTCTTATCAAGCTAAAAACTAAGATAATGAGCACAATTCACCATTATGCTGCTGAGAGAAATGTCATGTTTCTAGTTTCACTGTTTTGTGTCCTTACCAACCATGATATCAGAACAGGTCCTTTGACTAAAATAGAATTATTGGTTAAGTTCTCATGTGTTAAGTATTGGGGTATTCTGGATGAAACAGAGTAATGATAGAGAAATCATACTGATTTATACTCAAATGAAAAAATAGTATTTGGAAATAAATAAAAGATATTTACTAAGTCTTTGAAGTGTTGGTGCCTATCTGAAATTGCAACACATTGTATGTCATGTATTTGCTTAATAATCTGTACATCCTGGTCTCCTAACTAGAAAAGAAATCTTCAAACACAGTCTAAAGGAATAAATACCTGTCTAATAATAATAAAAATATTCCCATATTTTAAAATATTTTCTTTTTTTAATGTTTCCTTTAAAATTTTCAATCACCAAAACAGTGACAAGTATTTCATTAGTTATCTGCACATATTGAAATACCAGGATTATTTTTATTCTACATTTGTTAGACATACGCTGTGAATAACTATTTAAATCAACAACAAACCCACTGATTTGCAGTCTTCTTCACCGGGGTAGATCTTTGCAAGTATTTGATGTCACAGTTAAATCAATGGTGCATAACTTCAGATTTACATGTAGAATTGTGATCTGGAATGTTAATTTTCACAGAGTTTACTGCATATAGGTTAACCAAAGTATAAGGTGCCTATAATATTCCTACTGGTTAGCAGTTCTTGGGAACAAAAAAAAAAAAATAATGATGCATTAAGGAAATTAGGGCTTTTATAATTTCTGTGCTTGATGAGTTTTCTGAAGATAATTGGGTGTAAAGGCCCTATCTAAGTTTTATGATGTTTAACACAAGTCTGAGTCAATGTAAAGGGACTTTGGATCTGGCTCCTCACATTTTAGTATAAAATAAATTTTAGGCTACTGGTTTATAAACTCTTTATGAGAATGTAACTTCTACTACCCTTCAAAAACTTTCTTCTACTTCTGATTTAAGTGGTATTGATAATACATAGGTCCTGCTGATTTAAGATTCTAAGACCCCCTGAAAATTAGAGATTTAAACACATGCTAAATAAATCCATGTGGGTATTAGTGATGCCATTAAAATGCTATGTTCATTATCTAAATGTCATGCTGGACATTGAAACTGTTCAGATAATTGAGTGAAAGATAATTAAGGGATTTTTAATATAATTAATAAGTAGGAGGTTCTGACCCTATTATGGATAAATAGGAAGTTTTAAGATAACTGAAGACATACTTTTGGCTAAGAGTATTTCAACAGTTCTAAATTTACACTGTTCTTCTCCCTTGTCATTGTTGTTTCACCATTTTATCATTTATCCTTTTTAAATCACAGAGATATCTGTTTTCTAATATTTTGTATTAATTTAGGCAAGAAACTTCTGAAATAAATCACTGTGAATTTTATTACTTGGCATTTATTTCCTCTTAGTAAGTGAGGTATATTAAGTTTAAAGTTCACCAGCCATCTACTCTAGTCACTTTTTTGAGTGTCATAGAAATGAACTTCTGAATTGCAATCATAATATTATTGCTTAAAGGGGGGGGGACAAAAATCTATTTTCTGTCATTACTATCATTATAGCAGGCAAGTCCATATTTGAGATTAGTTAAATTATTTAAAGAATAATTTGGGCTATTTTTTTCTTTAGTGAATAGACTTAATAAATATATCCCCAGTTGAATATTTAGAAATAGATTTAATGAATGGTGTTTCTTGTCTGAATATTGATAAATATTTGAGTACTGATAGTCAAGAGATACATCCAGCTCCAATTCAGCAATGCATTTCTTAATAGTGGATTTAAAAGGTATTTAGGCAACTGAAGATTCAAAAAAGGCAAACCAAAATAAGCAGGCTATGTCCATATGTCCTTTACTCTATTTGTCACCATTGTTATCAGCAGTGGACCCATGTCTGCTTATGCATCCTGTCTGCCGTCTGCTCTTGAAGGTGTTCTTAGCAGCCTACGTGCATTCTTAACTGCCTATATAACTTTGAAAATTTGGCCTTAGCATGTACTTGTATCCCCTTCTGAGAAGAACATGCTTAATGATAGCATCTGATTTAAAACTCCCACTGTATTTGGAGTTCTATAAGATTATTTTGAGTAGGAAAGTCATGTGGGAATGACATGTATTTTAGCTCTTTAATTTGACCAGAATTTGTTTAAAAATGGCAGGTAAAGAGATTAGTAATAGCTTTCATAATAAATGAGAGAAATTTTTGAATTTTCCTATGTTTAGGTTCTTAGCAAAGTAAATCTATTAAACATAAACCCATGAATATTAAAACTGCAAAGCATCAAAAAACAATTGATATATAAGGGCGCTGACTACTGGCTGACATTATACTGACCTCTCCTTTTAAAGCAATAAAATAGATTTTTCCATACCTAAAGTAATTTAAAGTCAGCTAACTGAAAAGTGTGTGAAGAGCAACTCTGGCAGCCTTCATATGCAGCTGCTTGGCTCAAATGCAGACTCATTACTGAATAAGAAAAACAACTTTTATAACTGGAAATTTGAAGAACACTCAAATTTAAATGTTGAAATTATGCCATATTTGGTACAGAGTAGTTAAATTAAAAATAAACATAGTTAGGCATTTGGGTTTGAAAATGGCAGGTTAAAAAATATTTAGATTAAAACTACTTTAAAATATAATCATACTGGGCTCTGGTAATCATGAAATTTGTGGAATTAGAATAATACTTCATCTGAAGGAAAAATATCATTTGGGTACAGACCATTCATATTTAAACACACAGATCAATTCTTTCAATGGGAGCTAACATCCTCACTTCTTCAGCTTTTGATGTCTTTTCATGGACTATAAATGTTTTGATAAAATTTTGTTCTTTTGAAAGTGGTCATAGTTTAGTGACCTACCTTCTAGTTTTGTATCTGTTTTTCTTCAATATTTACGATTTTAACAACAAATATTTCAAACGGATATTTTTTACGCTCCTTGATACACTATGGGTCATTCTCAGATACTGCTTTGAAAAGTATTAGGTACAAACCAAGATAGATTAGAAAAGAATTGAAGCAATCACTGAGGTTCAAAACAAAATTATTCAGTGGCACGGGAATTCATTGTGAGTATCAAGACCATAAACTAAGGATGTCAATGAACCGCTTATGGCTACAGAGAGAGCATAGATAGAAATACAGAGGAAACATACTATCAGCTGATGAACTATGTCACTGGTTAAAAAAAAAAAATCTATATATGAATAATAAATTTTTACACTATTTTATGCATTATTACGGTTCGCAGCCCCTCTGTTCTTCTGTTAATAAATATATGTGTTAAGTAGGCTCAGTTTCCAGATTATTAAACACACATTTTTGTAAACTCTCTTTTCAATGTGCCTTCATTAAGCATGAAAAATTAGGGTACAGAATCTTAATGATGTGTCATAATTTCAAGAACATTCATTTCTTTTTAAAGAAGTTAATTGCTAGGGAAATTTGAAGTTCATACTCAAAATATAAAAATCCTCAATGTTACAAACTGGTTAGATTCTATCTTAACTCACCTACTGCTGTAAGGGTACTACTCTTAAATTTTGTACTGATGTTATGACATATTAGTTCTGGAGGAAAGCGAGCAATAAAATATTCTCCTACTAAAAGTCACAGGGGCTTTGGGGGGTTTGCTTGGTTTTTTGGTTTTGGTTTTGTTTTTTTTTTTTCCCAGTGGGAACAGATGCATATTCCTTTTAGTTGAGAAAACTTTGGGAGAAGTATACTTTAGTTTAGGCAGCTCTGAATCAGGTTTCATGTAACATTTGTATTTCAGAATCTCCATAAACTGGGAAAAGGGGCTTCCAGGCAAGAATTCAGAATCTTAGGAGTTAATAGCGAAGAGCTTTATTCTGAGCACTGGTTGTTTAAGTTATTATAAATTTCATACTCCACCATTATTAGGAGGAAAGAGCTGATTACCTTCCCCCGACAGCAAAGCCAAAAGTTAGAGTGGTACCTTTTAAAAGAACACTAAATGAATTTCTGGGTTTGTGTGTGTGTATATTCTGATCGGTTTAGAAATGCCGTTTTTCCTGCTGTAGTCTTGCTGATCTCACATCACCAGACAAGATGTTCTTTGACAGGATCCTTTTGGACCTGAAATCGTGGGGAAAGATGAAAGAACCGAGAAACCGTCCCGTTAGCCCTCCCCACGTGTCCCTAGCAAAGGCAGTTGAGTATTGTTACCGCCACTTTGCGGGCAGCAAAACTGAGGCTAACCCTTCACCAAGCTCAGAAATACGACTGAAACCCAGGTAGTGAAAAGTCACTTGGGTGCAGAGAAAACCAGAGCCACGGCAAGTTGTCCTGGCTAGCCCCTGGGAGCAGGCAGCCCCCTGCAGCCAGCCCAGCTCCTGCCCAGCCCTGGGTCGCTGCCGGGGCTCTCCAGACCAGCTGGAGCGGAGCTGGATGGGGCACGGCGCACGGCACCACCCGCCTACGGCACGGCCGTTTAGTGAATTTGCTATGAGAACTCAGCAGTCTTTGACAGGCAGTGTGGGTCTTATCGTAGTGAAGCAGGTTGTTCTGCAAAGCCCCGTACCTGGTTTCGATTACCGTTTCAGAAGAGCTCTTACTGCCCGTGGTCGTTCTGAGGGTGCTGGTAGGGACGCGTCGGATGTGACAGATGGGGTAAGGAAGAGTTCCGAAGGCCGGAAAGATTGTCCTGTCGCTATAACAGAAGGACAACTTTGTGTCTTGAATCAGGAACATTCTCTGTGAGGAAAAACTTATTTTGTGGTGCACACAGCCCTGAACTATATTATGTAATTGGCATCGTTTACTCTATATTTATGGCATTACCAGTTTACTGTATTTGGGTTTGTTCAAATAATTTTACATATCTTGGAGAAACTGTATTTTATATGATGATTTAATCTAACCACAGCTGCAGCAATATAAATTACACTTAAGACTATGCTGATTGATTATAATCAGTTGTAATCACGTCTTATAATTACATTGCATTCTGGAAGCAAAGGACTTTTAAGCCTACTCAGCACCCTGCTACATAAAGAAGATTAGCTGTTACTTCTGACAATCTCAGGCAACACTGAAATATGCATATAAATACCAAGTTTTATAAATTTATTGTTCAAGAATCAAATTAATTTCTTTGTGTGTCGATAAAAGGAAAAATAGAAATAAAAAATCTAAAATTTATTGAAAGCCACGCTTGTATAAAATATGCTCATTAAAAAATTTATAGTCTATTTCGTTTCAGTATGCTAATAAATATAAGAAAAATCCATTTTCTTAATATCCATTTGATAGTTATTTATTGGGATCCCACTGTTCAAGCATCAACAGAGTAGTGCAGGATGCATTGAAGGTAAAGCGTGTAGAAGTAGCATCCAAGTACTGTGTATAAATCAGTATTTCAATGCAACAGTAAATTTGCAAGTCTTTATAGGTGTATGTAATATTCCGGTTTCATTCTGGCAGTTTAATAGATCTCCTTTTCAGACAAGTCAGTTATCTTATTTCACCCAACCACCAAGCCGTTAAGTACTTCTACTCGCATGGCAAGTGCAGGGGGGAGAAAGGAGCCACCCGGTTTTCCGAGATCTGGTTGCTGGCAGACTAGTCCCTCTAAGTCCACTCAGAAAAACAGAAGTCACCCATGATTTGTTCAATAAGCTCAGGGTGGAAAATCGGCCTAATGGTTCTGGTTCTCTGTAAGCTTCCTGGTCCAAACTCATCCTTTGTGCTGTTCCGTAATACTAGTCATTCTCCCGTGTGTACACTTCAGCAGGTAGAGGTGACAAGTTTGCTCCAGCCTCTTCAGGGCCTGTCTATTCCTGCCTTCCCAGAAATCCTGGGAGCTATTCCGTTTTGTAACTGTGAGATGGCACATACCAAGCCAGGAGCAAAAGCATAAACACCTGAGTAGTATTTCACTTGTTTTCCAGCATAGTTTCATTAGACATTATTTCATTTCAGCTTTGCCTCCAATCTTTTCATCTTTTTCTAAGTTACCCTGTAGGTAGCCAGCCCATAGGATTACAGTCAGTAACCTAATCTCTGCCCCTGCTGTCCCTCACAGTAATCTCAGTTCTAAAAAGACAGACTGTTTTAAGGGAAAAAAATGAGGGCCTATGATAAGGATATAGAACATTTCATCATTCTTTCTTTTTTTTTTCTTTCAGCAAATGTAGGAGTATCCATAGCCACTTAAGTTTAAAGTTAAAAATTCAGTATTACAAAGTCCCAAACAAACTATTGCCACTACCACAAAAGTGACATTTCTGTACAAATGTGTAAGGCTATTGTAATGTCTGCATGATCCCATATGACTTTTGCGTGTATCATACAGTAAATGAAACAAGAACCTCCCGCTAGGTGTGAGCTGTAGAAATATTCCGAACCACGTGTAAGAGTGAGCTTACACAAAATACCAGGGTTATTCCAAGTGTTTGTAAAAAGTACACTATTCCCTATTAAAACTTCATAAAGATTTCCATGACCATTTACAAAGTCCGATCAGGCAAACAAAGCATTCCTGTAAATAACAGTACTCTCTCCGAATTGTCTTGGTTACACACACCTTCAGTCCAACGGAGAGTTCTCAACTAGGGAGTCACTGATATACCTGTGTCCCTGAATTAGTACAGAACACAACTCTAAAGGAACCAGCAGAAAGCATCTACAGAGCTAGAGAGATTCAAAATTAAAACGTTAACTATACCGCAAGCCATACATACACGAAGTTAGAATAGATGAGCTTTTAGAGTGTTAGATATTGTACTTTTCTAGCCATATAATTTTGCTAGCTACACTATACTTTTTAACTGTCAATACTCACTAGCTGGAAAGCTCTGACTGGACTGAACTGAAGAGCAAGTAGCAACCTTTTTACACATGGTGAACAAGCCTTTTGCATGCATAAGCCTAAAAAGCCCATTCCTCTTTGAAAGCCTGCTAAGAGCTTACAATCTGTATTTGGTAGAGAGAAGACTTGAAAGAAGGCATCGGGCTTAAATATGTTCAGTTTACATTGCATGCATAGAAAATTTGGGCCTATTTGTTAAAAATATAGTTGTGCTAGGAAGTGGAGGGACGGATGGCACTTACATGGTGAAACGCATGCCTGAAGAGCACAGCTGTTCCTTGACATGCTAGGTCTTTAGTATCTCCTATTCAGAGGGGACAAGACTGTTTGGAAAATCTTTCTTCTCTAACAGTGACTGTGTGCAAATCCTGTACGTATTTGTTTTGCTGTTACAGAACTGAACTTACTAAAGAGCTGATAGTCATGGCTTATACAGGCGAACCTAGTAGCAAAGGGGGCTCAAAGTATCGTGGTTACCTATGAAGCCGGTAAGGGCTCCTTTCTACCATCAGCCTAAAATAGACTGACATCTATACAGATCAGCTAGCTGAAAATAGGTGTGACAATACAGTACTCTTTGCATTAACCTATTTGTTTGATTTATTTCATACTCATGGGAAATATTGGTCATTGAGGGCTCAGGCACATTAAGTTAATTTTCTCATACGGCGGGGGCGGGGGGGGGGGAGCTGATCAGGAATTCTCATGAACTGGTACTGAAGCAGCTGTTAAATGTTATACTTTTACTGACAATCAAGATCTGATGGAAAGGAGGCAAACAGAATAAAGAGTTACAACCTTGCTGCAGGTTAGGTTAACTTTATCTGTTCTGTGTATATTTTATTACTTAAATTCCAAGATTATAAATTACTTTTTGTAGATTTCCCCTGCTACAAAGTGATATACGTATTTTTCTGTGTAATTGAGACACTGTTTCGACAATCCCTAGACATTAATAGTATATAAATGAGCAAATAGTGGGGCACTGTTATCTCAAGATCCTTGAAGTAAAGAATCATCTCACAGTGTTATATGCTTTCAGCACTAAGCAGACTGTTGATATTTAATAAAGTATCCATGTTAAGTAGTTGAAAGAAGCTCAGTAAATATATATTGCATGGATACTTTATTAGACTATATAATAATGTCACTCATGAGATTTTTGCTTGAAAACATTCATTTCAGTTAATTTAGATGGGATAGTGTCACAGGAAGTGAAAAATATTAACAGAAGCGGGATAATATGGACAAAATTGTATTCACTTGGGCTGCGTCTATATTGAGATGCGTGTGCCCAACAGGTTCCTCCATTGCCTAGGATGATGTCCAAGGCGGATTCCCACTGCAGCTGCTTTCTTGCCTGGTTTGCTGGTTTTCCTTCCCAGCAAAACCTGAACATGGAGGTGTTGGTGATGTATATCTCAGAGGGTTATTTTAATATCAAAATCTGGACCTGAAATCACAAAATTACCTTTCTCAATCAATTTATACATAACTTCAGTAAATTACAGCCTTATCTTCTATTTTTTTATCCTCTCTTATTTCTATCCTTGTCATTCACTTATGGGTCATATCTTGACACCATTTAAGCAATAAAAATTTGGAGTAAAGACTCATTTCTACACATTTTTTGTTTTACTATTATGTTCTTCTTATGTCCTTTAGATATAATTTTAAGAAAATATATTCTTCTAAAATTGTCACTACTATTTGCCCCGATCCAGGTTGTATACAGTCTAAGTTAAACAATCCAAGCAAAACCAGTGTATCAGCATAGGTTTCCCCACAATCTTTAAGTGTTTTATGCTCACACCTATGCACTACTTAAGAAGTTTCTTTCATTTGTCTTGATACATGTCATTTATATCACACACAGTTTTACTTGAGGCATATTCTTACAGCTTTAGTGTGAATAACTGTGCTTCTTTGTAAATGTCTCTGCTAAGTTTGCTAATGTACCTCCATCCCTGATGTGAAACTCTCCTTGACATTTCAGAGAATGTCTTAATCTTTAATTTTTCTGAAAAGAGAATACTTTTGTGTACATTTCATATTTAATCAAATATCCTGGTTATTCAAATTAATTATGCAAATTAGGGGTTTTGTCAGACTCTGCCTGTGATCTAACTTGCTTAAATTGTACAGCATGTATGTAGTGGGTTAACTGTTTCAGGGGCTGCCAGTACACATCTCAACATGCTGAGAACACCAGTAATTACAGTCCCAGGTGCTTCATTCTCTTAAATCATGGTTGTGCAGAATGCTGTTCAGTCAGGTCTGATGGGGACAAGGCATGATGATGGGGACAAGAGTCAAGAATTAGAAAACAGTATTTAGAGGAGATGGCCTAGAAAAGAGAAAGCCCTGGAGGAAGAGAGAAAATGTGTATGAAAGAAATAATTGGGAATCAGATGAAAGACCTGGGAGCAACTAGGCATTCAGAGCCAAGAAAGAGAATTGAGCACCGAGGGCCAAATTTTGCATTAAGTTACACCTTCAGTTAGGGTTTATATCAGTGCAGCTAACAGATTTCCTTTTTCCAAGTGATAAGGATCTGGTAGCAAGAAAGAGTCAAGGAGGATTCTGGTAGAAGAATGTTGGATTAAGCATCAATAAAGGAAAAGCAAACTTTCCAGAGAACACCCTCTACCCAGCTTCATGCAGCTGAATAAACTTTCAAAATACTGCAAAGCACACGAGTCAAAATATGAATACTGAATATGCGAGTGTGCATATGGGGAGCTATACTTTAGCAGTGTTTTGTGTTGCTGTATTTTTCAGAGGATGAATGATGGCACATTTAGAAGCCACTTTAATAAGTTAAATATCATAAATTATAATGTCTAAAGAATAGGTGGCACGTTTAACTATAAGACCCATAAACTGCCATAAAACTAGTTCAGCAATACGATGCCCGAATGGGCCTGAATCCAGCTGGACAAAACCCAGCATTATGAAAACAAACTGACCAAGCTGCGAGGAGTGAGTTCCAAAGGAAATGAAATGAGGCTATGCTCCTCATTAAGCTAATAACAACAACAACAAAAAAGTCTGTCTGCCTGGAAGAGATGTGGATTCCAGTTGGAGCAATCCATAAATTAGGTTTTGTAATTCTTTTTGTGACTTCAATGCACGTTGTTCCCTCCAATGCAGAAATAAACAGCATCTAATAAAGCCATCTTGCAAATATCAGTACTACCTGTCTCCAGGTTAAAATGATTCACTCACAGAAAATGATTTAAATTAATGCCTTTGGTATAGAGATTTTGTGTCACCAGCAACACTAAGCGACTCATAGTTATGTGCACACTGTGGGGCAGCGGAGTTGTGTGCTGGGACCCAAAGCGCTGGCTCCAGTGCAGATGCGCTACTCGTGGCCTGAACGTAGGACGGTGACTCTCCACAACGTGCCCTGGTCCCTGGCTGCCCCAGCAGTGACCGCCCACTCCAGCACCCTTCCAAGGAATGGTATGTAGCCTTGTACCAGCCGGAGGGATCTGGGGCCGAGGTGCGGACAGCTAGGATCACAATGTGCGTAAGAGCTGCTCCGTAGTGGACTGAGCTGAAAGGTTCACTGGAAAGTAGACACGGCAGCACACGTTTCAAACATCTGTACACATCTCCTGTTCTTCTCTTGTGTTTGCTACCCCCTGAGTTTCTCCCTTGTCTTGAAACCGTGGCTAGCTAAACAGCTAGGTTTCTGTTAAGTCGAGTTAACATTCGCGTTTTATCTGGTGTGTAAAGTTTAGACTAATTTTTTTCTGCAAGTTTCAAATCTGAAGCTAACAGCGCAAAAAGTATTGTGAAAAACTACCACCTGCCACAATTTAATTGAGGAGCATATCAATTGTATGTATTTGATTCCCCATAGACCCTGAGTATCCAAACTATCCATGCTGCACAAGCATTGTTACACTTTTAAAATGAATGAAGTTTTTCACCTCATGATACTTCATTATTCAGATGTTTAGCCAGATGTCACAAAATTAAGTAAGTCATTTGCCCTCCTCACAGCAAAAGGGAGAGGAAAGGCCATTAGCAGCAATCCTGGTGCAGCGAGCAGTGGTCTTCTCTGGGAGAGATGTTGTGGCAGGTAGTAATTTTGATCTATGGCAGCTCATTATATTAACATACTAAATACTTACCACTGTGTGATTATTGCAATTATTACTGTAATATTTCTTATGAACAGAGGTAACACTATAGAATGGAAGAGACAAGAAAGGTTAGAAATGAAAACAGTGAGGCAACTGATGACCTTACCAAAAAGTTGCATGGTTATAAGTTTCAGCAAGCAACAACACAAAAAAAATACAGTGAGGGAAAGCTATGCATTAGTATCGCAAATATTTCAAATTAATTATATCTAAATATAAATGGTTGCATGGGAAAAGGAATAATGGTGCTTGTTTGTAAATAGGTGGTATCTGGTCTGATCAGAGGGAGATTATAGTATTCTAATACCAAGAAATGTCATCTGAAAATGTGGACTGGTGATCACAAAGTTGCCACAGGAGAATAGATACAATGCAGACAGACAGTTAACAGCCGGGAAAGTGAACTAGTTCATATGTGGGAGAATGGAAAAAGAGGAGCAAAGAGAATAAGCAAATGGTGGAGTAAATAAAGTAACAGTCTTCTGGTTGCTGATGAGTGGTCATGGTTGCATTCATCAGCAGTGGAAATAAAGATATTGCAGCAGTGAAACATTAAGCAGTGACAGACTGGGTGAATTTTCTTGTAAAAGGGTAGGGAAACCCACATTTTAACAATGTAGTAAATTATCCACTGGGTTATGAACCTCTTATGAACTCACATTATGAAGTGGTTGAGAAATGGGCTGTGGTAGGAAGTGAGTCAAAGAAAACGAGAGGAGACTCAGAAAGACAGAAAAAGGAAAGAGAAATGAGCCACTGCCCTTCTGCCTTCTTCCCCTTCGCCCCCATATCTTCTTTCAAGAGAGACACCCAAGTCATGAATGTGGTTACAAACCATTGAGCAAATTATAAGTAAAGCTTTACTGATACGTAAAGACTGCTTTCTACTCAATGTTCATCTATTCTTCTGCTGGTGCATTTGTTATTTCACTATGTATTATGAGAGGTAAATCTACATCTTGAACTATCTACTGTATTCAAGGCTTGAATTTTGAATGAGATTGATACCCTTGCTTTTGCTTCTGTACTTGATATATGATGGTGCTACCACTGAAAGTGATAAAAATGTTATTGAAATTATAATGCTGCACTAAAAATATCTACACATTTCCAACTCTGCTTAAATCCTTTCATGTGTATGTGTTACAGTGTTTCCAAATCTAGATAAAATGCTGTCTGAGAAAGTGAAGCTCTCAATACAAATTTCACAGCTTTAATTTAATTATTCTTGTATGGACTTATTGTCTTGCCAGCCACATATATTGTCTGAAAAGCACACCCGCAGTATTATGTTTTGCAACTGAAAAAAAAAACTCAAAAGAAGATTTTTCTTCAAAAATTGGGAAGGTATGTCCATTTTAAGAATACTCTTGGGAAACACATTCTTGCAATGCAGATACCTTAGAGACACAGGCAACGTGAAATATCATAATGAAGGAATGCAACTATTCTGTTTAGAATGATAAGATTGAAATTATGCTTTTAAAAAAGTATCCTCACACAATTCTGCTCCTCAGTTATCTTTACACTTATAAATAAAAATGTAGTATCCCTTTTAGAGAAAGGTGAACAAAATCACATAATGAAATACCACAGCACAACAGGGAAACTGTCCCTAGTCTCATGCAGTAGATCTGATGTCCTAGAAAGTAAGTGCTATGTTACACATCTAATGCGTTATCTGATATAATATTATTTGAATTAATACTTAATCTCTTTTTAAATCTTAGTGAACTGCCAACCTCAAAAGAATACCTGATTCACAAGCAATTACAAGGTGATTTTTTTTAAAGTATATCTTTTTTATATATATATATCTATATCTTTTATATACATACATATATAGTCACTGGTTGTCTATTCTTTAAAATCATAAAAGAAGAAAATATTATTTTTTATACATCTCTATGTTACAAATTTTGTCAGAAAAGCTGATGGCCAGTGCATTAAAAAAACTACAAAAATTAAGCCGGTGTTTGATTACCAAGCTAAGTGCTTCATTTTAAATGATCAAACTTGAAAACATCAACCTTCACTTATGCCTCAGTTTTCTCTTCTGCAAAATAAAGAAAATTCCTACTCTCTAGGAAATGGGGATACTTAAAATAGTTTATGTTGCCAAGAGTTTGAGATGTTCATAAGGATGGTGCTGGATGAGTAAAGTATCTAAATTTTTTATTGCACACATAGGACAGAGATGTCTTTTACAAGTATATTTTTGTTGTAATTGTTGAGTAAATCCTTTGAGTAAAAAGCCAGATGATATTATTCTGCTTTACAGTGGCTACTGTGCTTTTATGCCTTTAATAGGACAACATAATGGCACCGTTAATATTGTTGTACACTACCATATAAACCCATTCCATCACCTTAAGATGCTATTTGAACAACTGTTCAGTCCTATTTCCTGTTCTTAAGCTCCATATCTTTGATTTGTACTGACCCTGTAACCTGTCAAAGTGATAGCTACTGGAGACATATTCCACCAAGAATTGCTATAATATGTCAGTTGAATTCTGTTTATTACTTAGGTGATTTTCAAAATGTATATATGCGTATATATGTATACATAAATATATATACAGGTACATACATCTGTGTATATATACACACACACTGGCAGTGGTGAATTTCAATTCTTACCCTCATGCATGAGACATACACATGTATAAGATAATAACAGCAAACTAGGGAAATAGTATATAGCTAATTAGGGAAAGTACTATATATCCTACAACTCATAAAACATTTCCTTTGTAAGGATACCACAATGCTGAGCATCACATTCATAAATAAGCATTTGTACTAATACATTAAAAGCCCAGACTGGCAGCAGAACAGGATGGTGTTATTCAGGTTTTAAATTCTTGACTAGTGAATCACCTCCTACCAATTTGTATATGAAAAGGTGGAAATGGCGCTTTCATTCAGAGTCTTGTTAGAGGAAAATTCTTGTATTTTTCTTCAGTAATTTCTTTCAGAAAACCAGCCAGCTGATTTTTTTTTCCAATTAAAAATGAATACTGTTACTAGCCAAGATTCCAAATCAGGAAACTATTGATATGAGTTTTCCTGCTAACACAGAGTTGAATAGTGTCCATCATCTGCTGAGGCTGGAATAGATTAAGAACTTTATTTTTACTTAGCTTTTGAGAAGAGCTCCCATTCAGGCACTACGTTCTGTGATACAAATACAAGTGAAATGCTGAAGTGTACATCTTCATTCTAGGGCACTCCAGTATTGGAGGTGGAACGGCTCCTGTTAGAAAATGAATATTAAATTTGCAGATTGCAGATCAAGGAGGAGGTCTATATTCCAGGCAGCAGTGGAAGAAAGGTTGTGTAACCAGAGCTACACAATCGGGGAAAGTTACGGTAGCTGGATACCAAACTCACAAAGATGGTGTTGCCATTGCTTTTAGGGCAGAAAGCTTTCTCACATGTTAGTATGTAAAATTATAAACTGTACAAAAAAAAAAAGATATGGTTTCCAATTTTTTCTTAAAACATTTACTATGAACTGTTACTTTAAAATGGTGCATCACTTCTGTGACCAGCCCTCAACATTCAAAGGGATATTGTAGCATATATGGTCTGAGGTTAGTTTTTCTATTCAGATTAATTTCTCTAAATGTAGAAGAGATGTAGAGAGAACACAGAAGAGCTCTAAACTTTACAGCTAAAATGAATAATATAGTATTTAAGTAATTAAGTCTTTGAATAAGATTCGTTTCCTTCCAACCATAACCATCTGCAGAAGAGGAATATTTGATTCCGTGTTGAGTCTATAAGGTTGATACAGGGTCTGGTTATCAGCTGCTGACATACCCACAGTGCAACTTGACAGTAGGCTTCAAAGTCAGCTGTGTGTCACCTTCACACTTCCAGTCCTTCTCCAGATACATGCTGAGCCAGGTTCTTGGCATCAGATAGAGAAGTCTGAATGCTTTTCTAAATTACTCTGGCTACTAAGTGTGCCAAAGAGCCATTATGGTATCCAGTAATCTCAGGGCAGAGTGCAGGTTTGGCCACATTTCCTATGCCAGTCCCAGGCAAGCAGGTGGTTGGAGAATTATGCTGGCGTTTGCCCCTTTAGTAAGTCTATATGCTCTGGGTGATGTTGCCACTGGTAGATGCAGGCATCAGTGACACTTGGCACTGACAGCAGAAGACAAAGCAGCCTGGAAAAGAGAGACATTCTGTTCCTAGTACACAAAATGCTTAAGAGTTATGTTACGTATAACATATATCATCTGAAAGGTTTTCTACTCTTTTGGATTATTAAAAGAGTATATTCTTGAAGTACTTTCCATTTCAGTCAACTTATTTAAAAATACAGCTAAGATTTAATGACAGCTGTTCATATTTATAATTGTATTTCTTTCACCAAGATCCCTAGTGAGGTGACAGCATCTGTGGCCTTGCAGTGGCAACTTCCACTGGCTATAGAAGACAAGTTTTGATTTGCTACAAGGGTCGTGTAACTTTCACTTCATTTTAGGTATGCTCTTTAACTGCATATGCCGCATTGATCAGTTACCAGTGTTCTGGCATGAAAAAATAACATCCCCAAGAGGAACTCTTACAGGTGTATGAACCTGTTCTGCTAGAAGATAAGGCAGACTGATATTAGTGAATGTCAAAGAATGCCTTGATTTTGCAAAGACAAAACTGCAATTTTCATGCTAATGAACAAACTCCTGTTCTCATTAAATCCTTCAGAAAGTTATAAAAGAATGTATTCAGTTAGCAGGCAGATCGAATGTATCAAACCAGGCTCAGGTAACCCTAGCCTACAATTAAATGTCATTTCCTCTTGGGAGCAATTCTTCAACAAGAGAGCAGCAATAGTGCCAAGAACATGTCAGCAGCTGCAACTGCAACTGGAAAACAGAAGGTTATATTTCAGTGACTTAATTTGTTGTCTTAAACACAACCCTGAGAACTTCAGGTCTAAAAAAGGTGACAAAGACATGAGGTTGGGTATGTCGGTGGTCTGAGGCCGACATTAGAGAATTGGAAGCTGTTTTCTGACAATGCATCCTCAAAATCTGCTCCTTCTCGACTCGCTGCCTTGCCTTTGCTTTTTATACCTTCACCAAAAAATACAGAGAATTCAATATGTAGGTTTGTTTCATTGTTCAAGTTTCCAGAAAATTTAAATGACAGAAAATACAACTATTTAAAGTTCAATATCTGACAAATAAAAATCAAATGTCAGTCTTCCATTCTCAGATTCAGTATTCAGAAGTCAGAAGAAATTGCTCTCTTGCAATTTGATTTCAAGAGAAGTCTAGATCAATGTTATTGATTTAACAAGAACCTTAATTATTCATTTTATATCTGGTTTATTACAAAAGTTTGCCACATGTTGACTAATTATTTTGCTAGGAAATTGTAACTGTCTAAATTAATAATGGAAGAGTGCAGCGTTTACCCTGAGGCTGCAAAGACTGGGAACAAGCAGGGAAAAAAATCCAACTGTTTTAAGGAAGCTAGAAATGTACATGTGATTAAAAGCTTTAACCTTGCACCAAAATAAGCATAAGGAAAACTGCAGTTGTTATTTCCCGCTGGAGGATAATTAAATACCAATAATAAAGGCTGCATGATCTGTGAGGTTATATACCTCTCTTTGTCAGAAAGTGTGTTCCTGAATGACAGCTGTCACAGGCCTTGGCTTGATGTGACACAAACTATTTGAAGCTCTAATTGTGCAGAGAAATGCACAATTCTCAGAAGACATGTCACTGCAGACTGTGAGAGGAGTCCTTTGGCTGTGGCTGGAAGATCGTGTGACCACAACACAACTGACTTCAGGTGGGGGCGGGGGGAAGAGTTAAATAAATATGGCCTTAACGTGAAGGTCACAATCAGAACAAAACCACTTTTCATAAAGAGAAAATCTAAGAAAGCGACTTTCAGCACCACTGGGGTAAAATCGGCAGAAGACCAAAATACATCCCTCGAAAATTAGCTCAGAGGGGTGGCATGTCACATAATGATAGTCAGTCAAAAAACTCTGTGACAGGAACCTTCATCAGTAAACTCTTTTAGAATATGCCACTGACACTTAAGAATGTAAAAGAAAAAACTTCCTTTAGAGCTATTAAGCAAGGCCTCTTCCTTTCCATTTTGAGTCAAAAAGTTGAATATAATTCAGAATATGCGCCAAAGCAACAGAAAAGTGATTACTTCAGAATTATTAACCATCATCAAAATTGCACACCTTAGGTTTTCTTTTGAACAAACCAGAAGTTATTAGAGCGCTTTTCTCTGAGAGAAAACCAAATTGCATATTTTTCTTACAAAGAAACTGATTTGAGTAATTTTAGTGGGAAGATAAAAAAATGGGAGGAGAAAACACTCTAAATCTGAAGCACGGGTGCAAATATTTCATTCTTCACATGACCTTCAGGGTCTGGGTGCACACGACAAGCAAATAAACAAATAAACAAACAGCTCCTTCCACACACACACTGAGTGAAAGACATTGGAAACTGTGTACGAGACCCAAATTCCTGCAAACTGTGAAGTGTGTTTATTCGGGTGGAGAGAATGGTCCTTGAAAGCTTTTGTAAAAAAGAACTTGGAAGCTGGGCTATACTATGTTTCATTCTGAGTATATAACAATTAATAACATAGGACAAATGTTCCTGTGAGGGCTTTTTGGTTTGTTTGCTTGTTTGGTTTTTAGCAAGGAATAGCATAAATACCATCCAGGTGATATTGAGCACAGTGAAGACTCACACAGACTGTAGAAAAATAATCTTCTGCAAAGTGTTAGCAACCTCTTTCTTTCCAATCCTGTGGTATTTCAGGGTGCTCAGAATGTAGTTAATATAGTGTTCCCACTCTGGAATGCTACAGGCATTTTTTTCTGATGCATATGAACGAGTAGATATTAATGCTTGTAAAATCTTTGCCAAAGAAAGTGTCAGGTCAAACAACAAAACTTTTCTTCTTCCACAAGTTCTTGGAAATTCAAGGAATATAACTAAAGATTTTTTTTTTCTATGTTCATCTGCATGCATTTAAAACATTTTTTTATCTATTAGTCTAATGCAAATGTCTTGATTTTTGGACTTCAAGAAAGGAAGAAAGGATGCTGAAACTTTTTTTTTTTTTTTTTTTTTTTTTTTTTTTTTTTTTGGTAAGGAATCTAACTTTTCCCAAGACTGTGCTCACATTATTCATTTATTTTTGTTTTACTAGGTTTTTGTTCATAAGAATAGAAACTTCACAGCTTGATAAATTACATGTCAGAACCTGTTCCTGTTTATTGTTTGGGGGCTTAAGGGATTATCCAAAGGTTTCGACTTTCTGTTCTCAGGTTTTTTATAGCCACTTGAATTGTATAGGTAGACATACAAATGTATACAGAGTACTTTAGACAGTTGATGGCTGTATTTTTTTATTATTATTATTATTGCTATTTGTAATATATTTAGCCATTTCTCCATGATTTTCTAAGGATGCTTGAGGCACATCTGTTTATCTTAACTTTTTCAAAAAGCACAATTTTACCTGCAGAAATAATTGTTCCTTTGTATTATAAATCACAGAGATGCAGGCCCCTAAAGCTCTACTGTGTGTGATTTAAAAACTGAAATAAGCTAAAAGGTTTAACAGAGGATGAATACAAAACCTGAAATCGCTTTGACAGTAAGGATGCAATAATTTATTTCTACTCACTATTAGAAGTTCATTGATTCTAAGTCCATTAAATATTTCTGTAAATGAATGAAATGTTCCATTATGTCTATATATTAATTGAATTATCTTTTAAAAATATATTTGGTGATGTAGTGCCCAGAATACCTTTTTATAGTAGAGGACATTGTTCCAGAAATTTAAAAAATAAAATAAAATAAAAATATCAATCTATGTCTTCATCTGGAGGGTTTGTTGGTTTGGGGTTTTTTTGGGACTCCTGAATAATTATAAGAACTGTATCTTTGTGTCAAATGTAATTATTTAGATAGGTCATCAGCATTATATTAAGAAGTGTAAGTGAAGAAAATCAGAATATGACTGCATTATTAAGAAAGTCATCTTAGCTAAATTGGTATTTAACACCATTTTGATAGCTTGATATTGAATTATATTTGAGTTATAAAATATAGGAGTGTGCTCATTAAGACAATTGACAAATATCCAAGAGCTCTGACTGTCCAAACTTTGCCAACCCTGTGGAAAAAATTGCACTGGTGCATCTTTGAGGCTATTTCCATTCTCTTCATGTCTATTAGCAGGCTCTGCTTCAGGAAGACGGAATATGGTAGCTCATAGGTTCTACATTCATTAGTGGTGTGTTGCTCACTTGCTGCTTCGAGAAATCATTAGAAGTTCAATGGGATTTGTTGACCACTCGGTGTTTCACAAAAGTAAGGCAGAGATCTCTTCAGGCAGTTGCTCCACATACAGATTCAATCAGCAGCCAATGCAGCTTTACATATTGTAGGGCAGACCTGAGCCCAAAATTCTACCTGAACTTTCAATCTGCAATTTCAAATGTTTAAGGACCTTCTGAATCATCTTTCCATCACACCAATTCTCAGATATGGCTTCAACATTTGGTTTAATTATACTATAATTGAATTATGCTGCTGTGTAGTGAAATTATTATCCTTTGGCTCTCAGAGAGCTGCCTTAAGGCCTGTTCCTGAAGTGCTATGACAAAGAAAACTCTCAATGGCTCTGTTTAAATAGATTAATTGCAATGAAATCTTTGCCAGGGGTAAGACTGGAGGCCTTTAAAGAGAATAGCATTGATTGAGACTGGTGAAACGCAATTTCCCTGTTATATAATGAACTTTACAGAGTTTAGCAGAACAAACATTTTCCCTGTCATGAAATCATGTTTTTCTTGCAATAAATGTTGTCTCTGTTTTGGCTACTGGTTCATACCTAAGTGACAGAGTCAGATGCTGCTGAAACTAGCAGCCCGTTATTTAGCATAATACTTTTGTACCGTGCCTCTTTCTAAGATCTAACTAACTAACCTGTTGTGCTATTTCCCTCCAAGATATGTCTCTCTATATCCATGTTTTCAAATAGGAATTTTTTATAGTTAAATTATAATAACTCAGCTATACTGACACAGGACTTAAAACAGCTAAACAGGAGCAAAACAGCATATATGCCTAACAGAGAGGTGGGAAACTGGAAAGAGAACAAAATACAACGTGCAAGAACATAAGTAGCAACAAGTAAGATAATATGTTATTTAGAAACTGCTTAAATTATTCTGGAAACGTAACATTAGAGTGCAAAAACACAAAATCAAAACCTGGAAATATAATCGGCAACAAGAGAATGAAAACAAAAGGCTTGGGGCAGTGCCAGTCAGTTTTGTACTATTACAAGCAAAAATTGACTGAGCTGAGCAAAAATTTTCATCTGAAACTTTTGAGAAAGGTTTTTCAAATCCAAGTTGATTTCAGAACCTGTGAACTATGATAAGAATTTAAAAATGCAAGAATTAGCAAAGTATTTTTTATAGTTCATACATGAGATATTTCAAGTTCAAAACATCATTGAAAAAGTACTTTCACTGTGTCTATTTTTATGTTTATTTTCAAATGAAACACTGTGTTAAAAGACTCATTTATTCAAGCAGCTTTTAAACTTGCTTCACTGAAAATTAAACAGAATATATATTTTGGTTCCAGCCAAGGAACATTTTTTACAGCAAAGAAAACTATATTGTTTCTACAGCACAATAGTGAACCTCTGTGAAAGAAAAGTCTGATATCCCATAGACCTAAAGGATTATGTCACATGCAGTAATTTCAGTGATTGAATGGGTAAATAGAACAGCTATTCCTGTTCCTCAGCTCCTTTTTTGTTTGACCCTATGGATAAAGATGAATTTTACATCTGGGATTTTGTCAAAATGACCGATAGCGAAGGGATTTCAAAGAGAAAAAATAACCATCGTCACCTTTCCAAAATACAAGACTCCCAAAGTCTTGTCTCTTTTTCCAGGCTAGCAAGAACGAGACCTAAAAATACAGAGCTATTGAAACACAGATAGGAAAAGCTAAATCAGCAGCCCTCTCTCCACGCATAAAAGATCCACATAAAAGCTGGGACATTAGCTGCTGCAGCTGCTGGAGCCACAGGCACAGCCGTGCAAACCATGTGGGGGATCTTGCCTGCGCCCGGCCCTGGCTTTCACATTATTTTTCTGTAATATTAATATGGGAGGAAACACGAAAGTGGCCAGGCCTGTAAAATCTAAAATTCGTCCCGCTACCAACGCGCAGCAGCTGCGGCAGCACCTCCCCGCGACGCCTACGAGGAGAGGACACGCTCTGGCGCGGGCACCATCAGAGGAGGGGGCCGGTGGCCGGGCTGGAGCCCCGGGCGCCCCAGCGCCGTACTGGGCGCCCCTTGAGACCTGCATCCCGGGCGCCCCGCCAGCAAAGCACTGGGGACAAGGCCAGTGGCCGCGGAAGCAGCGGCAGGTCTAGCAGAGCTGCAGAAAACGCAGCGGTGTGAGCCTGACGTTACAGAGTCGCTGAAAACTGCGTGGAAAACACCGCTTCTGTCGCATTTGCCCGGCCATCGTTACAGAGCGTCTCCGCTCTGCTGCCTGCCCTAGGCGGTGGGGAGGGACCATGTTCACACATATATCAACAGTGCACTGTTCCCTTTTTACCTGAAAAGATTACGCTCATTTCAAATTATTGCATGCAGTGCCAGTCAATCAACATTTCTTCGTTCTTCAGATCACACTGTGCTGGTTTCAAAGGGGACTCAGGTCATCTTTTATTGCAGTAGGAAGAAAGGGATGAAAGAGCTTAGTTGATTTCAGTTAATGAAAGCAAGACCTCGTCTTTGTTTCTGATTTTTAAACTAGTTTTGCTGGTACATTTTTTATTTTTAGCTTTTTAAATATTAAAACGTAGGGTTTTGATGATTAAATACTACAATTAACCGTGGCAACATTCTCTAAACTTAAAATATAATTATACGGTAATGATCAAGGCAAGTGGGCATTTTTGCTTGATAAAAGTGGAAGAAATGCTGACCTGATATATGCCAACCTCCATTATCTTTGTTGGTAGCTAACCTCCAGGTATTGCATTAATCTGAAGCTATTATTACAATTGCTATATATATTTCTGTGCAGATGTCATTGTTATAGATGGCATTATAAGTTCTTCATCTTTGCGAGAAATACACAGTCTTTGAAGATACTTTTATAATCCAATAATTTGGGGAGTATCCACAGCAAATTGCACCGATTTAAGTTTGCTGTAATCAATCTGTTGTCAATTCTTAATGAAGAATTGTACTAATATAGCTGGCACTGGTGTTTGAGTTGAGGTTTCTCAAAGAAACGAGTGCTTTTACAACTACGTCCGTTCAGTAGCAGTGAGCACAGTGCAGATGAACCTGATGCGCTAAAATAACACTTGAATCCACATCACTGGTGTTTTTCAATAGGAAATTACAGGTATGTCCAATCACATAGTTGCAAAAAATGATAGATTTTTTTTCCCCTGAATCATGCAGTAGTGATGCCTATTTCACCCACCAGCCGGTTGCTTCTCCATACATGTACCAGAATAACCATACTTGTAACTAATTTTATTAACTTCAGTTTACATAAGTATGGTTACATATTTGCATGCCTACTTATTTTCAGGATCAGACACTTATTTCTAGTATTTCTAGAAACGTATTTTCATGTGTGGTTATTTGGTCCTTACAGGAATATGTAAAAAAGCCAATTGATCACTTTTAAACCACTGCTAAATCTTTGAGTAATTTATTACTATTGATTGAATTCTACTCTAAACACTTCATTCAGTCTTTATTCATTGACAAGAGGATAATTTGCTACCCTTCAAAGGTAGGCAAAACAACAGTTAAGAACATTATTAATTAAAAATAATTTGCCAGTTACCATCATTTTTCCAAAAGAATCTATTCAAATATGATATTATTTTTGAACTTTTAGTGAGAAAATACTGAAAAAGCTGTCTGCATTTTTAATTTCAACTTGTTTGGTTCAACGCAATACATTCTGGTGAGTTGCGGATCTGTTTTTAGTATCTGAAATCCGTTTTAAGTGTCCAAAATGGAACAACTTTCAGAAATCCTTAAAATGGCATGTAGCTTTTAGAGGGCTCCCTTTGGGCAGTTATTGATTAACTTGTGAAAGCACTCCTGAATTCACATGAGCCATTCAGTATCCACAGCCTTTGACTCCCACCCATTGTCACTTGAAGGTGTCTGTGACTGGTGGGCAGGTGGTTTGCTCCTAGGCTTTCACCTCGTGGTTTGAATAACAAAGAAGTCCTCCGGGCTGTCTAGTGAAATCTGTTAGATGTCAGAGTCCCATGTCTTCTGGTCATGGGCATCTGCATGATTCACAAGAATAGCTGAACGATAGCTGTGGAAGAGAAATACGCTCAGCAACAGAAGGACCTCTCACAAAAGATCCCTTCATGGCTTTGTCAGATCCGAAAGAATTCCTTTGTTCTCTCCTCATCCTGACCTCCCCTGTTATTTAGCAATATGCAACTTGAGGAGCCACAATACACCTGGCCTTGTGATTAGCAGCCAAGTAAAACTAAAAAAGAAGTAAAAAGAGTCAGAAACGATGCAAAACCACGTGGAATATAAGTATGTCACAATCTCGGTTCTGTGTATACTTCTAAGTAGGCAGAAACACTGGGAGCAGTAAGAAGACAAGGGAGAGCTACAGTGTAGGAAGTAAAGCTAGCTGCATGACATGATGCAGATAGAAAACAATCAATAAATTCCAGGCAGTAGGACAATTAAGAAAAACAATTTTTAAATATAATAGTAATAACAGTAATTTCAAACAATGGCATCACTGAATTAATCTCAGGCTAAAGGGGCAAAGCCTCAGATGTTATAACTTATCATTGTAACATTGATATCAAAGGAGCTATGACAATTTGTGCAAGCTGAAGATCTGCCCCTCAGCAGCTCAAATGTAGTTTCTGTGCACTGCTGAGCCAGTACATTAGCAAAGTGTTCCTCGTTCTTATTGCCACAGTATCTATGCTCACCACCCAGTTTACCAAGTAAATAAACAAACAGTGCTCTCCAAATAGATTCTGCAATTGAAGAGCTTTAAAAAAACACATGAAAATCAATGAAATTAATAAACGGAGTCTGCTTAGGGCAAAACCGTGCTGAAATTGGAGGTTTGTTTGGTTTTTTAAAAGAGCAAAAAGATAATATCCACAGAACACTGTGGATATGTTACCATCATGAAAAATATTGATTTGTGTGCCCTACCAGATAAGCTAAACAGTTGGTGAGTTACAAAAAAATATGCAAGAAAAAAATATAGTTCCCTCTTCTCGTTTGATAGGAGGCATGAGCTGAGAAAGTTCAGAACTCAACTGCCTCTTCTATGATTCTGAAATGTGTCAAGTAATGCTTGAAATGGATCGAGAGTATTCCCTTCAGCTCTGTGCAAAAAATGTCCTGCTCTCAGCTGCATCATTTAATGTGCTGCCTTGACAGAGGCTTGTCTTAAAAGACAGATCATTAGATAATGTGCCAGTGTATTCCAGCATTTGTGAAGAGGATATTGTATTTTTTAAGAAAAAGAAATTATTCATATTGCTGTGATCCAAGAGCTGCAATGTGTCCTTCTTTAACCATTGATTTAATCATGGATTCAGTATCAAAAGGTAATTTCTAAGTTTACTTATCATGCCATGTGTTTTACAATATATTTCTTTAAAAATACCTATATCTGCTACAGGTAGATATGTTTTATCAGATGCTGGAGCACTGCATATGGGCCTGATCTACACTACTACTGTATCTTTCTGTCTGTAACAGAACAAAAATAATTTCTTCCTGAGAAAGTAAATCCACTGAAATGAGTGTCAGAATTTTTTGTTCCCTTTTTTTTTCTTCCCACATGGATTCTTCTTTTAAATTCACAAGTTGAACATTTCTTTCACTATAATAGAAGACTACAAAGTTGATCTGAAATTAAATGAAAATTTTTGAATTTTTAAAATTATATTTATTAGACTTCAGTCTCAAGACCAACAATAATTAGGTCCCACTGAGCTGGGACAAGAATGAAAAATAACATATAGGACCTATCGCATACTTTGAAACAAATGTTTTAGATTTTGTTTCTTCAAATTCTAAAAGTAAAATCATAAACCCCCCTCAGGTATGACGTAAGCAATTATGCTGAATTATTCCTATTGCGGCTTCTTGTATGTAAAGCTAGTGATAAAACATTATCAATAACATCTCCACTGACGATCTTACATCAACAAGCTTCAGGAAATTCTAATTGGTGGAGCTCAGAGTTTCCACAGCTATTGAGATATTGTTGCCATAACATTAGAAGCTGGGGAGACATAATCTGAACGCCGGGCTCTGTAGCGGTACCAAAGTCCAGGAAAAGTCACCTTAAATGTGAAAAAGGTAAAGGGCAAGGCTGCTAGGATGATCAAGGGACTAGAGAGCCTGTTTTGCAAGAAGATATTTAAAGCGTCTAAATTGTTTAGCTGAGCAAAACAACTGAAGTCTGTGAGCACATATGATTGCTGTCTAAAAAACACATTGCAGGAGTAAATATTGAGCAATGATATTGTAAGCTAAAGGACAATGCTGTCACTAGGAAAAAATGGTGATGACTGTAAATGTATTTAGCTGAAAATGAGACAGTTCTAAACTATTAGAATGATGTGCTTTTGCCTTTCAAAAGAAGGAACACAGAAGCTAAAACACAGCAATGAGTTGTCTTAATAGTTATGGAGTTATTTATTTATTCTTTCTGTATTTGCAAATGTCATTATCAATTCTTGCAGTTACATGTGTGCTTTGAGTGGAGAATCTACACTCATCATGGAAATGACATAGAAATGTAAAGAAGTTACCTGTCTTGTCTAGGAACCCTAGATATGAACAGGGCTCTGAAAACTCATAACTGAAATATGGTCCATATCCAGACATACTCTGCATCTTCTTGCCTGTCCGTATTAGTGCATTTTTTGACAGACTTGATAATGGCTTCTTTCCACTTTTGTAACTGACTGAAAATTGTTTCAAAAATTTGTTCCCTTCAGCATTCCAAGCCCCAGTGGAGCACAACTTGCTTGCTTACTTCATACTTTCATATCTTTAGACAAAAATGCATGCAAGTTATAAAATAGCATTATCTGTTTTAAAAGGAGACTCAACGGAACAGCGCAGGATGAGGGCAGTGATATAAATGAATTACTATGATTAGCAGTATTGAACTACTACATCTGATTTTGAATGATCTTTTATTTCCATCCTTAGCTCTAAATAGCCTTCAGAAACTATCAAAAAATACATATATTCTCACATCAGCTCTTCAGAACAGAAATGTGTCTGCACCTGGATTTTTCTTCTATTGAGTTTTTATTAATGAAAAAAAAAAAGTTTGGGACGTAACTCTCAGCTGCAGCTGGCACAGAAAATCCACTAGAAATCAGTATTTAGAACTTTAATTTGCTATTGCAAGTAGCAAACCATCACCAATGTTCTTTTCCATTTCTTAGAACTCAGTCTATGCGTAAATATATTGCACTTTCTCTCCTAAAGCAAGCTTCACTTTTAAGGAGTTGGAGCTTTACAGATTTCTTTTATCTTTTCCAATTGATTAGAGAAGAGTATGTCCCTTTAGGAATACAAGGGTGCATTTTAATTGTACACACATCTTTAGGCATCAATCATCAGTGTCTGCTCTGTGAAAAACTCAGATTTATAAAGGAACAGAAAGTAGTTGCAGGTGAGCTGTAAGTTTAAAAGTGTAATTCCAATAGACACTGTCCTTTGGGCAGGAAGCTATATGCTAGATATGGCCTTTAAATCCTGACTAGACAGAAAACTTAAATCATTACACTTATTTAATCCTCTGCCTATTTAGCAAAGCTTTTAAGCACATGCTTTCCCCAAGAAAGGCTCAGGCTTTGATAGAAATTCAACAGAAAACTTATCATAAATGAAAATACATTAAAATATAAAAATTTGAAAGAATTAGAGCATTGCATTTGAAAGACATCCATTCAGATAGGATTAATGCAAGAAATACAAACTTTATGAATTTTGCAAAGGTTTTCAAAGATATAATCTCTGGAGTTTTAAAAAGTTCCATAATTCTGGACCTATGTTCTCTTATCCCCAGCTGTAAATAAACTTTAATAAAAAAGTAAGTGTCAATAATCTGAAACCCATTTTTAACCTGTCTCCTGCACTACCCTGACGTCTACAGTAATGATCTTCCTCAGATGGAACACAGCTGATCAGGGTCATTCACTGATAAACGTATTTCAGAGGATTTTTTCCCTCTATCTCAGTTTGAAATTCTTATCCTATAATGGTGTGTCCTTGCAGAAAATGCTTTTGACTCCCAACTTTTTATTTCTTTGTGTCTAGTCTTACAGTTTTACTGGTAACTTTTCATTTCAAACATATATGACTAACTTCTTTAATTTACATACCTACAGCTGTACAGGTATTCATGTGTAGATTAGGATTTATTTAGGAAGAAAAAGACTTTAAAGATCACCTCATAAAGAATTTTAAAGGGTTTTGAAACTAAGTTTGCCTCAAAGTTGCTTTTTTTCCAGTCTTGTTTTAGTGACAGAAATCACGTTCTAACAGAACTGTCATCTTTTCCCAAAGAAATGAGGCATCTATGATCACGCTGTTAATACATCTTTCTCTCATTTCCACTGTGAGTGAATTTTGTGTTTGACTGGTCATTTCTTAGTTCTTTAAGTAAGTCTTTATAAAGAAGAAAAAAATAGAAAACTGACATTGCTGCTCTAAGTTGATTTTGAAGACAAACTGTGCCAAAGGAACAAGAGAATGCTGTTGTATTGTGAAAGTTCCCAGCAGAATCTGGATGATCTCAGAAGCTGGTCAGTTGAGAAACGATGAAAGTTTCTAATTTCTCAGGTTTTCAAGTATTTTAAGAATTACTCAGAAATCCCAAGAAACTTCTTCCAAAATTTGCAAGGTTCCTTTTCCTTTATTTAGTCACAAATAAACTTTAAGATAAAAAAAGATGAAAATGCACAATCTGGCAGTGTTTGGCTAGGTCCGTGCAGAAACCAGACACATGTAAGATCTGAAAGTTTCGTCTGCATCCCTGTCCACATGCAGTCCAGGCATCTGTCTGCCACTGTGTAGTGCCTGTCACTAGCTCTTCACCCAACTCTGGGTATATGCTTTGCATATAGTCACTGCCATTGTAAGAATATCCCATTAAAAGTTGGAACACATAGTTCTTCCTGTCTTCACTTGCTTTATATCTCAGTATTAATGCAATTTTTATACTTTTTTTTTTTTTCTTTAAAAAGCTCTAGTCTTCAGTTGGAAAAAAACTTCTCTCAAACAAACCAGCCATTTGGGGTTTTTTTGGGTTTTTTCATGGTAAGGACTTTGATTTTGCAAAGTTGCAGTGATCCTCTAGAAAGACATGGCCAACCTTTCCTAAAGTGTTGTGATGTAGGCAAGAGAAGCTCTAAATGTTGCTGTTTCCCATAAGACTATCAATAAGACAGGAGATGTCATAGACGACATCTTGGATTTCCTACAACTGCATTTTGAAGCTTTTAAAGTTTCATTTTCTCTTTAAAATGCTTCTTTGAACATTACCTATGCCCAGAGGAACAGTTTAAAAATGAAAAACAGGCTTTTAGAGCTTCAATTGCAGCCACAGGGGACTCTATATTCTTCCACTGTTGCTTTGCTCTAGTATTATGCTTCTATTAGCTCAAAATATAAAGACCCGATAATGCAGGCCCCTTTGGAATGCCCAAGATTAACAATGGGAGTTCCAGCTTGGAGGACCTGCAATATTATTTATTTGCCATCACACTACATCAGTTGTACACAATTTCTCTTTTCCTATAGAAAGAATAATCTTAATAAGAATGATAAATATTGGTTTTATTGGATTTAGACAATAAGAAACAGTCAAATGAAGTTTTTAACCATTTGCTTGTAATCAGGGATGCATGTTATTGTTATCAACCATCCTTTTCTTAGTTGAATCCTATCCCTTTTTCATTTCTGTCTCTTTTGAGTTTTACAAGAGATGAAAGAGGCCCTCAGCAACTGTTTCCAGATCAGTTCCTTGTCAAATAATTCAGGTTACATAGACTTTATCACTGCATGTGTAATCTGCTAGAAAGAAATATCCTAATAAGAAATCCAATCTATTGCATAACTTTTCTGTATAAGTCAAGCATACTGAGGTACATTATTACAATAGCACTACTCATGTTAGTATGGAGTGTTGGGCGATACTCTACCATAACAGGTTAATGGCTTAGTGCTTAAAATACGTTACTATGTATGGGCAATATCTGTACAAAAGCATGTCAGACTGTGGAAGGTGAAAGATGTGTATGTGATGAATTCACACTCCTTATTACAATAGATAATGGTCAGTAAAAAGACAGTACGTCAGTAAGAATTCTAGCATATCGATCTATATATTCAATGCTATATTTTCTGAGAAAATTCATAAATTTATTTCAAGAGCTGGAGAATGCCTGCTAAGCATCCAAATTATTCTGGTCTTCAGTCCAAATATCAAATTGCTCAAATGCTCAACAGAATTTGGTCCAGAATTATATTTAGATTTTCATAATAGGTCTGTCAATCTCTGTTCTCCAACAGAAATGTGTTCACTGCTTCTGCTACATTTTTCTGGGCTGGATGTTTTGTTCATCCGCTAAAGTATTTTCTGCTTCTCAGGGTCTCAAGGGAAAAAAAAAAGAAAAAAAAAAAAGAAAAAAAAAGCTAATTTAGGATACCCCTAAAGCTTAAGTATTTGTTGGTAGAAATACAGGCTTGTCATTGTGGATGCATAATAACCTTGCTGGTAATTATAGCTGACTATGCCACTGGCTCAGAGTTAGGGCGAATATCTGTACTGTTAGCTTCTAGAAAGTCTCTGACCTCAGATCTACCCATTTGATAAATTATTTTCCTTTATATTAAAAGATAGAGGAGACAACTCCAATTCAGACGTGCTCAAAAGCTTTCTTTGCCTTTTTCTTTGTCCTGAGACAATCCATAGGGGAGCACTTTGAAAAAGTGAGAGCTCAGTTGGAACATGTGTATCATATACATCATGATATTAAAGAAGGACGTAAGGATCACAGAATCATTTTCTATAAAGCCATAAGGAACCCCTGTGATCACCTAATCTGACCTCTTGTTTAAACGAAACCATAGGATTTCCCTGAATGAATTCCTATTTGAACAACAGGATAACTTTAGAAAAAAATCTAAACTTTATTTAAAGATTTCCATTAATGGGGTTCTCCACCACAACTTTTGTTCTAGTAGTTAAACATCTGTACTGTTAAAAATGTGCATGGTGTATCGAGACTGCATATCTAGCTCCAGCTTCCAGAAGCTGGATCTTGCCTCAGATGCAGAAGCTGGATCTTTCCACAGATCAAGCATCTTCAATTGTCTACATTTGGTTTCTTGTGTAAGTACGTATACATTGTGGTAATTCTGAGATACAGGACCTAAGAGAGTCAGTTCTTTGAGAAACTCTAATGTCTGTTTCCCAGTCCTGGAATAATTTCGTAGCATAATTTCAGTTGGAAGTGACCTATGGGACTCATTTAGTCTGACCTGCCAGCTCAAAGAAGAGGCAATATGTATCAGGTTGCCCCAGCTGAGTTTTGAAGATATGCAGGTATGGAGGTTCCACAGCCACTCTGAACCCCTACCTCGGGTTTTGACAGCCTCCTTCTGAACTTTTTTTCCTGGTATCTTCTCAAAATTTCCCGTGCTGTAATTTGTATCCATCCGTCTCATCCTATCATTGTGCACTTCTGAGAAGAATCTGGCTTCATCTTCTCCACGGCCTTCTGCTATGTAGCTGAAGAGAGCAATAGGAACCTCCCTTACCTGTCTCAGTGGGACTATGGTATCTCAACCTCTCCCCCACATAATGTGTGCCCCATCTTTGTGGCACTCTACTGGAGGTCAAAATTGGCCACGATACTCCAGATGCGGTCTTACAAGTGCTGAGAAGGGGGGGCACGTTCACTTCTCTTTACCTGCCGGCAATGCTTTTGCTAATACGTCACAGTATCTGGTTGGATTTCTTTGCCACAAGGACACACTACAGATTCATGTACATCTTGTTGTCTAATGGAATCTTCCATACCCTCTTCTCCAAAGCTGCTTTCTATCCATTTGGCACCCAGCCTTTACTGTTGCCTGTCTTATTCTATTCCTGGTGGAGGACTTTGCACTTACCTTTACGAGGCCTGCGTCAGCCAATTTCTCCAGGCTGTTGAGGTCCCTCTTGAGAGCAGCCCTGCCCTCCTGTGTATTGTCAGCTCTTCACATCTTGATAAGTCTGTGATACTTGCTGAGGGTGCATTTTGTCTCATCTTTAGTAAAGACATTAAATGGTATCTACCTCATCTATTTAGGATGGTAAAACAGCATTTACATGTGTTTTCTCTGCACTATTTGCAAACTAGATCATCCTTCTTTAACTGAGGATGCTGACAATAAAAAAAAGTGTTTCCAAAGGGGTAAGGATAGTGCAAAATAACTGCCTATGCTGACTCAAGGATCTCCTTTACATACGTACTGCATTTGCCTTTCGTTATGTGAAATCAAGTACAGCTACTTATTTCTCACAATGCCGATCCATTTTTATGGTTACTACTTCTTGGATTGGATAGTTATTCTTTCTGTAAAATACGCTTCTTTGTTAATATGTGGCATCATTAAAATGTATATTATCTATTTATACTCAGTTTCCAAACCAAACAGGATCACACAGTATCAGTGACCTCTCTTATTCATCATTTAAAATTTCTCTCAGCCTTTGGATCATTTGTAGAAGTTTTTTGTTTGGGTTTTTCTTTCTATTTCGTTGATCAAATGTTTTAATAACAGTGCTAAGGATCTTGCTAGAAGTATTTGGTGATGCTTGCAGTCTTACATACACATTTAAATGCGTTTATTCCGTACCTCTGAAACAAAGTGACAGGTAGGACCAAGGTTTATAAATGACCACATGTATTACATCAGCAGTACTTCTTTATTTCAAACATTTCTCATTTCATCAGAGCCTTCTCCCTTTCTTCACTCACAGGAGTGTCTCTTAGAAGATCCTTTCCAATTAGATTATTCATTGGCTTCCCAAGACAGGAAAAGGAAATTGCCTCTTAGTTTAGGAGAATAAAATTATCCTGTTTACAGATACATCCAGTCAGTAACTTTCCCAACTTGGAGAGTGCACACAGTGACTTGACTAAGCACTTGTGACATTGGAAGATACCAGAACTTCCATCCCTTTCTTTGTGATCCTCTCACTCATCACATTTTCCACCTTCATTGTGTTGTTATGAATAAGCAGTCAAGTGAGGACAACTTGGGAAAAAGCTCAGCTCAGTTTCTAATGAACTAGCAGACTTTGTGAGAATATAATTTTGATTATCACTGTGTATTCTCCCACAACTGGGGGCGGGGGGGGGGGGGGGGTGTAGGGTGGAAAAGTGAGGACTAGATCCTATGCAGGATTTTGTAAGGGCACAGCAAAACATTAAGACAGCTTTGTGCTGAATTAGCACGTTATTTTTTGTGAGCAGGATGTTGTGAAATCCTGTTTTGATAAGACTTCTTCAGACACTTTGAATTAGCAACATACATGAAATGCAGTTGATAACTGTGGAGTACATTTTACACATGATAGGAACAGTGCCCTTTGGAGGAAATTTCTGAAGGCAACTCTACTTTTTTATTATTAAGAAGCACTATTAAAATCATATACAGTATTCAGGGAAAGAATGTCAAAACAGCAAACACTATGTAGCTATTTACCAACTATTGCTTATGCTGATTTTCAGTGTGCTACATATCATGCTTTTATGCTTCAGCATAAAGTGTGCTAGATGCCATCATGAAGGATTTCTCTAATTCATCATACCAAATACCTGTCTAACCTTATAAATATTTTCCTCCTGGAGGCAAGTCATCCTGCTCATATTAAAAAAAAAATAAAAATAAAAAAAAATTCTCTTCCTTAGTTTCAGCAAAATTAATCATAGAACAAGTCTAAAAGAAAAGTTTGGAAAATTTTTCCACAACTACATACAGCATACATATGTAACATTAAGAATAATCCAAGAATAGTAGAACTAGCAATAAGGAATAAAGAGCTCTGTAGTTGTTTCTTTATTGACATTTGTTTTGCAGCTGCTGCAGCTACTGTGGCTTTCTCAAACAATGATAGGATTTGTTCACTGAGGCATGTATAAGTCTATGTAGAGCACTGCGAGTGACTACAAATGCGGGTATTTGTGTAATGTTTTAGTGATTAAAAAAATCTCTTGTTCTTGATGTGCAAAATCATATAAAATTATTTTGTATACGTGGTGTTCTAAAATAGTTTTAATTGGAAAATTTTGTACAGATTCAGGGGGTATTGCCATATTTCAGTTTCATAATTAACTTGAATACTGGAGTGCATATGGCAGATGAGCAATATTTAATAAAAATAGCCGACTCGCTTGCCAGAGAAAAAAGTGATGTTATTGTGGAGAGATTTGTGCATTACATAATTCATGATTTTTATAGAAGACATAGAGTTATGCCTAGAAACTGTTTTGTGTTTAGATTCTAACCAAGGTATGCCACAGTTCCAGTAATGAATAATGCAGATAACATGGTGCCCTCAGTGAACTATAGAGCAGAAAAAGCAGCTGACTATCAGAAACAGCTCATTAGGAAAAAAAAAAAATAAATGTGAGCAAAGCACATTACCTTGATGGAGAAACAGAAAAGACAGTTTCTACTTCACAACTAATTTGTAAAAAAAAGCTTGCAAAATTTCTAGTTCCTAAGGCCTTTAGGCAAACTCAGAACTAATTAAACAAAAAATGATCTCTGTTCCATACTTTTCAGATGAAATGGTAAGACATTTCATCATGAAAGTTTATGTAATGCAAATGTGGGCCATCAGCACTATAGTACTTCTAAAAATGAAACCATGTCTGTGAAAGACACAATGAGTCTGACTCATTATAGCATTGCTGTTTGCAACTCTAGGATGTAGTTAAGATGGTGTCAGCACTTTTATTATATAACCTATTTTAGGTTGTTTATTACTTAGCTATAAAAATTTACTTCAGGCCAAATCTGAGTGCACAAGTTTTCAGGTATTGTTTTTTTTTTAAAATAAGTTTGACTATTTTAAACTTTGACTAATGTATTTACCATTGAACAAATCTGTTTTCTGTGAAAGGTGCTGAATTTACAATCTTCTTTTAGTGTCCAGAGCATTTACAGCATTATTGGTAAACTCATTCTGCACCATCAAATTTTTTCAGCTGATATATTTCAAAATCTTTGAAAATCAATCATCAGATCTATTCCAGCCTTGTCAAAAAGAACTGTGGTGGCAGAAATTAATATACAAATGATAAACCCAAGGACCTTAGTCTAAAACTAAAAGTATGCATAGAGCTACAACTTAAGCAGCTTATGCACTGAGTAAACTCACACCTTAATGTATCTTGTGGCAACCAGTTTTGTGTCTGTTTCCTCATTTTCTCTAACTGGTACTACACAGGTTTCATTTTTCTGTATATCTACAAAGTATGAAAAACTATAAAATACTTCAACAATGCATCATCTGACTAAACCCCTAAAAGACTGTAGAAATGTCAATTATTTAGAAAAAGTAGATCATCTTCCATCTAGTCCGATGATGGGGAAAAACTTCACGTCAGGTACCAAAACATACTTGCATTGGAGGCATGTGTTGTGTGTATTTTCAGAAATGGGCTTTAACAACTACCCAGGCATTTTTAATTCAGCAGTGCCACAGCCTGTGAGCGGCTCTCTAGGGGTGATGTGTGAGGTTAAGAAGGCAAAGACACAGGGTACCACTGCCAGGAGAGCAGCAATACACTCTTGAAAATACAGCGATGTGCCAATTCTGGCATACTCATCACAAGGTGCTGACTTATCTTCTGGCACACTGTCAGTTTGCATCCTGAAGAGAAGTCATATGCGGATAACTTCTGGGGACCACTCGAAATACTTGAAGTGATTTAGAAGTGGTGTCCTAGGCATGGTACTGTAAACGCTAAAGGCTTTCTTGCCAAGCCGACCAACATCATTTGTATGTGTATATGTATCACCTGAAATTGATGAAGGACACATTTTTATCTTACGCCTGCTTTCCACTCAGCTTTGCAAAAAATTGATTTAAAGGTTGATTCATCATCTGTACAGAGCAGAAATGATAGCCATTATATATGCAGTAATAGGTCACATATACAGCCTTCAGCACTGCAATCTGTTTTACTAGGTGAATGAATGATGAGTAAGATATCACATTCTTCTCAGAAAGTATATTCATGTCTTTAACTTGTCTGACATAGCATTAGTTACTATGTGGCTTCAAAATCCTATAGATAATGGTGAGCACATACAAATCATTGGTTTGTTATACTAGTGAAAGATAGTCTAAACTTTACATTTTTCTCCAAATTAATATATAATATTAATATAGAAATTTCTAAATCATCTACTATCTTTCCCCATCTACATAGTTAGGCAAAGGAAATACGATGGCATATTGTATTTGTGTTTTATGGCAAGTTCATTAATTTCACATTCATTTATAAATCCTCAGGTAATGCATTTTGGTGTTCTACCTTCCCCCCCCCCCCCCCCCCCCCTTTCTCTTTATAATTGCAAAGAGGAAAAAAGAAACATATCCTCCTACCACAAAATGTTATTCGCAGGATCCACTATCACCTATGGCTCACTTCCCTTCTTTAACTGACTCCTTTAAGTGAGTAGGTTGGTCATCTGCCTGGAAGACTGATGCTTCCCAGGCACATTACTTTCAGTTGCATCCCTATCTTTGAGGAGTAATTTCATAGTTTTCTTGTGCTTGTACCTCAGTATCTTTTCTGGTTCAGTTTCTCATTGGTTTATTTTCTTTTCGAGGCATATATGCTGCTATGCTGCTTTTCCTTTATTCTCTTGCAGTTACTTTTCTTTCTTTATCTTTTTTCCCGAGTTCATTCTATTACTGCCAAACTGCACATAGGTTTTTTCTCTTTCCTAGATTCTGATTTTCAAGTCTATCATATCAGAAGCAGTTAATGTAATTGAGTGAAGAAGATGATTATGAGCATTATTTATTTCTTGAAATTGAACTGCTCCTCTGGAAGCAAGGACAATGAGGTACCGCATCAAGAAAGAGTTTCTTACACAGAAGTCAGTGCGCACTTCCCTTGTCAGCTCTCACCACTCAACCAGTACCCCAAAGACTTCCTAATATTTTCTCTGGTTCTTCCTATCACTGAATCTGCTGTCAGACGGGAGGAGTAGAGGAAGCAGAAGAATTCCCTTTCTTTGGCTTAAGGAACGAAAGGTTGTTAGTTTGTTTAAGCAGAAAGGATGATTTCCATGTAGCTTTCTAACATAGTTGCCTTTTAATAATCTTTAACCTTCTCTCTGGAAAAGCAGTCTCCCATCTAATGTCTTCTTCTCAGAAAAATAAAGGTTTTGAAGGACTCCTTTATGGCATTAGAATCTTAATAGGCTGCTCCCATTTTTATTTACACTGTAAGGATTCTTCTGAGGATCATCCCACCCAAGATATCATTTTCTTGCATTTTTACTTGTGCAACATTTTAATTGAACATGTTTATTTCATAATTTTTATTTTAGCTGTAACCAAAGCTTAGATCTTAGACTGCAGTCTATGCATTTGGCAAATAAATTAAACTAACCATAGAACAGCCTGTTAGCAGGTTAAAAATGGAATTGTCATGAAGGAGAACCAGCCCTCTTTACAATGGTTTGATGTTACTGTAATAACAGGGAGAAGTAAATGACTAAGAATTCTGCGAGTCATTTTGCAAAAGACGACACATAATTGGAATTTAATCCTAAGACTCTGATGTCTGTATCTTGGCTGTATCTTGCTTGTGCTGCATCTTTGAATTTTCTAGCTTTTGTCACTTTGACACTTTGTATCACAACTTGATAGAGAAGGTTTTTCCTTTTTGTTATTATTGTTGTTCTTATGTAATTGACCCATTTCCATGTAATTTACACAGGAAAAGTTGAAGTGCCTTTCTTTCTGCATTATAAGTGTTTCTGATTTGCAATTCATTAAACCTTTCTCCTTACAGATATGTCTCTAAAGGGTGGGAAAATTCCAGGGAAGGTTGAGCAAAAAGCAGCAAATGCAGTATGTTTAAATACTGTGTAAAAGGGGTTGAAGAAAGATTAGCTGGTGATATTCATCCATAAGTTATGTGTCATTGAAAATGTTATAAACTTCTCGAAAGATCCAAATATTAGGACAATGTAAGGGCAACTTTATACATATGGACTCAAACCCGAAGCATCTATAGTTCTCTCATTCTGGAGACTCCCTTATCCCCAAAGTTTGCATGCTTTTTAAGCCTTAAATAAAAATGAAGATATACCTTTGGCTAATTCTAAATGCTAAAGAAGTATTCCTGATTATGTTATTTTCCTGTTCTTCTCATTGACTTTCCAAATTTTATGGTATCAAAAGTGCTCTCTAATGCACCTATATTTAACTATATAAATGAAAATAGACAGAAAGTATACATATTTCAGATGGATGTTAGAAGAATTGTTAGCAACTGCAAATAAGTTAATGAATACAAATGTTTCTGTAGGAAAAATATCTGCAGGTAGGGGTGTAACTACTCCTTAATAAATGGCTAAAACAAGGGACTTTAATCAGGTGAGATTTCTTTTTCTCTTTGGAGGAACTGACTCACTGCAGACTGTTGTGAGAAGAAACAATCACCTATTTGATCTAGTTCTTGCATCACTTTCTGCCAAGAAAAAATTTTTATAAAAATAAGACTGTTTTGTTTGTTTGTTTGTTTTGCTTTGGTTCTCTCCTTATGGATTTTAACTGGTATTCTCAAGCAAGAAAATGCAGCTTTATTAAGAGAAGATACTGTAGAAGACCCTTTGTTCAAAAGGAGTTTTGAAGGTTGTCAATGTAGTTAGCCAGGTCCACTCAGAGACCCACAGGGAAGTAAATCTCTTTCTAATTCATTGCCCTGTTCAAATATGCCTTTGAAGCCAAAAGACTTCAGGGATGGCTTCATGAATGGAATAATTACCAAAGCAAATAATTTAAAGCAATCCTGAAAGCAATGGGAACGGGCCAGTTCATCATTGACCCACAACCTTTTCCACAAGACAGAACTTGTTGCCAATTTAATAGGCAAAGATTATTTTCTTACAGACTAGACTACTCAAAGAATAAAAAATGTCATGAAAGTGGCTGAATTTCCATTGGTCAAACTTCAGGCCCACCTGATGACTGATCAACAGCCTAGTCCTGAGTTATAGCCCATTCCGTGCACAGAAGTGTTGAATGTTAGATTCAGTTAGGCCCAGACTGGCACATTTATAAGAATCATGAGACTGAGTTACTTGCCTCAAAACAGTTGAAATGGACTGATGCCGAAAACATTCTACGATTTGGTAATATTAATCTGGCCAACTCTAAAAGTACTAGAGACAGAAAAGATATATTCTGCTGCACTTTAATCTCCTCCCTTTATGTCTCTGGCATCTTCTCTTTCCCCTTCTGTGGCAGAAGTACTGAATGTTCATGACAAGATGAATGAGATGAATTTGTCATTCACGGATAATTAAAGCGGGTTGCAATTACCTGACCAACATTACTGGAACTAGTTTAAAGACTTAGAACCCATTTGGAACAGATTCTTTTTAGTATGTAAAAAACATGGAGGTACTGTATATATTAATTTGTATATCTCTCATAAGAAGACCTTCTTAGAGACCGTATCTTATCACAGTCATTGTAAATGTTAATCCCAAATTAAATTCAAGTAATTTGTTGAATGACTGCATTCTATAGGGGTTGTACATCATGTTGAAATTTTCAGCTTTGTCTTTGCCTAGAGCCACACAATCAAACATTTAAGAGAATGTGCAAGGTGTGAAAATGTTTAGATGTAGTATTCTCTGGAAGTTTTTTCAAAGAATACTTTTTTGATGTCATAATGCCATATTTAAGTAAACATTGTTCCAATAGAACTGCACATTTAAATCACATTTTATACACTACATTAATTAATTGTTTCCACAACTGTATTTGTTACACTTAATCCAAATTTTAATAGACTGAGGTAAGACTGATTTCTCAAGCAAAGTACCAGTTGTAACTACAATCCAACACCAGACTTTCACAGCAAATAACAAATAACATTTCTATCATGCTGACGGTCACAAAAATAGCATGGAATAATACAAGGTATTAAAACCTTTTCCCCATCCTTAGATAGCTATGTAAGTCACCTATAGGCTAAGATTCATCACATATTTTTTATCCTTAGCAGGCAAGGAGTAAGATAATTGGTTTGTCTGACTGTGTATCTGTTTCAAAAGCATCAAAACAATATATGCAATAGAATCTGAGGGCGAAAAAATCACACTGTAAAATGATAGATGATAATATGCCCACCAGGTAAACTTTTTATATGACAGGGTTAGAGATCAAGGTTACAGCTAATAATGTATTGCAGAAGACTGTAATTGTCTGGAATATTTTCTGATTATGTTCTTATTTCTAAGATAGTATTTTGATGTACTGCAGCTCGTCTTAGGCTCTACTAGGTATTAATAGAAACATGTCCTTTAGTATAAGTAATCTGTTCCACATAGGGAGAATATATTGTTCAAAATAAGAAGACATGTTTCATTTTATAATTGGTTGAAAACTCTTGAGAAATAGTTGTTCATTCTCAAAAGGTACTGTAGTGAATAAATTGCCTCTTCTGCTTCAAAAATCTACGAAGTCTTATCTTTTTGATTCAAGGTTTTCCTCAAAAAGTAAATTGAGAGACTAGGAGAGAAGAAAATTCTGTTCCTATCTTTTATGTTGTAAGCAAAATATTAAAGGAAATTACATCAAAGATCTAATACTGTGGATTTTGTTTTGGTTTATTTTGGCAGTGAAACTATTAATGCCTATTCTTTTAGACTCACTTACACTTTTTTTTTTTTTTCCCCCCCTCCCCTTGAGTTGAATAAAAATAAATTCCCTGTGAACTAAATCCTAGCAAATCTAATCAAAGGCAGCCACTTCACTAAGGGGAAGCAGGGGGTGGGGAGAAACTAAATTACAACTTTCTAAGAGATCCTAAAAAGCAAAATGGAAGAAAGCCATAGTCAATATAATAAATCATAACATCATAGAGAGCTTATTTGGAGGGAGTTAAGGAGTGTTGATTAAGGAGGTGTTGGTGTTAAGGTTGTAATCAGGCAGCCATTTCAAGCCTTACTTTCACAGCCTGCTAACATGCAGGAATAACATTTATTTTGTGAACCGTTCTGTGACTGATGTCAGAGACAGATGAGAAAGGGATTTTTTTCCCTCTTATTTCAGCTGTAGAACAAAAACATGTAGAATAAATGCTTTATGAGTTATAAAATGAGATGTGTTTTATGATTTTTCTCCCTGCTTCTCCAGGATGAAAGCTACCTTTTCCAAATATGCAAATTAACATCTGTATAATCAGAACCTGGAGAAAGTAAAATGGACTCTACATGCTCATATCAATATCTGTGTGTGTACATATGCGTGTGAATATGAGAGACTAATATACTGCTGGATGGGAAATCTGTAATGAAAGGCCTTATTCTTCCTTTACACTGTGTAAATTGAAAATAATTCTGCTGAATTCAGTAGACTCAGATTTACTGTAAAAGCGGTATCTCAGAGAAAAGAATCAAAGGGCACTGATACCTTAGACTGTTGCATGCCTAGTATTTAAACTGGTGAAAAAAAATCTGGTTTTCTTCCTATTCGGCATAGCTTAAATAGTGTATATTAACAAGCTGTAGGTAAACATATAGAATGACACTGCCACATACACCTGTATATGAATATCATGATGGAACAAAGTCTTATTGTTCCTCTAGCAAACTTATGTGTATATGTGCAAATCCCATTTCAGTATATTGTAGTTCATTGCTTGAATTATGTATATGCCAAATATGCTCTGTCAGTGGAGCTCATTCTAATCTCTGATTTTTATTTGAGTTACTGAGAACATACTAGTCATAGCACCACTGCTTTCATCTTGAAGTTCTAAGGATATCTGAGACAAAGTTCACAGGGGAAAGGTAATATCTTCCATTAGATCAACTAATACAGCTATGAAAACAGGATAAAATTTTAGGCAGTCAAATCACATGTACATATAACATTTATAAAATGACCAAACATGATGATACAATATTGATAATTTAAGAATTCTTGCATACGAAAATGCTGTGCACTGAATTACATATTGAATTGGAAGGGTTCTGACTCACTTAACCTTCAAACAAGCTGAATGATTTGAGAAGGTGACCATTTACTGTATCTTGTCTTCAAACTAGTTTTGCTAGCAATACGATTATGTATTAAAAAAATCCAGAAATTATGCATATTCCTGATTTAATTTTCCTCCAAATAAAACACCTAGGAAAGCTGTAGGAGGGTAAGAAGAAAGCTCTAACTGAGGCAAATAGGAACAAGGAAGAGTAACCAGACGTAGGAAAGAGGTTGAGGGAATATCTAAAGGTTTCCTTTGGATGCTCTATATTGTTTTTGTATAGCTCTGCTTTAGCATCTCTTATGGAAAGTGAAAATGGAGAGATGAAGATGGAAAAATAGGAACAAGAAAATTCACTTTCCAGTCTAATCTTATTCTAGCTAAGCCTACTGTAGATTTTTTTCTTAATAAAATATGAGATCAAAAAGAAGAAAGCTTCAGTAGCATACATCCATTCCAAAGTAAGGAAATAAAAATGAAAAAAATCATCAACAATGATCTAGGAAGAGGAAATGTAAGCAAAGATCCAAGGACAAATAAGATATTCATCAACTTTATGACTCAAAGCCATAGTGAATTAAGAAGCAAGCCTAGCAGATATAAAAGTTTTGATGAGAAAAAAATGGATGAGAAAACCACTCTAAAAATGCATTACTGTACTTCCTTAGAATAATTAACATTCTGAGGCATGTGGGTCAGGTATTTCGGATGGTATTTAACCAGATAAGGTAAAATGAGACAGCCTCACTAGCACATTATATTAATCAAAATAAGAAAAAAAAAATGCTGAAGAATGGCCCGGTTGAGCAATAGCTAGACCTTGGACACCTCCAGCTGTGATCGTGATGTAGCCTACTGGAGATTTGACATCATTTACTAAAGGAAACAATTCACAGAAAATTCAGAGTAGCTATCCATTCACCCACATGGCACATACTTTGGAAGAAAGGAAAGCAGAGCATTTTTTTAATGTTCTGTTGTTTGGGTTTTTTTTCATTTAGTACATGGGTGGCAGCAGATTAAAGACACCCAAGAATATAAACAGAAATTTACTGTTGTTTCTGAGAATACCTTTGAATGCATAGGTGCCTAAATATATTGGCAGTATAAATCTAACACAATTTTTTTAAAAAAACATCACATCTTCATATACTTCTGTCCTTTCATCTTCCTTAAATGTGAAAGAAACAGAGCTTTTCAATGCAGCGTAATGCCACTAAAGCTATGCAGCTTCTAGCTGAAGCTGCCTGCTATCTGGCCAGTCTGACATGGGAGTAAGTTTGGGTCTGTCTTTGTCTTCTCATGTGAGCACGGCATAGCTTATGTTTGAGAGTGCTAGATAGCACTGGAACGCATTCTGTAAACATACAAATTGAAATACCCCTTTAAAATTTTTTTCAGTTAAAAACTAGTGAGTATGATTGTATGTATGAAACTTAAAATACTAATGCCTGCAAATTCAAGAAGATCAGATACACTAGAAAAAAATATTTTCTCTTCTATTCTAAACCCTCCCATAGTTATTTCAAAATTTATGTAAAAAAAAAAAAATAAAAAAAATAAAAAATAATTCCCAGGAAATAGAATTACTGCAAAGCACAGAAAATGTTTTCTGTTCAGAGTTACCTTCCAACTTGGCTCAGATCACCCAGACAATTGAGACACTGTGATCAGAACAAAACACACGCTTATGCTAGCAACGACTCCCCAAATCAAGGCCACTTCTTAGCAAATTACTTTCCACATAACCATACCATGATTGCACATTTCCCCATCCTTTAAACCAAATTGCAACAATGTTTACCTAACATACACTAATGACTCTTGGCATCTTTATATACAGTCCATCTCTTCAGGGGAAGTTTATGTCTATGTGGAAATCTACTTGAGGACTTCATAAAGCACATTATCTTTTATGCACCTATTATGCAAAAGTGTAAGTAGCCCTCAGTTCATAAAAATCAGAGTGCAGGTTGTGCCACCATATTGTTAAATGCATAATTGTTTTACCTTCAAACACTTAGGCTAGAACTTAGCTACACAGGATCTGCACTGAGGGGATAATTGAATTATAAAGACTAACATGGTGATGAAATAACGTGTGTTAAAATTGGATTACATGTTCGCTGCCATTTGCAGAGAAGATGTTGAAGTACACTGACAGTTCTGAAAGTATGAAGACTGTGGTAGAGCTGATTGGAGTAATATAACTCTCCACTTTCTAAATTCATTGTCTAGAGTAGAGAATAGAGCCTAGAATTTCCAGACCTCAGGAGAGTGCCCTAGGGGCTTTAAAGTCGCTTTCCGTTGCTGTATTGTACAGCAGAGTAATGCAGTAGTGTTAACCGCAATGACTTGATTGGAGGTCTATTAGCTGTTACCTTCCTAAGCATTAAAAAACACAAGTCCATACCTACGTCACTCCTGAAGTGGGGTAATCAATAATGAATTTTAGAATATTTAACTTCTTTTCATGTGTTTTTCATTCAGCATTCACATTTTCAACTTTTATTCCTCAGAATGATGAAGGTTAGAATTTTTTTCTTAATATAATTGAGGACACTACAATCAAAGTGCTGATAATTGTATATAATTACATGTTGGAGCCAAACTGCGAAGAGAAGGTTAAGCACTTCAAGAGGAAAAGAAGGAATGCGAGACCGGCAATTTCTCTGCAAGCACCCTGGAGAAGGGTCATCCCACTCTTTGTACTGTTGGAGGGCCAGAAAATGCCCTCTGGGTGTGTTCCAAAACCAGAAGTGAACATCGTTCTGAAAGAATGAACATAAAGACTCAAAATCATGGTCTTATCCTTTCTTCCCATTGGTCTGTGAAGACAGAAACATTAAAGGGAATAGGAACACTGTCCATAAAGCCTCCAGTGTGAGGCAGAGATTTTGTGCTACTGTTTAACCCACAGTATTTAATATGTGGACATGTGTTCTGCACTGCTCAATTACAGTCACTCCACATATTTTCATGGTTTGATGCCTCAGAATAGAGTATCTTTTAAAGGACTTCCTAAGCATGGCTAATTCCTAGCTGAATCAGCTAGACTGGTGGAGACTCAATTTTTACAGCTGTCTCAGCCTTTCATTCTAGAAAAGCTTCAAAATACTTAGCAGTGAATCAAACTCTATGGTAACTTATTGGTAGGTTTTTGCTGAAACGATAGCGTCGCTACAGCAGTAATTCCCATTTCCATAGCAAAATTGTGTTTTACTTATCCAGCTCTTTCAAAGATGGTATTGGGGATGATTCATTTTGTCAATTTATATTTTCATCCATAAGATCTTCTATTTTTTAAAACCTAGCATATTTTAAAAAGACAATTACAATGTTATAATGTATCATTTTTATTCCTTGGCAATGCCAAAACAAAAAATAATCATTTCCATTTATTGGGAATCAAACAAATCCTATTTGGTTTTTTTTTTTCCTTAGTTCAGTCCTAAGCAGAAGCGAAATATTCTACATGTCAGTTTGAAAGTGTAGAGCCTTACAATTTAAAAATAAAAAAAAATCAGTGATTTACTGTGTAATGAGAAGTTCAGATTTGTACTTTGACATAACACGCTTCTCACTAGAAAAGCCAATTTCTGAGTTGCTCATGCTATCCAGCTTTCATTCACAGAATCCCTTAATGACAATGATTGCATAAATAAGTAGATACAGTACTTATATCTTCAACCCTGAGAAAGCATTGCAGAAGAAGAAGCAGAAGCAAAGCAAATACTCCTCTTTGAAATATATGGGAAGATTCCATCCACATAAATTCTCAGCTGCATCCTTCAGGTCATTTTTTAAAAAATTATCTAATCAGAACAATAAAGCCAAACAACAATGGACTGCTGAAGATATTTGAAAACGGAACTTTGTAACCATGGATTTTTTTCATAAACCTCTTAGATGAGGCAGAACAGTTGTCTACTATAAAAGTGTAGAGGAAATCTTCTGTTTGAATTAGTATCTTGTGAAAACACAATCATCTCCTGATGAATTTGTATGGACTGATTGCAGGTGATGAGTCTTAGTTGTGTCTTGGGAGATAAAAAGGGCAGTAAAATTGACTTAGTTCAAGAAGAATCCAGCACAAGTCTGAACAGGTCACTCCTTCTAGGGTGCAGGAAGAAAAGGTTACCTTTATGTACATTGTTGTTATTTATCATTTTGGGCCAAATTTTTAAATAGGTGATTTAGGTAATTTCATCTGATCATATGACCACTTTCCTATCTCTTCTAATGTGTCTCCTTTATCATAATATTTGCTTTTATAAATGCTGTGGTAATAGTAATTAGATAGATAGCAAAATGTGACATTATCTCACAACTGCTTAATTTATCTTTAGCTGTGCATTCTAATCACAAAATAGTCTCTCAGAAAAACACCAAAGTAAACATAAAGTCTTAATCCTTTAAGTTTCAGAATGACGGCAGTTGGATACCTTTCTGTACCATGAATTTACTGTGTCTTTTACTATGAATTGTGGACATGCAGTATCATTCAGGAATTGGGCTGAGCATGTGAGGATTCAGATTAGTACTATAAAGAATTTGCTGACTTCCGACACAATTTCAAAAAAATTTTGGAACATATAAATTTGGGAACAATATTTAAAACCCAGGCTTCCATTTCTATTCTTGTAATTTCAACACTTTTATGGTAGCTATCACCTCTAATTATCAGGGAACTCCCACTAGTCACGCATTTAGACATCAGAGTGACTCCAGTGGCAGCAGCTTGAACACAATTAGTAACTCACTAAAAGTACTACAAACTAAGCTCTTTTTTACTGGTAGATTAAAGTCAAGTGTATTAATGAGAGCAAAACCCAAAATGCTTATAAACAGCAATCTTAAATCACTGTGCCGTAGGCATATGTTACTGTTAACTTCCTGAAAAATAACTTCTTGGTTGTAAGCATGTGTATCTGTTATTAAGACAATGGTTTTGTAACTGTCGATTACCCTTTGCTGGTTTTCCCAGGACTGTGTAACCATGTACGTGGCTCTGAACAATTAATGATTAGATATTCACATTCCAAGTTTATTTCCTCTCACTATTTCTAGAAAGTGCATTAGATAATTTTTGTTGCCAGCATTGTAATGACCGTCAGTTGTTTCCAGACTCTCTTAGGGTGTTAATATTTCATATGCGATCACACTCTGTGAGCTGTAAAAAATTTTTAAGTGTGTATAGAGCAAGAGAATGTTTCACATTTGAGTCGAGTCATTTTACTGATGGCCCTAAACACAAAACATCCAATGTGAATGAATCTTTCTTTTACCTTCCAGATGCTTGATTCAGCCCCCAAAAGCTTAAATCAGGAGTACCTTCCATTACGTAAGTGCTCTCATGCCCATACACTTCAGATGCTTATGCACCCATCTCTAATTTTTTTTTTTGTTAGTTCACTAACTTGATGACCACTTATGTGATTGTATGTTTTATTGAACTAGGACTGCAGAGATCAAAGTTAGAAGTAAATGAGTACTGCTGAATATGGGTAAGTGCACACATCTACTGAATTATTTAAATAATTTAGATTAATCTTTCAAAAAGCAGGATTCATGCCTGAGAAAGACACCTGTGGATTTTAGAAACCAGGTCTTGTAGCTGATTACAGTATCCTGAAGAATAGCTTCTTCAACAGCTTTATGCCTATAAGGTGTGCAAAACAGCATATTATTTCTACTGAATGGGCAATAAGAGCTTTATTCTAAGGAAGTTAAACATCTCTCAGAATTGAAAGGACAGTATTCATAACTTCTATTTTAGCCTGTTGTAAAAAACCTCATGAAACTGAATGATCAGCAAGAACTTTGAGATAAGTTTGTCTGTTTTTATTTGCTTACTGTATGCAAGACTGTTAAAATATTCTTTTATCTAAAGTATAATTAGGAGACAACTGCACTGTGAACAGCTAAATCATTTAACTGCTTCAGCAAAAAAAGCTGTTCTTGAATTTCATTCAGAAAGCTTTTGAATGAAGACATTGAGGGCTATAATTTTATTCCTAAAATAAAGACTTTCTTTCTAGGATAAGCTACAGAAAACTTTATTTTGACTCGCACAATTGTGTTGCACACAGAATGTATTTAATAAAAAAGAGATCAATATTTTTCATAGAAATTTTCACATTTAAAATTCCTTTTTTCCCTCTGAATATTTAAGGACATTTTCTTCCTTTCATAATTCTTTTCTCTGATACCTTTAAGTTTCAATTAGTGATATTCTTAGTGTTTGAGCATCTGGCTCAGAAAATAAATGCCTTTCTACAAAAAGCACCCCACTTATTACTTCACAAAGAAATTCTGATAATTCTACATTATTAAGACTCATAAGTAGATCAATAAAGAGAAATGAATAAATTCAAATGCATTATGTCACAAGAAAAACACGTTATGCTTCTGACAACTGCTGAGTTACGGAGGCGGAAAAGATGAAATGAACTGGTATTAAGGTAAAAGAAAATTCTGGTCAAATCCACTCATTTTACTTAGAAATCAATTTAGTAACCAGATTATTTTGATAATCAGAACAAGATGATCTGAATTTTATCATTTCTGTTGAATTTCTAATACTGGTCCTGTGATCTTAATTGATAACTTTTTTTATTCTGAGGATTAAACTAAATTTAAAAAATGGTGGGATTTATTCACAAAGGTTCATGAGGTACTTGTTTATTTTCTTAGCATATAGATAGGCATAGTGTTTAAGAAATATCAAAGCTGAAAATGTATTTTGTTCAGAAGCATATCAAACAAATAAGATGTTTTCTTCTGTTTAGTACCATGTCATTGTAGAACTCCATTGACCTTTGTGATAATGTCCGAGTTCTCAACAAATTGGAAAACACAGCAGTGGCTAAATATGAGCTTAGAGACCTAATTATAAATGCCAGTTAAAAAAACAAACTTGCTTCTTCTTCACCTTCAAATCTTAGACCATTTCCATTTATTAGGTTTTTATCTCAAATACTTAGAAATATGTCTAGTCTCTAGACTTTTTGTGTACATAGAAAAATCATTAATAACTCTTCTTTTTTATTCTTTGTGCAATATTTAAGAACTGTGAGTTTAATAAGTACATATTTCTTTGTTCTGTTTTATGGTATTTATCAAGTGACATAATTAAGCTTTTGAGATCTACATAACAGTTATAAATTTTGAATACATACTGATATAAATAGGTGGGATTAGCAGGTGAATCATTCTCTCCTCCCTATAGGTGCTGTAGTGAGGAGAATCAGAGCTATGCTAAGATTCAAGCAAGCCAGACTTTTAATGATTCAGATATCTTCTTATCCAAAATATGTGACATGAACTTAGATTTTCTTCTGGATCAAAATTTGGATGGACAGTAGCTGCTAACTTTTGCACAGTTCGAAGTGAAAAGTATCATCATATATTGGAATAATCAGATTTTTTTTACCTTTTTTTTTTTTAGAAAAAAATATAGTATGAATACTATCTGCATGGTTTGCATATGGCTGAGATGTTCTGTGCCCAGCACATGCCCTCTGACTTATTCAGGGGTATTTTTGGCCCATGACATGAAAGAGACTGGCTATCACTCTGGTAGAATTTCCCCCTCCTTTTAGAGGTAGATTTGTGTAAAGCATATTTGTAATTGAGTAAATATGCTGACATACGATGCTAAACTATGTGTCACTGACTTTAATTTATATGGGAAGCATTTATATTGTATTAGCAGAAATCAATATTAGTGGTTTGTTGTGTGACATGAATAGAACCTTAAAAAAAACCCCAAAACTTAAAAGCTACTATAAACCACAGTTGCAGTTCTGAGCAAACTAATAATGTAAGATGTGGTTCCTTGTCACCGTCTCTTCTTCTTCTCTGTTCAGACAAAGGTTGTTATTGGGTTTTTTCATTGTTCAACTTTTTTATAAAAGTAACATTTTATCCTTATAGAACAGTGACTTTTCTATTGAACTAATTTATTTACCCTTTTTTCATATGTGACCTAGAGAAGATAAGGAAAGCATGCGTACTTCTATACCTCCTATATGCAATATATCCTCACTCAATAAAGATAGAAAAAAAAAGAATAAATAAATAATTAAATAACTATTTTTTTTCCAGTTTCATCATATCTTACCATTAGTATATAGCCACCTTTTGTCTTAGAAAGTGGAGATACATTCCATGATTTTTTTCTTAATTCTAAAGAATAGTTCTCCTTGATGTTTGAATGGTATGCATGATCAGATGTGACAGAAACATACAGTTTCTTCCTGTGCTTGATACAAGAAAATTCTAATTAGCTGAATATTTAATAACCACATACTGCTATCCATACACATATTCAAATTTTGTCTACATCTTTTGAATCCCAAATCCTCTAGAAACACATTTTATTAATCTGAAACTCTGTATAGCTGATTTTTTGTTAAAATCTACATCCTGAAGTATTGAGACAAACTAGTCTCACCTGCATTTGCAATACTGCAATTAAAATTCTGCTGGATACATGATTCTACCAACAACAAATGCGTATAGGATTTTGGTATGAAAACAATGAAGATTTAGAAAAGTAAGACATACATACACCAACTCCATATGCTTTTGAATTTAATCATGCATTCAATACATATATTTCAGTAATGACAATTCTATCACAGCAATTTTTTGGCTGAGATAATTTATTCTAGAAAATAATTGTTGTTTTATACCCTCAACCAATTCCTATTAAGTAAATGAAAAGTCACATCCATTCATAAAAATTTAATTGAATTTTTGAGCCAAAGTGTGCTCTTTAAAAAACATACATATAGAGACTACAGAGATTAAAAATTTCTGTGTGAGCTGAAAACATAACAATGGGAAGAATTTTCTCCAGAAATGGGGAGCTAGTTCAATTTTTTTCTGGGTTTTGGTTTTTTTTTTTTCCATTTTTTTCTGCAGATCTTTAAAATTTTGTTTAGGACTTCTATCTTTCATTCTGAAACAAAGATGCGTGACCATAGCAAATCTATAGGTACTGCTTACCATTACTATAGCTGTCACAAGAAAGAATTTGATAACAAAGCCAGGCTACATATATCATTCCAAACGACTGACCATTTGGTACTATATCAAAGACTGGCTTTTTTTTTTTTTTTTTTTTTTTTTTATAATTTCAGCATTGTGCAGAACTATGATTTACCTCTCCCTTCTACACTGCAAAATGTAATGTTACTGGTCATTATTTCAAATGTTCAGAATACTTTTGAGCACTGAAGTTCTTAGGAACTGTAGAAAGCGCTGCTAGACACAAAACTCATTCAGGAAAAAACTTAATATTGATTCCATTCAAAACAGAGTTGCTGTCTTCTACAAAGGCTTGCATCAGCTGTGTCCTATGCTTCAGTAGGAACATAAAACTTGAAGATGCTTTCCCAGTTGGAACTTTTTCTGCCACATTTTTAACAGGGATTAAGCTCCATTCTCAGGAAAACATCAGTCCTGTGTTACGATACAGTTCCACATAGAGTGATTTTTTTTCATGAATCCCTGCATATTCTTTAAAGTACACCCAAAGTTCAATCTAATCTAGATGGCATCATCAAATTTTTAAAGCATTACTATAATTACATTTGCACACACAACTCAATTACCAAAGATATGGATTGTTACCTGCACAATTTGATTATGAAATTTAAATCAATATATTTGATATAATTACAGTTAAGGTTACAGTACATTTTGTCACAAACCACATTATACATTACTGTCTTGTTTTATGCATTTTAATAATTCACTTTAATCCTGTATACTTCAATAAAAAGGGATATTTTTCTTCTGGAGTAATTTCACTAAATGGGAGGAGATGGGAAAATATATTGTACATTAGCAACTAAAGCTAAGCAAATTATCTATCCTGCATTTTGTTTTAATAATCTACAGGAACATTGTATTTTGGAAACAAACAAAGAAATATCATTGCTTTGCTGTTTTATTCCATGTTCCTGGAAGCTGATCCATAGGAGGAAATTTATAGAACGAGACATATGCAAAGTTAAAGCCAAATTGGGTGTTAACACAGAACATGTGTTTAATATGCTTGTCCAGGTGCCAATGAGTGTCAGATTTGATTCGAAGCTTAAATTTGGACAGTTCTAAACTAGCAAGTGTTTGGTAGTGAGTAATTCATATATGCACATTAATTCATGCATGCACATACACTCTCTCTAAAATATAGTCATTTGGGGGAGACGCAGCAGGGAATCTGTTTAGAAAATACAAACATATACTTCTAAAACAGGTTAGAACCAGAAGCAATTTAAGAATATCCATATTTCATAGTGATGAAAATTTTCAGTTGTTATTCCTATGCAATTTCATTAAAATTAGGGTGTAATTCATCTCAAAGTGTTGCCATACCTGTGCTGGGACAAAGCTAACTATACAGCACCACAAGCCTTTTGTATTTTGACTTTTATTTTGTGACCTGGCATAGTTTCACTCAAAGTGAAATGGTTATTCACTTGCTTCAAAAGAAAACATTAAACATGTGTTTCATCTTAAACTTCATCTTAAATACCAAGGTGGTTTTTGTAGCTGTAAGCTTTTATCTTCTTTATAGATCAAATAATAAACAGTAATTTAAGATTTTATTGTTAATAAGCATTATTAACAAATATAATAGTAATGTTTATGCTATGTTATTAAATGTAATATACCTCTCTGTGATTGCAGATTGTGACAAATGTTTTATTGCAACCTCTTGATAGTCCCTGAAAGCTGCCCTTGAAATACTCATTTATTTTATTTTTTATTTGGATGACCTGTGCTTTAGTATCTTATCCAATGTAACAGACAAGTGGCAGATTGATCAATGAAAGGCCAGATTTTCAAAAAAAGCATGTAGCAAAGCCTATTTGAATGGCTTTATAGTTCCTTACTTATTTTAGCACAGCTAAGTTAATATGGTCCCAGCTTTGGATGAAGAACCATAATGTCTTAGAAACACTGTTAAATGCTATAGTAATGTAAAGGACTCATGAGTTGTAATTTCTATTTAATTCTTTTCCCTCAATAACTCGATCCAATTGAAAATTCTGTTCAAGGTGAAAGGCATTTAAAAAGTTGCTCTAATTTAATTTAGAATTAATGTTATATTTGTTCATCCAATCAACAAGTTTATTTCTTTATTAGGTTCTTGGCCAAGTCTGGAGTTAGGATTTCTCCTTTCTCCAGAAATTTACTTCTTCTTTCACATAAGCGTTAAATCACTACAGATATTGAAGGTTATTTTACAACTTGGACATTAAAAATGTGGTGTGGTTTCTGCAAATTTCTGCTGATTTTTAGCAGTTTTCTAATATTGATTCAAAAAAGTTTTAGATTTCAACTCTTACAGTCACCTGTAACCCAGGATTACCCCTTTTTTTTTTCATGTTCTGATCTTTTTTTCCTGAGGTCTTGAAGTTGTAATATTTTTTCCTAATGGTTTTGGGTTTTGAAATAAAGTAGAGGAAGTGAATATGTGTATACATCCCAGTGATGTTTATGCAAAGAAAAGGCCAGTGAATGAATGTACAGTATAAACAATTCTTGCTTTTCTTTGTGGGTTTATTAGCTTGCTGTATACTAGTAAAAAGAGAGAGAATGTGTATCTTTGGGGGTTTTATCATGAGCAGATACTATGTTCTGCAATTTGTTATTTAAAACACATTTCAGATTCCACAGTGCAAGTTAATAAGCCACTCTATAGGAAGAGAAACTATATTTTTCCTAAGATTTATTAATGTACTCTCAAATTGAGACCTGCAGAAATGTACTCTACATTTGTGACTGTAATATCTGATATCTAAGTAGGGATAGTCTTATTCCTGGGAGTGGATTTTCTTGTCTTTATTGAGAGATGGTTTAACAACACAAATTAAGTGAATTTTAAACATTTGTCATAATCCCATTTTTTTATATAACTATTTAGTAAACATGAAGTAAAAAGAATGACTGAAATCTATTTACAATCTTTTTAAGTGGGAATATTGGAGAAAGAAAAAAATCAATTTTTTCCAGCTTATCGGCTCATGTCCATGTATTAATTCTTCGGGGTTTACTCTTTTATCTGTGATCTATGTCCCATTAGCATCAGAGATCACGGTACACCAGAGAATGGTTCTATTGTTATCTCAGGTTGTATCTTAGTGAGTCTTGAGCTGTTCAGTCATGACTTTGGCCCTCAAGGTCTTTTAATGAAAAAACCCACATTTCTAGAGTTACAGCTACCTATGGCTAAAATCGGATTGCTATGCTCTAGCCATGTCTACTTCCTATTTGAACCATATAAGTTGTGATAAGTATTTTTCTAGCTGAAAAATAGCTGCCTTATTGGGAGCATTGGTGCTATGTGCTACACGAAATGTATGAGAAGACATTCATTGGGATGAAAATCACCTTGTTCAGCAGAGGTTAAGAGATAGTTTCATTTATTTCTTTATCATTTTAGGATGTTACCTAACTTTTTTCTTTGGTAAAAAAAGGAACTTCCTACTCCCTAAGCCATTGCATTGAAACAGCTCTCTGAATTGAATGAATAAATTATTCACTGTGATACGGAGCAACAACGGAGAAGATACGCCAGCTATGTCCTGTTAAGGGTAAAAATAGTGCTGCTGTATTGTTCAATCTGGGGGCTCCTAGAAGTTAAGCCAAACCAGTGTTCCCCTATTAAAAAGCAGGAGTTCCTATAGACTTAAATACAAAGCCAGATTCCACAGCTTACAACTGTATCTTTGTGCATCAGGCAGGGCAGGGGACAAGTAAAATAAAAGAAGCAATAGGTTGCAGAAGTAATTCTTCTGAATAGATTCTGAAAAAAGGGTAGACCTTCAGCTGACATTTCTCCCTGGTAAACCTTTATTACCCTTAGTAAAAGCTGACCTGGGCTCTCCTGGTCATGGGAATCCAGAAACAGAGCAGTCATTATACACACTATCCAGATTTTTCCTACATTAGAAGAGTCTATCCACTGCGTTAAAAAACACGAGAACAGGCTGGTTCTAATTACAGACACTTTAACGAGTTATGAAACCAGGAGGCCAGATTGTATTCTTAGTATTTACAGTGCAATCGCAGGAGTATGCATAGTGCACACTGTATATTTTTAGGTATCTATCCTGAACAACTCAGAACAAAATTGGCTTTATGTTTCTCCATCCATTCTAAAAAAAATTAGTCCAGTCTGTTAAACTGTTTCGGCAGCCCACAGGTCTCAGGTCCATCACAGCCACCGGGCTGAGGAAAGCAGGAGGCCATGGAAGGCTGGCCATAGACAGATGTTTGCTCTGCAAGCAGCTGTTGTGCTTTAAGATGTTACTGCCAATAGCTATTGATCGTTGTCTTTCTGAGGAAACACTGCTCTCACTATTGCATGGTGCAGCTGGTTGCAAAACCAGCTGTGCTATTCAAGCAGTTTAAGTAGATGGTCTGTTGACAGGACTGATTTTACTGTAAACATACGTGGGAGCGTCCACAAAAACAACTTTGCCAACGACTTGTGCCAACATCCAGGTGCTGGGCGGTAATGAGCAATTGGGGGGCAGTGGAAAGGGTGTAATACCTCAAACCAGCGTGCCCAGATCAGGAAGAGGGTATCAGGCTACAAAGATCACATTAACGTCACTCGGTTGAGGCCTTTTCTGTGCCAGGCTTCATCAGGCAGATCCATTGCGCTGAAGCCCCTCATGTCAGAGTGTCGCTTGTACAAAGTTTGGCCATTATCTCTTTCCAAACACATGAAACAACTAGGTCATCATTTTGTCAGCATGTAGATTAGCTTTATTGCCTGACTCTTAGTGACTTCACTGTTACGTATTTCACAAACTAACAAAGGTAAAAGGGTGATTTTTTTTTTTTTTTTTTTTTTTTTTAAGAAAAGAAAAATACGGAAGTCCCAAGATATCTGCTGCAATTTAAGATAAATGCTATGACTCTCTTCCTTAGTTGCTGGAAAGATTTTACAATAGTCTTAATAAAAGCGTTTTTTCTAACCCGAACTTCCACAGTCACACAAATAGGACACTCAACTTTGTTGAACATTTCCTCTGCATGTAGTGAAATGCTAATAGTTTTATGCTTCAGGGGTATGTTTGTCTTACCTTAAGCTCTCTCCATATATTGATGAATGCTAATCTATTTTTAATAAGACCAATTTGGACTCAGTTGATTAAAATAGTGTAGGTAAGAGCTACGCAATAATCCAGAAAGCCTGATAACAGTCCTTGTTTAATATCTGGAATCAACTTTAATTAAAGAAGGAAGGCCCAGATCCTTATCTGGTGTAAAGTGACATTATTTTTAATGGAGCTATGCCAATTTTCACCCACTTAATGTCTGATCCTGTGACTGTGCCTTGTTTATTTTTCACTAGGTTTATTCTCTTTCACTGTTAATAAAACGTTTCCTGCTTCATTTCCTGAATGAGAATGTCAGCTGACTGAAAAAACATCCCTCAGCTATACATGTACTAGCAACCAGATTTTCCCCATGCACAATGACACTCACCTCAGCAGCAATTCATTAGTTTATAAGAGTTGAGAAGCTGGTCCTGAGGATCTCTAATTTTTGCTAGGATTTTAAATAATATCCTAAACTTGAACTCTGAGTCCATGAACCATACCACTTTTTAAAGGTTTATATATTTAAGTTCTATCATCTAAATTAATCACCATTTCTTTATTTATTGGCAAGCAGAAAAAAAATATGGGGTTTTGCACTCTGCAAAATGGCTTAAGAATTTTCTCAGTAAAATTAAATCAGAAGTTAATTTTTCAGGTTTTCCATGGGTATATCTGTTTTACCATTCAATAACTACATGATTTACTGAAAGTTTGATTATAGTATAGTAGACAAAGCAAAAGATATACTGTTTAGCTGTATGCCCAAGCATTATGAAAAATCCAGAACTCTTGACAGAATTTCATTATTCCACCTATTACAAAGCTTCATTTTAAAAATTTGCTGTCAAAAAGTGGAGAGGTTATGGAAATCAAACTTTTATCAGGCTTTGTCTATTTATCAAAGCTGACGATGGTTTCTTTGGAATGAACACTCTCAATGATAACTATTTCTTTTTAAATTCTCTGTCCATGGCTGGCTATTGAAGCAACAGCTTTTCGAACTGTATAAATCATTAATTTCAATAAGAAACAGTGCATACTGAATTAAATCTAGGTTCTGTTAGTATTATTTGATTATGCACCCAAGCAAGCAACTGTGGTCAAGTTCATGGTCAAATAGTAATCAAATTCAAAAATCTTTGGAAATGATAGAATGATTGAATTCTGGAGGAAAAGGGAGTTCACAAGTGAAATGTTTACCTCCATATTATATAAAGGACAGTTTCCAAGTGACTAAAATATCTGGATGGTCTATTCTGTTGTCTTAGTGAAAACCTCCGCTAAAAGAATTTTTCACATAATGTATTAATAGGATCCAGATTCAACTATTACAATGAAATCTTTGCCCACTGACTTCCCCATTGACTTTGACAGGACAAGAATTTAATCTTTAATGTACTCAGCTTACTCTAAAACCAGATAATAGGACCTTTTTGCTCATCAAGGATGACTAACCTTATGATGCCTAAATATCATAGCTGTCTAGCTAGATATTTCCAAAACCACCTCTATAACATTATTAAAAATACTTGGCTGACATCCAAGTTCACTTTGTCTACAAGACTACATGAGCCTTCCACACAAATTTTACTATGCAATGTACAGAAAATTCCACTTCATTCCCCGTTTGTATCTTGAGAGTAAAAGAGCATGTTTAAATAGAAAGGGAAATATTTCCTTAATGTCTAGAAGAAGTACAAGTGAACTTTGGACTGAAAGTTTGGTTTTGTAAAAAAATAAATTTATAGACATGTTCCCATGATTAATGTTATTGCTATTGCTCTTACTGTTATTGTTACTGTTACTATTACTATTTAATTCCAGGAAAACTAGGTTTCTGGAAGTCTAGACTGGGAATACAAAATTCACCAACTGATTGGAGCAATGCTCATGGTAATATAATTTTTCTTTAATTCTAGATGAACAAAGATCAAAATGTCTCTATTATTATTAGAAAATACTTAGGTTTCAGTTTCCATTTTTCTTTAGACCTTTTATTCATTCTGTGCAAATGAATGTATGTAGCTTGTAGTCCTAAACACATAGTTTATTACTTAGGCTGTGATTCTACAGGTGAATTCATGAAGGAAGATCCCCTGTAACTATGCAGTACTCCAAACCCCTAAACTTGTGTTAATGAGAATATACATGTGCTGTAGTGTATAAATGGGCTGATGACTGAAGCTGCTTTTAACATTTATTCTAAAATGTCTTTCTATTTCCTTTATTCCATTTTTTTCAGCTTCAAAAATGTCACAGTATTATATATCCCTGTGCTCAAAAATTTCTTTCTTTGGAGGAAATAATAATTTTATTTTACCATTTTTTAAGCTTCCTAGTACATTTTGGCAAAGAAAGGAAAAGATTTAGTATATGAATCACATATCTGGCTTTAGAAGCATAAGCTATTTATAAACTGTAACACGAAACAGATCTTTCCTATCTGATATTTTGACTGATTCGCTTGCAACAAATGCTATAAAAGGGATCAAAATACTCCCTTATGTCCTCCAAGATTATTATCTTAAATACAATAACCAAAATATGGTTTAAAAAAAACAATCACAGCTAGAACTGTATAATGTTTCCTGATCATTATGAGTACTCTCTCTTATGACCATTTTCTTACAGTTCTAACACATTTACAGTTTGTGGTTTTGGTGTCTTTTCAAGTATTTTGGAAAAACATTAAATCTGTCATGAAACTGGTTGCTTAAATTTTATTCAGACCATGAAGATTAAGGCAAAGAGTGAACATAAAACCTACCTGTACAAAACAGGAGACTGTGTTATGAGCAGCCTTGACCCTGAAAGGTAATCTTTCTGGTCAGACCTCCTGATCTGAGTTTGACCCTGCTTACTCAGAATGAATCTTCACACAAGTCACAGAGGCCATCCACAAAAACCACTTTTTTTTTTTAAATAAAGTCTAAAACTGTATCTTCATTCTTTACTGTGACATTTACATACAACAACTTTTCTGTATTTCTCTTTGCATTATGTTTTTTACAGTGCATTTCCTATTTCATTTAAGAAGAAGATGTTGGATGAACAAGTGCTAACAAGAAATTTGAAACACTTTTTACATGCAAGCAGAAGGTTGCTGCAGGTTTTTTTAATATAGGCTGATTATAAGTTCCACTGATATGATGAGTGAAACTTCTATTCATTCCAACACAGCTTTCCAGTATCTTAGTTTCTTCTCTTACAATATACATAGACCTAGAATATATGGGACACATTCCTTCATATGTCTGGGCTCCTTAAGCCACCTAATTTTTTGCGTCAGAGCCTAGAAAGGAGAATCTAGTTCTTTACCTGTAGTATCACTATCCTGGGAAGATGGTATGAACTACACCATCAATGTCTGACTCTCTAAGAAAGCTATACTTGAAAAATTTGTCCCCTTTAGACAAAGAAACCTCTGAAAGCACTTGAGACTGCAGCTGATGGAACACTTCAGAAAGTTTGCCATAAATATATTTTCTATTTTGCACACTGTTGTCTATGGTTGCTTCCCATGCAAACTTTAGTATAAGAGTTAACAAGATAAAGAATTCCTTTAAAAAAATTATGCAAAAATTGTAAATAAACATTGAAAGTAAATTGTAGAAGCATTTTTCCAGTAATTTTCATGGAAATATAGTTAAAAGTTGCATTGCTTCCACTAGGGACGTATTCAGACAAAAAGAAAGCAAAAACACTATTTAAAGAGCAAATTTACATTAGTTGAAACATAAACATAAAAAAAAAAAATCATAAATAAAAGTTTGTCTATACCCTTTTCTTGGGATCAAATCAGGAGCTATGGAGTTAGGACCACCATTCTCAGAAAATAAAAAATACAAACCATATCACTTATGCATAATGTCCTGTAAGAAGATATTTTAATAGCATCAAATGTGAAAAACATCATCAGTTTCTTGAAAGTAGCAATCCACCCCTACTATATTGTGCTCACTTTTCAGCATTATCAGTTCTAAATGCCACTCCTAGACCTTATATTCTGTCATTGTTAGTAATACGAGTTTTCTAATCTGGAAAGTATGATTTTAGGATCTCATCTAAAAGCAAATGTAATAGGGTCCCTATAGTTTGAGTTAGGTCCTATATTTTTAGACATATCTTTGAGCATGCTATATACCATCATAAGTAAAAAAAGTGATTTGTTTGGAAACACCTGCTAAAATACTTCAGACTTCTGTCTTTTTTGCCAGTCACCAAATTATTTTTGAACTAACACCCATCTTGGTTTTTTGACCAACTCTTTTATATTCTGCTTGGCCTTCATTGAGCAAAGGCAGTTGCCTCCTTTTCTGTCCTAGTGAAGCTTTGCAGATAACTGGAAAACCTCAGGCCCTTCCAGAGTAATAAAAGTTCCCAGAAAAGTTCAGTTTCAGCCAATCTCCTTCTCTGGGATCACAGGCATTTCTTCAAGGTTTGTCAATTTTTTGTCCTGCTTTGACTGCAGCTGTAATGCTCTTTCTTAGCCCCGAGCACTGAGGGTGGAAATCGTAGAATCATAGATTCTATGATTCTATGACTACAGCTGTAATGCCTCCTCTTTGCCCCCAGAACTGAGGGTGGAAATGGTAAGGAGTTCAGCTCCTCATTCTTTCATAACTTCCAGCTCCAAGGAATAAGGTGGGAAACAAGTATGACCAGGAATGCCTTCTTGGTTCTCCTTCCCCTTAAGGTTTTTTGGGGGTTTTTCCTCCTCTCAATATCTGCCTGCAATTAAGCTTCTTCTGAAGCCCTTACTGACATTTTTTCATGGATCTTCTGAGTGGAGAAAAGCAGAGTTCTTTTACTTTTCTGGACGATTTTTAGCAGAGAGACTTGAAATAGTCTCTCTCACTGAAGAAAACAGATGCCTTCATATCATTATCCGCACAGGACACTTAGAGAAGCTAGGACAAAGAAAATGGATGGAGTCATTTGCAGGAGAGCACATTAAATTGCTGATAGCCAGTGACATAGTAGTGGTTACTTGGGAAAGTTATGACCATGGCATTTGCAGCTTATGATGGTTATACCAGATTTTGTATAGTTTTTTACTGTCCACGCCTTCATAATGCATCAGACCTCATTAGGGCAATTTGCTCATGTCAATTCCTGTTACAGAAGTGGTAGGCACATGGATGGAGCACTGTAATAGCAGCCAGTCTCAGAGACCGTGCTGAACTGTTCTGTGATGTACCTTAGATTTTATAAATAATTGAAAACAATAAGTGGCAGGAGAGCTAGCAGCAGGAAGCACACAACTCACTGTAGTCTGTGTGTGAGCAGCTCCCCCGGACTAAATAAAATCAATAATCACCAACGAGCTTTCCTTGGGTACTATAAAAGCTAAAGATCCCATATTGCCTTTTATAAATGAAAACCAAGTAATTGACAGCAGTGACAGCTGCTGAGAGCATACCACTCACTGCCTGTTCTCAGTGCCTCTTTCCTCTCCCTGTCCCCACCAACAGAAACAACAACAGATATATTGCAAACATGAATGACTGGCATTGCTGTCGTACACAAAGAAGTGCTCACTTGTTGCCTCGTAATTGGAAATGAAAAAATGGAAGCACTGCCAGCAAAATGTTGTTAATGAGGCACTCTATGGGCTCTGATTTCAAAAGCTAAAATTTGCTTAAATCAAAATAATAAGGAAGAATTCTGTAGAATACTACTGAGAATTCAGACAGCTCTTGATGTGTCCCCTCCAACCCCATCTAGTTCTGTACATTCCCCACCACCACCAACTGGGGATAATAATAGGAAGGAAATGTACTACCTGACTCAGTGTATTGCTGTGAGATTATTAATCAGTCAATGTTTGTGAAGTGCAATGAAAATGAAATGCTACCCGTAAGTGTTAAATACTATCTTTTCACAGAGTCATTCTCCCCCTCCAGCCTTTCAGCCTACTCTTATTCCCTTCTCTTGCAGTATTTTTACATACTTTGGAGCGTGTATTTCCAGCATACCTAAACAGCACACCAGGATTCCAGTCTGCAGAGTGGGCTTGCTTTCAGAAGGCAAGGTCTGTTCTGTGAAATGTTTGTCTGAAAAACTTTTTACAGTCATTTGTTGTAGAGAACCCTGAATAAGCTGTTCCTTTACAAAGTTTTCCTTCCCACTATCCTAAAATTACTCTAAACAATATTTGAGACAGCAGCTAACCTACTTTATGCCGAAGCACTGACTCATGACTCCCTATGTGCCTGGCTTTGGGAAGTCTTTGCTTTTTAGAGGCCATTCACTCTCCTTTCATGATGAGGAGAGTATACAATCCCTTCCCTCGAAAAGAGAGAGCCTAAGATCTCTACCTCTTCATCGGCAGGAGTAGCTTGAAATCCCTATTTTAAAAGAGATTCTGAGACACTCAGTGTCTTCCTACTCCTACCCATCATCCCAATTTTCCTGTTCAGGTCCTTTTGTGGCTGGAAACGAAAGAGAACCGAGAGACTGAGAACAGCATCCTCAGCCACTTCCCAGACCACACAGGAGAGCGTAATCCAGTTAAGTGCTGGAAGGAGTGAGCCACAGTAGGTGAGGGCAACATGCAGCGCAGAGCTGACGAAAGGCACAGGTGACAAAGAGTGCTTTGCAAAGCAGGTAGACGGTGCAGAGAGGCAGTAAGAAGAGCTAAGGCCTCGTGTAGCCCCCAGCCAGCAAATTCAAGTGTCAAGTTGAGTCAAGGTAAAACTATTGATTTAAAGCACACATGTTGATAGTTCTGAGTTACAGGGGATGTCTTGTGTTAAGAATCCACCGTAAACATTGACGTACATTTGGGAGCAGTTCACTGCTCCCAAATGTTAGGTTCTAACTTAAAGCATAAGAAGTCTTCTCCCAGAAGGTTTTGGAAAGAGGTGGTTCATTGCAATAAGAGAAGAGCCATGAGAAGGCTTCTAAGAGAACTCCTAAAATGCTATCACTCCACACAGTACATTTTTCATTGTAATGCAGGCTAAAATTTAAAAATTGTCAAATATTGGAAAATATGTTGATTTTATCTATCAACCTATTTTCTATCTAATTTTAGAAGTATCAACTATCTAATTTTAAAGGTCCCTTGTTGTACCTGCTTTTCAAGTTACACATCCCAAACAGTACATTCTGCTCATCTGAAATGTACATGCTTAACTGGGTATTTTTAACAGCTAAACAAAACATTTCTGGGAAAGTGCAGTTTAATATGTAGCAAATGCTTCTTTTGCCTTCTTCTGTATTATGGTTATGAAGATGTGATTTTGCTTTAAATGAATAGACTTCACATTCTCACAGCCATCTGCGCTGTGAGTGACATAGGGTTTATGTTAGTTCCCTATCAGAAAAAATCAAATTTCCCATACAATTGAGGATAGAGTAAAAGAACTTCATCGGTCATTGTCCAATTTCTCCTTTCTCCTTTCTCTAAGGCATTATGTTTTAAAGTATATACTATCTTTTTTTTTTTTTTTTTTCTTTTTCTTTTCCCTAAGTTAGCCTTCAAATTCAGCCCAAACTAGCATTTTATTGGATGGATCTTCTGTGCTGTCGGAAGTGCAGGATATCAGGACTGTTATACCCCTGTGTGGTGGACAATGCTAAGATCTGAAAATATCTCAATGATTGACAAGAGTTGAACTTTTAAAGTTCTCAGACCTCATTTGAAGGATGATCTTCTTTGTCAGACTTTTATCACAGGATGGCAATTTTGGTGAGTGAGGCATTCGATAGTAAGAGATCACCTCTGGTAAAAGAGCTGAGGTAGTGCCCTTTCAAATGTATCATGTCCAAAGACTAAGCACACTGACACTACTTCAGCCAAACCTCCCAAATTGGTTCCATGTTCATTGAGTTCACATCCAAGTAAATATCTACACATATCTACAGAAGTATAGGAAACAGGCATGAAGTACACATATACCTAGAAAAAGTTAATCAGTAACAAATGAACAATTCTTTCTTCTTTTAGGATTTTTTTTTTTTTCCTTATAATACATGCAGCCTCAGGCAGGACTTCATAATCACCACTGTAGTCTTATCCTGCCTGCTCCAAAACTTAGTAGATATTGCTGGGATGAAGTATGAATTCTGTTATTCCAGCTAAAGGAGAGTATTATATGCTTCATAAAAAAGACTCTTAATTCTGCATATATACATATCAAGTGCAAATTAAAGAGTTTGTCACAAAATTATATGATAAGTTATTATCTAATATACTTCTAAAAGAAAGTAGTATCATTTCACACCCTTGTGAGAGGAATTTTGATTTTACATTAGAGTATAAACAATATGGTTTACAAGGAATTTTTTTATTATTTTTATACCTCTCATTTGTTACCCATTCAAACTCTGAATAGCCACGAATACAGAAGCAGTCTTGGAATGCAAAGAGCTTTGGTGTGAGTTTCCCTCAGATGGCACAAACAGTCTGCTTGTTTTCAAGAAATCTGCATACAGGTGAGGAGGGAATGGCAATTAAGAATAAAAATCTTTATTAATTTCACATCAAACTTTGTTATTGTATCATGAAGCATTTTACAATATCTGTAAGTTAGAACCACGATGTTTGATAGTTACATATGCCCAATGGATGTATTCGTTCAATGGGCGTAATAGAAATGACTTGGATACGTGAGAAATAAACAATAGTTTTGAGGGAATTGTAAACTTCTGAGAGTGCTAAGGGTGTAAATTCATTAAGAGCTGAATAATTTTTGCTGCACAAATTTGTCAGTTGTCAGTCTGGCCAATTATTTAGGAAAATTACCTGTGGCAGTTTTCAGCGGACTTCCAGCTCAGGAAGCTGGGGAAGCTGGGAGAACTAAGAGAGAAGGGATTAAGCCGTCTGTACTCATCAATTTTCTACTTTCCTCCCCGAGCATCTGCTGTTGGTTGCTGCTTAGGACAGAATATTCCGCAAGGTGGACCTTTGGTCTGACACAGTGTGGTGGTTCTTATGGTTTTGTGTGCTTGGTAACAGCAAGCTCTGTCACTGCGGAGTTACATAAAGCTCCACTGTGGATTTATATTCATTTAAAAGAGAACTGGGGGGGGAAATTTGAGGAAAGATCTTTCTCGCTCTCTTGCTCTCTTTTCAGAACATAAGCTCCTGCTATGAAACAGCTAGGCAGCTTCTTCCTCAGAAGAGTTGTAAGTAGCCTCATTTCAGCACAGCATCTAGCACCTGCACACTCACTGGTTCCAAAAGTCAGCTTGGAGTAAGTAACGTAATGGCAGTGCTGTAGCCTGAGTGACAAAGATAAATTGACACATGCAGTGGCAACACAAGTTATTTACCCCATTAATGTGAAATAATGTAAAAGCACGGCCACCATAACAAGCAGCCGAGTGAGGAGGTAATTAAAATGCTGATCAAGGACACAGTTTGGTTGAGCTTAGCTGAATCACATCAACTTGCTGATACCATGTGTTTTCTGCCTCACAACAAAATCAAATCTAACAGCAGAATGCTGAATTTTGAAAGTTTTCAGACGTCTCCCCACCCTAATCAGTTACAGGCAGCCAATACCAGCTGCAGCTTCTACTGTAAAGTAACACTAACTATGAGAAAGAGTGAGTTCTGCTTTGGTGTGAAAACACAGCAATTCTCTAATAATTAAATAAGAATTTTAAAAATAACTAATTTTGAAAATACTCATCTAAATACCTCTAATTTAATGTTTACTGTAAAGGGATTTTAGCCAATTGCCTTATTGGTCAATTTAAGGACAATACTGGGAAACTTTTTGTAAAAAGCAAATGCTCAGTTTGGTAAATGAAAATACTCTGTTCTAGAATTACTACCAGAGAACAGAAAAAACACCACAAAGACCATGTGTCCATTCTAATGAGCTCAAATTTTAAATGTGGGAATACTCACAATGAACTGCTTGCAAACAAGCTAAAGAATTATTTGCAGACATTATTTGGCAAATTCACTGAATAAATTATTCGCTATGAATTATTCACCCAACTCTATTACTTACCCTCATCAGGCATTAAAGCCATCGAAACTTGAGCTTTATTGTTAACCATTATAATTATGAATTATAATTAATTCTTAACACTGTTGTCAAGAGACTGCAACATGACTGAAAAGTGCGCAACATTCCAAAGGTATCAATGACACAAATAATTCCCTCAATGGAAAACATGGCATTAAAATAGGCTGAAAATAAATCACCGTCAATGAGTAAGCAATATAATAATTTGCTCCTAAAACAATTAACATTTCAAATGTTAATTCTTCTATTCTCTGCAGCCCAGATAACAATGATTCACTGAGCTTGAGAAAGCTGCAAGCAAATCTAACTGGGCAACACAAGGGAAAAAGAAGTTCCTTTGGAGAATTTACCTCCTATCTCTTTGCAGCAGTTGTTGGGCAATTTTTAAAGCATTATTTACCTCATAGCTTAGGGCTATTGAGAATCAAGCTACACAAATATCTCTCTGGGTTTTTTGCTATAAAAAATAAAAATAATGCAGAAAATTAAAGAGGTGATAGCCCCTACACCTGTTCACTGTGATCGTCCCACCTACAAGGAAAGCATGAATGAAATGGTCATTTGAAGTGCAACCCACCCTCCTCTGCCTCTTCATAAGTAAAACGGAATGTCTGTAGCTGAGTGTCTTTGCTTCTTTACAACTTTCCTGCAGTAGTTGTACCCAAATTTTACTTCTTTCAGATTTTTCTTTTTGTCTTGCTTCTTTCAAATTGTGATATTAACAAATATTGCCATTTCCTTGCTGTAAGGGTGTTTGATCTAGAGTTTGGAGCCCATTAATATCTTTTCTCTACAGTGTGGTGCCCTCACTACTATATTTCCAGTTGAGATAATCTTGTCATAGTAATTGCTGCTGTCATCATCAGTATTAAGGTTCATTTTAATTTCTTTTTGAGTCTACATGTTTGCTTAGCTCTTCTAGCAGCATGACTAATCACGATATTTGAGATCTGGGCTTTGAGGTTTCCAGTGTTTGTGTGGTCATTTGAAATCTGGAGGCCAGCAGATGCTTCATTCATTGTCTAAAGAATCCTCAGAAATATAATCGTCATTGCAGTTAATGTTACAAGAAAACTTCTGATTGTGGTTACAGCCATCTAAGTTTTGTTGCATGTTACCAGCCATTTTGGTATATGCGCATTTGATTCTGGTTGCTTGAACAGCCGTGACACAAAGGTTTTTAAACCACACCAGCAGCATTACTAAGTATTCTGCAAGATGAAAAAACCTCATGAAACATTTCATTTGAGGGGATATTTTTACCCTTTATTCCTATTAGTGTAGAGAGACAAATCTATGAAGGCCGTACTGCATTTGGACCTAATTACCTTAAAAAAACCCACTAGATCTCCAATGCTAAACAATTCGCAGATAAGTGGAATACTACTACTCCTCTTTTGCCTGTCCAGATAGCTAAGACATGAATATCTTAAGATATCAAAGAGGGTTAGAAGCTTTCTTGTTTTTAATAGACAAGAAGCTATCAATAAGTATTACAGCTTCCACGAATACATAGCAAAATATTAATAAAATACCAGTCATGAAAATCTGACTTGTTCATAATTAATTAGAGTATATAGGATACTTTTCTTAGCTAAGAACCATATTTAAAATAAATGACCTGTCAAACAGCATTTTTAATACAAACAGAAGGTTAAAATAATTCTAATATTGGCAAAACTTTCTTATTCCTATAAACCAGTATGACTTTGTATAAATGTGAAAGATATAATCTGTCACTATGATAACATTTGTTTTTTGGGGGGGAAGAAGGAAGGACTATGTTAAGTAGATAACTGCATCTTAAAAGTTCATGGCTATGCATGTTGCTTGAATGCAGTGGCAAACTAATTTAGTTCCACTTGTGATCTTGCAATAATTTCTGTCAATCAGGATGGCATTAATAAAAAACCTCAATCTAAACAGAAGTGCTGTGCAGCGTGTATAATGTATACACTCATTGAAAGAGGCTGAAAAGATTGCAGTCACACAATTAGGGTAACATTTGACAGCTTTAATCACTTTGAATCTCTTCACATCACTTTTAAATGTCAAAACCACCTCCAGAGATCTCATCAGAACAAAGCATTACTTAAATTGCAAATGAAACTATCCAAATTCAGCACACTATTATTAAAAATATAAAAAATGCCCCACATTATTTTATAAAAAACATTCATAAAACATTCTATGATGCAACATTGAAATAAGCAAAATAGGAAACAACTATGGCTCATTAAAAAAAGGTATTAATGCTAAATTTACTCTCCATTAGCATGTCACAGGATGTTATTTTTCACACTGTGCTGCGCTGTCTTCCCCAAGCAACCAGGATTACTTCTTCCATATTAAAAATTAAGAGTATTTAAAATATGAGATCCTTGTAATTTGGTGAGGAAAGATAGATGGCTGTAAATAGGTTTTTGTACTGATGTCATACATCAAAAGGCTGTTTATCCTTTTCATTTATGTTTTTCTCGGTCCTTTCTCTACAACAATTGTAGCTGCTACCTCCATGACATATTGCCATGTATTCTGTGTGACTTATTGTATACAAACAATAGGCAGCGATGTATCCTTATGTTTTAAATGTATCTGTTAATTCATTGTTTTCTTTGTGTTCATGGAATCATACATGTGAAGAATTTAAAAATGCAGTAATATGAAATCTATTTCAGTCCACAATTTCGCAGTTATCCGGTTATTTTTTTATGATATTACTATTTTAAAATTGTTAGTTGTTTTCCCATCTAAACCACTATCCAAACTGAATGAAAAATTACCAAAAAACTTCTCTTTGTGTCAATAAAGTATTTCTCTAGCTCTTTACTCAGGAGATGTTCCTCTAGTGAAGCCAACAGCACTTTGCACACATCATTGTACTCTTTGGTTGCCTTTCAGACTGGTAAGAAAAACAGCCACTAGAAAGATGAGGTCCTAATAACAGATCTACAGGTGGATATTTCTTGTGATCCTTTGAAATTCTTAGATGATCTCAGGGTGGGTGCCCAAGTAAAACACTAGCACCATTTTATTTTTTTTGCAGAGGTTCATGATTTCCGAGTTTTTGAAGATGCTGAGAAAAGCTAGTCCTACTGTGTCCAACCTGATTTTAGTGGAAATTATATTTTCTCAGCATTATCAAAAATCAAGGCTCCCAAAGAGATACTGAAGTATTGCATAGCTGACAAACATCAAATACCAACATTTTAAAATAGTCTTAAGCATGTGTTTTAGCCTTATTATTCATAGCATTGGAGTTAAAAGCCAGCTTTTCTGGAGTGTCGCATGTGATTTAATTAACTGTTAATCTATGTGCAGTGTAAAGAATGAAAAGAGGGAATAGAACAGGAAGAAAATTATTCCTCTTGAGATGTATAGGAGTCACTTGCTGTTGAAAAACTTAAAAACTGCCCCTCTCCCACACTCAAGGACCACTGCACCAATCAGCAAAATTTAAACAACATCTAGTTTGAAAAGGATACAGCTGATCACTAATATATGGACTTGTAGCTAGGAGAGACAACACACAGCATGCCTATTAACAGGTCACCGAGTTTCTTTCTCTTTTCAATATACCTCAGTGCACGGCAGCTAGTTTTCTCGCTCAGCAAGCAACACACAGCATGTGCAACTTCGAACAATCCTACACTGCAGGGAATATTTTGCAGAAGCTACATGATAAGATTACCAAGTGGCTTACTCCTTGCTCTCTTTGTCCTTGGGTTTACTGCCACCAATGATGGGGCAAATAAGGTGCATGCTACAAAGGAAACGTTACTTGCCTAAGTGTCACATTCCCTACATCGTGTTCTGATATTAGTAACCATGAGCCTTCCTATTTCTAGGTTTAAGCACACTTACCTGCCTTTGTAGATAGTGTGCAATCACATTACCTGACTTTTGTAACAGGCTCTATACCCTGAGAAAATCGCAAACGTTTTGTGATGTGCCCTGCAACCATGACACTTAGTAAAATGTTGGTGCTCTTGACTTCACTGGAATTTCACCTATTATGTATAGGGTTAATTCTACATAGCAATACAAAGCAAGTTTTATTTCTTATTGCACTACTGTTTTCTTGCGTGACCTTGTATGAGTCGGTTTACCTCAGAGGACCTCACTTTTTTCATATATAAAATGCCCAGAGAACATTTATATTCCTTGTTTTAGTGTCCTTCAAATTCCTTAAAGCAAAAGATGCAAAGTCAGTGCAAGATATTGCTCCAATTATCAAATATACGGTGCTGCCCAGAAAGGATCTTTGATTCTATTTGGGCATTTGTAGCTCTGAGCTGTGGCACCCACTCAAGCTGCAGTCTGGTTGTTTACTTTCTTCATCTCATAGTGTCACATACAGTAACATGTTTGAAAAAACACTGAGGTGACTGGAAGGTCCTCCCACAGGGACAAACACTCTAATGTGAACATATATTATTCACTAGGTTATAAGCAAGGGAAGGCAATTACAGCAGAAAAAAAATGCTGCAGCAGTGGCAGCATTCAGTGTGTTGTAAAGCAAAAACAGAGGAGTATTGAAAGTCAGGAGTTGGATAAACTCATCATCTGTTACTACCACGGTATTGACCAAAGGCCAAACAAGTTTCAAGGCCTTATTAAAGTTGATCTGTACACACAGTTAGTAGAAAGACAATACCTGACTTAAAGAGCTTGCAATCTAATCAAAGGCTTATTATGAGAAAGTCTTTCCGCAAGGGGATGAAAAACCACAAATGGATACATAGGGGCAAATAGAGACAGCTTGTCTGCTCAATTAGATGTTGATTCAACGTTCTCAAACCAGCCCTGAGTGAGACAAACAATGCTGGCATGGGGCCACTCTTGCTTGTGGCCAAGGATCAGACCAGAATGATGAAACACAGTTTCTGAAAATGAGGTCAAAATGGGAATGGACTTAGCAAATTTGTTGCAAGAGCAAAGCGCGTGGTTGGTGGCTCTGGCCAGACGTTTCAAACGTGATGTATCATCAAGGACCCAGTAAGCAGATTGCTTGCTGGTACAGTGGTGTTAGAGAGTGTAATTATTTCCTCTGTTGAGGAGTACTGTGTCATTTGGCTAAACGACAGATTTAGAATTTACTGTAAACGAGACTCTGGCTTTCTCACTTCAGTACCTACGTAGTTTTGCAAATGCAACTACACTGGCCTTGAACAACAGCTTGTCAGATTTATTTCATGATAACTGTCTATGATCTGCACTTTAGGAACTTCTGATCAGTACATGAAGCAATGGAAGCAACGCTGTGAAAATTAAAAAATTGCAGACTTTCTGTACTGTGACAGAAACTGTAGCTCAATTAGAGCCAACATTCTTTCTCAAAATTCTCGGAAAACAGTAATGATAACTGATTATGGAGAACATTCCTCACTTCTCTGGCTTGAAAAACTAATGAAACTACAATGACAAAAACACCTGCTTTAAATTAATTAATTTTAATGTTAATTGGAGGTTGACATGATAGTGAAGGAAACCTGAAAATTCAATTGACTTCTTGGTGAAATATAAAGATTTTCTAATTTTGCTATGTAAAATATATATTTTGCAACTCACATTTTTAAAAGGTAAAGCTTTTTTCAAGCATATACTTGCTTATTGACACATTTGTCATAATCATTCAGACTGCTCCTTCCCACTCCTTTTTGTATGCTAAATGCCTAACGTGTTATCTAATGGCAGTGGATGTTTTCTTCCTCTGTTAGCATAGTATTTTAAGCATTTGTGAGTGTATATACAAAAATTAAGCTTTTTACTAGTCAATTATAATTCAGAACTCATCTAAGGACTGAAAAAGACAAAATTATTAGCAAAAGAACTGGGCATGCCCAAGGCTGATGTCCTGGTGAGGAGGGAATTATTTTAATAAGTGTGAGAAAGAGGTTTAAGAATCTCGCTTTCCCACTGGGAAAAGAACTGAGCACAGTATGAATCAAAGTTCTAAAGTAAACTAAGCAAGATAGACTGTTACACCATTTAGCAGGCCAGCTCTTTAAGTTAGATTATCCAAGCTTTCAGAAAGTAAAGGACCTTTCTTCAGGGATGAATTATGGATATCATGTTAAATTTATAACCCACTTCCATTACAAAGACCTATTTTAGCCTCTTGTCTAATTATGATTTAGAAAATTGGTTTGGCCTGAAAATTGTCTGATTTACTCTAAAGGCAAAGGAGAATGTTTCCACAGAGTGCAAAGATAATTTATGGCACAGTTTTTCAGGCAGAGGTCATTCAATTATTTCCCTGATTCAAAATTTTGTCTTTCGTCTAACATTTCTTTGGCTCCACCTAGGTCAAGAACAGCTTATTGTTATCTCTTCAAGTCTACTTCTTTATTTTTTTCCCTTTTTTTTTTGTTTTGTTTTGTTTTAAAGTAGGAAGCTATTGAAAACTTGGGAATTGTAGTTCGTAAATGATAATACATATTTGTCATCATTTTTTGTAGCCTGTTGATTTCTATCACATTTCCATGCATTAGGGAAAAAAAGCTGTAAGGAGAAGGGTTAGACTAAGGTTTTTGCAAAGGACAGTGTATATGTGTACGGGTTTTTTTCTATTACCTTATTGAAAATTAGGGGGACATATAAGCCAAAAATTACTTTAGTGCATATGCATCATGGAATTGCAGACACTTGCCTATTCATAACTTTAGTAAACTTAGTCACATTTTAATGCTGCAATAGACATAATTCTTCTGACAAACTTGTGATAAAGCTAATTATCTTAATGTGAGGAAACAAAGTTCAGTTCTGTCTGACGGGATCTGAGCTGTGTTCTTAAGCAGGTAGAATCCATGTGGGAGGGTTTTCAATGCCTGCTGTTGAATGAGTTCCTCATTTGAGGGACTAGTTTGTTTTGCATCCAGTCAGAAAGAAAGGTGACCAGCAGAAGGATGAGAAGACCATTGCAGGAGGGGGGAACAGTCAGACAGAGAAGGGAGAAGAGGTTCAAATTCCTACTTTAGTAAGCTGTAAATTAAAAATAAATATATGCCATCAATCTAGAAACAAGATGCTTTTCTTTCCAGCTCAGTGGCTTAAAAGTTCGTTAATTATTATATATAATTATTAAATTACTTTGAGAGATGGAACAGCTTCTGCATTTGCAATGGAAAGAAAGATTTTAGGATATCATTGAAAGTAGGTTATAAAAAAAAGTTTAAGAATTTTTGTTTGTTTGTTTGTTTTTCAATCATGCCCAGAATAAAAGAGCAACATCCACTTTGGGAATTATTTCAGTAGTCAGCTTCTTTCTGACTGATAATTGTAAAGTTATGTAGGTGAGAGATTCCTAGATGTATGTAATAGAATTTTAATTTTCATTTTATAAAAGTAAATACTTTTATAAAGTGGGAGGAGTAGAGTAATTCTATGCACTTTATACAAAAAGAATTTGGAGCAAATTCTGTCATATAAAACTGATCTCCTTTAGGTGCTTTCTATACCAATACCAGTGTCTTGCTCCAAACATCCAGCATGAGTTTCTTCCTTATTTTCAACTCCTCCAAATTTGGATCCCATCTTAATGATTTCACCAATCACAAGCAAAATCATTCTTTGTCTGGGACCTCAGTACTCCACTGACAATGCTGAGACAAATGTTGTCTAGGAGGCTCCCAGAGAGAAATCCAGACTCTCTTAAAAGGTAAATTACAAATTGGAGACAACCACAAACTAATCAAAATGTAATAGGAAAATAATTTCTCTCTGGTCTGTGTTTGTCTATGCAGTTAATCCAAGCTTGATTCAATAATACTACTTTCTGGTTTTTATGGACAGCCCTTGTCAACCCACACAAATTATTATTTGAAGCTATTGGTTGGGTGAACTCTGTCACAACTACTAAAAAAAATAGAAGAGAAGAGGAAAAAGGCCTCCAAAGCTCTAAAATGTGGTCTACAGAGCAACCTAAGGTGACAGGTAGAGCGCAGCCTTCCTATATATATGAAGCCATACCATTTAATGCTTATCTATACAGAGATGTTCATGATGTCAGGTAGAATGTGAATTTACAGTATAATCTCTTCAAACTACTCCTGTTAAAAATCTCCCATCAAATTTGTGCTTGCAACCTCTTAGTCTGCTGTGCTTTTGAGTGATATATTAGAACATAAAGGCATAAAAAGCACCTTTAGAATTGCTCAGAATGTCTGTAATAGGAGGTGGTGAATAGAGTTAGGACCTGCATTTACATCTTTCCTATGTTTTCCCTTAGAAAACTATCCTTTCAACATTGCTTGCAAAAGGAATTTCTTTTTCAACAATCATTGCCATTATTCATACAGCTGCTAACTGCAAATTGTAAATGTGGATATAAGTGACATGATTCAAGGTGTAAGTGAGGCTGAAATTGGGGAAGAGGGTTCATGGACTGAATTCATACATTATAAATAATAAAAGAATATTTGCAGGAAAAAGAAAATTGCCAAAATAAATTAGAATTAAAAACAAAGTCAGCCATGTCCTGAGGAGCGAGCATTTTTAATTATTATTTTGCCTTTGGTTTCCTTGCCTGTGGTGTCTCTGTGATAGACACGATAAAAGTTTCTTCTAAAATGTAACGTGTGAATGCTAAACACTTTGTAGACTGAAAAGGACTGCTATAGTCCCCTTTTGCAGCACAGCTGCCATCCCTTCTCTCTAGTTCTTTCTCCCTTTTCTCTTAACCCTGTGCAGCATTACTTAGTGTAGGGTCTGCCAAACAAGAGGTGAGAGATGATGGACCCCCTGAGGAATGAGAAAATGGAGAGGTTGACTGCACACATTGTACATGAATAGTAGGAGGAGATGCTATTCTACTTTGGTTCCTTTCTGCCATCTAAAGGTATCCTCTAAAGTAACTCAGCATTACATAGTGCTTTGAGCAATGAACTGTGAACGAGGAAACCTGGGTTCTATCCCTCACTACATAATTTTGAATAAATCACTCGCCTGGACTCAGTTTCTCAATCTGTAAAACACTTATTATGACTATCTTTTGAAAACTACTTTATGATGTGTGGCTGGAAAGCAAACTGGAAGTACAAAATTTCTTTAAATCAACTCTTCACTAATGTAGCAAAGGAAAGCTGAGATAACCAATGTGAAGGAAAAATACAAATATTTCTAATGCTTGAAGACTAGCACTGCCCCACATGACAGTTAGCTTGGACATCCCTCTATCCATTACACAGTTGTGCATCACCTGCTTATCTGCTCATTATAATGGATATTTGATTATAGGCAGCTATGACTGTTAAAAAATAAAGAAGGGAGAGGGGAGAGAAGAACAAGGACAGCTGCATTTTCTAAATCATAAGAGGAGTCAAGAAGAGAAGTTTTGCTTGAATTTTGTAGCTACCACACTATTTCTGTACTTCCGCTTCAGCAGCAGATATTGGGACTCAATGACCAAGCAGTCTTTCTGGTCCCTGTTTCCCTGAATCCCAAAATTTGAGCAGCTGCTATCTACTACTTTTACTAATAGTAAAAGTCTGCTACTCTGTGTTCTTCTCCCAGGTTCATACAATTATAGGATAGTGTAAGGGAATACAGATCTCGTTACAAATAAATGCATGCATTAATGAGTAAAGCTAGAGGCGTGTATATAAAGGCTGCACAAAATTTGGGACTTAGGAAACAGCAATTGGTGCAAAGATGACTTGGCTGTTGATCCAATACCACTTTCATCAGGAGAGAAAAAAAGAGTGTAATTCTGAGTCTGGGGAAGTCATGTTCAGCAGGACGATGTCTCTAATTTTGTCTTGGATGTCTAATTTATTGTCACTCTTTCAAGTTAAATATAGTACCTAACTCCTTCTTTGGACTTTACTATTAGTCTCTCTGGCTACATCTGTTCCTGGAGAAATCCACCCTACTGATCCCTTGGCCATGTGGTGGCCTGGCTCATATCCATGCTACTCAAGATTTCATGCCCTACAAAAAGAATGCTTAAGGTTGACTGTGTCTTTACTGCTTATCAGCAGGAATTTGTCATGCCGTTATAAGTATCTCATTATCCTTTACTTGGCAATACAGGCCCTTCTCTATACACTCCTCCGTGACTCAGCTGGCAGGAGAGCAAAGCCTGTGAAGACATTGTTTAAGGAATCAAGTTCCCTCAGAGTGCCAAATATGGCACAGCTCATACCTACACTGTATACTGGGTAGACCATCTGGCAGAATGACCTCTCAACCATGCCTGGCAACTATGCTGAATGGACTACTTGATCCAAGCTAGACTGGAACTGTAATGCTAGCATATATGTCAACAAAGACACATATATTAGAAGATTAGAGTCCTAGTGTAAAATGTACAATGAACAAATTTAACAGCATGCATGCATTTGCAGTGACCCAATGTCCCATTTCCGAAGCAATATAATAGTGCCTTCCTTACTCATATGCTTGTTGGGGGATAAAACCTTGAATGGCTGTGAAATGCTCAGAAGTCAATAACTTTAATTAGTAGCTTTCATTCGGTTTTGGCATGCCTGTAGATTAAAGGATCAATGGAAGACAACTAAGAAAGGTCAGCCTATTGTGAACATCTTCCTAGCTGTTATGAAGGGATCTAGACTAGATCAAGAAGATTCTGTTCAAAAGGACAGAAAACCAGTACTTGAAAGAGACTTGAGCTGGAAGCAGCACAAACCCACACATAAAAAGTGTCTCAGTTAATTTGAAAAAAAGGTGGACGTGAATAATAACTCAAAGAGGAAGCAGTAAGGATAACAGCTGATAAGTTATAGCTTAATATTTTAATATATAATCTTACTTTAAAAATCAGTAATAATAAGTAAACAATCCCCCAACGAACCTAACCATCACTTTCTCGCTCATACTTTTAGTAAAAGGCACAGCAGAGGTGCTTATTAGACTGGTGTATTTTTCTTTTCAATAAGGTTAATAAGAATATTCTAAACAGAAACAGGAGGAAATTTAGCCTACCATATTTTTAAAACAAAGAAATGGCTTGTCTAACATGCATGCACGCACAGCCCACACACTCACCCTCCCAAAAAACCCACCTCCAAAGTAGACAACAAAATATAGGAAGTGACAAACAGACATGATAAAACAGATGAACATCTATGGCCTCACAAATGAGAACAAGAATGTTTAATCCTGGACATTGAGAAAAAGGTGGAAAAGGGATTTAGCGGTGAGGTTAAGCTGGCTGGGGCAGTAAACAAGGAAGATGCCTTCATCAGATGTACCAATAGCTATGCATGATATCGAAAAAGTGCATCAAAGAACAGTGAGTGGATTGTTTCTGTAATTTACCCAGATGAGAATAATCATTCAGATCCAAGTTTTAGTGGTATGTGAAGGAGGCAGAAAGATAGAAAATCTTGTGGAAAAATAAAGGGAGAGAAAAGAGTATCCTAAAGCACTCTTAAACTTTCAGCGGAAAGATCTGAGAGGAGATCTGTAGTTCTTGCCTAAACAGAAAGGACAGAAATGGTGTCCAGTGTCATGCAAAGAAATGGGAGGAAGATTTTAAAGGAAAGCATAGATTATATTAAAATTTTGATTATGTTTATGTTGAAGATTGCAAACTGAAGAAAGACTATTATGGAAGCTAGAGTGAAAAGAAACCTAGAGAGTAGATGCTAAGATTTATTTGGATTACCAGTCTGCAGATGTTGTGTAAAGTCAAGAGTTGCTTTGATTGCCTTTTTGGTCTTTTGGAGAAAAGCTGAAAAATTTTCCTAAAACAGATTTTTGTATTCCTCTTTCAAGTCAGGGTGGAAAATTACAATATTTATAAGCATAGAATTGTTCTAATAACAAGAACTTGAATGATTTGAAAAAACAAACAAACAAACAAAAAAAAAAAACAACAAAAAAAGATCAGTGGTTCCCTTGCAATCATAGGGAGGTAGTGCTTTTACTTATGACACTTCAGAAAAAATCAAAAAGCTAATATCACCATTCATATTGTAAGCTTAGTAGAAAATGATGACAAATACCTGAAAAATCAGTTATGTGACTCTCCATATGGAACTACCCTTTGATACTGCATGGAACAGGAAAAAGTTATACAGGTTTGAATTATTATACAAACAGTAAATTCTGAAGCTTTAAACATGAGGTAGGATTTTAGTTACAAACTTGTGGTTCAGACCACGTTCATCAAAATGTTTTCAAGGTCTTTAAAGGACCCTGGGAATAGCTTTACACAAACCTGAGTGGTTTATAGTGTAGTCAAAAAACTCCAGAAATATGTTTTGATGTACAGTTGAATAAAACTTAGCAGTTTTAGTTAATTTTTCTTGAAGTAATATAAACCTGAAACTCGGAGAAAAACTCAGGCTGAAAAATGATAAAATAAAATATATATAGAATTGTTCTTTTTCTTTCTACCTCAGGTAAACTAAGTAACACTTTTAAGTGTAAAGTAGAATCATAGAATCATTGTTTGGCTTGGAAGGGACCTTAAAGATCATCTAGTTCCAACCCCCTGCCATGGGCAGGGACACCTTCCACTAGACCAGGTTGCTCAAAGCCCCATCCAACCTGGCCTTGAACACTGCCAGGGATGGGGCAGCCACAACCTCTCTGGGCAGCCTGGTCCAGTGCCTCACCACCCTCACAGTGAGGGATTTCTTCCTTATATCTAATCTGAATCTACCCTCTTTCAGTTTAAAGCCATTACCCCTTGTCCTATCCCTACATGCCCTTGTAAAAAGTCCCTCTCCGGCTTTCTTGTAGGCCCCGCTTTAGGTACTGGAAGGCTGCTATAAGGTCTCCCTGGAACCTTCTCCAGGCTGAACAACACCAACTCTCTCAGCCTGTCCTCATAGGAGAGGTGCTCCAGCCCTCTGATCATCTTCGTGGCCCTCCTCCGGACCAGCCCAAGCAGGTCCATGTCCTTCTTATGCTGGGGGCCCCAGAGCTGAACGCAGTACTCCAGGTGGGGTCTCACAAAAGCAGAGTAGAAGGGGATTAGTAGAGATTAGTATTCTAATACTAAAATTCTAGAGAAGGTAAAGAAGAGAGTTCAACATGCTAACGTCATTCCTCAGAAATATTTAGGTAAATTTAAACTTAATGCTGAGTTTCTTTTAAAATTTTCTTTCTTTTTCAGTCTCAGTTCCCCAAGTATTATGTTCAGGAGGTTCATGCTATTTCAGACTAGAAAACAGTCAACAGTCATTACAGAAAAGGACTGCCACCTGTTGCTTTTTATGTATAATGACCAAAACACACAAGCAAATCTATTAATGTAGTGATAGCAAAGGGTGGATTAGGGGATCAGCTAAGGCTACCTATGAAGTAGGATAAAGGTACTTCCTTACTTCTATGAGGTGTCAAAAGGAAGACTGAAACTCCACCTAAGAGGCTAATAGTGGTTAAACAGTCACCTAAAAGAAGGTAAATTAATCCTTAATCTGTACAGGTGGCCCCTGTGATCATATAGAGTATCACTGATTTTAATGTTCAATACAGATCTGCATGATGGTAGGTGCTAACTGCAGATGGAAGTCTTTAAGATACAGGCCAGATTATAAAGTGATTTGTTCAGATCTTGCTTTCATTAAGCTTAGGAAGTCCCATTGTCATTCACATTGTTACTAATTAAACCAAATAATAACCAGCAAATATGCATAAAGCAAAAATCCTACTTTTGATTTCTGCTGAGCTGCATAACTTTTTACATGACACTTTTATTGTAATTTAAAAGTTTTATGTGTATTCTTCTTGTGCGTGCCAAAGTGGAACTGACTTTGTCAAAGTTTATCAATGAGAAACAGCTTGTTTAGCAAATGGAGCATCCTCTCCTAGATTATTTTAGTGTTGTACTGTGACTTGTGCTATGACATCCTTTAATTCTTATTTCATGCCTAAAATTTAAAATTAGATATGCTCAGGAAGTTGTCAAGAATTTTTCATTTAAAACGTTCTCTGGATTTCCTTCTGATAAGCATGGTAAAGTTGCAGTTGGGACTGCATCTTAAATGGTTGGAGGGCACGCTTTCAACATTTGCCTGAATTTGCAGCTAGGATAAGGAATGGCCCAGCAGCAATGATGAAAGCCACATTTCAGTATCCTGTGGAAAAGGAACATGTCTGGTCATCTCCATTTTTGTTGTAAATGGCGAAAGTAGAACTATTTCCATCAGCTGGCATGTACAGAATAGCTTTTATGTTCTGCAATAATAAGTAGTGTAGAGAACTTGTAATAGGTGTTTATATCTTTATCTTCAAATAAGGAAAATATTTTTACAGTACCATTTTACGAAGTTCATTTTGTGCATTTATTCTCTACAAAGAACTTTCAATTACAATAGTCAGTAAATGCCACTGAGGTACGAAATGAAGTTTAATTTATAAATACATTTGTTTCTTTCTCACTGCATAGGTACTTAAGCATTACAATGGGTGGGCAAAACATAGTAATTACTTTTGTTCACTATTACAAAGTACGTCTAAAGAAGAAATGAATCGTTAGTCATGATTCTCACTAAAATGTTGGAATCGATTGAAACAAATGAAACATTTTGTTAACTATAAGTACTGATTTTTCAGTTTATGGCTACAGGAAAAGAATCTTTTCTTGTAATAAAATTTTGACTCCACAGATTTAAAAACATTACATTTACCTTGAAAGATAATTTTTATCTTTGGCGTGTTTTGAAAACTGAAGAAATATTAATACCTGGGGAATTATATAACCATGCTCACTAACATTATTATTGGCCTTATTCATTCATTATTGAAGTTTAATTGTATTAGACTCCTGACACAACATTTGTCCTGGAAATCAAACATGATTGCTGTCTTCATGTAGGAATTGCTCCAGTAGCCAAGCCTTCACTCATATTTGCTTGTATCCATCTACACAGCCCATAGCTCTCTCCACAGAAGTGCTCAATGCCAGTCTGCACTGCACAAGGGGAGTGAGGTGCTGGCACTTCCAAAGTAACAGAGGCTGCCCTAGTTCTGGAAGGAGGCATTGCAGCAGCACAATACTGCACCAGAGCTAATCAGCCCTTTTAAAAGATGAGTGGCTATACAGCCTTGAACTTGGTGCCACACAGACATAGGAAAATATTTTTGTGAAATATGGGAGCTGCGTAGCTTTGAGGGCATCAATGCAGAGCTCGCACATGCTAGTATGCTGCTTACAGAGCTATTTGGGAAAAAAGAGAGGCTCCAATCTCACAATAGGTTGTTGGAGAAAATGGAGTCATCTGGACTGGCATAGACTAAGAAGTCAATTCTCTTGACTCCTGTGCCGGAAACATGAGGAAAGATTATTTAGTGCTGTCTGAGTTCAGATACAGTCTCGGCCTTTAGGAGTCAAGCCTTACGAAAAGCAGTGAAATTCTGTCTGTGCACAGAGGCAGAACGCTAGGCTCCAAAAGCACGTGATTTCACACTTGGAGGCATGGCCAGCTTAATCAGCTACTGCCCACAGCCCTCCTCCCACTCAGATGTTGCCTTTTCCACTGTATCAGCATAGCTGTGTGCACAGCACATGGAAATGCAGAGTGAGGAAATTGCATAGGTAAAAATAAATGTTTCTTTGGATCCCTCTACTATTTCCTTTTTATCTTCAGCCCTCACTTCTCTGGTGCAGTTCACTGTGCAGCCTCTCACCTATACTCACACAGACACAGAAAGGGAACAAGATGGGGCCTGAACTTATCAGGCAGGGCAACAGCTTCCCAGGCTAATATTGCTCCTTGTGTGGAAGCAAAAAAATCATTCCTTTCATCTGGCTAGCAAACCATTTGATAAATATCTTACCAGAAATGAGTTTATTAGAAGTCAGAAATAATTGTTAACTCTTACCCTGTGGAGTTCACTCCCACAATGCAGCAGAGAGAGGAAGTGAATAAACTTCTTGTTTTGGAACATAAACCTCCTTCTGTGCTTCCCAGCTGCTCACAGCGGGGCTTTCTGGTCCTTGAAACTAGTTAGTAATGTCTTCTTTTAGAGGCTAGTGGATCAAATCACCTTTTCCTCTCATGGATATGGATGGTTTGTGAGTCAAATGAATTAACTGTCTTTCAAAGCAATTCAAAAGCCTGCAGACCCCTGGTGATCCACAATGCGTGGTACGTTTGTCATTGGCTAATCTTTTTTTTAATGGAGAGAGGTTGTTGCTCTTTATTTTAGTGAAATCACTCATTTTGTAATTAATGTATGTGCTTACAAAAATTTTATCCTAATTGTTATGGTTTTTAACAAAATGGAAGTCATCATTTTACCTTGCACCGATATTACATTTAGTTTATCCAATTCAAATTGAGGATTTATTAATCAAATCTGATGAGACAACATTATGGTTTTTCTATGTACTTTTCTAAATCTGTTTGCACTAGCAGTGTTTGTTGGGGGTTTTTTTTCTCCCGTTTCTGGAAATAGCACAAAAATTAGCTAAACCCACAAACAATAAAAGGAGATATGCAAAGGACTTACAGACAACTTATTTTAGATACATTCTTCTGATTATATATAAAGCCTTTCTTTCTCCTTCATTTACGCTGTCTGTCACCTCTTGAAACATTCCCTCTAGAGTATTGAATGCTTTTTAATGTTTTCATACAGCAATCAATAATTATCAATTATACACTTAGCCATATAGTGCCAAACCCTTTCATTTAATACTTGGTTCATCAATTGTTCATATATACGTTCTGTCAAGCAGCTTAATGATATGATTGAATTGTGTGCTATTGATTTTCTATCTGTCAAGTTTATGCAGTGATTTGGAAATACTGGGCCTATACACTGATGTAATTTCCTTGACTTCGATAGAGTCATTATTCTGTTGGTGTAAGGGACTTGATAATCAGATTGCCAAACATCTGGAGTGAAAGATCTTTTTGGTGAGGGTATAATACTGCCCTCTACAGTCTCTTCACCTAACAGGATTGGGTTCTGGTTCCTTTTAAAACGTAAGGGATTACTTTGTTTGGGTATACTTCATTACATATACTCTAATTATACATGTAATCTAATTGTAAACTAATCTATATGAGCTTTCATTGTTTAGAAATATGTAGGTTAATCACTAGAGAAATGGCATGCTGGAATTCCGTTAAAAAGATGCCATCATCTTTAAAAAATCAAAATTAATTAAAACCTGGACAGGGAATTGAAAATGTGCAGATCACTGTGCTTGCATAGGAAATTTGCAGTGGATCTGAAATACAGTGGAGTAAAACCATTCAGTTCACTGATTTGATACCTATTACAATAAAATTAGCCAGGTCAGTTAGACATTAGCTAGACAGCAAACATAAGACTAATGAGAATTTGGAACAGTCTACACCTCTTACAGCAAGTATTTCCTTTTTTGACTCTTCTGAAATACTACTTTTCCAAAATAATACAATATCTTTTTTCCACCTGCAACTTGAATTTTCTTAAGAAAATAAAAAGATTGGTAAATATAAACTCAAATAACTGAAAAAGTAATGTAAATACTAAAAACAACAGAGGAAAAATGCTGAACATCACAGCTATTCAATGGTGTCTTGCACACACATATATTCTAAAAAAACCTGAAAAGAATTTCTCCTTTGGATACTTCTTTATTTCCTGACTTGTTAACCTTCTCCCTTTCTCCTGCCAGGATGGAAAAAAACACAAGAAAAAAACCCAAAACTTCAACCAAACAAAAAGAACCCTTCAACCTCTACATAACTGACAACAACTTTGAATGACAGCATGTAGAGCAAAGGATATATATTCAATCACCTCAGTCTTATAATGGGTTGCTTTTCATATTCAAATAAATGCCCACTAATAAATACCAGAATCATAAATGCATCCCACAAGGAAATCTCATTAAAACTTATTCATCCTATCCTTCTATGACCTCTCCAAATGTCAGAGATAAGATCAGCTTTATAGTACTCCTGGAAGATTAACAAGTATAAAATTTTTTTAAGCAGTTGAGCAGGTAAATCTTAGTCAAGAGACTTTTCTGACAAGACCTCCCTCATATTGAAATTATAGAAACAAGAACTTAACTAACAGCTTAAGTATTCCCATCTTCATAATATGATGCATGTAGAAATGAAATCTCTCAGGCTGATAACAAGCTGTTAAGGGCTGCAAAAATCAGGGTTGCCATATAGTTCTTTTTCAACTGACTACATTTTTAAATGAATATGGGGGGGGAGAGTTTTTCCTGAAACTGACTAAAAGAAGAAACTTCTACAAGAATCTCCATGGACTGTATATACCAGGGACACCAATTTAAGGATTAAGGGGAATATTCTAACCTCATAACCATTTACACAACCAAAGCGGGAACTTTAGGGGATAGGTGCAATTCCATTGCCATCAACAAGTATGACATCAACAAGTATGTACTTGAAGACAGAATTTCTTTACGGGACAAAATTACCAAAATAATGAAATCTTAAAAACTGTGTGGATTCATACCAGGTACTCCAAGCTCCCCTTTCTTTTTCTCTTGACAGATTAGAAAGCACCCTCCAAACTGCTCATTAAGACCAGTACTACTGATACTATCTTTATTTTAATTTCTCTTAATTAGTTCATACCGTATCTGTGTGATTTAGGCATATCAAGGGGGATATGGGATTAGAGGTGGGCTCCCAAACCTTGTATGTTTAATTTTCACTGAGCTATCAGTACACTAGATATATTTCTAAAGACAGAAAGTTTAAGCAGTTTCCAAATAATGTCAATAAGGATTGAACGTATTTTGAAAGTGAAGATTTTCATTGACCTTTGGAAACAGATTACTGAATCACCGCTTTTCTTTTTCTGTAATCAGCTAATTTGTGTCACTGGTATTTTACTAGCCACTGCCAACAGTCAACATGTACACCCAGGAAAAAGGGCATTCCTAAACTGCTGTCAGCATTGTAAACAGATAAAGTTATATAATTTGCTTTGAAATATAGGGAACATAACGGTAGTGCATATCTAGAAATGGGACTACCTCAAACTTTCAGTTAGGCCTGCAGCTATTAAGGTTATTCCAAAACATCTGTATCTTTTTGGGCTTGAAATTAGACTGCAATTCTCCTAAGAAAAGTCTATCTTACTGTTAGGAGTATCTCCTAATTGCAGCTGGATCACAAGAAAAACTTTCCTGCTACTTTTTGCTCCTGTCTGTGTTCTAAGCCAAGATTTGTACTCATGGGAAACAGGGAAAATATCTGCTTTTCAGAAAGTGAAATAATGGTTGTGAAAGGCAGAGACTTGACAGATCTAAAGACTGATACTCCTTATTTTTGTAAAACAGACCATTGTGACTTTTAAGATTCTAAATTCATTGCAAGTAGGTAACAGATACCTTTATGAATCCAGGCCTACAGGTGTAGGAATTCAAATACAACCATGCAGTTTAGCAGTTTTACCTTAACTCTGAGTCAGAAGGGGCCACCTCCAGAGCAGCAAGGCAAGGCCGCTTCACTGTCATAGGAATTCTGTAATAGAGACTGTGGCATCTCTGAGTTGAGGCTACAATAAACAGCAAAATCTTTTCATCTCCAGCTGTTCAGTAACAATTTAAAATCAAAGATCTTCTAATCCTGTATCATCTTCATGCTATCACTTGACTCCTTGTTGTATAATGTAGAATAATTTAATTCCTTCTAGAAATGGCATACCCTGTGGTGAGAAATACAGGAAAACTACACCAATTCCAGTCCTCATCCTTTATTAAACTTTTTGACACTTTCAAGAAAGTTTTTCTTGGTTTCATCGCTTCTGCCCCACATCTAAAATCTCTTGTTACAGATTATCATCTAAATTGCAGCTCTCTGAGATCACGCTAGTCACTGGTTAGTCATAATTAGGTGCCAACAGAACTTGTATCATGTTAAAATACAGGAACAAATGATGGCAAAGCTATAGAACTCCTGACAACTTTAATTAAAATGTAGTATTATGTGATATTACTCAAAATATTTACAGCAAACATCTATATATGTCCACTGAAATGCATGTTAATGTCTTTCATTGCTTCTAAAGTATTATAACGATGAAAGATGCTTCTAATCATGCTTACAGCATGATTATATTATATAAAAGTTCTGATGACTGTGCTTGTGATAAGCACCTCTATTTTAAATGTCTCTGAGAATTCAGCAGGGATTTTCAAATAGCATCTGAAAAATATGTGTGAAATATGCAGTGAAAAAATCACGCAGACTACCCATACTGTAGGTAACTTGAATATATCTCATCATTACTAGATACCTATCTCCACTAGAGCTCTCCTTTTATCTACCTGGAGAACACCTCACACATTACAAACTCAAAAAAGGTTGTAATTTACTAGTTTCATAAAAGCAGCTTCTCTCTTGCTCAAAATAAAAGTGTAAAATTTAGCCAAATTTTGTAAGTGAGAATGCTGAAATGCTTAAAAGCTTCAGTCTGTGAAGACTATAGCTCTGAGTAAAGAAAAACACTAACCTTTACTAGTATACTCTCTCTTAAAATGTTTAAAGGTATCACTAGCAGGAATTTGAATATTAGGGAATGTTTTAGACTGAAAACACTATTCAGCCCCCGTCAAGGTGACAGATTAACAGGTAAATGCAATATAGATATTTTCATCAGTTGATTAACTGTTCTCTGTAGCTGCAATACAATATTTGTCTCTGGTACTAATGCACTTAATCTGTCTATCCAGTCTGTCTATAGATTTCTTTCGTAATTATTCATTACAGATTTTCTAGTAACATAGGAATGAGGTATACAAATCTGAGACAGTTTCCTGTAAACATGTGGCTTGTATAGCATTCTAAGCCAAATGGACTGTAAAAGCCAGTTGAAAACAGTATTGGGAAATCTTATTCACCAGGACAAGAACAAGAAAGTTAAAAATCATTAGCAACATAGACGAAGAAACTCCAAATGTTTTACGTTTTTTTCAGAGCTTTTTTATTTTAGTCTAATTGTCTTGCTCGTAACTCAGTGTGTAGAAAACAATTTGTAGAGTTCTGTTATCTTCAGACAGAGTACTTGGAGTAATGATGATGGTGAGAATTTAAACAAAAGAATGAATTGATCCATTGCATTTAAGGTTACATAATGGCATTATACCATTCCATCTATTTACTGGAGGACATCTTAGAAATGTTTGTCATGCAGTGAGCCTTCAGGTCTTTGGGCTTCACCTGGAGCTGTGTAAGTAAAGATCCAGTCCCAGAGCTTCTTTTTTGATCCTAGCTATTGAAATGTAAATAGCATGGTAAGGGATGTCTCTGGAGTACTCTCATACAGAATAAGTTGTTCTTTATTTTGAAAGAACAGGCAACATTTCCATAGACTGGTGTACTTGAATCAGATTACTGGCAAATCAGACAGTTTGTCGCAATAGGCAAGATAATGAAACAGCTTCTCTCCACTTTGCCTTGGCTTTGCTGCCGCCTATAGAGGAAGTGGGAACTGGAGGGTCATCTGTGTCTGATTTCTTTTCTAGATATTACTCTGCACTACTCTTTGATTGCTCTTTCTTTTCTTTGGGACTAGGTCATCAGGGTGGTAGAAGAACTAGTATTTTATCCCCATCATATTTACTTCCGGCTGCAAGGAATACTTGTTCAAGGTTACTCCCAGGACACGTCCTTGTGCAGGAGATTCTGGTTTGTTTTATCAAGGCTGATCACATTTCTACTTCTTCCAGCCAGTACCAAACCACTTTTCAAAGTGACATACTTCATTTTGCTTAGCTACTTGAGCGTATGTAATTACTGAACCAGAACAGACAGGCAAACAGAAGAACAAAGTGTGTTCTTGCTACAGACTGAAGACCTACTGCATCGTCTTTTTTCTTTAGAACCTAAATCAGAGGACTTCCTTATATGTATTTATATGATGTCCAGATTTCATGTAGGTTTTCTGTTTCATATGCATGTTTTAATGGAATTATTAATGTTAGGGTTGAAGTTTTTCCTCATAGGACAAACTTAGTATTAACTTGGCTATGTACTTTCGCTTTTGCCAATATTAAGTTTAAAAACATCTATCCCATTTTCTCCGAGGAATGCCTTCTTTTGTAGAAGTTACTTCAAAGCAAAGATATTCTTTTTGGTTGTGGTTTTGATTTGCTCATTTCTTTAGTCAATTGCAGAATACAGTTACCAGTATTAAGTTACAATACTAACTGCAACTTGATAATTGTTTTTGGTGGTTTTTATTACTTTTATTAGTGCCGGCTCACATTTACTTGTACTATCTCAACAACTTACAAAGTTAGATAAAACTCATAGTGAGTGACTAAAAGGCATTACTACCCAAGTGAGGTTCAGTTTCTCATAGAAAACAGTTTTTCTGGTTGCAGTTTGTTTCTTATAAGACACTCTGAGCTAATTAATACCTTTCAGGATCATTCAAGAAATAAGAGTGTCATAATGAACACAGAAATTGAAAAACAAAAAGAAAACCACCTGTTTAGATTTGAAGCACTTTGAAGAGAAAGCTGATGAAATGTCTGTTGCTCATTCTGTACCTGTCTAGTAAATCAGTAGAGGATTTGTGTGTCCAGAACTGTCTGTCAACTTTCACAAACAAACTTTGCTTTTAAAAATTGAGCTAGGTATTACCAAGTTTCCTGTACTATGTACAGAAAAAAAGCCTCTGTTACTAGCGCTTCCAAAGATTTAGGTGAGAGTATCTCTCATAAGTTGACTACAAACTTCTATCTAATTTCCTATAAAATTAAAAAATTAAGGCCATGATAATCCAATGACTGGCTATTATTCCTGTAGTCAGTTTTTGTTAAAAACCAGTTTCTTGGAGAAGCTGTTCCTAGTCAGTAAAAGATCATTCATTATTCATATTTCTCACAAAAGCACAAAGGAACCAGCCTTCAAGAAATGTTCAAATAGTATAGTGAATTTCCTTTAAAATAATGAAATCATACTAACATAAATAATGTTGACCATGCTCAAACTCAGACCTCCTGTAACTAGATATAGTTGGCTAGATGGCAAGTTTGACTTTGTGTAAATGATACTGTAAATGTGACATATATATATTTATATTTTTTTAGTAACGGATTTTTTTTTTTTTTCCACTGGTGTTGTGCTAGTGACAAATATTCTAAAGCTACACAAATCTTTATAGCTTCGTTTGCTTGTATGCTTAGCAGCTGGAGTACAGAGGTGTAAAAGATTTGGATGAAGAAACCTGTGTGACTTTTTGGCACAGTTCACAACATAGTGCATCAGGGAAATGAAATGGAAGAAAAAACCAAAGAAAATCTTAAATAAAAGAAGAAACTTTCATATTGGTTAGCCATGCCATAAATCCCAAGATAGCTGAAAACAGTTTCCTTTACAGACTCAAGTATTAATCAAAGCTGATAACCTGTGAAAAGAGAGTATGTCTCTGTTACAGGATTCCCTGTGACTTCTGCAGCAAATTCGGACTTGACAAAATATTATAACATCATTCCTTTTTATAGAAAAGCTTGACAGAATCCTGTATGTTGGTTTGAATGCACATGTATTTCAGGTGTGAACCTACCAAAATAATAAGGAGAATTTAACCATCCTACCTCCACTAGAGCCAGCTGGCACACAGTGATCTTTTGCATTATGCAGTGCAGCCATGTTCATGCAGGGTAGTTGCCTGGCACTGCAATCCTGTCTGCTTCTGTTTTCTGTTATACTGATTGCAGCCTTTCCTGTTTGGTAATTCTCTTTTTATGTTAATGTAATATCCATAATTCGTGGTATTTCTGTCCTATTCTAAAGATATTTTTCCATCTCAAAGGTCTGACAAATAAGTTCTCATAATGTGCGAAAATAAAACATTCTTAATACCTGTATCTAGAAAAAAATTAACACACAAGAGCCTTGTCTTAAATATATTTTGGTTTTTTATAGCTCCCCTGATTTCCACCCCTTTCTGCCTCAGTTCACTCAGTTTCTATTCAGTTAGCATGTATCCCTGATCTATTTGCTCTTATTCCAGAAGACAAGGTATTCCCTGTATTAAGACTTGATGCTGTGACTGGAAAGACTATAGACATACAGAGTTGATCCTAAAGGAAGCAACCTCAAAAGTTAATTGGACTTTTGACAAAACTCAAATTCTGATCATCCTTTTAGACCCGGATCTTATCAATGGAAACTTTGCAGTTGCAGCAAGAATAGACTTCCATCCTGAGTATGTCCTGCCTCCATCTTAAACTCAGACTTTGCATTCAGATTATCTTGGAATTAACTGAGACTTAGATAATTCTGGATCATTTTAGATCGTTTAGCTGTAAATGCAACAGCAACAAAAACATATTAAGTTCTGGAAACTATTTTTGTATTCATCAGTCAGCTGACATTCATGATTATTGGGGATACTGATATTACTGAAGACATTATTTTGTTTGGACCACCATAGATAAACAACTAGAAATGATCAATTCAATGAATATAATATTCATCAGGTAATTGCACAGAACAGGCAATTGTTCTCATCCCCTTCATCAAAGTAGTATTTGGTTGATGAAGGGATTGGCAAAGGCTTGTTCAGTTTACTTCCTGGAAATGAGTCTGAGAATGGACACACAAAGTAAATTATGGAGCAAAATAAGGATGACATTATTAAAAAGGCTTTAATATCCATTTGGTTTCCATTCCACATATTACGATCTCAATTTAACAAGTATACTAATTATCTGAACAATAATTTGCCAAAGTATATTAAAAAAAAATTATGAAAAAATCTTACTGTAATAGGTTTCATGGAAATATGGATGAAAGGCAGATGAAGCAATACTAATAGAAAAGTTTAGATGGAGACTTTTGAAAAGGGTTGCCAGGAGACTGTCAGGGAGCCAGCAATGACAAAACGTTGAAGAAGTAACTTGGGGGACCGATCTTTCATCTCAGGTCACTTTTTGTGGGAAGTTATAAGAATGTTTTTAGAAAGGATTTAACCTGAATATCTTGATCTCTTCACAGAGTATCCATCAAATATTCACTTCTTCCTTAGTGTCCACACATTTTTTCTGTGCAATATCACTCATTTCAAAGTATCTGACCATTAGAAGCACCATTAGAAAAAACATTAGAATTATATGATTGATGTATTAAGTCACAATACTACTTTGCAAAGCCTGTTTCAATGTTTACCATATATCTTTGATAATACAAGGATCTTCATGTTATCATTATTGTTATTATTATCAAAATATGAATTACAAAAAGATTCTGAAAACTGCTCCCCAGAACTAGACCTTCAAATAGCTTTACTAACATGAATGTTTTGCATTGAGAGATGTTGAATAAAGCAGTATTATGCAATTCACTGTGTTGATTTGTTTTCTTAAGAAGAAATTTGAATGAGGACTTGATGGACATCAAGCAAATAGGTTTGGTTAATATTATTGTATCACTTCTGACACAATAGAATGGCCTCAGCAAGAGATTAGTTGTGACAGCCCATTCATTTCATATTTGCTGTCTCAGATAATCTAATAACTTTATCCACTTCTATTCTTCCATGATTCAGTGTAGAAGTGATAATTTTTTTATGTCAGAACTCTTTTTCTTTTAATCTCAGGTCCTTCAGTATCATAGTGAAAATAGTTTTTTTGTTGCTGTTTTAAGACAGAATGACCATTAGGTTCAATGCTTTAAATTATTTTATTTTCTCTCTTTTGAAATAAAACTTGTCCACATAGCTTTATTTACAGAAAAGTAAGAACCCTTGGTGATTTTTCTGTGAATTAATATCTACCTAACCTAGAACTGCAAGCTGTAAATTAGGCTTTATACAGGTCTTTCTCTAGTATCAGTGAATAAATCACATTCTCCTCAGATTTCTCATTTGAAATGTAACCCAGAGTACCAGAAAAGCTCTATGCAAAATATAACATAATAATATAATTACAGCCATTTTCAGTAAGTCAGCACTTCTTTTAGTTTTTGTTTTCCCTTCTGAACAAAAGCAATGTAGGCAATTATTTTAAATTAGGTTGCATGAGAATATTATTTGTGTAACAGAAATAGGTTTCTTATTGTAATTAACTTTAATGGATCTTGCTCTGGAGATGAACAGAATCAGTCTTGAAAATACTAGCTATCTCCAACTGCAGGTATGTTTGGAGGTTGGATGGCTACATTAATTAAGTCTGCTAGTGAAGTGGTAAGGATATGATGAGGCAGTAGTTCTTTGTAGCTGTTTACCTATATTTGAAATATAGGTAAAAATCTCTACAACCTCCTGTCTTCATCAAAACTACTTTTGGAATACCTTTTATTGACTTGAGTGGATTGAGTTAAGACTGTGTAACTCCAGTTTATTCAGTTTCTGAAGCGAACAGGTTTATACAGGTTAAGTACAACTCTCTAAAATTTCCTTTCTTTCGATAAAGACGGGTCTATAAAAGTTTCAGAATTTGTGGGGGTTTTTTTGAATTTTCCAACTTCATTCAATCACTCCAGATTTTTTCTTTCTTTGCTATAGACAAATGTTTCAACATACTAAATGCTGCTGCATCAAAGAAATTTGACTGAAAAATTGCCACACTGAGAAGGAACAATGAGTTCAGTGTAAGAATCAGTTCACTAATATATGGTCAGTCAGGGGAAGCTGTAAGAGTATCTACATAAAAAATCTGTGTAAGAGGATCTGGACATTTTCTACATAATAGTGATAAACTGTGAAGGTCTACTACAAACCATAAACTGGACAGAAGAAATGTGATTCCTTTTATAGAAAGTGTCAGTAAAGATAAGGGACCAGGACTAAGACTTAAAGATAAGGTACTAGGGACCATATTTGGCAACTTACTATTTTTGCTGCCATACTTCTGATACCTGACGCTCTTCTTTAAACTCAGTCCCCTCTTACTGAGCCTTTCACTTTGCACATTTCTTGACTCTATGTAAAAATAAATATAAATAACTAAACCAGAAAAAACCCTCTTAACCCAACAAATTAAACAATCCCAGATATATTGGTTATAAAATTTTATACTTTAAATTAATTATCTTAAAATAATCTTATAACTGGAATGGCTTGTGGCTCTTTAATATCTGCATTTGGTAGTGCTAGTATAAGTAAAATAGAGTAAATGAAGCTCATGGAAAAGGAAATGTTAAGACAAGAGGAAAAAAATGGAGAACAAGCAAAGAGAATGGTATTCGAGATGTTTTAAAAGAGGATGGATCCACTGACCTAAACAGTATCAGTTTTGGTGTGAGACAGTAGAAATTGGGCAAGATGCTTAACAAAAGACAGAGAGAAGGAAACCATAAAAATACATACATAGGAAAAAAATAGATAAGTTTAAGTAGGTATGGGTGGTTGGGGCTTAGAAAGAGAGCAAACATTTAAACTGCATTTCTGGCAATGTTCTCTTTCCCCTTTGCAAAAAGCGGGATGGGGGGTGAAAGTAGAAAACAAACAAACAAAAAAAACAAAAAAACCCAAATTTTCAGCAGATTTACAGGAGAAAAAACACAGTTTCATACCAGATATAACCATCATAACTAATTAATCTAAATAACATATAAACTTGCCCCAGTCTGAGCATAGAAAGAGGGTAAAAAAAAATTGACATGAAGGTAACTTTAAAGTCAGGCAGAACTTTAAAGCATTGTGTTTAGAAAGTGCCTTTGGGAGCTATTGCTGAAAAATTCTTTCTTATTGCTAAGCATTATTTTGCTTCTGTGCATAGATATACTCAGCTCTTCTTTCACCTGAGAGATTTAGGCTAAGTCTTCAAGATGACAATCAGCTAGCTGCAGAGAAATGGAGATACTCATTATAAGCGATCAGGTTCACAAACCAGAAGTATAGTCACATTATCATGGACCATTTAGCCACACCATATTAGTGTGGATGGAGTTGTGTTTTAATTCTGATACTACCTACATTGTGCATTTAAAGCTAACAAGTGTTTATGCACATATCTTTATTGGCCATGTATATTTGCCCTTAGAAGGCCCCTCCCAGGACCTCTATTCAGCATGGTTGCTATTAATTGCAGTTGTCACTAACTGATTTCAAGTCATTGATGAAGCATCTTGCAGAATACTTCAGCAATGCTTGCAAGGGTTGTAATTTTTCTTATTCTGATCTAACTTTATTGATCCTCTCCTGAGAGGAACAGCACCCCTCACAGCTTTATGGGACCATTCAAACAATCTAAGAATGATTTATATTTCTTTAAGGAAAAAGACATCAAGTCTTGTTACTCACATGCTGAGATTTTCTTTGAGATCTCAAGCTGTCAAAATACTAAACACAAATCGGGATATTCCTGAGTAATGGAAAGCAAGGCAAAACTTTATAGCATTAGGCTTCATGTTACAATTGGGTGATGCTTCCACTTAACATGCAATTTATTTTATTCAATATTGATAAGATTTAATGGATGATGTATTTGATTCAAGGCTTTGATACAAATGTAGAGTCTTAATTAACAAGTGATATATTTGATGCAGTGAATAATGCATCTGATTTAATAGAGGATGCACTGTATCTGCAGCTGAAGGTGATTGGTCTTTTTAGTGAGAGATTAATTCATTTCAGAAGATGATGTATCACTTTCAATATGAACTAAATCAAATTTGTAATACATTTTTTTTTGCGGTGTGCTAAGTAGCACAAGGAACAAGTTTGCCCTCAAGTGGACTTCAAAGGCAGATCATACCTCCAAGGCACCAGGCAGGTTGAATCAGTGGTTAATTCATTCATGCTGTGATAGGGGTGGAACCAAGTTCTAATAAGCCACTGCCTTCTCAATCAATCCCTGCTTTATTTCTAAGTAAAGTTATATTAAAGTTATTTAATTAGAGAACACCAAAAGTCTAATAATCTTTGTATTAACAAGAATTGACAATAATACTTGAAAGATTTAAGGCGCAAAAGCTATTTGAACTTCAGACATTGATGAGGTAATATAAAGAAGAAGGGCATCTTTAAGCATGTATTTTTCTTAGGTCACAAAAAAAAAAATCTGGCAAATTTGACAGCATGTGCTTTTCTTTTATAAATTCATCTCATCAATACCACTGCATTTACATCTTGTAAAATTGGGAAGCTGTTACTTATTTGCTAAATCGTCAGAAAAAGCCAGTGGGAGAGCTTCACTGTAGATCACTGGAGTTTTCAACTCCTGTATATAGACAACTAGCCAGGCTTATCACATTGAAAACACAGGAAGGCTATGTGGAGTCAATATTCCATTTCCACTTTCTGTAATGTGAAACCTCTGTGCTCACTTATTATTCTATCAAACCTTTATTTTTCTGTTCACAGCTCCATAAATTCAATACTCTGTGCTTTTAATCTAATTTGTTGACAACTGAAAATGACCCAGGTTCAAGACAACGCCAGCTAGTTTTTTAAATTACATATTTAGAACTAAAAAAGTATTAGGACATGCATATATAACCCAATGAGTATATAATGACTGTCATACTAGTACATAATATCCCTAGTAATTTAATTATAAACATCTGACTGTTTAGTATTTAAACAGGAAAATGACTGTTTAAGCACTACACAGTTAAAGAATAATAAACCTTCTGGCATATTCTTCATTCAAAATGTTACACTCAAAAATAAGATCAGTAAAGATTTAACAACAATGAAAAACTATTCTGAAGTAAACTGATTTTATATTTCTAAACATATGATGGATCTTTTTGCTGTCTTGTAGATATACATTCAGTTTAGCGTGTATCAAAATTACAAGCTAGAAGTAAACCAAGAAAAAATATTTGTATTTTTAATCCTTGTTTCAGTTTTTCACCCAAAAGTAAAACCTCCCCATTGATTCACAGCACCAAGAATAGCATTGACAAAAGATTATGATAACTTTAAAAATATAACTTAATTTAAAAACAAAACGTTGGATTATATTGAACTAGGTTTTCCACAACATAAAGAAAACAAGTACATCTTAATGATGTAGAAAACAAAAAACATAGAAAACAAAGGATAGTGTATGAAGTAGGAAAAGATTTTCAGGTCACAGTTTTTAACAGATCATGATATCTATTTCTGCAACCCAAAAACTTGCTGTGTGAGATAAATCATTGAAAAATAATTGTAAAATTCTACCTGTCTCACGATATTAATTCTTAACAGATGATTTCAGATCATAAGAAATTGTGAGTTATCCATAACTTAGCTGCCTATAACTATAGATTCAAGCTATTATGCTCCCCTTTCCAGTGATCAAAAATATTAACAGCAAATTTCTGAACATGTCTTCTTCCATTTCCCAGCTCATGGTGGCAAAATGCTATTGCAGGATTAAAAATGAGAAAAGATGGCATAGTATTATCCAGCTTCTGCTGTATGAGATACAGAATAGGAAAAAAGTAAATAGAGGTAAGAATGTTTCCGTGGAGTGTAAATTGCTTTTTCAGTCTTGCACAAAGTGTTATTTGTCCTCTTGATGCAGCTATGGATGCATGAATATACTACTCTTCATAGGATTGCGGAGGGTGTAGCCTAGTTTTGTATATCTGCGCGTACCACCTACATAACTGCTCTTCCTGTGGTTCTGAATTAAAATGTTTTAGTTTGGTGATGCTTTAGAAAATTATGTTGAAATCTACAGCAAGTCTCTTGTTGCTAGAAGTTCTCCAACTAGTACAGAGCTGCTTCATTGTTTAAGGTGGTAATCCATCAGAAGTTAAGATGAATACATGATAGTAGTTTTCAGATACTGGCTATGGACAAAGGATGAGGAAAGATAAGCTTTTAGTGGTTACAGAGAATGCCCACATACCACAGGATGTGTTCAAGGGTTCCTGGATATGTGATCCCTTACCTTAGTTCAGGAGTACATCCTTCTCTTATCATGGAAGAAAGTATTTTTGGATCCACAAGTGACATCTCCTGAGAACTGTAAAATCCCATGGTTTTTACTTCTCAATAAGCTTGATAGAATGGCTTACTTTTGAAACAGGACTAGTCATGATAATGGCAGATACTCTCTTCTTTAATTGTCATTGTTTATGATACGGATAGGATTTGGCAAAGGTAGGTTATAGGCAACAAATCAAAACAAATAAATTTGAGTCCTATTTGGTGCTGATGGATGCTTGAATGACAGGGCTGCATGTCTGAGGCAACAAGAGAACAGGAGGCAGACTAACCAGGAAGAAGACAAAAATGGAAAATGCATCTCTGTCACAAAATTACTGAAGTTACATATAGGTCTAAGGTAAGAGTATATGCCCTGAGGTGTTACATCTGAGGACACTTGGGGGCATCAGACCTGCTGAGATGAAAGGCAGAGGATTGTCATGGGTAGAATCCTGGCATATCCTGTATCCACACCATCTGTTAGGAGTTGATAAAAAAGGTCAAAATTCCCTAGGTTTTCTCTCCAAAACTGGCAACTAGTCGACTCAGTCCAAAAGGAAACCCAGTAATGAATTAATGTCTGTGTAATATGGATTATTATTAGTAAAAGTACTAGTTACATTAACAGTAGTGCATTGGGCCTAGGTGCAATACAGGGACCAGGCCAAAATGACAATACAGAAATACCCATAAAACTGGTAGATTCAGCAAAACAGATATGAGATGTAGTAAGAGATGCGGCCAACAAGCTAAACAAACAGTGTGATAGGTACTAGTTTTGCCCTTGCTGACTTCTAGCAGAAAGAAAAGTGAAAGAGATGAGATAAAAAAAAGAGAATATGGACTAATGAGGAGAAAATTCATCATGAAGGGGAACTGAGGGGAGAGAAAAAAAGCTAGTCTGGTAATGCTCTTGATATAGGCAGATGAAGAGAGTTCACTACTTCTGTTTTTTTTCTATATTATTTTACCCTCTCTCATTTCTCCAGACAGACGGGCCAGATCACTGCATTATGTGATATCCATCAGTATTGCCTTTTTTTACACACATTTTCTTTAAAAAAAGAAGAGAAAAATATGTAAAAACTTTAAAACATAATTTATTTCTTTTTATTTTACAAATGTTTAGGGTTTTTTAGTGAAATGAAACTTTGCTTGAAGAATGTTTTTGGAGTATGAGATTGGTTGATTTGAGGGAATGAAGGATTAGTTTATCCTTTAAAAAAATATTCATGAAAAATTCAAAATCAAAGTAACTCTACCTTTTTTTAAGATTTATTTTTACAATCTAAAATTACTCCAAGAAATGTAAACTAACTTTGTGTGTAGTGACTAGAAGAATCATATTCACCTTTTTCAGACAATAAATTATTTAACAGAATAATTTAATCCAATCTCATAGTCAACTTGGGGCGGGGGGGGATGGACAACAACAACAACCACAACAAAACAACCCCCCTAAAAAAACCAAACAAACAAAAAATGAGAAAAAACCAAAACAAAACAAACCCAAACCACTAAAACTGTATGACACTTTTTCTCAGTGAGAATGAGATTTGAAGAAATGTGCATATCCATAAAGAATTAAGATGTTGAATTTAACTCCAAAATTACAGGAACGGGAAAAGGAGTTAGGAAGTTTGGACAGAAAAGAGCAGCACTGGTTGTGGAGATAGGAAAGAAAGAAGCTCCGTATTTACCACAAAAGAGAGGAGGGGGTGGGGCAAGGAAAGTTGGCAGTAAATGACTACAAGCGCTTTTATTGTTCTTCCAACCTTTATACTTCTATTGCTAAGAACTAAGTAGTGTTGGAATTTTTGATGGGTAACTGATTTCTCTGTCAGGTGTTTTTTGAGGAGGAAAATAAAAAATGGCCTCAGGTCAGAGCTTTGAAAAAGTTATGTTTAAGTAACTGAGGTATCTCATAGAGTCATTTGTGATGTTGAAGACACAGGGCAGGTGCAGAATGAGGTTCTACAGTCCTGAAGGTGTTAAAAAAAAAAAAAAAAACCTAAAAAAAACCCCCAAAACCTATGTATCAAACTGTACCAGAGAGGATTAAGCCAAAGGTCTTGGATTCAGCCTACTGACCTCCAGCAAAACTTACCAAGCACAGGATGTGGTGTGCTGGAACTGCAGAATAGCTGCAGCCTCATGAACATCCAGCAGTGGAAGCTCTATACGGTTATGATGAGTTCCTCAGTTTTGCATGCTTTGTTTTGGTTTATTTTTTTTCTTAAACTGCTAACTCAAACTATAAACATTAAAAACAAAACAAAACAAACACCACCACGCCCACCTTGTGTTCCTCCAGCTCTCCTTTTATTAAGATTTTTTTCTTCCTAGAAAAATAGTCAATGTTTATATTATGTTCATAGTCACCAAGCATGTATTTCTTTCCAGAATTAATTTTTCAATTAATATATTATTATCAGGTAAGTAATACAAGGAATTAAAGAAAATTCATAAAATGAATGATACGGACAAAAGGATTAAACCATACAGAGACATAAAGGCATAAAAACTCACTGCAGAATGAATTAGTTTTTCTGAGTCCCCATATATGGTCTATCCAGTAGAATTCTGCTACTTTGAAATGGCAGATGAATGTTTGCCTGAGCTTTCCAAAAAACATTTTTCCATTTTTAAGATATTTTTTTTTTCCCTAAACGGATATAATTGATACTTAACATCTTGAATCTAGTTTGATGAGAAGGAAGTTACTCTGTGAAACCTACAAGTAGGCTTTTTGAGCAAAACCTAAGCTGAAATTTCCAATCAAAGAAAAAACCTAAAGACACATGTCTCTGGTAAGAATTAAAGTTCTTTTATGGAACTAGTTTCTTTTTGTAATTAACGTGAAAAAGTATTCTAAATAAGATCTTTAGGATTGTATGTAATATTTTAATATTCATTCTAAATTAATCAGATCTTATATTCATTGCAAAGCAATTCATAATCATCTTCTTAACAGTTTAATAAAAAAAACCCAGTATTTTCTGAGTTTTGTTTAGTTAGAGTACAAACAACAAAAAAAACCCTCACCATGGGGAAATGACAAAATAATGCCATGTTCTCCTCACTGAAAATCAGATATAAAATTGCCTGCGCAGGAAAACACAAGCAATTAGGAAAAGTAGATTTAAAAGAGGTTTGTTGGTAGTGATACAGTCTTTATGACTTTGTGTGTCTTCAAAGGAGTCATCAGCAGAAGCTCTCAAGCATATGGGAATCCTGTTTTATAAAACAGGATTAAAGTTATGTTAGGTAAAGTGTTTTTAAAACTTGGTGTTACTAAGAGGCATAAGAGAGCCTAAGCTACCAGAAAATAGGAAAAATAGTTGTTAAACCTATTAAGTAGTGATACTGGTGGAGGAGAATTAGAGTAGAAAAGATGGTCAGAATGACCTGATATTAAACAGGAAAGAAGGGTACGGTTTACTTTAATTAATGTCATGCTTTCTTTAAGATAAAGTTTATGCAACGTCATTAGGAACTACTAATCCATAATTGTTGAATAGAAATGTTAGGAAAACTGCTTTAGTATTATTTTTACAGAGTTCAGTTGTTACATTTTGTTCTGACCTCAGGTATCCCCACCTGCGTCCAAAGTGAAATTACAAAAGCTGACACATTCCTCTCAACTTAGTCATTCTTCTCCATTTATTCTACATCTATATACATCTGTATTATTCTACATCTATTTCCCTAGCCAAATGGGGAAGTTTGTTGCTATAGTTCGTTGCAATTTCTTGGCAATCCACCAAAGCTGAACCCCTCTCTGTGATCTTCTTTTTGTATTTGTTGAATAAACTAATTATTGCAACTAATATTGAATATCAGAAATTATAGCAGCACGGGGTAACCTGGTGGTAACATCTAAATGAAGAGCAGAATGCTGTGTGAAGAGTACTGTGAAGAGTAAAGGTCCCTGATGAAAATATTTGCTCTTGAAAGTACTAAGATTATTGAGAACAGCCTGAATCAAATCCTCTCACAGCAGAGCTAAATACTGCAAATCATTAATAATACTAATCATGTAAAGAAAAGAAAGAGCATTTTATCTTAAAATAAAATAACAATAGCCCTCTTCAAAAACTTTTTGTTAATCAATCTCTTCTGTGGATTAGACCATAAGTTATAAAAGCAGGCATGAAGACAGCCTTTCTAATTGGAATTAATTACTTCAATAAGCAACAATTCACCAAATAAACCTGAATGTGTACATCAACATTAAAAGATACCAAAGAATGGGGAGATTTTAGAAAACCTCATGAGAGGATCACAATTTTATTTATTTCAGTGTAGAATAAACACTAAACCTTTCTTTCCAAGAGCCAACTCCTGTTTGTCTTGATTGTGATTCATGCTGCCAGATTTAATTACCATTCCACACTATATGGACCTGAGATTATTCATCTGGATTTAATTGATCTAAATTGTAGTTCAATTCAAATTATCACTAGTTCACAGATTTCTATAAAGTGAACTGTGACTAGACTTTCTTTTTGTTTTTGTGGAAAAATTTGTTTTAACCATGTTGTCCTATTCCTCTACCACAGATAATTTGCTGTTTATTTATTCAAAAAATAAGTAACAGTCTACATGAACTTAAACAAAAGGGCTGTATTAAGAAATACTTATTTAACTAATTACTCCCTCAAAGCCAATCAATTTACTCCACTTAGGTATTTATTTATTCTCACATATGCATATGCTCACTATCATATCACTGTGAAGTCTTGAACCACTAAACAGAGATGAAGAGTCCAGGAAACTGACTATTTACAACCATATTAGGGAATCTCAATGTTTCTGCAAAAATCTGCTAAGACTGATTCTTATAAAAACAGGGGAATAATGTTATGTACTACTATGTATGTAGTAATTCACTGTCTGACAAGTTCTTATGTTCTGAATCAGACAACTTATTACATTGCAGCCCTTACTGAATCAAAAAAGAAGTTTGGGGCAAGGGAAAAGGGGTGGGATGGAGAAAGAATCCACTAAATACAATCAATGGCAATGTCTCCAGGGTCTGAAAATATAGAGACAATTTTTTGTTTCACTTTGGCAAAATTTGTTAAAATTTGTCTTATGACAAAAAAAGTCTCTCCACTGTTTTCAGTATAATTTCTCTCATGTCCTAAGGATTGCAGGTCTGACATAGTTGAAATTTTAATCAAAAGTGAAAATCGAGTAATAATATTTTTTTTTAGAATTTTTTTTTCATAGGAGCCATCTTGGATATTATACGCTAATCAGAATAAATCTTAAAGATGTGTCTTTTTTCCATACTTTCTGACAAATTCCAGAGGACTCTGTTCTGGATTTTTTTTTAATATTGTTTAATTTCTTGATGCTAGATAACTGCATGATATGAAATACTCAATTCTAAGAAATATTATTAGGGACAATTAAAACATTGCACTTCAGTCTTGAGGAAAAAAAGACAAAACTGCCCTCCTTTTTTTGACATTGTAAGAATCTTTTCCTGTCTTCCACATATAACTGCAATATTTCATTTGGTTTATAGTTTATGTTGTGAGAAGTGGTACAATCAGTGAGGTTTTATCACTGTGTAATTATGCTAAAGTAGCCCAAAGATTCTTCAGTCTTTCAGGTATTAGCATGTGCTCAACATTACAGTAAATTTAATCTCACAGGCATTCATTTAATTATAAATTATTTAGAAAACTTAATCTTATTTAAAATTATAATGTTTATTATCCTGCTACCTACAGTTATTTTTAATAAAAATAGGAAATTTAATTTTAGACTTAAAATTGTAACCATGTTTTTCTTAAGAAAGAAATGAGAGATTTTATAAGGAAGGACATTTCATTGTTAATGATTTCATATCTATAAAGGATAAAGCTGTGTTCTTCTCCTATTAGCTTTTCTTATTCAATTTCCCCAAACCTTGTGTCTACACTAGTGACCTGAACTATGAGAGGTTATTTACAATAGAATTATCAATACTCTTGAAATTTAAAAAATTCAGAACTTGGTGAATGGCAAAGTCTTATGATCTCATGATATATTTTATATGGCATTTTTTACTGGATGCTATAGAATTTCCAGATGTAAAGCTTTAAGCTGAAGTTAAGACTTTGATTTATATCAAGCATCGGTAGAAAAATTATAAAGAACACTACAGTTTAGACAGAAAAATGGCCTTTAAGTAGGAAGTGGACTACTGGTATTCTACTCCCAGGTGCCTCCCTGATTTCCTGCACATCCTTAAACAAGCCAGATTGATCATCGCTTTTTCTAAGAAGACTAAACAATATAACTCAATAGAAAGGCATCAGGCTAAGATTCTTGTATTATTGTCATGATCTGTAGTCATGGGTATTATAAGAGAAATTGGGGGTTTCTGATTTTTCCTCCATTATTTTAGGGGAATAATTGTGACAAAAAACTTGTGTGATCAATCCCTACTTTAAAGGTAATTTCACAGTTAAAAGAATTAGAGACCTATGCCTCAGCTTTTGATTCTGTTTTCAAAGTGCTGTCCATCCACTTCACATGTGAAATTATTTATGGCTATTTGAAAATCTGCCCAGCCAGCCTCTGATGTCCACCAGCCTGTCCAATATCTTGGTTTTACATCTCCAAGACAGTAGTTTAACAGATCTTTGAGTTGCTGGTTAACGATGGTAGCACAGTTATGTAATCCAGTGACTTCCCAACTGTGAGGAATGAGGATCTCTTGTTTAGAATTGCCACTGCCAAAGGCATAATCACCTAACAGACTGACATTGGACAAAGGCAGCAAACCATTAATAATATTGGTGATTACAAATGAAAGATCTGGGTAACTACAGAGGCAAATAGTCACCTATAAAAATGATACCTCATCAACTGTAGGTTGTTCTATACAAACAGTTGAGGATTCTTCTCTAGAGACAAAGTGAGTCTCGTGTTACAATGAGAGATCTTCTCTTATTTGCTCTTGGTCATGAATAAATCATATTTCACTCTCCTCTTTGAGAAGATTCAATTGACTGACCAGGTCAGAGGCTAGAAGGTAGCAGAGATGCTTCATGATTCAATAAATTTTGTTAACACATCTAAGAGAATTTATTTCCCAGTGGTCCACATAAAGTTCCTAAGGTGCTTTTCATGTTCCCGGTATGGAGAACAAAAGTCTCTCATTAAAGTCTCTCTTTAAGAAAGAGAGAGTTACAACTATTCAAGATCACATCATTTCATGAAGATGGAAGAAGAATGAACATGTTTTATGGCCCAGTTTATCATCTATGTCTTTGACTATTACCTTCTTTGAATTTTAGGTTCTTAGTGTAAGTCTGTACTATTGTAATAAATTATTCATTTCAGGCATGTGTAGATGAGCATGAAAGCTTCATATCCGTTACTGAAAAACACCCAATGAGAGATGAGCAAAGTATCATTTTGTCAAGTTCCAGAGCTCAGTACTTGTTCCCAGGTAGAATTTCCTGAAATAATCACTCATTTGAAAATGAATCCTAATTATGCATGATAGCAAGAAATAGCAATTGACAGCAAAGTACAGAAGTTGCCACTCTTCTCTTATGCTATCACTATTGTTTGGCAGGTGTGTACAACTGCTAGGCCAGACAACATTTTGAAAGGGTTGCAATTCCAGTGCACTATCACTTCTCAGTATGACAGGTTTGTATCAATTATAAGTGAAATGAAATAAATAAAAATATCTTTAATTTACCCCAGGTTAAGAGTAGCCTTGATGGTTTTTGTGACTCTGGGGAAATCACTGAAAATATTTTCATGCCGTATTCATATTGAAACATTTGAACAATAATAATTATTCCTTATGATAAGTTCCAATATGCTGTATATCTAAATATGCTTTCCAAACAAAGTCTGCCAGCTTTGTTTTGGGCTAAGATTAATATTTTCTCCTCATTGTCTTCCAGCAATAGCTCTATCTTGCCTTTATGTTCCTTCATACATAAAAAGATCCAAAAGTATTCCACAGACATCTTATACTTTAAGACCTACAAGCTCCTGCTGAACAGAGGAAAGGATTCCTACTTGACTGGCAGCATTGGGTATTATTTCCCACTCTCTGAATTTTAATGTGACTATGTCCAGGTGGAACGACAAGTTTCAGTGTTACAAAGTCTGATAATTGGCAAGTGTGGATAATGTTTGCTTGATCTGATGAATGAAAAAGAGAAGGGTTTTATTTTAAAGAAAAAAAGTTATTTTAGTGTAACCGTAATCAAGACTCAATCATATGCTTCCATTGAAGCTAACCAAGAGAAGTCAGTAACAAAAAAACAGACTTTACATAAATTTCATCACATCTGGGTGAATGTGTAAATTTTGAATGAAAAAAACCACCGTAGATTTAACTTCAGATAATCTCTGCTCATCCTTGGAAATACCACTGACTAAAGGATTTATAAGCTTCTAATGTTTACAACGTTTATACAATTTATAAAATAGATAGCTGATAAAATATTAATTGCTGCTATAAAACTTACCTGTCTGCCCTGAAATAAATGGTATTAGCATCTCCAGTTATTCTTTACTGCTGCTAATGATACTTCAGTTTGATAGTGAACTGTGTTACCATTTAAAAGGAAAATGGCCTGTGTATTGATAAAATACATGTACCTATTTAGATGCAGCATTTTTAGGATTACCCCCCCACACTTGAATTTACCCATTTATGAAAATTTACTTCTATGTATCACACCAAAGTATTAAGGGGGTGTGTGTTGGGGTTCAGCCAGATATATAGAGTAGAAACTCTAAAGAAAGTCCTGCGAAATTACGAGCTATGCTAAACACCTAGAAGTCAAGTGTAACCTCATCAGTTCCTTCATCTGTGAAATTTTCCAAAAATTGTGCTGGACCCCGAGGGAGCTTGGGGTTTTGTTCATTTTTTAAAATACAAGCTGTTCAATTCCTCCTGTGTGCCATTAGTTGCAGCCTAAGACTACACGAAGTGGACTTAAAACATCTAATTTAGGCTACTTTGGAAAACCAAATCCCCAATATTCTGGATATAATTTCCAAACCCAGTATTAAATCCTGTTCAATCCCATAGAAGAACACTAACATATTATTTGGATAAAAAAAAATCCCTTCTTAGTCACTACTGCCTTTCAAAACCATGTACTACTACATTTTTTTTTCTTGAACATGGCCTAAAATACAAAAGTTTCATGATTACTTTGCTTTGTTTGACATTTTTTCTTACCAGTAAAGTGAGCAACTGCAGCCTAAGTCAGGTACTCACAGGGGCAGAAAGGCCTCTAGGCCTGCAGCCTGCCAGCCCTGAGGGGACTGCAAAGAACCTTCCAGAACAGCAGCCTCTGCCTGCCAGAGCAGCAGTGATGACTAATTGTCAGGTGGGAACGGGACCCAGTCACAATCAGGCGTTCTGTGCCCAATCCTATAAATGGGCTGTGGGCCCTCCTGGGAAGGCCCAGTGGAGGCACTAGGAGAGGCTGCCTGTCGTGGTTTAACCCCAGCCACCAACTAAGCACCACGCAGCCGCTCACTCACTCCCCCGCATCCAGTGGGATGGGGGAGAAAATCGGGGGGGGGAAAAAAAGTAAAACTCGCGGGTTGAGATAAGAACGGTTTAATAGAACAGAGAAGAAGAAACTAATAATGATAATGATAACACTAATAAAACGACAACAGTAGTAATAAAAGGATTGGAATGTACAAATGATGCGCAGGGCAATAGCTCACCACCCGCTGATCGACACCCCGCCAGTCCCCGAGCGGCGATTCCCCGCCCCCACCCCCAGTTCCTATCCTAGACGGGACATCCCATGGTATGGAATACACCGTTGGCCAGTTTGGGTCAGGTGCCCTGGCTCTGTCCTGTGCCAACTTCTTGTGCCCCTCCAGCTTTCTCGCTGGCTGGGCATGAGAAGCTGAAAAATCCTTGACTTTAGTCTAAGCACTACTGAGCACCAACTGAAAACATCAGTGTTATCAACATTCTTCGCATGCTGAACTCAAAACGTAGCACCGTACCAGCTACTAGGAAGACAGTTAACTCTATCCCAGCTGAAACCAGGACACTGCCACAGAGCTTCAGGGCCAACAGCAGGGCCAGGACTGCTGTGCTTGCCTCCACAACTTAACTGCCTCAGCCTCCGCCACAGGACAGAGAAGTCACGTAAGGAACTGTAACGTAGGCCTACCTGGCTTGTCCTGCAGAACAGGGAAGTTGTTTCACTCATCGACACTAAATATATCTATGACTGTAAGTAGTTTGGTTTTCTGAGCCCTTTTAGTCTACACTATCAGTTCCATCTCAGACTGCAACAAAGAGGAGAAACACTTACTCTTTTAGGAATATCGGTGTAATTTACCATGTTCTGGGACTCAGAATAGTTTGAATAGCAGAGACAGATAGGCTTGGGGCTGTGCTGCAACTTAAGCTTTAAACTTAATATATGTGTGGAGAATTAAATGAGAGAAAGCACTTAGAGGAAAGAGATTCTGTTCCAGGGCAGAGTTTTTCTGTTTATTTTGTTTTGCCTTTCCCCAGAATGTATTATCTCAGTTATGCTGGAAATGTAGGATAGGCCTCTATGCAGCAGTATCTTCAGGCTGTTAGTACCTCAAGCTGTGCAGTTTTTTCCTTGGTGTAGTGAAGGAGAGAGATTTCTTAGGAAAGCTGTTTCTTTCATCTATGAATATTTCAAACATCAACACTTGAAGTCAGAGTACCCAAAAGCTACCATGATCGTCAAATCTCATGGAGGTGCTGGTGAGGTTTGAGACCCTGGTTTGGGATCCTTCCCCCCTCCATTTCCACCCACTGATGCTGGCTGAGATCATGCTCAACCCTGCTGTATCCAGGCTGAGGTGTCCAGGGGCAATTGCTTGAGCGGGGGTCTTGCACTCACTGCTATCAAACCCCCTGCTCCCAGCAGGATGCTTACAATCCTGGCAAAGCAGTTGCTGCAGAGCCCCTGCTGTGCTCAACAGCTTTAACCCAACAGTCAAAGGCAGGCACTTCGGTGGTTGTGACAATGCTTTGAGAGTTCCCTTTGAGTCACTCACCTCTAAGCTCGGGGATTTTGCACAGAGTAATTTCCCTTGAGTGACTTCAGTGACTTTAGTTCTTAGGAAAAGTGAGCAGTGGGCCTCTCTATCTAAATGTGGGCTTGGGCTATCATGAGGCAATGCTATAAGTAGCATTACTTTAATATGTCCTTTATTCTGCCTGCATTGTTCTTAAGGACACTAAATTTTGTATCCCTATATGAAAGCACCATTTGTATTTCTTTTAAATAGAACAAAGTCTGCATACATGCTTTATTTCATTTATTAAGACAGTTGAATTTATTGCTATAAAAATATGGGTTTATGGCTACCAGACTGTGTCTTCTCATGATCTGCCCTATCATGTAGTCAGAGGATCGGGTTAATGTTCCTCCAGACATCTTTCATCACTCCAGGCAGTTTAAAATCCAACAGTCATAAGATTGTATGTGTTCTTCTTTATATGCTTTATAATGCTTGATAACTTCTGGGAAGAGAATTTTCTGGGGCTATCACTGTAGTCAATATTATTTGTGAATACAGAAATCGTAGGTTGATTTCTTCAAGTTTCTGGTTTATCTGCATGTTGTAAATTAAAGTTGTACATTCCTGAAAGCACTATCTGAGGAATGAGATTGGTTTCTCTTTGGCTGCTTAATCTTTAATATTTAAATAAGATATACATAATGTCAACTTATTTACTCTTGATCAAATCAGGTGGATTGTATTTCTGGGTTGCATGGCAGCCTGAAAAAAGACTAAACATTTGCTGATAATTTTATTGTAACTGTGATGCCACAGGTAGACTGTGGCAGTAGTGATATTCCAAGTGATGATTTTGCTTTTTTTTGACATTTAATGGCAATGTTTAAAGGACATTTTATCTGAACATGTAAAGGACATGTATTATCTGAACTTTATAGGAAGGCAACAGAATACGGTGGTCTTTCCAGCCCTGCTAGTGAATTTCAAATTTATGGCAAAGGAAGTTGCCAGCGAGTGGCAAGACTAGGTCTGGTCCCAAAGACAAGGCAAACTGGGGCTGAGAGTGGCTGTGTGCCTGCCTGACAGGACACAGCCCCCAGCTGTGCAAGCAGGGCAGAGCTGGTGATGATAACAAGTCAGGGCAAATGGTGTACTCAAAGAGCCCTGCCAGAAGGTGTTGGGTAGCATTTAAAGAGATTCTAGGTTATGACTTTTTTTCAGACTGGTCTCTGTTTGCAAGGGATCCAAGTGCCACAGGCATTTCTTTACCACTTTTTCTTCTCTCTGTGAGAGAAATCTGTTTTTTAATATTTCAGTTGGAAGGGGCCTACAATGATCATCTAGTCCAACTGCCTGACCACTTCAGGGCTGTCTAGAAGTTAGAGCATATTAAGGTCATTGTCCAAATGCCTCTTAAACACTGACAAGCATGGGGTGTTGATCACCTCTCTAGGAAGCCTATTGTGATGTTTGACCACTCTCTCTGTAAAGAAATGCTCACTGATATCAAGTCTGATCCTCCCCTGACACAGCTTTGAACCATTCCCAAATAATTAATATTAATTAATATCAATGGTAATTAATATCTTGGCATTTTATCGGTGCAACCAAAGTGGCTGGATGGGAGGTTTCCCATATCACTCACTCATGCAGTAAAATCAAGAGCTGCAATACTAATTCAATGCACTTCTTGTCTTGGACATTTCTCTGAAATCATGAGTTGATGTAATTTTAGTGTTTTCCTGTTTGGTTTTTGTTTGTTTGTTTGTTTTGATACACTTCAACAATATTTACCAGTGAGGTAGAGGTCTCAAAGACATTAAGATCCTTTGTCTTCTGAAAGTAAAAGCGGTGGCAGAGAAGACAAGTTCTCTAGTCTTCCTCCCAGTGCACAAACATTGAGAGAAACTGCAAACTGACTAGGAGACTTGATCTTTTATAATGCCTATATTCTTGCAAGGTCCATTCATATCCTGAGCCAACAGAGTAAACAGCAATAACCTCAGTAGCCTACACTCCCAAGTGTTGTGCTAACCTTAAATTTATTTATTTCATTATGAAGGGAAAGTCAAATTCTATCCATGCCCTGAGGGATTTTGGGGTTTTCTCCTTTTTTATTCCAACTTGAAAATTTTGTGGCAGGCAGATTTCACCATCTGCTTTTGCTTATTTTAACTAATCAGCCAGGAGATGTTGCAGTAGATTCCAACAGAATAATCAATAAGGGAGGCCTAGATGGTCAACCATGTGGCATGCTGGCTAAGAGCCAATTTCTCTCCTTATTAACACAAATAGTCTTTGGATTTCATATTAATCCCCCTTGAGAACTAGCTAGATGTACTTGCTTTAAGGAAGAGCTCGTGAGGATACTGATTTTTGCTGAAATTGTTCTCAGGGAAAACACTGCTGTTGTTTAGCAGACTTCTCTGAGTCAGGAGTGAGGTGTCCTGTGTTGCCACAGAAGGTACATTTTGTATCCCAGTCATGACTCCTAGATTTGAAAATGTTGAGACTTGATGTGCACTGAAACTGCTCAAAAACTGAAGTTGATATAAATTACAGTAAACTTTAATGTATCAAAATAATTGCCTAATCAATACTAGTTCCTTTGATATCTTTTAAACAGCATTAATCACCATGAACTCATTTTGTATTAATGCAAATGTCGCAAGTGCTTCAATTGGATTTCTGCTGTAACTGAAGATTAATTACTTTGACTAGACATTTGTGCTAAAGTCTTACCCAGTATGGATGAATACAGAAACAATAAAAATAATGAAGAGTGGAACAATACTTCCATGTAAAAGTAAAACAGTTTTTGCTTTAGAAGTTCAACATTATTAATAAAGATGTATGCACTTTGCAAATGAACCTGGAAAACTTATCTCCATGTAAGCATACAGCAAATATCTAACCCTGACTCTTGTCACTATGATGGTATCACTGTTGAGATATTAATTCTTTACACTTACAGAACACACTGCCAGAAAAGCTATATATTCATTATATCTTTTCAATTACATTGATGTTACTGAATGTTTTACCTATCTTTCATGTGCCCTAGCTGGGTATCTAATAACAACAACTGTATTTAAGATTAAGATTCCAGCATGCTGGGCACCAAATCAAAAAATATTATTTCCTGAGTTTTCCTGATCAGAGGCATGTCCGCTGAATAGCATTTCACTGAAAGGAAAAAAAAAGTTTAAAGAACATTACAGTATCTGGACATATTAAGTAAAATTTTCAAAAAATATCTGAAGACATTTTCAAATTTTAGATATTCAAATGGTAAACTCTTTGTGGCTGTATACACTTACAAAATTTTAAATAAAAGTGCTTTGTGAATAGTCATACAATTTCTGTGAATAGGAGACATGCTATAGCTCCAAAATATTTAGGGACTGCCTTTGTAAGCAGACTAGTCTTTATGATAATTGCAACATTTTTCCTTAAAAAGATGATCCTTCCAGATACCATTTGTTAACTTCATTGTTGATTTCATTTAGAACTGCTATGACACTGAAAGCTCTTGTTTAGTATTCAAGATAATATGAAAGGTCCAACACAAAATTCATTCTATGAAAAATGTTAGGTTTTAAATGGTGTCATATATCAAATTTTATATTTAATTTTTAACTTTCCAGCAGATCTCTTTGACTAATTCTAGCTTGATAGTGCTTTTTGTCTAGCTGAGTCCTTCAGTGACATTTGATGCTATCAATTAAGTCATCCTTCTTGACCAGTCTTTTCTGATCCTCTCTCATGCAGCTTTAAACCTGATTTGATTCCTAGCTATCACTTCTCTCCCAAATGTTTCTGTTCATGTTTCTATCTGATCAGGTCTTTGTGTTTCACTATGCTATTCAATTTATGTTTTTTTCTAATACATCTTTTTCTTTCTCTGCATAATACTTAAATTCTAAAAATCTTGTTCCTTGGCTATTTCTTCCATAATAGTAATTTCAAATATTTTTTTGTGAGCAGAATAATAAAGAAGCTCAAGCTAATCTGAACTTCCAGAAATTCAACTCTTTCAACTTTGGAAATGTGGACAATTGAAGTTTGTCTGGAAAACAAAATAGAGATTCTCTGAGGAATAGCACATACAAAGACAGACAAAAAAAAGTCAGAATTTAAAATGAGGTGGGTTAAGAGGGCTTAATTGATTTCAGATTTTGTTGCGATTGTTATCTCCAAAGTGCTTTTGTGACTTGCATTGCTTCAATACTTTGGAAAAGCATTTTCCTCATGATGATAGGATATTGTTGTATCGGGCCACCACAAACACTTTAAAGTTAAATAAATACATGCACTGATTTGATTTGACAATACTCATACCTTTTTCCCCTTTTTCTGGTGTTCCCTCCCTATACATATTGAGCACAAGAATTTCATGGCAAAAATGTTGTAGAGAATTAGCAATTTTCATGGACTGCTAGAAGATACCCATGATGATCAAATTCTGAGCTTGTAAATGTAAATATTCATCCTGAAAACCTGATTTTTAAGGGCTCCAATCAGAGAACAAACATCCTGTGTAATTCATGTATCTAATCAAAGCTAACCAACACATGCTGAATTTCAAATGTCAAATGTTTGCAATAGGCAAACACCACACAATTCTTCATCTGTGCATATCAAAGGATCTCTGTGTGAATCAAATGCAAGTTACAAAAAGAAGTGATACTCGTCACAGTATTTACTCAGCTCTTGTAAGCAACATAGACAGCTGTAATACCAGGTTTCTGGTGGGTTTTTTTTAGTTGATCAATATCGCATTAACAATTTTTCTTAACACTTTTCTTGTTAACACTTTCTCAAAGAATATTATCCTGATGGTCCTACATACAAGAAAAGAAAATTTTTTGTTTTGTAAAGTTTTCTGTGAATTCTCCATTATTTGGATTTTCACACTTTCCAGACATCTTTTCAAACAGTGTTTTTCATCTGATAAATTGAAATTTTAAGGTACTGGTGTATTTCGGGTGTGGGGTTTTTTTCCTCCTCATCTCAGCTTAGCTACCTTAGTGTATCTGCATTATTCCTACAGTGCTTTGTGTCCATTAACAGTCTAAGTTTGATGTCAGTCTATATCATTATTACACCACCCCTTAAATCTCTCTATTGGCTCTTGTTAAAACACCCCATTGATTTAAAGATCTCGTTACTTGCCAGAGTTTGTTCTGATTCTCTGACCTCTTCACACTTGTTGGTGGTGACTTCAGTTAATTGCATGATTATCAGATGATAATGTGGTAGCATTAAAATGAATTAGCATGTAATTACTGTTGTTCCCAAGGGAGATAGGGTGCTTAAAATAAAACAGTGCCTGTTATTTCGTGGAAAGCACAAAGCAGTGTATTTCCACTGGTATACTCAGATATCCGTAGCTCTTGCTTTCTACAGTGTGTCCATGTCACAGAATCCTAGAGGAGATTTGGAAATAGCTGATCAATATTTGCTTTTTCATTTTAGGTTATTCATGTCAATTTCAAAATCTTTGATTTTTACAAGTTTGTAATAAAGTGATTTCATATGATCTTATTTGGGTTGCGTCATTCCCATTGGCATTTGTTTACAATAAATATTGAACAAGATTAAACATTATAGACCACAATAATGAGTTGCCAGAAAAATATTTTAACTAATCAAAATTAATTAATTCAATTTAAATATGAAACATTAGTTAAAAAATACTAATGTTTCAGCAATGTTTCAGATCTTGAGCTATGAATATGAAGCTGTTAGGAGCAGAAAAATGCTTAGCTTATGGGATATATTATTAATTACATCTCATTTGTTCATCTGAAGAATTTACCTTTTAGGAGTCCCAGTGTCAAGGTGTTCTTATGCAGTATTAGCTGAATGGAATTCCTTCTGTCTTGAAAGCTGAATACTTACCTCTGTTGCACTGGAAGGTCTGCACACCAAAGCAGGAAACTAAATGGAAAAACAGTTTGTGGTTTAGGATTGATTCATTTTCTAAGTATCACATTTTGCTTCTCAAAAGTCTTTTCTCAAAAATGTTTCTTTCTTTCAGTTGATGACAGCATTTAGGAATTAAAAATGCACCTAATTTGGAAAATTACACAATTGATAAGGAATAGCTCTAACCCTAACTGCCTTCTTTTTGAGATGAAGTCCATAGAATCACTACAGTAGGTTCTATAACAAGGGGCAAAGAATAAAAAGTAAGTGAGCAACAAAAAAAGTTTATTTGCATTACCCTGTTGTGCAACATGTAATTGGAAAAGCACTAATGATTAGGGTCCCAAAGCCCACGACTTCAGCGTTGAGTGTTTACTTGAATAGGGGATGCTTTCTTCATCATGGGGCCTAATACAGCTAAATTTAGAGCACATTTCTCGAAGCATGCAAAGTTAAATATTTTCAGCACCTAATCTGAAATAGTTACTATCCAGAAAATCTGAGCCCTTATTGTAAAAATACTTTGTGGATATTATAGGAAAATATCATAAATTCTAAACTGTAAAGAACATACTTGTGTGCTATTACAGATAATGTACATGAAATGCAGAGTGCTAAACTGGTAGTGATAATGGAACAATCTTCTACCTGACATTGTTTTAGTTACGTTACAGGGGTTTTTTTATGTCAAACCATTTTTTAAATTTCTACTAGCATACCAAAATGGAAGTTTGGAACCTGGGGGGGGAGGGGGGGGAGGGCGGATGGGGGATACTGTATGGACTTACACAAACATGGCTGAGGATAGGGAATAATAAAAATAGCAGAATGCATTAATCCATTTCATAAAACAAAATCCACTGAAAATGCTTATACGCTTGAAGGAGAAACTAAACTTAATCATCATTTCATTTCTGGCCCAAAAAAACCCCTTTTGTTTGCAGGAAAAAAAAGATGGAACAACAGTTGTTTCTTTTCTATGTGTGTGGCTCAGGTTTTTAGCTGAATTACAGATCAGATTGGTTAAAATGTTTTATCAGTGAATGCAGAAGTAGCTACATGGACACCTAAATATACCTGTCCAGGATCCAATTGTTCAATATTTATATAGAAAGAACACAAATGTTTTAGGAAGAAATCAGAAGTATATTCATTCTATTATTTTCATTTTTATCTTCCATAAAAAAACATATACAAAATGGGTTCATGACTTTCAGAAGCTTGATATTCCCAGATTACAGATTGCTGCTACTAGGGTGCATGAATTCATCTGATGATGAGTTTAAGTATTTATAATCTATGGTTTTAAAACAAAAGTGACAGCTGAGTTTCTGCTCATGATTTGAGGTTTTTCTTTTATCTCTTTTCCTCTTCTCTGAAAGAAAATTTGTGTGTGTGTGTGGGGGGGTGGTGTCTCTTTTTATGGCACTTTTTTTATTTATTTCACAGCCCTTCTCATATTCCTCTGCTTCCCTACCTTGGCTGTATTTGGGAGCTCTATTCTTTTCTTCTTTCTCTTGCATGTCATTATACACACATGCTTATGAAAGTGTTAAAGATTTACTTTTCACAAAGTGTATGATTTATTATTTACAGTCTCCACAGCATAATGGTATGCATTTATCCTCTCATAACAAATGCTGGGCAAGTTACACTGTTCTACTACTAAAATTTACAGGAGTAAATGAAAAGAATACTGGTGTTTGTTGCATATCAGAAGCAACTGGAAACAAGCCCATAAAAACATCTAGTTTTCAGAGATTCCTAACACTGAAAAAGATGAGAAGAAAATGGAAAATATTAGGCTTTTTTGGTGTAGATCTGGAGATAAATACAAAAGCATGTAGAGGGCTCTGAAGCAATAAATGGTTTACAGAAGGTAAAGTGGGCATTAAGCTGCTATTTTTCCCTTCTAGGACAAAAGAAGAAAGAAAATTCCAGTAAAACAGCAAAACAACAAATTAAAAACAGAACAATTTTTAGTCAAACTAAGTTTTTACTTTGATACAAAATACTGAAACAGTAAATAACTCTATTTAGACAATGAACTAACATTAACTCATTGAGAAAATGATTCTGTGTAACTTTTGTAGAAAGGGTATGAAGTTTATGGAGACTAAGGACTTGAATGCTTCAATGCTTTTCCACTGTAAAATTAAACTTGAAATAGGGACATAAATTTTGCATTTGTCCTTTCTTATTTCATCAAATAAAAATTAACTTGTTTTTTTAGAAAAATACAAGAGTTTGGCAACCTGACAAGATTTTGTGGTTGTCTTGGAAGAACCACTTCTGAGCTAGCTGCTCTTATTTTGACTATTGTCAGAGGTCTTGCGATCCTCGCAGAGTTCTTGGTCAGCAGGCTTTTGGTAGCTCTAGGAAAATAATTACTGGTAAAGTTGGTAATTAATTTTGAAAATCAAAAAATATGTGTTTTTTTAAGGATTAAAAAGGTTGTAAGTTTAAATAGATCCAAGACTGCCCAGTGAGAGGTATGATCTTAAAATTCTTAGCATACTGATCCAAGTCCTCAGGCTCTTCTTTATCTGGAATTCATTGGCTTTGTACCAGTTTGTATCCACAAATACTATTACCCAACTGATGCTGTGGTCAGTGCTGATAAAGTAGATACTATCAGCTTGGAGTCTGCCCAAGTCCAGTGTTGTAGAAGTCCTTCACAAACAGGCCATCTCATAACAGCTATGAGAAAGCATCTTTCTCTTTCATGCTAACTGTGCACCACGGAAAGCAGGTAAGTAAAACTTACGCTAGCCAAGGTCCAGCTGAATGATAGGCATTACTTCAAGTATCATTGAAGATTATACTGTGGGTTACACCATAAGAGGAAATATTCTTTGTAGAAAGTTCTATATCACCTAGTTCAGTTAGTTTCTTAACTGAAATATGCTGTCTTCAAACTTACTAATGTTCATAACTTGGACAAATATGAGTGCAAATTCTGCCAGAACAATCTCAGTCTCACTGATCTAAAAAAAAAGTTTTTAAACTCCTTTTACTGGAGTAATGATTAGAAAGGTTGGGGTACATGTACAAAAGACATTTATAAGGAAAAGATTAAGGCAGGAAATGTAACTTCTTCCCTTGTGTGTATCCAAGAGCACATACTAGACAAGTAGCAAATTACAGCAGACAAGACTCCACTGTGAAGTGTAGTAGGTCCAATCACCATAAACAGTCATTTTAGAAAGTTATCATAGAAGTATCTTCCGTTGCAGTTTGCTTCACTGAAAAGAGGTTTATGTAATGTTTCAGTCCTTCATCATCACTGGGCCCTAATTCACACCTGGAACCATCACATCATGGGTAAGTAAATACTACTGAACTGATTTTTCCTTACTGTTCGTTACACAGCTGCATGGCATTACATTCTCCTTGATATTGACTGGGATTCTGATATTTTAATTTAAATCTCTTCAGAATGTTTTTGTGTATTATAATAACCTATTTCATGATACTTTGTAAACTTTATTGACAAACATCTACTGATTTCTCTTTTGATTCCTATGTTCTTGAGCTGTCCTGAACTGAGAGCAGTAAAGAGTTTACAAAGCTTTGCGATTATCCCTGGAATCTACCTTTGTCAGGCGCATTTGCTCTCAAAGATTCTTAAAAAAAATGTTCTCACTATCTTACTAATTTCTTGTCTTCTGTACCTTTTTTTTTTTTTTTTTTTTTTTGCCTGTGACAGTTCAGAAATGTTTAACAAGCCTCTCTGAAAAGAAAATAAAGTTATAAGAATTTATATTTCATTTGAATATTTAAATTGTTTTATATCTTAAGATTTAAAGAATCTGTGCCTTTGTTTCGGTTGATATGCTTGTGTGTGTGTATGTTATATGCACGCATACATGTTTGCACATCTTAGACTGCTTCATCTGAATTTTAGAAGCCAGGTTTGTAGCAGTGTCGTGCAATTTTCATAATTATTAGACCAGTGCAGCCTGGGAGAGTTTTATGATAAACACAATCTTTTTGGTTCTTATCACAAACGGTGCAGCTGATGCTGGAATAGTGTATGTATGCCTGAGTGATGTATCATTTTTATCAATCTAAATACATCAAGAGAAAGAGTTTGAATGTATTTTATGAGCAGCACAGATGGGAATTAGCAAACAAGTGTTTAGAGAGGTATCATAGTGTTTTCTAGGTATAGATTCTTTTATCATGTCAGAATCTCCCTGGTCTGGTTTTCTCTCCCCATAGCATAATGATCAGAACAGTCATGCAGACTGAAAGGGCTTTTAAACTAGAAAGGAACAGAGTGGTGTGTTCAGACGTATCTCTAGCCTCCAGATCTGTCACTGAACTCACCTGGGATGAACTGGATACCAAACAGCGAAAGCTTTGTTAACTACACAGAACTCAATAGTTGTGCCCGTACCTAAGGAAGCTACGAACCAGCTATCAAGGAGCTATCCTGAGAAATGAATCAATGGAAATCATCTTGCTTGCCAAGTGTTTATTTTTAACAAACAAGATTACTTTGATGAGACGGTTGTTTACGTTGTCACTCGTTAAATAACTGTATATATGATTTTGCTTTTATGCCTTTGTTGAACATTTAGATGTGTAAAATTAAACGTGAGCTGAGACTTTACTACTATTCTGAGACCATTTGGGCCTGGCAATGAATAAGTTTGCCGATGAATTCTAAAAGTCTGATGGTGGGAATAAAGGGAGATTTTTGTTAGTTAGGTCAAACTTACATGCATGTTTACCCTTTAGAGAGTTCAGCTGCTCATAGTGGTGATAAAGAAAGTCTGGATGATGTTTTCCTGTGTTGTGAGGTTTTTTTAGCTTATTGCCTTGTCATAGGAAAATACACCTATTTCAGTGTATGGTTTTATTTTAAAAGCTCACAATAAAATAATATTCAAGCATATGGAAGGTGCATATGCTGTTGGCACATTCCATGAGGAACAGAGCTGTCCAGTTTAACAGAACTGATAATGTTCTAAAAATAATCAATGCATCCTTCAGAGTTTGCTAGAAAGGTCACTTGCTATAAAGTTGTTTGAAATACACATGCCAAGGGCACAATTCATGACTAAACATTTTTGAACAGTCTTGAAAACAGCTATCTTATTTCAGGAGTATATAATAATTTTGGGTCAAAACACTTAAGCGTGTGAGTAAACATTTCATATGCTTAGTATGAGGTGAATATAGCATTAGGGAACAATATAGAACTGTTTGACATGGTATGCCCAGAGACCATCTGCTAAATCCCCAGCTGGATATTTGCATGAGGTGTTACCCAGTTTATACATAGAATTTTCAGTGACTTTGCAGACACAGCAGTGAACATTTCCTGTGTCAGTTGAGACCATCTTGCTAAAATCAATCCATTGCTTGTAAATTGCAGCTACATATCTGGATTGTGGGGTGAAGTAGAGGATGCAGTTATAGATTCATTATATCTGCAGTAAAAGGCATATGAAGGCCACGCAATGCATTCTTTCTTCTGTGAGGGAGTATTTCCAATGCAGTCTATTTTCCCAATATTGTATTCTGTTAGTTCAAAATGCCACATACAAAGCAGATTTATGCTATAAAAGGGGAAAAAGGTAACAAACTTAATGACAGCAACATTGAGATGAAAATCCATTTTTGATCAAAGATACACAGAAAGAAATCAACAAAATACCCAATGGCGGCAAGCAGTAATATGAAGTTCAAAAATTTGAGGTTAATATACCTCTAGGCAGTAGCCCACTTACAGATTTTGAAGATTGGCAGGCCCAAATGTTGCTGCTTATCATAGTACCTACCAGAGATAATGTCAAAATTCTGTAACAGACACTGGATAGGGAAAAAACAAACAAACTAGAAAGCAGATGGAAGAAATAGAAGATTGCCTTACAATTTCAGAAGCTGCATTCTACATTACAAAAATAAAATAATTTTTCACACAGGTACCAGTAATGTGCTGCTGCAGTATAACATTTCAGAGATGATAGAATGATTAAAAGAAGTTATATGGTTATGATAGAGACCAAAAGCATATACTTTTTTCCTTTATTTTAATCTATTAATTGGTCTAAAATGCTGCTCTAGTTACTTTATAATTTGTTTAATTTAAGAAGGAGAAAGTGGGAAGAAAGAATGGTCAGAAAAATTCCTTTCAGAGCAGCAGCTCTGAAATTATCTTGTATTCAACGTTAGAGAATGGATTCAGCTTTCTGGTTATGGCACCCCTTGGCACCATCTTTTCTTAAGTCACCTTGTAGCAGTATTTCTGTTTCTCTGTTCAAATCAAGCTTAACAGGAATCGCGTTAGATCTTTGGTTTCTTGAGGATGCCCAGGTAGAAGATGAGGCGAAGGTTACTTTTTTCATTTGTGCTTTCCTAGAAATTATCACTTTTTTTTTTTTTTTCTTCTGTGGATATAGGAATAGTAACATCTTTTTCTTTCTTGTTTTTTAATTTTTGGTATATTATGTTAGAGTACTACCATCCAATGCTGTACTTTAAATTCACTGGAAGCCTACGAAAGTACAGAATGAATTACATGTTCATTAAAGTGACATATGACATCACGTTGTACTAGCGTCAATTCAGTTTCCTAATCTTGTCTGTTTCAACAGAGTGGTGACAAGCCCACTTAGCTTACAGTCTCCATTTGCCTAACTGAGCATCCTTGTCTAGTGTGCCATCCTCTAAGCAGCCAGGTGGTGTTAGCTGTGCAACTGGTATCCCAGTCAGTATTTTGATCTTGGTCCTGAATTGCACTTTAAGTAGGTTCAGGCAAATAGACGGTTGAATAAACTACCTTATGTTAGTGGGCTATTGATCAAGACTGCCTAGCTCAGAAATCTCTGATTATTATTTTTTTTCTCTGAAATGTGAGAAGCTGCTTTATCTAGTGTTTTGATTGTAAACTGGAAATTATTTGGAACCAGGAATTTTTTGTAAGCTTCCTTGACTTTTCAACTTGTAGTCTATTCTGGCATTTCAAAGCCCAAACTTCTTGAACTTTAATGCTGCTTCCATCTTTTTCCTCCCCTTTGGATAGTTGTTGAGTTATGAAATGGGCACATCAAAATGTTTTCTCTAAAACATATTTCATTCTGAGTTGTTTTTCCATGGGCCATTCACAGGGATATAAAAGGATTTTTAATGAGATTGTAAACTGTATATTTTCAGAGTGTGGATCTACTTTGAGCTTTAAAGAACGACAAAATTTACTTTTCTTCTTATTTCCTGCTTGTTATTCCTTTCATCTGATACAACTATTACATCTTAATTATACATCTGTTATGATATGAAAAGAATGGGAAGAAGATGCAAACAAGTAAAACTTTTTTTAAAAAAACTGTATCAAGTTGTTTTCCTTTGGTCTATATCAAATCTCAAACAGTAATTTTTAATTCTCCTAGGCTTGCCTGTGGATAATACTGACACTTTCTTTGTCTGTCTACCTAGAAAAGACAGGTCTCAGTCCCCTGAGGCAAAGCTGGGATGCAGATGATTGCTTATATTCTAGTTCTGAATTTTAAGCTTGCTTTACTCATTACAGACTCCTAGCAGCTTCTTTATTCCCATCAGGAGTCAAGTCTAAATCCATCAGATTCCATGAAGTTGGTGCTGGGTTTAGCATCCATTATCAGGGAAAGCTGGTAATACCTTTAGGACTGGACCCACTGCTGTAATGGATGTTTTTCAGCAAATGTTTGATGCTTCCTGGGATATCTGCTTCATTGTGAGTTACTTGCAACAACTAGGAATATTGTTTTGTCTAGGTAAGCCATGCTCAGTTATTAAAAGAAAAATATCCATGAGGAAGAATATGCATGTGAGATACTAGAGCACCATGGAAAGATTTATAACCACAAAAGACCTGCTATGTGTGTTGTCCATCAATGTGAAAGTGGTATGGATTCAGTCCTGGAAGCATTTTTTCTGAGGGACTGCATTTATTTCCTGAATAAAGAATTCTGAAGCTGCTGAAGCCTGTAGATCTTCTGATCCCCTAAATCTCTCTGCCAAGCATTTGAATATTTGAGAAATTATTTCTCTCTGTCTATTAAATGACCCTCTCAAGCTCCACTGTCACCCACAGCTCTATGAGAAATATTATAAACGTCATTTTTGCATGCATCATCTGAACTTGGAAAAATGAAAACCACAGCAAAAGGATCTTTCTGTCTTTTTAATGATGTTGTTTGCCCTAGTAACACATAAGGCAACTGCAATAGCAAGATATGAGTTCCTGACTGAAAACTGAATTGGTAAAGGAATTCTTCAGCAAAGTCTTGAGCCATAGGTACTTGACTGTCATGACAGATTAAACTATAAATTAAAGTTCCTGTGGGGTGTGAAACTCTGAGGAGAACAGCCTTGAGCAAAAGCAGTGTCTCATGAGATAGAGACCCAGACTGCTCGGGACACTAATTGCTACTAGGAGTGCCGATAGCCAGTCTTCCAGGGAACTATAGCCCTGGTTTCTGACTCCACTAGGAATGGGCCCAGGCAAGGCATGCTTAGAAACATTTGACAACTGGTGAATGAGTCCCAGACCAGCAGAGTAATGAACATAGGAAAGAGGAAAAATCATCCAGGACCAGGAGTGTCCTGTTCTAAAAGGCTTTTGGTAAAATACTTTACAGTGCAATAAATATATTTGTTGGATACTTTTTTCAAGCCTGTGGTATTAAAAAAAAAAAGAAAAAAGAAAAAAGAAAAAATTTTGTTTCAAGAGTATATAAAATAGGTTTCAGAAACCTAGGAGACTTTAAATCACTGCCAAAGGTTACTTTTTTAAAAACCCAAGAAAAATATTCTTTTTGTTGTGTAATGTTGAGAGGTTTGTGTAGTACCAAGCTCCCAGACCTTTTACTCTAACTCTCACTAAAAGCATATGAGTGAACCCCAGCACTCCCAACAGAAAGGGCTTTTATTTTTCTGCTAGGATTCAAATGTCTCACCAACAGGTCTAGAAAGCGGTAAATACTGTTACAACCTTACCTGCCTCATCTAAAATAATTGTGTTTCTGTAAACCTCATCAAAGAGGTTTCTACTTGTTCAACATCTTGCTGTTTTTCTTCCCCTTTTATCAATGAGTTTTGAGAACTGAAAACCATGGTGCAAGTATGAAATACAGTAATAGAACTGTAATTTTAGCAAAAAAAAAAAAAAAAAAAAGCATTGATGTTAAGTACAAATAAATTATACAAACCATACCCTTTAAATATGTTTAATCTAATTAATTAAAATACTTGTAGGTAAAATCTGTAGTAGCACAGGTGCTGTTTTCTTTCTCTTCCATTCTTTCAAAAGGAGAAAAATTGTTCAATGATTTTGCTTCTGGTTAATTTATTATCACAATCTGTTTCACCAAAGCATTATGCCCTTCATTCCTGGTGTATGTTCCTTATTAGTACACTGCAGTGGAATTTTACAGAAAATACTAATATGGCTGCTTGCATAGCACCTGTCACTTGGAATTCTATAATATAAACCCTACAGATTCTGATGGAAACCTAAACAGAATACAAATTTGCTAATGGAGCAGGCATCTTTAATAATCTGTAGAGTTTGTAAATTTTCAATGTTACTCAAATGTCTTTCAGCCTTTTAACAGAGAAGAGACTTTGCTGTAATGAATCAGATGCAGGCTGAAATTGAAATATTTCCCTAGAATGTAGCCTCTCATATTAAAATACCCTGTGCCTTTATTCACCAAATAGTCTTGATTTTTTCCCATTCATTCTAATGCTAAAAACCTATAAAATTCAAGTTTCTTTTCATTTTATCAATGTGACTCAAATTTAATTCAGTCTTGACCACTGTGGCTCCTAAATCGCAAAGTAATCAATTGTACCTCCTGGAAAATGAACTGGGAAAAGTTTGCCATTTTATGAGCTCACTGCTTGTGCAAGACATCTCATTTAGAACACTTAGTAAACTCTACTCTAATCAAATCTAGCATTTGAAACCTGGACTGGCTGCTAATGGTCCAAAAATAGACCAGTCCCTTCTGGAGTACATTTGCCTACAAAATGCTATCTATTGATGTTTTCTTGAAGCAACTGCTTGTCTTTGTCTATCATGAATATCAGATGTCAGTTTGGGAGGAATAATTATAAGAAAGTTTGCATTTATAGGATTACAGTGTTAACCCTGTAAATTAACTGTCAATGCATACATTCTAAATAGGATATATGCAAATTCCCAGAATGCAAATCTAAATCTGTCAGATTGCTGATGTTATTTCAAACCTTCTTTCTTTTCTTCTGTAATTTTGGGTCAAGAAGAAATAGGTCTTTGGAAATTGAGACAATCTCAAAGGGCATACGAGGGAATGGAATACAGCTGCATTTACATGGCACCACAGTGAAGCACCTTTTCTGTGCCAGTGCGTTATATAAGTGATGTCTAAGAAATAATGGAGCAGAGAGAAGGTGAAATTAAAGGGGAAAGCATGTCCTGTAGGCTTATGAAATGAAGATAATATTGTAGAAAGAGAATAGGGATTGGTTATGCCCTAATATTGTAAACCAGGTAGGATTCCAATTTAACAGATGTTTAATATGAAATTTCTAAGGAACAAAGTATGCATAGCACTGAAGCGCCTCTTTATGGTAAAGCCATTTAGAATTTTTTACTGAATATAAGCATCTTATGATTCAACTCGACCTGAGAAGTATTAATTTTTTCCTCCATGAACTGCTGATATTTTACATTTGACTCTGGAATGAAAAGGCCAGCTGGTAAACTGTTTTAAGCCACCAGAACTGTATCAGTTTTCAGAACGTTCTAGTAGTTGAAGGGTACAGCTCAAAATGTCTTGGCTCACACTATGTCTCTCTTGAAACGTTGAATGAATCTTCCTTTGTGGTAGTATATTTTGTAAGGTCTGTTTTCAGGGGGCGTAGGAGCATATCAAACTCTTACTTGTCCGAACTTTGCTTTGACATATGCAATCAAAGTCATACATCTGAGGTGTTCTGTGTCTAAACTAATAGGGTGAACCATAAAGTTATTCTCAAAACAACATACATTGATTGTGTACACTATAAATGCCTCAGTTTAACTTCTAGAAGCCATGCATCTTGACTGTGAGGTTCTGCTGAATGTCTGGGAATGAAATTATCCCTGCCACAACTTAGAAACAGGCATACTCTTTTTAAGGGTACCATGTATTTGGACCTTATCTTGACATTCAAGTCTGGAAGAGGTATATCAGGTAGCAGAAATCCCACTGTCCCCTATTCCTGATTTCCCAGTCATTCTGTATCCTGCTTTTCTCTGCGATACATAAATGGAAGCAAATAACACAAAAGCCACTGCCTGTAATTGGCTTTGCAAAGGAATTTAGATCATTCTCAAATAATTATGGACAAGATGGAATGGTTTTGGAGTAGGTTTCCAAGTATAAAACTACAGTGGAAGGACAGATTGTACAGTAATATATAGCCTCAGATTCAGCCCTAAGCAGCGTGTGAATTGGAACTGAAATGGTAATTTCATAGTTCAATCCTTTGCAAACATAATAGATCTAAAAACTATCCCAGATAATGATCATCTGGCATAAAACCTTGACCTGGATATCTGTAGACTAGTCCTTCATCAATGCAAAGTTTTTATGGTCATCCATGTCTGTAAATTCTTGTTCTCAGGGGTCTTTTAAGTTAGTAGAGCATACAGGGCTGGAGAATGTCTTTTCTTGGATCATTACTGTGTAATATTATTTAATCTCTTGGAATCTTACTGACATGGAGAAGAATTCTTATTCTTGTCCTGGTACCTACCTAGCATCTCATCAGCTTGTAATTTGTAATATCAAAACATGATTTTGTTACTGTTGTATGGATGCCAGATTTACCAAGCTACTTAATAACAGTTGTGAAGAAAAAGACCAGGCTGAACAGACTGCAACTTTCCCTGAAAACCTTGTTAAACTTTCCACTGTTAAACTCTCTCCATTGTAAACTTCCTCTGAGGTCAGGTTTTGAAGCATAAGGAGCTGTTTCATTACTAAAATTTCCAGTAAAATGTTAAGCCTCAGAAAACTGATGGCAGTTGTTCTTGAAAGCAGTAAGAACTTTTCTCATAATGGTACTTAAGTCTACCTTAAAATAATCATAAATTAAAAGCTGCCTTTTGTCATTTAAACTTGGATTTCAGGTTTCTCGAACAGCTCAAATTTACTGCTGTATCTTAAATATTCAAGGTGCAACCAATTTTAATTTGAACCCTTCTAGTTCAGTCTTTGCAGTAACCGTTACTGGAATTCTTATGGGTTATTCAAGCCTTGGAGTTTGAAAACTTCTATTTTAAATGAATACAGTTCATACAGATTAAATTATGCAAAGCTCAAGGTGCAATTATTTGTGCATTCTATTGGTTTGTCAAAATTAAAAATGGGACATGTGAGTGATTTGATTTAATCTGCATAATATAGGCATTCATTCGTTTTGAACATAAAAAGCAGGACAGTCAACATCTCATATAAACTGGTATGCAGAGAAAAAAAATGTGTGCACATTAAAGGCTTAATTCTCTCTTTCCTGAAATACAGGTCAGTTTTGAACCTATAAGTTTCAAATGTATGTTTTATGTTGAGATAAACCTTTTTTATAGTTCTATTTTAAAAAGACTTTGAAGAAAAGATGAGTGGTTAATAATACATGCCAATTAACATTTTTGTCTTCATGTCAATTAAAAAACACCCTTGAATGTTGGCAGTTTTTATCTTTTTAGAAGCTATTGTTTGCTTGTAAGAATGTGCAGTTGATTTCTTTAATAAGCATGTGCTTGTATAAATATTTCTAATTCCTGCTTTCAACAAGCACTTAAATTGCTGTTATGTAAATATTGCCATTTATTTTGCATGCAGTTGCACATTTTTGAGTACTTTCAAAATATAGTCTCCATTTAAAACTGTCCCCTGGAAGGCAAATTCCATTTTATACTTAAGAAAGTTGGTGCAAGTTAAAATCCTGAAATGTTCTCTATTTATAAAAATATAATAATTACTTTTCACTTTTGAAATCTTATTTGTTGAAGTTTAAATACACTGCTAATGTATCCTCTTAACATTGCAGTTTCTGATATGTTTCAAATCTAGGAGACTGAACCTCTGTGTCTTTTGAAATACCATAAAGCATCTTTTATGCTTCTTTTAAACATACAAAGGCTTTTCAAAATACGAATGTTTCAATGCTTGATTGGGAACATCTGGAGTTTTCACATAGATTTAAAAAGTAGAAGGTCCTATCTTTAATCCAGTCCCAGCTGTGTGTTTTTGCCGCCTCCTTTTTTGGTGGTTCTAGTGCTCGTCACAATCTGCTGGAACCGCCTAGTTTCACTGAGGTCTAGAGTTTACAAAAAGAAGAGTAACAAAGTGTGCAACAGAGCACAAAGGACATGCAGGACTACAGCAGGCAATGATTAGTATTTGAAACAACCTATGATTTGGGGAAGATTTTCACCTGCACAAGCACAGAAGCATGATTAAGGAAAAAGCTTCTGGGGAAAAAAACCAAAGCCACACTAGAAGAGACAACTGCCCTTTGTACATTTCATAGAAATCATGTGTCTTCCTTCATGTATATCCATATCTCTGTAAATGTTTTGCGCAAACAAGTTTAGGTGTCTGGTGACTAAATAGTCGTGTAAGGGTCTTATGTGGAGTTTCAACACAATTGCAGCTACTGTACTTATGGATATATTTGCAGAGTAACCCCACTCTTTATTTTTGTTGTCCGTGGGATAAGAAGTAGGTAAAAGCATAGCCTTTTTCTCTGCTATTGCTGATAAAACACAGCCACCCAAGGGGAGTACACAGTTAAGGAAATTCAACTTCTTAACACTGAAGAGTGTGGAATGATTTGGGTTTGGGTATTTTGGGGTTTTGATTTTGGGGTTTTTTCCCATAAATCCTAACTCTGAGCCACGGAAATATTTTATGTGTGGTTCTCAAACTACAATCTAATTTAACTGCAGTTGCATTTTAAATGCAACTGCATTTTTAATAGCCTCTTCAAAAATCCTAAGCCAACCCAAAGCCACTAGAGCTGCTGAACTTTTTATACATGGATTTGTACTTTGCAAGCCCTAAGAATCCTTGCACAGACTATGTTTCAAGAGTAAATAAGCACCCCTCACCACCTGTGATTCTTTGTACCATCATGCACAATATTTGCCACATAATAAAACTTCTTTCACAGTGAACTTATATTGTAAGTAATTGTTCGCTCTGTCTTCTACATAACAGGATATGGTACCCAGAAGAATACACAGGTTGCTATACATCTCACTGTTCTGCCGTTGTTGCAAACTATTGTGTTCTAGGGATTCCTGCCATCAATATGAAACTTCAGTTTTGTTACATTACATTATTGAATTCAAACAGGTACTGTATTTCCACTGTCCAGAAACCAGCACCTGTTGAAAAGGTTCAATTTACATGCACAGGAACACCATTTAAGTATATTTTTACTAGTGCTGACAACCGAAGTTTGGACATCTAAAAGAAATGTCCACCAAGAAACAGGTCAAAACAAAGTTTCTCATAAGATGCATGTTAAAAGATTGGAAGGTTTTTTTCAGTTCAGTCCTGTGTGCTGTGCAATACTTGCATATGTGTAGCATTAATTCAAAATATGTTATCCACCTGTTCCCTGTAATTGTTCTAAGACACTTGGTTTTGGAAAAGTGCCAAATATTGCAGCAGCTTGAGAATATATGAACATGAGCATATTCCCAGCCTGAAGATACTTCAAGTACTTGATTGTGATGAAATATCTTTTATTTTTTCAAGTAATCAGTAGTGGAGACAGAAATAAAATGAGGGAATCTGTGATTCTAACCCTGTACTGCAGCTTCCAGACAGCGTTCTTGAATTTAGTTTGAAATGAAACCTTACTGGAAGAATACTTTCTTGTGTGAGTTCATGAAGTAAATGGTTCTACCATCTTTTAAAACACATAGTTTATATGTCAGGTGTTTGCTACTCATCTTTCCACAGATCATTAACATGGGGATTGAGAGAAGTCCTCCTTTCCTCATCTTTGTTTTGCTTCCTCTAATCCAGCTCCCTTTCTTTGATGTGACCCAGTATCTGATTAACTTTTGAGCCTGTCTCTGGAGGGATCATGTGGAATGTTGCTTTTGTAAAGTTCTTGGAAAATTAATGAAAGCATTCTGCAATCTGTGGAACTCTAGATATATTTTGAAATGTTTTTATAACTTGTTTTTCTTTTGAATACTCATGACTTTGACTTTTGGCACTGACAAGAAGAAATACACTTTATAGGTCTCTAGATCCTGTGTCTCTAAATTGCACTTTCTGAAAAAAACTGGCAATTTCTGTGCACAACACAGAGATTGGATGCAAGGCTATAATTCAGCTTTGGTTTTCTGCTGATGACATAAACCACAAGAGCTTGTAGGTTTATGAACAGCAGCAACAACAATACACAGAGACTGAATTACTGCCTGTGTATTTGATTAGAGATAAAGCGGTGTTGCCCACAATCCAAAAATAATATGTACTTGTACTTTCCAATTTAATTGTAAACAGGTAAATGAAGACTACTTGAAGTGTAGGAAATGAGTTGCATAAAATGAAAATGCTGACCAGTCTTCATAAGTCTGTGACACACTGACTAAAACAAATGTGTGGCTATTTTAGATAGAAAAATATTCAAATGGTATTTAATAAATTTTCTGTTGGCACCTCCTTTGCCTCTGCTCTCTCTTCTGCTAGAAGAGACACTTCTAAAAACGAATTCTGTTATAACTGACTGGCACTGTATATAGCTGGTGCTGAACTATCCTTCCTCTAAATATCTTTGAGGCAATTAGTGATATCACTAGCTAAAATTAGAGCCATCTCTGTAACTGCATGAAGTGACATAATATAGCACCTCCTTGGGAATGAATATTCTTTTCCAAGTTCTTCTTGCAGCTGTTCTGTGTCTTAGTGCTTCTGCACAGATTTCTGAACCACTAGGTAGGAAATAAATGACATTTGCCAACTACAACCAAATTCTTAACCCAGTCATCTTTTATACATGCTGGCAGAAGTGAGGGGAAAAAAATCTTGTTTGGATTGGATCTTGTTATCTTCAAATTAGAGAGGTGACAAATATGCAAGAGGCTTAGCAGAGTCGTCCTAGCAGAAATTCATCTTGTAGTAGAATTTCAGTGGAAAAACAAATGTTATGTGATTAATGCAGCTTATCCATTAATTTCTCTCAGTATCATGCGACTATTAGTATAAGTACCTATTTGTGTTTGAGTGTCTTCTTTCATCATTATTTGCATGACAACACTATAACAAATCCTTTGAATATTCCTCCATTGTATGCCACATTATATATTTTATATGCTATATGCTGAGGTGCTCTTGTTTGCCACTAGTAACTATGATATTAGCTACCAAACAGGCAATGAAGTTTGTATGGGAACATACCCTGTTACCACCTGGAATATGAATTGAAGGACCTGAGAATCTCACTCACCAGAATACAGGTTCGCCACATGCTTGATTAGTAATGTCAGGTTGTTAGCCAGTTGCTTTGAACCCAGCCTCTAGTCAAATCAATAAATGGAAATAATGCATTTATTTATAACATGTAAAATAAACCATATGATAAGAAAGAATTATCAAAGGCAACTGAAGAAATAAAAAAACCAAACCCTACTTTCACCACTTATTTATTTGCTATATCTGTATCACTCGCTTTAGTCCCTTTGTCAAGCTGACTTTTCTGCAGCATCCAGACACTCAATCACATATTCTGTCTTTTTGCCCACTTAGGCTGCATTCATTATGTAAGGGCACCTCCTGGAGGAACACTTTGGCTTTTATAGCTAATAATCTTTTGAGACTCTTCCAGGAAGTTTGGATTTAATTTTTTTTCTCCGAAGTTATTTATTTCTTTATTATTCAGATAGTAGTCTGGAAACTTATCTCAACTAAAATAAGCACTCTTTTCACTGCTTGGGTGGTGCAAACATCATTTTCCTAGACAAGTTGTCATCTCATGAATCTGACTGATCATTTATCATTTTCCTCAAAGAGCAGCAGTACCCTCCCTGCATCCCCTGATGAGTCATGGTGAAGTGTCTTACTTGGCTTTAGACTTTATATCAACTGTGACATGAACAGACATACTTGAGATGAGCATTTAAATGGAATCATGCATATAGTTCACTCTTCATTGAAACGGGACATGACAGTAACCAACAACTTTCTGAGGTAACCACAAGCTTTAAGTGCTTTACCTTCAGAGACTTTTCTTCTAGGCATTGTAACACCTATAAGCCACAGTCATGAGGAAAGTGCTGCTCAAGTTGCTATAAACAACATCAGCAAAGGATAACAATCTAAATAGAAAGTAATATCTTCTTGGATACAGACAGAAAGACATGCTTAATGAAACAGTGCTATAGCTCTTCAGCACGAGGATAGGAAGTGTTCTAGTTCATCAGAAGCTGCTGGCAATGTTTGATGGCTCAGAAAAGAACTTCAGGGAGTACCGTGAGGTGGTTTGGTTTTGTGGTTGGGGTTTTTTACACAGAATGAGGGACAGCAAAGTAGAAAGGTAGCAAGGTAGAAAGCCTGAAAGTGGACTTTTAAAAAAAATTAAAAGTGAGAATGGACGCGAGTATGTGTTGTGATAAGGGGAAGAAGTCAGTACCTCAATATCAAATGAATGATGACAGATTCTGCAAGCTAAGCAGAGTGTTGTGGTTTAACCCCAGACAGCAACTAAGCACCATGCAGCTGCTTGCTTGCTTCCCCCCTTAGTAGGATGGGAGAGAGAATCGGGGGGGGAAAAACAAACCTCATGGGCTGAGATAAAGATAGTTTAATTGTACAGAAAAGAAAGGGAAAATGCTACTACTACTACTAAAAGAATATACAAAACAAGTAATACACAATACAACTGCCCACCACCTGCTGACCGATGCCCAGCCAACCCCTGAGCCACGGTGCTCCCCAGCCAACTCCTCCCAGTTTATGTACTGGGCATGTCGTCATATGGTATGGAATACCCCTTTGGCTTGTTTCGGCCAGATATCCTTGCTGTGTCCCCTCCCAGTTTCTTACGCACTCTCAGCCTCCACTGGCAGGGCAGTATGAGAAGCTGAGAAATCCTTGACTTAGTATAAACACTGCTTAGCAACAACTAAAACATCAGTGTGTTATCAACATTATTCTCATCCTGAATCCAAAACACAGCACTATACCAGCTACTAAGAGGAAATTTAATTTTATTTCAGCCGAAACCAGGACACAGAGAAAGGGAGCTAGTAGAAGGATGCAGAGAGCTGAAATGGTCAAAGTAGAAAAGCATTAAAATGATCTCTGTAGAATATGAGTGGGACAAGATTGTATTTTTCAAGAGACCAGGGAAAAGGATATTGCTGCAATTGAGATGAAAAATGTTGAACATCTGAATGGGAGTATTGCCTATTTAAATTGAAAGGAAAGGCCATACTTTAAAAATGTTATGCAGAAAACATAGCCTAGATGTTCTAGTGACAGACAGCATTGTATTGTTATAATTGAAAAGGGAGGTAGTGGGGAAAAGAAGTGATCTTGAGTGGCAGAGAGAAGTATAGATGGATTAAAAGTGTTTGTTTATTTATGCCAGGGCAGATACAGACCAGTGAAGATGGAGAAAAATGTGTATAGTTCTAACAACACCACATAACAGGGGAGAGCACTGTGCTTCAAGAAGGCTCTTCAGTTCCAGGCTGCCTTTCCTTCATTAAATTTACACATGATAACAACAGACAAATTAAAACATGTTTTTAGCATTACATAAACTAACAATGTGGGCAGACTTGTAGACTAACCAAAAATATTACATGAAAAAGATTAAAGAAAAAATATGAATGTATCTGTGTAAGAGAGAGAGGGGTACATGTTCTCTGTCACCTGCAGGTTGAATGCTGGCCAATTGCTCCCTGGAGTAAAAAAGCTGTTGCATTCTTTCTGAGATTTCAGGTAAGAATATATACATTCTGCAATGCTAATTTAAGGTCATGCTTACCAAAATAACAAAAATTGCTTAAACTGGGGAAGATTTTCCCCTCTTTGTCCATAAAAGTTGTGTTATTTTAATGTATTTGGAGAACCAGCCTCTACCCAGCAAGTGTTGACAAGTTTTCTGCTTGTGTTAATGTCATACTGAAGAAATAAGACCAGGCTTTATGATAAGAATGCTTAGAAATACTATGGTTGTCATTCAGGAATTAAGTCAGTAAACTCACACTTTCCCCAACACCCACCCATCGAATGTAACCTGCTGGAAGTGATTCTTGAATTAAAGTACTCAAAAAAATACTAATAATTTGAGAAAACATTATCTGGTTACCAGTGAACTGTGTCACTCACTCACAAAAGAACATGACAATTCAGGAATATTACATACATAAGAGACATAACTCACAGAGAAGCAAGGATTAGGGACTGGGTGCCTGAAATCTGAGAGAAACGTCATGCCTTATTTTTATTTAAAAAATTTTAATAGACTTTTTCATAGCAATTATGCTCATGTTACTAAATACAGAGTTTGGTAGTGTTCTATTGCTGATCTTTGCACAAGCAGATGAGTTATTCAACATAATTTTCCCAATATATTCCAATCAGTGCTAGTTCTCTCTCTCAGAACATTAGTCACATCGGTTCATGGCTAATTATTAATATTTCCACAGTCTGTACAGAATCCATTAAAAGGTTTTTTGTTTGTTTTGGTTTGGGTTTTTGTTTGTTTGTTTGTTTGTTTTAGAGTGGAACCTTTAGAAAATGCTGGACTCGTGAAATAGCTTCCATTATTTGTTTTTGAGAAACCTGTGATTTTTGCACTGATGTCTTTAGTGTTTAATAAGGAAGGTTTGTTTCATGGGGCCTAACAAGAAGATATTTTGGAAATGTCACAACACATTTGAAAATGACAACCAGATTGGTTCCTGCTACAAATGGTGAGAATAATCAAGAAACACTCAGATTTAACTTTTCCCTAAGAAAACTGTTTGAATTTGTTCTAAGACATAACTTGTGATTTTCTGGTGCAGCATCCACTTGTAAGGCAAGTCCTAGATTTGCAGAGTTTGCAAATGCTTAGCTTACCTTGTTATACCAAACATTTTTGAGAACATGCAGTTTTACTTCAAATTGCTGTAAGCACTCAAGAGCCGGCTGCTCAACCTGCTCTTCCATCAAGTGCCAGTCACAGAACATTATTTTAGACATAAACATAGGTAACAGAAAGAATAATATTAAATCTCAATGGGTATTACAAAACTGTAATTCCTTCCAAGGCACATGTAGAGTCGTATGTTATAGGAGCCAACTCAAGCAGTTCAGTCATAAGAATTCTGACTTGAAATGATGAAATGATAGGTTTTATAATCTGAATGGATTTTCTTTTTGTATCATAGGGATAGTAATATTTTAGCCATTTCCTTCCTTTTACCCCACATGAGGAAACTTCAGTGCTCATTAGAAAACTGAAAAACATTATGCAGGTGTTTGGAAAATGAATGAAAGGGAGGGCAGGAGAAAACACAGTATTATACAAGAGCCCTCATAGCATCAGCTAGGCAAGGTACTTTTCATCAAGTCCACAGTTACAGCAGATGCCTTTATAATCTGAACCATGAGATAGCTTTTTGGAGGTGTGAATAAAAAGCTTCTAAAATATAGATTAGCAGAACCTAGTCATCATCCCCTTAAGTATGTGGTAGACCTTTCTAACTAGATGTAAAAGATATTCCTTGTATTAAATGTCACAGTAGCTAAACAAGCTAATGCAACTGAATAACAAAGAATAAAAGTAAATGTCAGGGGATACTGTAAAGCTGCTATTTATTTTTTTCCCAGAGCTTCTGTAATGTCATAATTGTAAAAGTAAACTTGAGAAGGTTAGTTGATAAATACCCTAAGGAGAAATAAGAGCTCTTAGAATATTCTTTAGTGTGTATGAATTATATGGAACATACTGTTGTCCTTTAGCCTAAAGTAACCTGAAAGAACCTGGTAACCATTAACCATTAAAACCATCACAAGATTTTGGTTGTATTTTTCCTCCTTAAAAGTGTTGTATTTGATATTAATAGCACAGAGTATATTTGGTTAGACATTGGCATTTATTGCAATGTCCTGTATCAGGGGTGACTTTAGCTAGAAAACATCAGCAGTGGACCTTTCATAAGTCATTTAGAAGGGTGATGTTCAAAATAGGCTTCTAAAACAACCATTACTTTAAAGTTTGTAACAAATAGCATTTAGAAACGTGACTTTCATCTTCTGCTCATTTTGTGAATGTTAATTAATATTTGACAAGGACATTGTGTTTATCATGAATGCTGTTGAGGCCAGTTGACTATGAGAAGCACATTTCTTCACTATAGTACATATTTTTCTTATCATTGGGTAGCATACATCATGTTAACGACAGCCTGAAGAAGGATATACGTGTTTTTTTCAGAGTTGCTACTTTTGAGTCTTGAAAAATTTGATAAGAAATTGGGAAAGGCAAGAGCTTTAAAAATTCTATTCAAAAGTGACCTAATTGGGCTTAAATGTGTATCTATAGATTTCAAGGTTTGATCTTTTGGAAGTAGTAATTGCTTGAAACATCTTTTACCTTAAATTTTGATTAACTTTTGCATCATGTTTTGAGTTGAATGTAGTTAATGAACGGTTGACCTAATGATCACAGACTTCCACTGGATTGATATTTAAAATCCATCTGTTTCAGTGCTAGCAGAGATCATTAATCTTTGTCTACCATTAAAAAGATTCTGTATATACTGCATCCTCAAAACACTGAGAGCAACTACATAGCTTTGTAGAACAAATACATGCAGTGTCAGATGTATCTGGAAGTTCTCAGCCTGGCTTGTGGGGGTACCTGAGGAACTGAATTGTAGGAATAGGGCAAGGGAGAGTGCAGACTGACTTTTGCATTTGGGGGTGTCATTTCTTTAAGACGTTGAAGGGAAGAAAGAGAAAGAACAAGACATTCTCGATACTAGTTTCAAGATGTGGTTATTGAGGTTGTGATTATTTTAATTCAACAGATTTTAGCAACCTTGATCACAACTGTGTTTTATTTCTTTTAGGATGCAGAGTATGTAGCTATACAGTATATGCATTCTTTTTTCTTAATAGAATGCATTCAGTGGGAAGTCTGGCTACTTTGACTATGAAAGGAAGAAGTTGGAGAAAATGCTATTGCAGGTTTTCATACCTGTTTTTCTTTTTACAAGACCCAAAAATTTATTCGTGAGAAATAGATTGGATTGTGAAAAATAACATTTATTCCTCCTAGACTGACCTACTGTAGTTTCAAACACTTTGTCCTGTGTTGTACTACTATGCATAATTTCACTGAACAGTTTTCATGTCCAATGTTTGAAATGTTAGTAATGATGTTTTAATATACCTGCTTTAAATTGTTCATTTAGGGTTTGACATAGTGTCACTATATGACTAGTTGTGTATGAAGTGTTGGAATTCACCTCAAAAGGATAGAGAAGATTTTAAGGTTAAAGATTTTAAGGTAGTGAAGCTAGTAATTAGCTGACAACATTATGACAGACTGTAATGGAAACTCATTTTAGTTGCCCTTTCTGAGGCAGATCTATTGTAAAGTTCACACTGAGCTGTTGTTTCTATTTGTTTTCATGGATATTACTCACTGTATTGGCATTAGCAAGTATGTTGTAGAACTGCCAGTCATTGCTCCAATATGAAAAATGTAAGAAATTACTAATGCTCTACAGGTCACCTACAGGGTAATTATTATCCACAAAATGTTCAGTAGTAAACTTCCTTCTTCTTAAGGAATGACAGATATAATTTAAATAAAGTTAAAAAGATATAATGGCTATAAAATACTGATTTACCCCAATGCTAAAAAAAAAAAAAAAAAGAGACATCACAGAGCTGCTTGGACAAAGGAATTATTTCATCACTGCTGAGAGACTCTGTCTGAATTTTCACTGGCAAGTGTTAATGAGAAATCAGTATTTTCACTGCAGCTTTAAAAGGTATTAAGCAAATTTAATAATTGGATTGTTACTCGTCAGTTTGCTGTAAGGACTTCAGCAGTACAAATCAACATCAGTTGGGCTAGAAATATAATACATTGTAAGAGCAGTTCTAAAATCATTTGAGAGGACTGATCTGGTTAATAGAGGGATAGAATAAGAGATTTCTTTTTGTACAAGCTTTATAAGAAATACATATGGTTTAATATTTTGAATCCAGCAAGTCACTTAGGCACATTAATAACTTCCACTACGTCTAAAGTTGTATTGATTTCACAAATTAATATGCTTCCTTCAACTGGCTTATCTAGTTGACCATCTCCTATGGAATCAAAATTTTAAAGGAAGTTGAAATCTCCTGGAAATACACAGTCTCCTCTTATCCTTATGGAAATTCATATTTATTTATTAATTAAGTGGCAATAGTAGCTAATTGACTAATGGCTAATTTATTGTGTTTTATTTCCAATTTTCTATAAATTATGGATTTAATATAGTAATTCCATTTTCTTTCTATTGGAAAAATCTGCTTTCCTGTTGATGTTCATGTTCAAACTGCTAATTTTCTTAGATTAGTGAAAAACAAGGATGAATAAGGCAGATAGTAAAATGAAGGTGATCATTGGCCCATACTACAATACTACAGATGTCATTTATTTCTAGTTTATAAAGGTTTAATATATAATGTGTAGAGGTTTAAGTAGTAGCCATACAAATAGTATGAGCTAAAAATTGCATAAAAGCATGTGATTAAAAGCCATGACTTATGAGAAACCTATTTACCTCCTGCATTCTATTACACTAAATAACACTTACCAATCCTTCTTTAACCTTTCATGAATTGTGTGCACCTGAAAAGTTAATATACATGGAATACATAGCCCTGTAAATGATATAAGCTTTTTGCATCATAATTACATCATGTTTAAATTTCTGTTTACTTGGATTGTGAATTTTATGATCATGGCATTTTATACTCGTGCTATTCTATCACATATGACTTATACCGAGCCATGAAGAAAGACAAACTCTGCCTTAGTGAGCCAGAGAGAGATGAGTAAAACTGCAGCATCTCAGCCTGTGTTCAGATGCCTCAACAGAATTGTATTGCTATTAAACACAGTGGAGTTCTGGCTTGGGTACAGAGGCCAATTTTATTGACCATTAAGTGGTAGCAAACTTCATTACCTTTTAATGTTTTACAGACTGCAACTAGGGTAACTGTAAAATGAGGGCCAAGATATTTTAAAAAGTAATACTACTATATAACACCCTGTGAACTACCTTTTTGTCCTGTACTCACATTCATGTGCATGTCGACACTTATATATGTATACACACACACACGATATGTTTGTATCATTTTCTCTTCTGGGAGTTGCCCATCATTTATGGCATTCATTGAGAATCACCGCAGCAGCTGACCAAAACTGCCACAATATCTTTCTACAATTCTACAGAATTTATGGAATTTATCTGATTCTGAAATGGCACAAGCTTTACAGTGCCATATTGATTCAAATACAGTCATACCTAATTATCACTGACATACAATGAAAAAAAAAACCAAGGACAGCATATCAGGGTATGAATTAAAATTAAGAATATGCTTAGTAGAAAGAGTTTTACTGTGATGATCAATTGAAATGGTAGAGAATTACATTCTCTAAATTACTATAGTGGTCACGTCTAACTAATGCTATCTATTCCAAAGATAACTTTAATTTATGAATCCTTTTTTTTTTTTTTTTTAAGACAAAAATATCTTCTTTTTTTTTTCCCCCTGAATAAGTCAGTGTTAGATGCTTTCAGACTGGGAATACTACTTTCTTCACAGCATTCACTTTTGTCCTTGTATACCCTTCAGGTTCCAGACAGATAGATTATTGCTTCCATCAGAAAAGGGATTTGATTAATCACCAGATCGTATGTTTTATTCAAAACCAGTGCCCTCCATACTTCATCCAGAGTAAATTAATGAAAAATTCACATAATTTGTGCAGAATAGTTTATTAACTGCTTTTTTTAGTTTTGTTTGCAGCCTCAGAATAAAAAATAAAAATTATGAAAGAAGGGAACTACATTTAGGGTCTAGATTTTTGAAGAATGGGTTGAAAGGGACTTAAATTTCATCAGATTATCTTAGAGAATTAACTGACTACATAAATTAGCCTTCACTAGCAAAGGACTTGGGGATTTGAAACACCCCCTTACTTGATTTTCTCATTCCCCACACGACTGTGTCTTTTACTGAACAATCTCTCTTTTGGGGTGCAAGGGTTACACAGTAACATGCTACTGAGGTACGTGACATTGGCAAAGCAAAGCATTGAGTTTTCAAGTCTCAGTGTTACGGATGTTCCTGTTTTATAAGGGCAAAAAGTATGATTTTGGACTCCTTGGCAGCTTATGTGTTTGAACATTGGGAGAAATATGGCATAAGACAAAAATACTCCTTTGTAGCTACATGTTAATGCTCAGTTTACGTAACATACTCACTTTTTAATATAGCAATGTCAAGTGAAGTCACCTACCATAGAGAAAAACTGAATATTACTGTGAATATCTGAGACAAAAAAAATTACTCTTAAATAGCGGCAATGCCTTTCAGCTTAATTTGTCATACCTTTTCCTTTTGATGAATTATTGAGATAGATATTCAATCTGTCCATGTTCAACTTATCTGTGTCCTGAAGTCAAACAATTCAATTATATTGACACCTGAATCAGCCAGCAGCCTGTCTAAACAGAAGCAAAAGGAGAATAGGGTTAAAGGTGTCCCTACTCTTGATATCCACTTTGAAACTGCACACATCCAACACAATGAACATAGAACATCTGGGTAGGAGAAACTTGAGGCTATGTCCTATTGAGTCAAATGTGTTTGATTTGCTCTGAGGTAGTCAAATAAACAATAGCTTTTAGGATGTTCAAAGCTGAGGTCGCCCACAATTTGCTAAGGTACGTATGTGCTAAGCACTCAGGAGATCAGGCCAGCAAAACATGTTGAACCACCCAAGCCTACTAGCCTCTTCAGAACTGTACTGATGAAGTAAGTACGTTCTTGAGTTGGACAGCTACCGTTTACTGGAGCGAAACAAGGGTGACTCTTGCACCGTGACTGAGACTGAGTGTTGTTTGAAAAGTAGTAGATTAAGTATTGCTTATCACAGATGATTTTGAAGAAAAGGGCTTCAGTGGTCCATATCACAGTTTTGTCTGTCTTTTAATTAGGAATTAATTGATCCTATATAAAACATTGACATTCATGAGTTAAAAGCACTTATGTGAAAACTAGGTATTCTTTAGAAATCAATGTTTAGCTTTTGTTGACTTTCCAAATACCGGCAGCCTAACTTGGAATTTATCCATCCTTTTTTTCTGTAACAGCTATACCAAATGGAACAGAATAATTGCTCCTAGTATTGTACTTAAGATAGTGAAGGAGACTTATATCCAATCCATAGAAGAGGAACTATGACCCTGAGAAGGGGCTTGCTCAAATTTGCACAAGTGAGCTTGTGGATCAGTTGCATTAAGTGTCACCATCCTTTGGCTTAAAATGAGTATCAGCTTGACCCCTGTGTCTGCTTTTCAAACAATTAGATTTGGGAAGTGGAGGAATATAAGCAAATCTTTTGAATATGACCAGCTAATACAGGTCACTAGTGATGCTCAATATGTAATAATAATATTTTGTAGGTGTTTTATGAAAGTCTGCAAATTCTTTTCCTACATCCATTGGACTGGAGCTATTTTCCTGACTGAAATATTGAATGATTAATAAGAGTTCCTAACAAACTTTTTCCTTACACTACACAAATGTCTTGAGGCTGAGAAGAAAAAAGCATGTCACTGAAACTAGGTATGGATCTCGCCACCAGGAGCTGTGGAATGAAGGAATTTTTCGATATTATAAGCTGGAACAACTGGAAAGACACCTTGGTTGGGAAGTATGATGACAGCAATATCAAAAGAGCTGCTTTCTGGTTTGGGCTTGAAAGATAGGGCCTAGGGGAAGGAGAAAGATACAGAAAAGAGTCAGAAGGGAGAAGCTATCTCTGGGTGTGCTGACAAAAGAGGGTCAGGAAATTGATTGATTTCAGGAGACAGATCTTTTTCTTTACATTTTAATGTAATTAAATATTATCTGTAATTGATTATATTATTTGAATTTATAATTTTTACCCAAGTGGCTTTTAGTATTTCTGCATTTTCTGTATCATTTTAAAGCCTACTTTCATATATGTATTTTCACAGAGTATACACTAAAAGAAAGCAAAAAAATTCCCATGTCCTGAGAAAAGATGGAAAAAAATATATATTTTAATAATATGTCGCTACTTACCAAGTTGGGGAGAATAAGAGAAGACTTATTGGAAAATAGGAGGCTAATAGGATGATGCCCAAACTGAGAAATATTAGGGCCTATTTTCCACACCATTTGTAGAAACACAGTAGAAAATTAAAACCTATTGAACTAAAATTCAGTTCAGGTGGCTAATATCCCTTGGTTAAGTCATTTTTAAAATATGTTTTTAAAATAGCACAATAAGATACAAACTAATCTGTGATTATTAATAGTCTGTGCTTAAAATGAAAGTTCTGTTTGCAACGAATTTAAAAATGTGTCTGTGTCCAAATTGAAAGAAAAAATTAAAATTAAGTAGTTTGCTTAAAAATACAGACAAATATTTGAGGTCTGCACATTTGGGGGTTTGCATTATCATATATAAAGATATGCAGAGTTTTAAAAACCAAATTCAAAGGTCATTTTAAAAATTAAAAAAAATCAAATATCCTATTGGGTAAGTGTCCAAAAGCAATGTTTCGACACTGTCATGATTTGGAGTCTTATTTGAAAACAAAATATCAAAGAAAATGCCATAATTTCACCAAGGAATTGCATTTTAATGGAATTTAATAATGTCAGATACCATGGAAATGTCTATTGTCATTTATTCACTACTGTGGTGTTGCTTTAAGTGTTCTTAAGCATTTCCTAAAAACAGATCAAAAGGAATCTCTGTGACAGTTTTGTCTTGTGTAGCGGCAAACAGAATGGAAGACTTTAGGGAGCCAACATCGAGATGAAGATTTATACCTAATTTGGCCGTCATTCTTGGGGAAGAGACTAGGCATGCAGAAGCCAGTCTTACAGTATTTCTATAGAGAGAGCTTGTGAATGTCACCCAGCACTCATGCTCCCTACTCTAAACTGGCCTTTCCACCCTTTGGGGAAGACATTCTTCTCTTCTGTCAGTACATATTAGTAAGACAGAAACAAAAAACAATAATAGAAATGAACACAGTGCTGACCAATTAGTAACTCAAGGGTAAAATTGTAATGTGACGTAAATTCATTCCATCAGTTCTGCCAAATCATTTTTATCCTGATTGCTACAAATAATATGACCATAAGTCTCATTATTATTAAGAGGCAGAATTATGAGCAGCCAGAGGCATAGTCTGTTTGTACTAGGTACCAGAGAAATATCTATTGCTCTCTAAAGCTTGTTTTGACCCAGACCCCAATGACCCAGACCACAGAAATCAGTTAGTAGAGATTTCCTTCAGAATGTACAAAATATGCTTTTATGCAAGGTTTTAAACACATTTCTCTAAAAACAAAAGAAAATTTTAAAAAAATCTTTAAAATTAAATATTTAGTGATTGCTCTCCATAAAGGAAATAGTAAATTGTTCTATTTCTTCTATTCCTTGGCTGTTGATTTTCCCTGAGATTTTAGACCCCAAAACAGCAGTAAAGTCTGTCCACCCATGGATTTAACTGTCTTTTCTCAAGTACTTTGAAACTGTGGCATGTGTTTGATACCTTAGTATATGAGAGGTTGTTGAGTTTTTTGTTGTGTTTTTGGGATGGTGGGGTGTGTGTGTCTTTAGTTACTTGTTTTTCTATAAGGAAAAGTCCTAATTCATCTGAACGAGAAGAATGGATTTCCAAATACATGTGCTTTTTACTCTTCATTAAGTAACTTTGCATCTTCAACCTTTAAAAAATCAGTTGGCTAAAAAAGAAACAGTTTCAGACAAGGAGAGATGCTGGTGCTCTCACTGAATTAACAATAAGGTTGCATTTGGTTTCACTAATGCAGAATTAGATCCATATTTATCCAGCTGATAGCTGAAAATCTACTAGTACCCACACAGTTAATAGGTGAGATGGAGAGTAAACTTTCTTCTATCTGTTGGCAAACTGTAGAAAAATTATACTGCAACAAATCTTCGCTCTCTATCTTGTGTACTTTTGTGTTCAAATAGCTGAGCAAAACCACCTATTCTGTCTCACTGTGCCCTTCACACCAAATGACGAGTCACTCTGTTTAATAGTGAGAAATGAAGAAACATTATTGTTAGTTAAAAATTTTTAAACACCCCAGATATTTCAAACCAGTAGTAATTGATAAAATTTACTTCTTTGATCATGAGTGCTTTCAGAGTTCTTTGAATTCAAACAAAAGGTAAAAAAAAAAAAAAAAAAAAAAAAATATCCAAACTGATCATTTAGAAAATGTTAAAATGACTATTTCAACCAAAAAGTCAAATCAACACACATATGGGAATCATTTCAATGCTACTTAATCTTGAGCATTGTGTTGAAAACTGCCCTGCTGTATTCTGTGACACCCTACACAGATAATACTCCCATTTTCTGTAACTATCATTATGCCTTTACCCAAACGCTTACACTCTTTCACTTTGAATGGGTTTTCTAGATTGATGTTCAAATTCTCACCTGTTTCATAGTTTCTAGTTTGATGTTCAAATTCTTGCCCATTAATGAAAAGGTGGAAAACAGGCATCTTAGAGAAGCTAAAAGAAGACAGAATTTTACTATTTTCTACAACTCTAAAAGGAAAAAAAAATAAAATCAAGCTCTTCTTGGCTTAGTCTTTGTCCATCTGCAAAGGAAAGTGTAGAAACAGAACTTTGCAGGATACCCTTCTTGTGGCAAGCCTTCTCTACCAGGGGAGGCTGTGTGCAATTTATCCATGTTACACAGTCAGGACAAAACCAAGACTCTTAGCAGCTGTGGATCATTTTGGCCTGAAGTACTTTTGAAGAATTTTGTGTACAATCAGAATGAATTCTAAATAAGCCAGCTTGTTACTGTGTTTCTGCCGAGCACATCAGGCCTGCTACTCTGTCAGATAGGAAGTATCTTTTGGAGACCAACAATTTTTTCTGTCATATATTTATTTATACAGTATTGCACAGGTTTTTTTAAGGGAGGATTATAAAGTGCAGCCCTAATACTTCTTCTTTATGGAAGTTAGGGTGGGCTGCCTTCATAATTTTTCATTTTTGTTCTCAAGTGGTATTTCACAAAACTTCCCAAAATTACATGGTGTTTCTAAACAAGTAATTCTATTCAGTTAATTGTGAGGGGTCCCTCTGGTACTGGATTTCTCCTTTGGGAAATATACTCGCTTGTAATCAAAACTACATTTTTATAATCAAAGATAATGTCACAAAAATTCATAAAAGTACACGTTATGAGACAGGAAAATGGTTTGGATAAGTGAACTTTTCTGAACAAAAATTATTATTAAAAGTATTTCTTTGCTTCTATTGTTTTGTATCCTTTAGTTTTTCCAGACTTTTGCACATGTCTGTCTGTCATTAAGATAAAGTAAAAAATATGAATCTGGTGGCAATGAAGGACCATCTTCACAACGGAGGCAAGATATGTCCAAGCAAATTATGTATGGTAGTTTGCATCTGTGTAAGGTAGCATCTCCCATTTCCACTTGAATCCAGAGCTTAAAGTTCTCTGTCTGCATAGGAAGGCAGATGAGCTGTACAAGATACTTCCCATGCAAATCCTTGCAGCTTGTCACCCTGTTGACATGCTGGCTGCATGTCAACATCAATACCTGTTTCTATACACAACCCACGTACCCTCATTTCCAGGAAGGGAAATTTGAGTACATTTCAGCACTTTTCCCAGGCCTGCAGAAACATTTTAAGCAACTTACACAAGACTTAGATGAATCATGACAGAAACCATCTTCATGTAAATATAGTTGATTTTCTTTCAGTAGCTTTGACTTGGACACCCTGCTACATTCGAGTCCTACCTTCCTCAAATTGCAGTTTTGGTATAGTGATTTTTTTTCCAAAATAAGTAAGGAGAAAAACTCATACCTTCCACTTTTTACTCCTAATCTACTTCTGATTCCTTCATTTCCCTGGTTTTGATCCTATGTCTGGGTTTCCACTGCCTGTTCTTCCAGCCTGCTATCTCCTCGTTTGGAACCATGCTGATTTTTCTCATGGCAATGCTTATTTGATGTGTACAGTGGAAGTTAATGAGCTCTCCCAGTACTTACTGGTCTTCTGTGAAATCTTTGTAGAGTACAAGGAAGTTGGTTTTACTTAAAAGTCCAGCCACATGTAGAGTGGGGATCTTCTGAAGACATAAAACAAACATTATGTATATGTCTTCTTTTTTTCCATTCGTAACCTTGGAAACTGTTATAAAGCATTATCTTTTGAAAGTGACATTTCTACACAAGCAGTTCTGTACAGTATTTTTTTCTCTGTCACTATCTGAGGCTGACAGAATACATACCTCTATTCCATGCCAAAGGAACTGAAGTGTTTTTCCTTCTAGAAAAGGCTTTTTTCTCTGATTTCACCATGATCTTCCTTATCTTCTCCTAGCTGTTGTTTTTTCTGGCTTACTTTGGTATAACTGCTGAAATCTTTTACTGGTTAACTTCCCTCAGTTCCTGTTTCCCTGCCTTATTCTTGTTTTACTCCTGTTCTGTTGTTATGTTTCCTGCTGCTTAGCTTTTCTAGCAGTTGCTTTTCTGGCTTATTTTTGTCTCACTGCTATTTGTGATTTCTCTTAAAAGTCTCCTACTGTTTAATTTTCTCAAGCAGTTGTTTTTGGGTTTATTTTTTCCACTTCTTGAATTTGCTGTTAAAAGTCTCCTGCTGTTTATCTTCTTCTAAGTGTTGCTTCTATAGACCATTCTCTCCTCCCAAGCATTCAATACATTCAATCTCTGGACCAAATTCAGGGGTGAATGCAGAGGACTTCTGTATAGCCCTGACCTGAGCATGAAGACAGAGATCTGGTTCCATCCTTAAGTGTTTTCTAGCAAGTATACTTTAAAATAGAATACAAATGTCCCCAGATTAGTTCCCTGCAATGGAAAGTGGACATTCTTGGGCTTTTAGATTGAGTCCAGAATAGAATTTTCCATTGGTAGACTCTTCCTTCTTAATAAAGTAGCATGCTTTTTTCTTTGTAAAATATCTTGGAAAGATGTGAGTTTTCAAAATGGGAATCCCAAGCTTTCAGAGTTTCAAATCACAACTAATGTTTTCTTTCTAAGATTTAAAATCATTTTGACCCTTCACTGATACTTAACAGAAGAACATTCATGCAGGGTCAAACGTGTACTTTTCACTTTAATAGAGCATTGGAGAGGGGCAGTGTGAGTGAGACTTTCTTAACAACTCTTCCTGGTGCTATTCCAGCTTTGGTAACTTACTCACTTGGCCAAAGACAGCAGCAGTACTCAACAGCCAATATTCAAGGCACTCACTTGGAATGAGGAAGTCAGTAGTTCAAGTATTTGCTCCAATAAACATTTAATTATCGATATGAAGTGGAAAAGTTCCAGGTAGAAATGCTGAGAAATATTCATCTCAGAATACCTTGTAACCTACTACATTACAAAATACAGCTGGAAATCCACCTGGAGTTTCCACATCTGAAGCGATTAAGAATTTAGTTATTCTGAATTGGGCCTCATTGCTGTTATTTATTTTGCAAAATATTTCAAAAGTTTCTGATTTAATCCCAGTGGGTAATGGGGCATGAAAAATACCCAAATGTTCATACTCAGTTCATTTGGCTTCATTACAGATTCTAGTCTCTTCTTGACCTAGCTGGCTTACAGTTAGCTTGTGATGTGGCTTGTAGGATACTAATTTCTCAGTAAATAGTTGATGAGTTTGATATTCTACTAAATTAAAAACCAGTTGAAAATTCTTATATTCCAAGTACCTTTATGAATCTTTAATGAAAGGAAGTGATTTATATCACAGATAGCATTTATATTTCTTGCATCTTTACAGTATGAATGACACTCCTTTGCCTAGCACATTATGCAATACTTAGAAAGATCCCAAAACTTACTTGGATTACAGTTACATACACTATTACGTAGTTGCAGAAGCTGCTAAACACTTCTGGAAATCTTTAACATAACTGAATGATTATGATAATATAAAAGTGAGAAAGTTATTGAATGCTTTGAAAAGTAATACAATAAAAGTATAACATTCTCCTTATGTGCACTTTTCATTATTAATACATTCTCCCTGCAGCCCTAAAATCATTTATTATCATCACTAGAACTTCACCAAAATCATAATTTGCAGTTTTGCTGGAAGTTTACAGACTTCAGCAAAATGTTGCAAGATGATCGTATTCATTCATACAGACTTTCTTAGGTCATTTCTCTCTTGTTTACTATGACCGTTAAGTAGAACACACTGAACTAAGTGAAACAGTACCTACTGTTCACTTTCTGTGCAATACCAGACACCTTCTCAATTTTAAGGTGTGCTAGCAGAGTGGAACTCATCACCCCCATCCCATTCCAGTTTATGAGACCAATCTTCTGCAGAATCAGTCTACATAAAAATACTGTTTCAACCTTTGCCTTTTTCATAACTGCATAATATTTTATAACACTTAATGGAGACATTAAACATCCTAATGTCCCAAGAGGTACATGTCTTTAAACTCACAGTTTAGGCAATGCCATGTTGAAAGGGATTTTTAAAATATATAAATAATTAACAGATGTTATTTGTTGCCCCAGATTTCCTTGAAGAAACTCACACAAAGGGAAGTGGGGAGTGGAAGTGATGTAAGGTAAGAAGATTCTGTACTTCTAATTTAATTGTATTGCCTTACTAATAGCATACTAGCAACCAGATCTTTGATGAGCTGAGTAAGGAGTGAGAAGTTGAGAGTAGATGCTGACTGTGTTTATACTTACATTTTGGTATTCCATGATGCAGAGAGATCCAAAGTGTTATTTTGATTGGGAAGATAAACAGGGAGGATGAAGAGAGAAAGAAGAGAAAGATAATCCAGTTGCAGGAGGGATTATAGCAGAAAGCAACAAAAGGAAATACAAGAAAACCAAAGCAACTTTTATATTGCTGTGCCTTCATGCTAATGTCCAAATGACTTCTTGCGTTATCACTTTTTCTTCAAACCCCTCCCTGTATTTTAAATAAGCATAATGAAAACTCTTTCCTTTTGGGGGATGAAGTACAAGACAGACAAATATAGTCTTGGATTCTTCCAACTCCCTAATATAAATTGTCAAACGTTACAAGAATTTTTCTATGTCTGGTATATTTCCGAAAAACAGGGTGAAGAAGGTTTAACATGCATGTATTCTGGAGTTGTGTTACTTCTTCAAGAATCTTTGTCAAGATCTGGCACTGGTTCAGACACAATGGTTAACAGGATTATGGATCTCTGCCTCCATTTATGGAGATTCAGTCTCCTGATTTTTTGTAAATAAAAAATAAATTAAAATCTTTTTCCTTAGGTTTTCCTAGATTGAAACTTATGCAAGTAAATCAGCATTTTTATCAAGATAGACACTGAAAATAATGATCTCTGGCACAACTAGTCCTTACCTATTGTTCAGGTACTCTCTTTGCAAACTCTTAAAAAAAAAAAAAAAGTTATTCTTTAACATGCAGAAGACAGAAGCAGAGAAAAACATTGTCCAGGAAACCTCTCCTTTTTCCAACGTAATCTATGTTGTTTTGAGTCTGATGCTGATAAAGTGGATTTTCAGTGTCTGAGAGAAAGTCCGTTGTGTCAGGGTTCTGTGGATCCTTTTGATGAATCATTAACCTGATCAGTTATTCCCATTTAAAGTCTGCTTGTTTAGTTTCTAAATTCCACTCAGTGACTCACTGCTTTTAAGTTTGTAAAGATACAACATGCTTTCCCTATAGGGAAATTTATATTTAATTAATCTTTTGTCCCTAAGGTGTTCTGTTGGTGTAGCTTTCATTTGATGTCGAAAAGAAACCACTTTCTGAGCTTGACATTTCTGAAAGACTAGTAGTAAACAAGAGGAGTTCCATAGCAGAAGCAATAGCTTGGATAGCAGCAGCAGCATCATAGCTGACCAGAAGCAGCTCTTTTTTTTTTATTTTTTGGTTTTTTTTTAATTTTCCCCAGTTTTTTCTCCAAATTCCCTGACCTTCCTTTCTTTTTCAAAATGGAAAATTTGGATAGTATTGGGGTAGTGAGGAGAAGGAGAGGTATCTAGGACAACTATTTCATTATTTTTTATCCAATTTTTTTCAACAATGTCAGCTTTGTCTTTTATTTATTTATTTATTTATTTACTAAAAACAAATAGGGTTTTTTTCTTTAGGAAAAAGAATTTTCAAATAAAAAGTGCCAGCTAACAGTATGAACACTGCTAACATGCCTGTCCTGTGAAGCAGAACTATATTTAAGATATCTTGAGCCAGTTGCACCTTGCAGAAGGAGAAAGGGAGCTGATTTCTCAGTAGCTTATAATTTACTAATGCAGGAATATAAGAACAACTCATTGGCTTCAAAATTCAGGCCTGCCTTCTGAGATACTTACCTTCCAATTTCAGCAATGTATGCCTGAGGCATTCACAAAGGCTATTTGCATAATCAACGTGGCACTGGATCCAACCTATAAAAGAGAAGCTTTTACTCACTTGCAACTAACAGCAGAAATGAATCTACACTTCGAAAGATGAATTCTTTAGCTGTCAAGATTTTAGACAGCATCACAAACAAAATGTGTATATATTTTCTTGATAAAGGCACAACCACACATACTGATACAGTTACGGCTTGAAAGCATATTCTTAACTATTGAAAAGGTCTTTGAATGAGAAAATTGTGAAGCTTTCAGTTTTAATAATGCTGTGGTAAAGAATGAAGCAAGGAACTAAAATCACTCAAAAACCTCATTTCTTATAGCCCTAAGTGTCAAGGGCATTCATTGTGTTCTTGATAAGCACAAATATTGACATCACTGGTGTTCCAGATCAACAGCAGCATATTTACTTGCTATGCTATTTCCTCTGGTATGAGTGAAAGCAGTGTGAAAAGGTCACATAAAGTAAGGTACCACAGATGTTGACTATTTTTGTTGGGTTTAGAAAACTAGAAAAAGTATCTTTTTTTATTCCCATTGCTTCAAATGTTTTTCTATTTCTGTACTAAGAAAAAAGATTGGCCAAAGAAAATGAAGCTAAACATCATGGGCAGAGGGAGTGAAATGACACAAAAAAGGTCAAGGACCCAGCTCCTATGGACTTTGAATAGTAACTGTGTACTCAGTTGCCCTTAATTCCTTTTAAAATCTCTCATTTCACTTGCTTTAATATTTCCTCGATTCTCATGCATAAGGAAGAATGGGAATGTCATTGTCTCGAAAAGAGGGATAAATTAGAAGGGATTCAGAAGTGGGGAAGGAAACTGAAGACTAATAAGGTGAGGCATTTATGTGCCAGGTCCAAAAATGTTATCCAGCTTACCTTTGCTAACTTCAGAATTCCTTATTCCTAGTTATCTAGATTCATTTAGCATTTCTAGTCTGGTCCTGAATGTTCCTGATACCTTTTAACAACTTCAAGTAATTAGCAGCAAAAAGTACCAGGTTCAGATTTAAAGAAACACCATTGTGAGCCCTGACCTCAAAACCTGAGACTTTCTTGTGCTCAGCAGGGTAATTTTCCCCACTCAAAACTTGAATTAATTGCCTCAATATAATTTTTTTATTTTCTTTTAATAACGATAAAAAAATAATCCAAGAAGATAGATCAACAGGAATAACTTAAAAACACAACTGCATTTTAGTCCACTTTGGTGAGGTTAGCTGAGCAGCTACTGGGCCACCTGGTTGCTTCTCCCCCTTCTGCAGCAACATCTTACTCACAGCATGGGACCGTCAAGTCTTGAGCTCCTGTCACCTTTCCTGCAGGGTGCAAGGTGCAATTCAAGCTGCCACTGCTCTTGTAAAATCTTGTAAAATCAGCTGCTTCCTTATTTCACTAGCCATTCATTGCTCTGCTTCATTAGAGCATTTTTGCTAAATTTTTTGTCATTTCAGCTTTTATGTTTAGTTCATGCTGAAAAATAGCACAGTTTTAAGATTCTTAAGCTATTTCTTCAGCCCTTCATGTCATAGAATACTATTAAAGTAATCTTTCCATTCAGTTTTCTAGGTTGTAACTTTTGCACCTTTAGGTTGAGATTCTTGGATATAGTAACAATTCAGCCTAGGTGTAGACTTACTATTATAATTTTTTCCCCTGTTTTTGACATGCCTCTTGCCTTCAGTTGAAATGCTTCCCAAACCCAATCAATTAGCAATGCAAAACCAAGCAGGAGGAATACACAAGTTCCATGTTTTTGAAGGGGATTGATTGAAACTTCTCTTACAAACAGCAAGCAACCATAAAGAGTCCAACAGAAGGAGCAGTTCCTCAAATCACCTTCTGGTGATTTTCATCACAAATGATAAGAACTATTGGGGCCAATTACTAGATGATATGAGTAGTTACAGGTCTTACAAAACATAATTTCTAGATTCTGTGTAGTTAGAGCAGTTCAAGCACATGTCTTTCATTTTTGGAAGAGAAGCATAAATACTAGCCGGCAATAGATCAACTATGAGTGGCAACACCTCCAAGCTGCCTTCTTAAAACTAAGGCACTCTATAACTGAGCATGGAATGTTGCCCTAGGGAACCTAGGCACCACCTATGGAAGCAATATAAGGCAAATTCTATAATCTAACAGTTAAACTATTCAGCTGGAAAAAGACCAAGGCCATTAGATGGATATTCAATATGAAATCCAAACAAACCAGACAGCAGAATCTAGCTCCCATCTCTTCCAATAAGGTCAAGTAGCAAAGCAGCCACCTGAGATGAGAGACCTTATTCCATTCGATATTCATTTACACTAACTGGAATAGCTTTAGCAGTAGAATTGCAATATTAGTTGCATACCTAATCTGAAATAATTTCCTGGGAGGTGGGACACCTGGACTTCTATCTGTCCAGATCATGCAGACTGAGATTCTGAAAGACAGCTGTCATCATTTCAAATCAGATTTCCAAGATCTGAACTAGCAGAGGGGCTTTTCCCTTGGAGATGAGGAGGAGAATGAATTAAACATCCAACTTTAGAAGAGCTAAATGGTCCTGAGCAGTGTCAGGTCTTACTGGGTTTGAGATTAGTTTGGCTTTTTAGCTTCTAAAGTCTTTTTATAGATATTTTCTCTCTTCATATATTTTTGGAGCCTGCCTGTGGGTCTGGTTATCAGGAAAGTGACATAAAGTATAGGTATTCCTATGTGAAGTTCCTCAGGGTATTCAGTACCTGTATATCTTTAAAAATCTGGCCCTAATATGAGTCTGCAAGATCTGCAGAGAGCTTTCTGAATTAATATAAGAGGTTAGATAAGCTGTGGGCTATCTTGTTTTCTTCTTGTGATTATAAAAGCTTCCCTCAAGTATAGAGGCAGTGGCAGCTGAAGTTTTATTTTGGAGAGGTAGCTGCTAGGAACACTTTTGTCAAGAACTTTTTCTTGAGGCATATTACTTCAGCATGGGCTTTCTCTAAACAAACTTTTTTCTGGTTATATTGTGACTTGTATAGATTCTGTCTATGGAGATGCTCTCCAGCAACTTTATAAATTATTATTACATTAAGTCGGTAGGTTGTGAGTGGTAGGCTTACTTTGGAAGGAAGGCAGCAGGTGTGCCTGTAAATGCCATAGTGGTGGGCAAGTGTAATTTTAACTTGACCATTTGCCATACTGTAGCATTTCTAGAAAAATAGAGGCTGCTTTTAAAAATATAAACATATCTATTTTCTGAATACTTCTATGTATTACACATATCCAAACTTAAAGCATTTTTTTCTGAAGGATATCTCTATATCTGTCTTCCATCTCTAGATGGAAGATCTAGAGTGCTTCCATCTACGTAGGTTACAACTAATCTTTTGACCACGAAAACTAAGATATTGTAGATAATTCCTACCAGAGCAAAACTTCTCTTCACCAGAGTGACTCTATAGCAAAACCATCCAGAGTTTCACATCTGTATGGTATATTGCAGAAATGGACATACTTAGTTTAACAGGAACTTTCGGCCCTAAGGAGGGCTTGAAGTTGCCTAACTTGTCCAACAGATAACACAGCCTTTGGAGTTTTCTTGTGGGTTGTTTTTCGTTTGTGTTTTTTTGTTTGGTTGGTTGGTTGGTTGGGTTTCTTCTCCTTTTCTTTAAGAATTAAGAGTAATTATTAAAGCAATATTTATTTGTATTCAAAATTCTAACTGTGTCTAATGAGAAAAATAGATCTTGCTATTTTTAACGTCTCTAGTTCAACAAGTCCATAACATGTGGAGTCTAGTCTTTTCTTTATCATAAACAAAGCTGTTTACTAAAGTCCAATTAGGTACACTGTGATAAACTGAGGAGTTTGGTATCACTGTAAACTGCTGAATACAAGTCTTTTCAGTGTCATTTTTGCCAATATTTTTCTTAAAAACCATACTTGAAACAGCAGAATTTTCAAATCTAGTAGGCAAATAATGAATTAATAAATAATAATTAAATAGCAATGAAATATCATTTTTCCCCTATCTGGCAGTTATTTAAATAACATTATTCCATAACTGGAATAAATGTATCTGAGAGCTGTGATTCTGTACCAACTTGTTTGTTATTTTTTTAGGGCATCACTTCTACAACTACACATTAAGTGGTTAAATATTTTCACATGGCTTAAAAAAAACCCCTGCCTCAGACACTGCCAGTGAGAGTGGAGATAGGACCATAAGTTAAGGTTCACCAGCTATTTAAAGTTAGTTTGTTCTAGTGCACAGGAAAGGGAAAAAGTTGCATGTTTGGGGGTTTTTTTTGCTACAGGAAAGAAAATGTCTTTTTTAAAGTGTCTGAGAAGAGCTTAGGCCTGAGATATGTTTCCTTTTAGTTTCTACTATTACAATGCTACCATGAAGTTTAGTTGATGTATTTAAGCCATCCTTCTCAGAAAGGATCTATGAAAAAATAATCACCTCTCAGGAGAAAAACCATCTGCACTTTGATTGCCATTTCTACTTTGTCTTTAAAGAGCTTGCAACTCTGCCCTTGAGGGTTATCCTTCACCTTCTGAAAAAAGTGTTGTTCAGATGCTACTCCAAAATCTGTTCACTCTGCAGAGAGTACGCATAAGCTTCAAAATACTTTCTGCTTATAAGTACCCAAAATTAACTAGCTTAATCCTGATGGGTTGGGGTTTTTTGATGAACTGGATTTTTTGTTGTGGGGTTGTTTTGGGGTTTTTTTTGCTAATCATTTATTGAGCATTTGATTCCTAAATGGAAAATTATTTGCATAAGCCTGGACTACATTCTAGTTTGATTAGTCCTTGCTTAGACAAATCTCATATTGGTCAGAGAAGTCGCTGAGGCTGTTTTGACAGATATGGTAAGTTACAAGTAAACTTTTAATATCAACTTTAAGTTATAGTCCAAATATGAGGTAATATTGACTCCTGGCCACTCCAAGACAGAAGATTTTCCTGCCAAAGACAGAAACCTTATGTTTAAATCTGATCTTGAGAGGTATAAGATTGCTAAAAGCCATCTTAGTTCTCCTCATTTGTGTGGTCAATTGGGAAGTAATTCACTTGCTTTGTCATATGAATGAATGTGCAGGGACATCACAAGGTCTTAAGCCTACCCTACTCTTCTGGTGAAGGTAATGGCTATGAGGAAAGATACATTAATGCAAAGCTTCAAGGGTGCATTACTGGGAGCTGGACAGTCGAATTGTTCTGAGTCTGTAGCACAGCATTATCTAAATAATTCTGGGCCTTTCCTAATTTATCAGGGTGATAGATTCTTAGGCCAAAGGCTATAAGGCAGATCATTTTCTTGCATGGCCACAATAAGATGATTTTAGTTCTTCGAAAGCTTTTTGAATCTCTGAACATGCCAATAAAAAACACTTGTTCCTGGGTGAAATAAGAACTTTCTAGGCTTTAAAGTGAATTCAAAAAGGAAGATCACACTTTTAGGGTTTACAAAAATAAACCCCAGAACAAACTCCCTTCCAAGTTTGTTTGTTTGGGGGTTTTTTTTGTTATTCTTCCAGTCTTAACATACCATTAGATCAAAATCTTTCACAGAGCAAGAATAAGTTGTAACATATGTGTTGCATAAATATATCTAACAGATGTTGCAGGAAATAAAAAAACTGTTTGAATTTTAAAATTTCAGCATAGCAGTAACTTTTTTTTCCTCCTATTTCTACTGAAAAGTTAATCAGCATAGCCAGTTTCGTTTGCTTACCCTAATTTTCCTATTTAAAAGACAATTGATTTTTGCATGTGCACATGCCTAATCTGGTTAACGAACACCCTAGCCAAATTAATATAGATTGATTATCCATGAAAAGTGGGTTAATTGAATAATAGCCATTGATACAAATGGCTAGTAGGTATTTTACTATATGTACATCTGAAGTTGACATATTTTGCTGCAAAATAAAGCATAGTGAAAACAAGTATATTGATTCACATTAAAGTTGATTAATCTATTCGTTAGTGTAATTTAATTGTCTGTAAAATTAGCTGCTAAACAGTAGGAAAAAATAGTCATTTATTATAATTGTCTGTGTTAGAGTGAAGGAATGATTTTATTGAGTGTTATACAAATAAATCCCAATTTCCCAAATACATGTATTAGAACAAAAGATGGTGTCATTTGCAGTCACAGGAAATACTATGAAATTATAACAAATAGCTATTCATATTATCATCTTAGTTAATTATCAGACTTACTGTATTCAGCAGTCCATGTTATAGAGCAGTTTAAAGTGAAAGCCACATAAAAGAATTCATTATCAACAGGAAAAAAGAGGACTTAATTGAGAAATGCTAGCCAGTGTCTGCATCCTCAATAGAAGAAAAATGGACCCTATCACAAAATGCCAACTGTGGCCATGTTCTCTAATTTTCTTTTTGAGGACACTAAGCAGTAGATTGGATTAAAAAGGAACTGCCAAAGCCATTATCTTTCACTTTCAATAAAAATGCACTGTGTCCAAATGAAAAATGCCAGACTTCATCCCTCCTTTCTTCAGAAAAATAGTAGAACCAATTAAAAAAAGCCTGGTCTGTACATCTTTTACATTTTATGCTTTCTAGGAAAGAACAATAGAACATTAAGCCATTAAAAAACTGCAATAGCAAAAGAAAGTTCTCATGAACTGCAAATGGAAAATGGGATGGGAGAACAGGATATCAAAACAAAATTAAAGGCTGGAAATAAGGCCACCCAATAGGTCTGACGTACACGTTGACTAGGTTTGGTGTTCTTCATACATGTAAAATGCTATTTTTCTTCTGAAAGAGAGGAGAACAGAGGACCTTTAAGAAATGTCAGCATCAAAACCTGAAATAGTTATCTTGTTTCATTGAATTTCAAAATAGGAATAGCCATATCCTATAGTTTCTTAGGCCTACCAAAAATGTTTTGCCCTACCATCTTTAGATTACTTACACTTTTTAAGCTGAAGGAGAAATGACACAGAAGAGTGTTTATTTTCTTTATTCAGAAAAATCCAGAAGCCTTTGCTGGCTGCAAGTGATAGATGTGGCAGTATCCAAGTAGAGATGCTTTGTCAACAGTGCTTATCACATACATTTTCCTTCCAAAGAGCTTCCTAAAACCAAGCCCTAATCCACGGTCTGATGTCACAGGTTAAAAATTGTGACTCTTTTGGTTCTGACGGTAATTCATGCTGGAAATTCCCAGTTTCTAGGCATCATTCAGGAGGAGAATGCCCTAACGCTACTTTTTGTTACCAGTTGGCTCAAGCAATTTTCATTATGCCTTGAGATTTCATGCAGGAAGAGGGGTATCACAATGCTGTTCCAGGCCCTGCATAATCACACAGTTCCAGACGAGCTTCGTGGTGTACCCAGGATCGTTAGCTGTCAGCTGCTGACTTCACTTAGCAGGGTGGTGCGTTCTGCATGATTTTCATTTGCCACCTCAGTTGGGGTATATCTAAATGGACAGGGCCCTTTATCATTTTACAATGACACTACTAAGGTGTAAGTCATAGGAACAGAATTTGCCTCTGAAAGAAATGTTGCAAATTCATTGGCTAGATGTCATGAAATAAAAGACACACTGCTCTGTGCTCATCCAAGATCAGCTGGAAAGCAAGGGCATCTGCAGATTGTAAAGGTGAGGGGACTGTATCTGAGAAGTTATTCAGCAGATGCTGTGTTTTAAAAAAATAAATCCCTTTTGTGATCTCAGCAGTCTGCCACTCCCTCTTTGAGTGAAAACAAAATCTAGCTAAATACGCCTGCAGCTATACTCTGCCATTCTGCAGCAGCGCAGTGACAAGGAGAGAATTACAGATGACTCTTGACCGCATTACATCTTATAATGACCTTGATTCCTTGTCTCTGTCCTTTTCTTAAGTTATTGTATGTGCACAAATGCACAAAGGATATGAGAAATATTGTCACTGAAAGGAAATTTTAACTGAGTAAACAGGTATGAATTTCTGTAAAACAAGGCCATACCTTTGCTGAACAGATACTTTCTCCCTTCTCTGAGCCCTCAGAATAGCAATTTGTGAATGAAAGTTTTGATGTACCAACAACGAGATGTCCATTCATGCCACTGTACAATTACGTTATCTCTCACCTGGTGTCAACAAGTCGTAGCAACAGCACCATGTCTTACTAATGGCATATAGCCAGTAGATATGCATTGCATACACTACAGCACTCTTCACTCTCAGAACAGCTGTTCTTCACTCTTAAAAGAATAAATAAATAAATAAACCGGTTTTGTTGGTGATAATTAAGCAATAACATCCATTTTCTGTGCAGTTGTGATAATATGTTTGTGATAGTGAGATTGTTTTGTTTATGCTAATTATTTAGTTGGTGGTGCTCATGCATACATCATCTAATGCAAATCCTCTTCAATCTGTTGCTAAGCAGTTATTGTTACTGTGGATATTGTGAAATGGTAACTATATGAAATAAATAAAACAGAAAAAAGATACTTTCCTGAACTGCACAAACATTTCTCACAAATGATATTTTCTCTTCTTAGCATATTTATCTCAATATCTATTTTTAAAACTTAGATCCTCTATAGAAAAACTGCAGGACATAAAGGTCTAATATATATCTATTAATCTTTTCATAGGTTTGTAAAGTTGGGTGGGTGCCTTGTGTGTAAGAGAGAATTCATGCTGACTTATTCAAAGACTACTTGTTCGCAGACAGTTCTTTTTTTGATCCACATATACAATAAACACAGAAGAAAGGAATTTTTGAAGTTCAAATTTCTCTCGGAACTGACAGTTTAATAAGAAACTATGGTTCTCAGTTACCTCCCTATTACAATTTATACAATACAAGTCTTTGAAATGAGGACTGAAAAGCACAGGCATTCTTCATACTAAGAGGCTATCATCTTCATTTAATCAATACTACAAAGACAACAGATCACAAACATTGTATTCTGTAAATGCCCCTGTGTAGTATTGGAATAAAGTTAATTTCATGAATGGAGGTCGTTTCACATGCATGTATGTTTGGATAACTGATAAAAAGATGGTTTAGTAGGTATTGGGGGGGGGGGGGGGGGGCGGAATTTCTTGTTGCTGGGGAAAGGTAGCAGTGTTTTGCTTTCCACACACTCTGCTCACACGGTTGCCTATCTACTAATTGATTAATTGACCATCTGTTAGACTTCCCTATTGTACTCTACTTTCCAGCAAATTAAATAATCCTGTTCTCAAATTGTTGCTAGTGGCAGTGGAGGTTCAGTCTATTTCAGAAACATTGTAGTCTGAGGAGAGCTATAAATAGTGGCAGGTTATTTTTTATGAAGCTTTACAATGAGTATCATAAATATCTGATGATTTTAATTGAGTCTTATTAAGATATTTAATCTCTACTGATTACATGGCAAATAATAAAACTGTATCTATTTAACACCTGTGGAAGGCAAAGTAGGTATTTATTACATAGATTTTAACATTAAGTAAATACGTTCATTAACACCTTGGGGTTTATGTGTTTAACACACAATTGTTGCATTTTATAAGCTTTTCCCCAGCTCAAAAACATTAGAACAGGTATTTCAAACAGCCACATGGTACAGTGTAGGTTAAAGACCAACTGAATACCCAAAATATACTAAGTGATATTTTGAGTCCATCACATTGATATGTGTCTGTTATATAGACACTTATCATCAGTAAGTAGTTTATTTAAATATTGTTAATCATGAGCATTCAGCATTTAACATATGGGTGCTGTCTCAATGAAAAATTAAATGCTTCTTTAAGACTGTATTCAGCGTAAAGAATTGCTACAATTTTCTTATAAGGTTAGAAATGTCTGTGTTAATATAGGAGAGAAACTAATATTTCAAATAACCAGCTATCTTCATCTTGAGCCTTCTCAAATTCACACCAAAAAAACACTGGTGATTTTAGATGGGCTTAAATTATCAAAATTAATGCTATGTAAATGTATAATTTGCATAAACCTCAGTCAAGTATAAATGTTGAATGCAGTTTATTGGATATACTTCTGGCTGAGTAGACTGGCACTCCTTGAATGCAGAGAGTAAATATGTTAATATATATCTTGTGTAATTGTCTGAGCACCTTGATTTGTTATTCAAAACTTTGTGGTTAAAATCTAATGCTCATGCATTGCTTTGTGTTAGTATCCTGGCATGCTGCAAATGTATATAATATAATATTATTTTGAGCAACTGAAACCAATGACCAGAGAACTCGAACAGGAGGACGCTTAGTTTATGGGCTCAGAAAGGGTTTAGCATAATTTGTAATCTGCTCAGTCCTAGTAAAAAAGGACACTACTAGACACTTATAGAGGCACAACTATATGGCATATAGAAAACATGTAAGTCATAGGGGCTCCTTAAATTTATCAACATCTAGTGTTACACAGAAGTTCAGCAATGCCTTTCAGGATTGTGATTTACTGAAATACTTGCAAGATTGGGAATTTAGCAGCTAATGATGCAAAATTATGAGAAGATATTTAAATCTGCAAATTTCAGATACTGAGATATTATGAAAGAATCAAGGTATTATCTAGCAGAATGGAGCAAACTCTAACCTAGGACTGAAGGAACATTAGGCAGATTTAGAACAGTTTAGAAAAGGTTAGAAAAAAATGCAGAAAGTAAAATCATTGTACATATGACTTTAAATCTAGTTTCAGTTCCTGTGAGCAGTTTTCCTAATAAAGAGCTGGCTGACCTTTCTGTGTTCCCAATGTTGAATATGTTCTGTGAGGGCAGCCACAGCATGGAGCAGGTATCAAACTTTTTCATTGGTGGACTACTGTTACTGGACCTTGTTATCATCCTTATTGAATGAACTGTGGGTATGTTCTCACTTTGTCAGGTTTTGGTTGAAGCCAGAATTCACTTGGAGGAAAGTTTGTTCAAGAATGAAGTTAATGTGCCATAGTTAAACTGAGAAACTTGCCTTATGTGTCTTTCCAAAGAGCCACATTCACTTGTTTTTTTATTGTATATGCAGTGAGTAGTAAAATAAAAATGTTGAAAGTTATAATTGTTCCTTACTCCATTGCACCCTCTGTTTCACTAAACATAAATCTTATCAGGTGAATAAGATTCCAAACTTACGATTTCTAAAAATTCTGTAAACCAAGAGCTCTGTATATGTCAGTCCAGATTAGCTATAGTACATACCAGAACATGACATGCTTCATATAGAATTTAGCTTTCTCAAAATTAAAAATTAGTATATAAATATTTTTAACACATATACAGCTTTCCATTTGTTGCTTCATGCTGTAGTCTTTTTTCATTATGTTTGCAGTTTCAGGTATGAAATAATGTGAAATAAAGCACAAGGTCCTGCACATGGGTCGGGGCAATCCCAAGCACAAATACAGGCTGGGTGGTGAGAAGCTCAACATGACCCAGCAATGTGCCCTCGCAGCCCATAAAGCCAACTGTGTCCTGGGCTGCATCAAAAGTGTGGCCACCAGGTCGAGGGAGGTGATTCTCCCCTCTGCTCCTCTCTCGTGAGACCCCACCTGGAGTACTGCGTTCAGCTCTGGGGCCCCCAACATAAGAAGGACATGGACCTGTTGGAGCAGGTCCAGAGGAGGGCCACAAACATCATCAGGGGGCTGAAGCACCTCTCCTGTGAAGACAGGCTGAGACAGTTGGTGGTGTTCAGCCTGGAGAAGGTTCCAGGGGGACCTTATAGCAGCCTTCCAGTACCTAAAGGGGGGCCTACAAGAAAGCCGGAGAGGGACTTTTTACAAGGGCATGTAGGGATAGGACAAGGGGTAATGGCTTTAAACTGAAAGAGGGTAGATTCAGATTAGATATAAGGAAGAAATCCCTCACTGTGAGGGTGCTGAGGCACTGGACCAGGCTGCCCAGAGAGGTTGTGGATGCCCCATCCCTGGAAGTGTCCAAGGCCAGGTTGGATGGGGCTTTGAGCAACCTGGTCTAGTGGAAGGTGTCCCTGCCCGTGGCAGGGGGTTGGAACTAGATGATCTTTAAGGTCCCTTCCAAGCCAAACCATTCTATGATTCTGTGATGGCAGTATTTTTCTTCCCTCTGCCTGCTTTCCCTTATGGCAGTTTTGATCATGAGAAGACATGTTTTGATTGTATTGCAAAAGAAAACTTGCTGGTAAAGCAGCTAATGAATTAAAAATAATAGCGAAGGAGGGAACACAGTAGACTCTCTTGATTATATGCAGCTGTATAGACGTATTGAAGGTGTAGTATGACAGAAATTAATACATTTTTATTCTGAAATTACTTTTCTACTAGCTAGTAGAGTAACAGAACAGAAATTATTTTTTATTTTCTTTTTGAAAAGTTTTATCTGTTTTATACTGGTTCTGCAAGTCCCAGAACTATAGTCAATATTTGTTAAGGACTATTAAATAACAATGCAACAATTAAATAACAATGAATTAGTGAATCTTTCACAAATTTTTTATCTATCTCATTTCCCATAGTATCTCTTGTATTTCATTGCTAGTGTTCTGAGAGTAGCAGATTGACCCCAGAATTTTTCAGGTCCACTTTCTGAGATCCCATCCTTTCTCATGCCATCTCTTCTCTAAGACTTGGATATCAATTCTTATTTTCTAGAAAACATAGTCCATTTCCTTTTTTAGAACACTTAGCTTTCATTTACAGATACTAATAAAGAAGAACTCATGATTTCCTTGCTGAAGAGGAGTACTAACCTTTGTGTAAGGGAGTCCATTCCCTCTGCTCTCAAGGTGTTACGTTTCAGGACTGAGAATAGTCTTGGTTTCTTTCCTGGTAGCCCCAGTACTAATAATGAGTATTTTCACACTTTGGGCCAAAGGCAGAGGAGCACCCATGTGGAACTCTTGTAGGATTAGGTGCTTACAGGACTGGGGGCTAAGAATCCAGTCTGCCTTGGTGGAGGCTTGTTAGAGATTCAAAGTATCGTTTTAATGGAGTGCTTCATGATACAGGGATTTAGGGAAGTGCTTTCAGTTAACTGACACTTATTTCTTGTTCTCTCCTCTTAAGTATGCTCCTGGCTCAAGGGGGACATCTCTCTTTGATCAGCTATGGTAGGTGGCTTATATATGAAGCACAGCATAGGTTAATAAATATGATTTTTGAAATGATTACAAAGTTTCCTGGAGTTTGAAGCCAGAAGGGACCCTCAGATCATCCATATCAGGTCATTAAGTTTTAGCAAGGCTTTATTCTAAACTTAAAGGTGTTCATTAGACCAAAGAATTTTAGACCTCATGAGGTTTAGCTATGCTATAGGCAAAGACTGGAACTAATCCCTAATGCCCTTGCAATGGTAGGAAATTAATTAGATGAAATATGCCTGGATGATCCTAGAAAATAATCTCACTTATGGTGCTGAGGAAGACAAAACAAAAAATAAAAGTCCAGCTTCAACTTCTAATCCCTGGATTTTGTTATATCTTTATCATCAGAGATAGAAAGCTCTCCATTACTGGAAATCTTTTCCTTCTGTATCTACCTATAAACAGAGATCATATCATCTTAACTTTTTTTTTTTTTTTTTTTTTTTTTAATAACCACCTGAATACACCAAACTTCTTAGTCTTACATAGCAAAGTTTATTTTCCAGTGTCAGGATCATTTTGGTAACTCCTTTTTAAATTCTATCTAGGATTTCCATTTCCACCTGCCTTGTGAACTAGGTTCTGGCTGTGATCTTACTACAAACAGTTCAAGTACCTTATTTGACAAAGTTGCATATAAAGGAAGTAAAACTTATCTCTTTTTACCCTATCTTCTCTTCTGTGTATCTTCTTGGATCACATTTGGTATTTATGTGATAGCACTGCACAAATGGGATGATTATCTATGATGACCCCTAAATACACATTGAAGACACAAACTGGGGGTAAACATTTACCTAGGGAAACTTCTCCAGTAATAACTTTAAATTCTATAATGAAGGAAACAAATATAATCCTCTCCCTTGCCAAGACAACTGTACCGGTGACAAATGCAGCAACACTAAGTGGCTGATATTTGTAGACACTTTAGAAATATGCTTGGTTCAATGCATTTTAGCTCTACATTTCTCAGCAGATGTCTTGTTTGATCTGTTCTGGTAATTGTTAATGTTCCTTGGTTTTGCATTGCAATTTTCAGTTCAGCTAGCTTTTCCAACTGCCTGAATCTGGTGTCAGCCACATGTTGATTGACTTCAATGTTTTGGCAATAATATTTCTTATTTATTTGATTTTCCTAATATTATTCAGAATTATAAACAGTATTTTATAGGCTTCGTTATTTTTGTGAATGTGGGGGCGTTTAACTTCTACTGTGAGCTTTCTGTGGATGTCATAAGGATTTTGTCCTTTAATGTAAGCTTTTTTTTTGCCTCTTTCCTTTAATGTTAATTGCATGTTTCATTGTCACTGTTTAAATGGATGCACTCCTTTCTGTTTCCCACTAATGGTTAGGGTCAGAATACATTTCTAAAGATTCGGTCTGTCTTTTGAGATCTTTGTGAAAGGGAGATGTAGAGAGGAGCTGCTGATACTGATACTGAATTGAAACTTTGGAAGAAACTCTGAATAAACCTGAAATGAAGCCAAGGCTGAAACACATTCTAAACACATTCATATGCATGGGCCAGGCTCCGAGTATTCTGCAGCAGTCTGAATCTAAGGTCTGGTGCCTTTGTTTTTTTCCTTTGTGTACTGCATGTTTACTTGGAGATATGCCACCAGGAGCAGAATCTTATTTGATCTCCTAAGATAAGCAATATCCAGTTAGGTTGGTGTTTGAAAAGATGGTATCCCTGGGAAATCTCAGCTGTTTGTTGAGAGTGGCGTATTTCAGTGTGTGCCATTCTTGCTGAAAATTGAACCTGCCTTTGGTCATATATTTTAAAAACCTGATCTGAATTTGAGTTGCTCGAGATTTTTACGTCCAGGTGAGTCTTATGGGAGTGGGGATTTTTGTGATGCATAGTTCTGTGCTCAATAGGGCAACAACCTGGGGTTGGTTGAGGGAGTGTCAGTGTCAGTCACACTCTGATTGATGCTGGCATTGGATAACTGCATGTGTACCCAATTTTGATTAGCTTTGAAGCAGAATAGAAGGCATACTGACTTTGATAATCCTTCTAATCCACTCAGACTTCGTGTGAGTGACAGGGCAGCTGTTAAGAGTGTGAGAAGCAAACTTGAAATAGTGATAGAAACTTCCTACTGCATTTCAGCCTTCGTTCGCTCCAGTTTGGATCCTCACCACTGTATTCTAATTGTGTTCTTAGTGTTTCCAAGTTGCAGTCCTTTGCAAATGCCACTTGAAGGATATATTTGGTTAATGAGCCTGTTTGTACAAGCTGGAATTCTTCCCTTTTTGTACTGCATTCTCTTCCCTTCCACAAACACTGAAATATTTCTTAAAATAGAGAAGATTCAGCTCCATCCATTTGATTTGCAAAAAAGTCAGTATCTGACTATAAAGCAATACATATATTTCACCATAGAATGGTTCAGCAAGGATCAGCAAGCTTTCACAGTTATCAGCAAGGATATGTAAAGTTTATATCACGTAGCATGGTTGCTTCAGTGAATAACTTACTGATTTTGCTGGGGTTTTATGCTTAGTTAATATCTATTTGTTTCATTATAACTTTCAGGCTGATAACTATTGGAAATAGCACTATTTCAAAGAAGATATAAGACTTGGGCACAGTAAAGGGAACTGAGAAGCCCTGAGTTTGTGAAGTAATTTTCACTGTTGTTAAATGGAGATTGCACTGGTGTAGAAGACAGCTGGTTTCACTTTCACCTACAGGAATTCTACCCATACACAATTTCATTAATGGGCGTGTTGATTTTACTGAAAAATCTGTTAGAAAGCTGTTTAGAGACAACAGTTGACCACCTCTCTGTCCCAGTTGGTAGAAAAGGGTGAAAAGTATTCTTAGTTCAAGCTCTGAGTGTGATTTTTTTTCATCCATGCTAAAACAGGCCCATTTTGGCTTTGAATACTAATTCTAGGACTATTCTGGCAAGGTGGCTGGCAAAAGATCACAGACATGCCCTGAGTGGAAAAATCCATCCTGAATTGCTAAGGTCAACAAACAAATAAAAGAATCTCTTCTCACTTCTTTTTGTCAGAAAGTTTAATTTAAATATGTTTGATTAACATAGGGACCTCCCACAAAATAGAATTGTCATCCTGGCTTTCAATTCATGCTTCATTCTTCAAAATTGTTAAAAGATAATGTGCTAGTCAAAGACAAAGTATTACTCTTATTTGTGAAACGTAATTAAACAGGTATCAAAAATAGAACAATTGTCATTAATGCCTGTAAGTGAAAAGGAAGAAGTTTATATCAGGTGTGCTTTTGGTTGTTGAAAGCAGGAATGAAAAATTAGTAGGCGAGGCATTTTTGACTCACAGATCATGTATGTTTGCAAACCCATGCAAACTTAATGTGACAATAAATTGATGACTAGCAATCTAGTTCCACTTTTACACATCTTCACTATCTTCATAAGCCAGATTTCTGAATCTTCTGTTTCACAGTTATGGCTTTAGGAGAAAACTTCAATATAAAAGTGTCTTTACCTCAGGTCGGTGAGCTTTCTATACCAAGTGAAATAATAGTATGGAATTTCAAACCATTGGCAGAGGAAGGGCTTAAGCAACTGACTTAATTGCCAATGAAGAAACAAGATTTGTAAATCACTAATAGTTCTGAGATAATGCTTTGAGCATATTGCTGCTCTTTAGAATTTATATAATAAATGTGTCTATTTGGAAGTTTGAAAACCATTTAATTATCCTCACTTCATACTTTAGGTCTTAAGTATAGATATGCTTCCAGATTACATTATCCTGTTTGAAAGAGCATCCTGAGAGTATTAAAATGTGTAAAATCATCCTTTTTGTATAGTTATTCTGTATTTCATTCAAGTAAAGGTGGGGATCTTTTCTCCAACATTAATTAATAAACTCATTGGTGTTCCCTCTTCAGAACCACTGCTCCTTTCATTACCTAACCATGATGGGAATATAGAAAAATGACTTGCATTGTACAGAGCCTTACAAACCCGATCCCATCTTAAGGATTACAACATGGAAATGAGCTATCCATAAATATTAAAAATTATCTGCTTCTCACAGATGTTCCCTCTGCTTATTATCTGCAAAATTTCTGGATCAAATGTTCAATATGAATATGTTAGTATCCACTAAAGATTGCTTTTGGCAGCGTATGTGTTGATATCAGCAGGAAATAAATAGGAAAACATTAAAAGGTATAAAACTTTAAAACAATAGCTTAAAGGTGTTTTATAAACTACAGATGGCTTATATCGTTCAAGTGGATGTCTGGTGTAGAATGAGAAACAGAGAAGATTGGAAAAAAAAGCGGAAATGACTGGAAATAATGGGTCCTATGCAATATGTTGTATTTAAAGTAGAGATAAGCAAAATGAAAATTGCTGCTCTTTTCTTGTACAGATAGTGAGGCTATGCTAGTGACTGTGAATAAGAGAGGTCCACCATTTTTTAATATAATACCCTCTAGAATAAAACTTGTCATTCTGGATCCTCTCCAAAAAGGTGACATTATCAACAATAGATTGATCATTATTCTGTGCTCACTCACAAGTCTTAGGCATTAACTTTACATAAAGAAAGTGTTCCTGTCATGTAGAACTGTCAATCTCTACAAATAAAATGGGAGTTGGATGAAGCAAACTTTCTTTTGTCAAATTATTAGTATCATTGGTATCACCAAAGCTACTCCCTGTCTCTGAGCTAAACAGAATAGACGAAATGTCTTTGCAGAAGAGCCATTCAGAACTGTTTATTCAGAAGCTAAATACGATTGAACATGGATAGAGCTTACAGGTTGCAACATTCCTCTCCTAAAACACCCCAGCACTGTGAATTCATCACTGCAGGCAGTGAGAATGGCAAAGGAATTAGCACAGCCAGAGAAAAAGACTATCCCTGAAAGAGCTAAGAGGAAAGAAAATCACTGGTGTTTTAACAGGCATGCTGGTGTGAGCAGGATGGGAGGGCTGAGCAGTTAGAGTGTTGATAACTGACAGATACCCAGGACTGCATTAATGACAGAAACAACAGCTAGAAGTTGCAAAACAAGACATACAGAGTGGGCAAAGTCAATAAGACACTATACCTTTAAGAAAATTTTGCATGATAGTAGGACGTTTCACTCTGAAAAAACTTGTGCTTCAACATAAAAAAAGAAATGGGATGAGTTAGGTTTGGGGTTTTTTTTAATGATTAAAAAAGAAATTCACTTGTTTGGTTATTAAACCTCTGCCATCTATCTAGAGAATGAAGAGCATCTGCCTCTTTCTCCTGGTATAATTGCAACACTGGTAATTAGCATCTCGTTACTTTTCATTTTCTTGTTTCTGTTTCCTTTTTGTAAACTGTTGTGCAGTTTATAACAGCTGCTTTGTTTCACTGTAATAGTAAGTGAGATGAAGTGCATGCAGTGTATAGTATTAGGTTGATTAAAAGGGATTGCAGAGTGCTGAAATGACCAGTGGCAAAGAGGACCTTGATGATCATCACTGAACTTGAGCAGTTCGTGTCAGGATTTAATGTGAACCCTGCACCTTAGACATTTTTTTTTTTTTTTTTTCTGTATTTAGAAGGTCAAATACCATTTTCATGGAAGACCTAAATGAAGTCTGTCACAGAGTGCAGCAGCAACCATTTTCCCTGCTGTCCTCCTCAAGGACCAGGCATTTAATGAACAATTTGTGAAGACCACACTCTTGTCTGCTGAGTGCTCCTCCAGTGCAAACAAAAGACAAGAATCTGAGCTGTGGATTTTTATATTTTATAACCACTTGCCTGGGACTTCTGAGCAAGATTTTTTCCATTTTTTCAGCATTCTTTGAACCCAACCTTTCAAGGAGACGCAGTTTAGGTGTCTCAGTGATGGTGATGTTAGCAGTACTGATTGGATTTACTTCTGTAGAAAATCCTCTAGCAGCTGCACTGAGGGAGAATTTCCTTTAAGAGCTGACAATATGTCATGTCTCCTGATCTCCAGTTGCTACAGAGAGACAACAGTTTGCTTTCCTTACTTTAACAAAGTATTCTGCTCTATTAACTAAATGTAATATCTAATCAGCCTTTTATACATACCAGAGAAGACAATTTTGACCCAGTGCATAAGGCCAGGAGAAGAGCATGGAGTCACTCATTCATGTGCCACTGAAGTCTCACTATGCCATCAAAATAGCATTTACCTGGTGTCTAATACTTGCTGTTTACTGGGAATCAGTCTCACCATAAGGCCTCTTCTCAAACAGTGTGCAGCCTACTTACCTTCCTGTATCAACGGTTTCACCAGCTTGCAAGATCACTTGGAAAAAAAATGGGGGGGAGGCTATACTGGTTGAATATATGATGTAGAGTCCTTGCATCCTGATAAGTGGCTGTTGGGACAGTTTTTTTCAGACTGGAGCCTCTAAATCCAAGGCTTCATCACAGAAATGCCAGAAAGTAACCAAGCTGCACATTCAACACTGGAGCAATCACTACTTAGGCATTAACAACCACAAAGGCTCAGTTGCCACCTAAATACTCAAATAAAGCTCCCTATCTTAGGAATTGTGCTACAGGTATTTAAGAGACACACATTGAGATATACACAGGGATACACAGTATACTTAACCTGCTTCTAGAAGACAATCAAAGTTGCAGCTTCAAAGAAATAAAAGTGCCCAAAAGATTTCTTCTTTAGTTACACTTTGGACAGGAGATACAATTTCAAAGGTGAAATTGTTATTTACCAGAACCTGTGTCCAAGTGGTAGGTTTACTGAAGTCCACAGGTAGAAACAGTGCAAGCAAAACAAGTGTTTGTCAATATAAAGCTTTTGCAAATGTTCTCCAGAGAAAGGCCTTTGGGTCAGTTTAGTCAGGCAAAGCATTCAGTGGATTTGATGGAAAGGTACTAAATTCCACATTTTACCATTGTGAAGAAAAATAATATCTGAGGATAAGACAAAGGTGCAAATGGGAGATACAGAAATGAAGTTTCACTTCTAAAATATTGTAAAATAATGCTGCTTTGAAAAATACTTTAGGGGGGGAAGTGCCCCATGCTTGTTTTCAGGACTCCTAGATTGTTTGGCTGTGACTGTACACTGCAAGTCAGGTGCTTTCTAGTAAATCCCCATCCCAGTATCCTAATAGTACAGACAAGCATACTTGCTGGAGAGCACCATGACTGCTTGCAGATCTGTATATTTGCATTCCCTGCTGAAGGAAAACCATGGTGTGGTAGGTGGGGAATGGCCTATAACTGCGTCTCATGCCCCTTTGCCATTGAAACATAGGTGGGATTGTACATCTGGACCCAGGAGTTTATGAGCTCACTCTGCACTGTTGCTTAGACAAAGTGAATCAAACATTAAGCCACACTTCAAATTATTTTTGTATATTCATAGCTTTTATATAATCCATGAGTGACAAAAGTCACTGAATACTACACTTCTTGTTGTACACTATGTTTTGTTTTCTCATGCTACTCAAAAAAAAGAGAATTCTCTATAGGTAATTGAGATATAAGTATATGGCAACTACACGATACGGTAAATGTCCTCTTCCTTGTCACAGGCAAGATATACAGTAGGCTGGTTAAAAATGCCAACCTGTGATCTTTGGAATAACAATAATTTTATACAGTTAATAACATTTTCAAAATACTGAACAAAAAAGACGAGTTAACAAACAATCATGTATAAGTTACCTCACATTATTTCATTCTTTCAGTAATTTCGTGTTTACAGCCAATTCAATGCACCATACTACATTCTCTGAAACGCTTTCCCTGGAATTCAGTCTAAAGGCTTACAGGTGTATTGTTTTAATGGCAATTAATGTTTTATTATGCGTGGGTTTTGCTTTTATGATCCGGGTTCCAGTTTTCTAACTACACTTTATACAAGCACAGAACTGTGGCTCTTTAAACCTTACAAAATAAAAAAAATGTAGAAGGCTTTTATTCAAGTGGAATGAAGGTTAGAGGGATCTATTTCTGTAACAAGAACAAGTGGAGGATACAGACAATGTAGACTGACCTTGCTTATTCAATATGTAGTTAAAGAACAGACCTGTAGACAAAGAACTAGAGTGTCTTATGGTAAATGCCTCTGTTCTGGGATTGTTTTTTACTGTCAGTCATTACTTTTCTATTCTCAGATTCAAGGCGCTTTCTGCCTCCAGGCACTTAAGGGAGAATCCTGATGTCCCAGAATCTGTGACCATCGACTTCACTATCTCAGAAAACACAGCTTAAAACATGACATATATACTTTCTTGTACAGCTTTTGATTCATACTTTAACACAAAGCGTCCTCTTATTTATTGATTGTTAGGACTTTGGGGGACAGATTCTCAACCTTCTCCTGCCTGCAGCACTGCTTTAACAGAACAAAGAATGAGGAAATCTCTCCCTATTAAACTGTAGAGCACAGACCCATCAGAGCTGTGTTTAGCCTCCGAACTGAGCCTGTTTGCAATGTCATTACCCTCCTTGCAGTCCGTGAGGAGACATGGGTGCCTCCATTCAGATCCAAAGAATGATGCATCAGCACTTGGTAACATCTCCATCTCCTTACTGATTTTAGAGGCACACTGTGGCAAATTGACAACTTGGGAGCCTGAAGTTTAAGGTCTACCTACCTATGTCTAGTATGATGAGATAAGAGGGAGCAAACACCATAGCACGTTAACTGCAAAAGTCTTTGTAGAGCAGTTGCAGTCAGTACCATTTGAAACAGACCTGGATGCTTCATACTCGAAAGCATTTCATCCCCCAGCCAGATTCAGAAGAATATTTTAAAATTTCAATATCCTGGAGCACAAATGCAACATTTATCACATGACTGTAATTTGATCCTATCCCCTATGTGAAGGGGTTAGCATTTCTTTTGAAAATATCACAAAACTTTCATGCAAAGTCTTCTAAAAGTTTCCAATTGAGTTTATTCACTTTCAGTCATATTAAAACCTTGCCAAAAATACCTCTGTGCATATTGTAGGTACCATGAAATCTGATAAATCTCATTGTCATGATATTATAACACTGCTATGAAGACAGAGTGGGAACATCTGTGATTATTAAATTGTGTTATTTTTGAAGGCATTCTGGATAACATTTACGAGTGTTACAGAAGTGTGCCAAATCGAAGCACCTTCGAGCTGAAAAATTGATTTCCTTGGAGCTACTGCATGGAAACATGAGACTATAGCACATTAAATGTTGACTTTCATGTATTAGACTGTTTTGCAGGGGTTCAGAGGCTTCTGATAATAGCTGATGGTTCCTTATAAATACACTGAGATTTTTAAAAGGGAACATTTTAAATGTGATTCTTCATCTGTATTGTAATCAAAGATTGTTTGTGTCCTCCAAAATAGAGCACTCAAAGAGCATTTCACTGTCAAAACACAAATGAAAAAAAAAAAATGTTGTGTCCCACGTATGAAAAAAATGTCAGTTTCACATTTTTTGTATTAATGCACAATTCTGATGACACAGATAGTAATATGCATTTCAATCGCTTCAGAATCCATTTGAAATTCAAATAAATTGGACAAATACTTTACACTGCTTTTATACAAGTGCTATTTCTTCTGAATAGAGATGGAATAAAGTATGTGTCTTAATATACTCTGAGTAGATATGAACCAAACAGTTCAGCTCAGTTCTACCTCCTGATCCAGAAGAAACCATGCCAAGACAGAATTAAACTAAGAAGTCTGTGGTAGTTTTCCAGGCATTGTGCTGCTTTTTCTGATTAAAGCTAAAGGTGAGATGGTTGCACTGTGAGGTTGCTAAGGAGCCTGATTTTTCTGACTGCTAATCCAGTGGGAACTTCCCCCCCCCTGCTAAATTTCAGAATTCCAGGTGAAAATAATAGGGTTTGCCATTAAAAGTGTAATTTTGTGTTGGTTTCTTGCCTAGTTCATTAAAAAATATATCTGGATAGGAAGGTATTTTTCAGTCCCATAAGGATTTTTGAGGTCTTGGGTTTTCCTATCTTGTTAGAACAAAATGTGGGCCTCAATTTTCTGTAAATCAAACATTCAAAAAGCAATTAAAATTACCTCAATCAAAATACTTCACATAGTTTGATAATTTCAGTTCACCTTCAACATTTTCAATTTTCACTTTTTGTCTTTATGCAATATAATTACATTTTTTTAAAAAAATCAATTCAACTGAACTATTTCTTAACTTATAGCAGAAGTAAAGCTTTCAAATAATTATGATGCTTCATTTTTACCCTAAGTAAATTTACTTACACGTGTGTAAGAACAACAACAAGTTTGATCTCTAAAAACTGCAGACCAGACAAAACCATCATAAAGGTATACAGTCAGGCTTGAGTAATTTTTTTCTAAACCTATAATAAATTTACAAATGTTCTTTTGTACTGCTATAGTAGAAATGGTGATATCAGAGATGACTACATTTCAGCAGAATGAGGGAGATAGTGCTGAACATTCAGTCTGAAGAATACTCAGTAGATTAAGACATATGCTTTGTGATTAATGCATTTGTAAAAACAATATCACATTATCTGTGCTTTTTCCATGTTGTTTTGAGTGCAACCTGATATTTTTAAATAATAAGCTTCTGCAAGGCAATTCTACTCAGTTACTGAAGATCATTTCTGACAGCAAAATCCCAGAGTTACATTAACAGCCCACAAGGAAAGAAAAGCATTGTTGTTACTCCATCCATAGTGAGGAAAATTTCCATCTAGTACACTGGTGGCTTTAATGACACTGTCCTTAAATTATGCCCTTAGTCATATTCTCAACTCATATATCTCCAAAATTATTCTTTAATTAAATCAGGAAAAGGAGAGGCATTAGTTACCATTTTCTGTTTCCGCTCCCTCTGGATTCATCCCAAGACAGTATCATATATAGCTGCTGTCCCAATCACATTCTCTAAATGTTTTTTTTTTAATAACAACTTAAACCTAAACATCTGTTCATCAGATAGTCTGGAGCAGTGCCTTTGACATGTTTTTGTGTTTTTTGTTAAAATGCATTGGGGTCACCTGCATGCATTGCAGAGGCAAGCAGAAACCTTTGCTTTAGTTCTTTCCCATAAGCACTGGCACAAATTGGCACAGATTTATGCATATTTTAATGTACAGAGCAAGTACAGTTTAAGCATACGACAAAGAATGTAACTTCCTTTCAGTTTACAACATTTTCTCCTGTGAGGCAAGTTACCTATCGTGCCTAGATTCCTTTCACCTCACTGAATTTTGATTTATTTTAGCAAGGCAATAAGGCAATATTCATGGCTGGAAACACAAACACACTCTCTGAATTGTGTCTCTGTTGAAATGATGTGATCCTTTAAATCCTGAGGCAGAACAGAGAACCATAGATGTTTCTGGTGGATCAAGACTGTATTGATTGCAACTAATTAAGAAATACTGCTGACTTTCATGCTAAGATTGGGACACCTTTTTCTTCCAATATGAGAGGACAGGACATATGATGTTGTGTGTAGATGAGTGTAAAGGGCAATGACAGTCACAACACAGAGTGGTGAAAATAGTTGTGTAAGTAATTATAAAGCATGACATAAACTGTTGCAAATTATTTTCAGTTCATCCTAACTTCCTGATCTGCCTCTTGTGTGTTAACCCCATTCCCCCCACTGGAAATTAATCGAAGATTGCAACCCCTTAGCAATTTAAAGTTACTTTTTAAAGCAATTCAGTCAATTAATTTCTCCCCCTTTTTTAACAATTTGAAATGTCTTCACAAAATGTGTGCATGTTCAAGGCCAGAAACAGATTATAGTGTGGGATAGTCTAAAGTCTCTTTATCTTAAAACCCTGCAGGTTTAAAATGGTATCTTTGTACCTCCGGAAAACCATCATTACCAGGCTTTCACTGGGGATATTGCACTCTGAAAATTGGCATTTTTGATGCACAGAAATTATTTTGGATCACATTTAAAGGGATACTTGGGTGTCTTTTTGTCGTGGTTTAACCCCAGCCAGCAGCTAAGCACCACGCAGCCGCTCACTCACTCCCCCCCATCCAGTGGGATGGGGGAGAAAATCGGGGGGGGGGGGGGGGAAGTAAAACTCCTGGGTTGAGATAAGAACAGTTTAATAGAACAGAAAAGAAGAAACTAATAATGATAATGATAACACTAATAAAACAACAACAGCAGTAATAAAAGGATTGGAATGTACAAATGATGCGCAGGGCAATTGCTCACCGCCCACCGATCGACACCCCGCCAGTCCCTGAGTGGCGATTCCCCGCCCCCACTTCCCAGTTCCTATACTCGATGGGATGTCCCATGGTATGGAATACACCGTTGGCCAGTTTGGGTCAGGTGCCCTGGCTCTGTCCTGTGCCAACTTCTTGTGCCCTGGCTGGGCATGAGAAGCTGAAAAATCCTTGACTTTAGTCTAAACACTACTGAGCACCAACTGAAAACATCAGCGTTATCAACATTCTTCGCATGCTGAACTCAAAACACAGCACTGCACCAGCTCCTAGGGAGACAGTTAACTCTATCCCAGCTGAAACCAGGACACTTTTTTTGTGACTACTTCTTTACCCTGCATAAAAAGTAGAACAATTACAACTCTAAAATTAGGGGCCAGGAACTTTAAAAATATGTTTTAATTTAAAATAAAGTAGCAAGTTCCTTCTCCCTAAAAGGCTAGTGAGAAACCATATTCAAATCATTATCATTACGTTTTATAGGGTTTTATTGCACTCATTAAGTATGGTGTTAATTTCCGTTCTTCAGAACAGGTACACACCAATTAAAATTTGTGTCACTAAACCACTCCGTATTATTATCTACCAGAAAAATTATAGCTTGTGTATCGGTGATATCCTTATGATAAATTGTGAAGTCGGTCCTTGACCAATACCATTCTATTGTCAATACTTTGCCTAGTCTTATTTTCTGAACTAGACCACAGAAATGGATGGTGGTTTTGTAGTATTTCATGATTGCTCTTCATGTGTATTCTTTTCGCATATTTGGTTATGAACAGGAAGAATTGCATAGTCCTTTAAAGAAAAAAAATATTTCAAATGGAGAATGTTGCTAAAAAAAATAGGTGAGGCTAACTAAGCGCAGATTTCTAAAAAGATACCAAGAGCTAACATAAATTTTATTACAGAAGGATTCTATGACACCACAACCTGAAGTTGGAAAATATTATCTGTACATTAGCTTTGAAAATATCTGGCCCTTTGCAGTGAAGTTTTTATTTAATGTAAGAATTGCTTAAAATGTGATGTCTGGTAGACTATCTGTGGGTGGAGATATTAACATTCTTAGGATCAAGGTTTCCATACTAAATATTACATTATAAAAAAAATTCAATTCTGTGTTACAATGAAATCAAGAAAAGGCACGAGAAAGAAGGGAGGAGGACAGGGAGAAAATGATTATGAATCACAAAATGGCAGTTACTCAAAATAATTAGAAAATGCCTGTGGGACATAATAATTCAATGTCTTTTTCTGTTTAAATCAGGATTTGTACTTCTGTTTCTCAGTCCCACACGAGCCACCTCACTGCTGTACACTGGTCCAAGTGTAGGGCAAGGAAAAGAAGAAAGCCTTTCTTCAATTTATAGCTGATACATTTAAATTCATCTAACTTCACACTTTGCATGAACACTTTGTGTCAATGTAGGGGTGTTTTCTACTAAAGAATCCAAGCAAGGTGTATGCAGGCTTATCCTCAATAAAGTATAATTCAGCAGTTTATCTTGGAGATGGGTGACCTGACCTTTACATTGGTGGTCATATGTTTAAAAACTACACAACTTCTTAATGACTCCAATTTAAAGTCAGTAGCCAGTGGTGCAAAAAACACAGAAACAAAGAGCTCGGTGGAATGCTATGATAGGACAATACTAGCCTACAAGAAAGGGCTGAAAGTGAAAGAACAGTAAAAGTAATCTGAAAGCTTTTCCACAAGCTTAATGAGAATAAAAGAGAATAAAAGAGAAGAAAAGAAAAAAGAAGAAAAGAGAAGAGAAGAAGAGAAGAGAAGAGAAGAGAAGAGAAGAGAAGAGAAGAGAAGAGAAGAGAAGAGAAAAGAGAAAAGAAAAGAGAAGAAAAGAGAAGAGAAGAGAAGAGAAGAGAAGAGAAGAGAAGAGAAGAGAAGAAAAAAGAAAAGAAAAGAAAAGAGAAGAAAGGAAAAGAGAAGAAAAGAGAAGAAACAAAAAGAAAAGAAAAGAAAAGAAAAGAAAAGAAAAGAAAAGAAAAGAAAAGAAAAGAGAAAAGAAAAGAAAAGAAAAGAAAAGAAAAGAAAAGAAAAGAAAAGAAAAGAAAAGAGAAAAGAGAAAAGAAAAGTAAAAGAAAAGAAAAGAAAAGAAAAAAGAAAAGAGAAAAGAAAAGAAAAGAAAAGAAAAGAAAAGAAAAGAAAAGAAAAGAAAAGAAAAGAAAAGAAAAGAAAAGAAAAGAAAAGAAAAGAAAAGAAAAGAAAAGAAAAGAGGAAAGGGAAGGGAAGGGAAGGGAAGGGAAGGGAAGGGAAGGGAAGGGAAGGGAAGGAAAGGAAAGGAAAGGAAAGGAAAGGAAAGGAAAGGAAAGGAAAGGAAAGGAAAGGAAAGGAAAGGAAAGGAAAGGAAAGGAAAGGAAAGGAAAGGAAAGGAAAGGAAAGGAAAGGAAAGGAAAGATGACAGATGGAGTTCAGTTGGCTAATTTTCTATCTGACTGCCTGGATGAAAAACAGAGATGTAGTGACCTTGTCCATCTGTATGTCTTAGAAGTTCAAATAGTCAGTCTGCTCTGGTTAACCAAAAAGCCTAGGTTGAATAGTTACTAACTGAACCCTAATCACTCATAAAATGTTTCTTAATATTACAAAAAGGTCAGAAATGTTCCTTGCAGGTAGGTTCTGCTATTCATCCTGAAAATATCACTTTCCAATATCAGATGGGTGAACAGCTTTAGCTAAAATAAGAGCAGAATCTAAACTGTCACCAAAAGCTTACAGTAAACCTATTTTTTTTAATTCACCACCAAATTTCAAAATAGCTTTGTACCTCATTGACTTGTTTTTCACTTTCACATTTCATTTCCTACTTTGGGCCACCAAAGAACAAATATGAACATCTCGAGATCAAATGTGGTCTTTTAGATTAGATTACCTCAAGTAAATTAAGCCCTCAGCTCCTCTTGACTATGACTTTCTAACAAAAAAAGACAATTACTGAAAAAAAATCATATTTGCAGTTCAGGTTTTGTATTTTATCACATTTTGATCGGAATTACTTACTCACTATCAATATTTTTAAACATTTTAAGTTCTTCCATCATTTAAAAGTACTATTAATGGTTTATGTAATGCTAACCTTAATAATCTCTCCTCCCAATAAAAATGATTTCTTAATTACAATGGGATTGACAGACTGATTTGATTAAAGTAACTGGAAACTAATTTAGATGGATTGGGTGAATGGTGCATCTAACTTGCCACACAAAGTTCTCTGATGCATTTCCATTTTTATTATGCTAAGCAACATTGCAGGCATCTGGAAATGGCCAGTTTTTATATATTTAGCAAGTTCCCCAAAGTGTTATTTTCTAGAGTTGCTAGTTTATGAAGTAGAGCGAAAGGGTGGACACACAGCTTCCATTTCACATTGGACCCATCAATTTTCAGGTTTGGGTTTTGGGGGTTTTTTACCAGATATTTGCAAGTATAAATTTTCCACTCCAAGTGATTTCTTTCTAATGGCAAAGTAAAGTTTACAAGCCCCTTGTTAAGTACCTGCAAAGAGTTTTAATGTCATTTGTCAAGAAATCGAACACCTATCAAGAGTTTTCTTTTGCTTTAGTTCATACAAGTGACCTTACCTTTAGTCACAGGATCAGTGATGTACACAAGTGCCAAAGGGCTTTTTCTGAATCTCAACTGGTTTGGGACCAGCAGCCGGAAGAGTCAAGTCTTCTTCATTACTGCTCATTCCTGAGCTCAGCATGAGTGGAAGATCCTGACTTATGAAGAGGAAAGGTACTACAGATATGTTACGACAACTCTGAGAGTTACCACTCCATATCTTCAGATGATGGACCTTAAATTATAAGTCATTTATGGTAGACATAAACCTGTGATATTGCCCTGTAGCCAATATCTACATCAGCAAAACTCTTAAACTCTGACAACCTTTGAAAGCATAGGCTTTTCTTTCTATTTTCCTTAAATAAAAAATTAGGGGGTTATTCTAATTTATTTCAGTCAAATGAAAAAGAAAAAAGAATCCAGACCTTGTACCATGAATATCAAGAGACCCTCAAACTCAGCATGTCTGCCTGACTGTCAGTAAGGAAAAGGCAATATTTCTTACAATTTGCCTGGTTTTTTTCTAGCTGTTTGAGTAGTCGTGGCAGTTTTAGTTTCCTCTGCACCTTTCAGTCATGCCAGGAAGGCTGACAGTGTTGGGATCATTCTTTTACCATATGTTTCTGAAATCGCCACTGTTCTTCTCAGTGCCCTGAATTGCCCATGCTTGCATGCTGTGCCTTAAATTGTTACACGTTGCTTTGGCAATTCAGGTATTAACCATGTTCCTATCACTCCTGTTTAGAGATTTATTCCTCTGAGCTATTTATATCTTGGATTTATTAAAGGGTTGGGAATAGCCTGGTTCCAGCTGCTACTGCTCACTTTCAAATGTTGTTTATTTTCTTCTATGCTTTCCTGTTTAGGAATCTTGGCTATTTATTGGAGTAAAGGACATGTCTATGTGTCTTGGCCACCCATGAAGATATTCCTTGTTTTGCCCCTTGAATAAAATTGGTCTGACTTATGTACTGCTATATAAATCTTGTAGGCATTTGTTTCTACTTCTCTCAGAGCAAACCTTTTTTTTTTTTTTTTTTTTTTTTTGATGCTGCCCAATCCTAATATATATCTTTTAACTTCTCTTAAGTTCCAACTGTCACCTTCTCTGTCTTTTTTTATGTTGGCTTTTGCTTAAGTAATTTTTTTGTGAAATTTCACCAGTTCTGTGCATGTTCTGTGGCATTTCAAAAGGAGCTAATGTACCGAAAGAGTAGAAATGTCACCTTTCTCCAAAAGTAAATGACTGTTGCAGTCGTTGCTGCTTTATTTGACATTTCTGGCATTCAGCTAGTTAATATTACTGATAAAAAAGGAGGATTTGGATGGTCATGACCATGTTATACCTTATTATGTCTTCTTAATACAGAAGTGATGAGGTCCACAGAGCCTAAAGCTGAGAAATGGACTTCTAAGAATGTAACATTACATATAATGTTGTGCTCCCAGCTGAGAAAATGTAACTGCTCTGTGTTGAAAAGTGGGCAGCCTACTGTGTACCTGAGACAGGCAGTGCCCTAACAGTAAATTCCATCATGCTTAATGTGTGACCACATTTATAGAGTCTCCCAATTCATCATATGTTGTAAACTAATATTTGCCTTGTCTCTAAGGCAAGACTTCAAAGGGAAAAAAATCCAAGGAAACTGGACAGAATATTTTAAAAGATTTAACACTTTTTTTTTCTTCTTTCATTTTTCCCCTTGGTATTTTTAGCCTTATTTCCTTTTGGTCTATCTCTACTTGTGGCAAGCATGACTGATCTGTTTTATTAAAGTCAGTAGGATTGTGCTTAGTGTAGGCAGATGATTTAAACTTGTGTCCTTCCTATCTTTTCTGAGACCATTTGGGAATTCTTAGTCCTGAAATGTCTGTGGATCATCACAGCTTACTTTAATGTAGAAGGAAGGAAACTCTTAATCAGCATTGCTGTTAATGCTCATGATAGTGAACTGTGAGTTCTTTGACCATCTTTTCATATAGACTTGAAACTGGCTGATGGCCATTTCTTGAAAACACTTCAAACTTAACTTGCCAACAAGGGGTTTTATATTCCCCTTCTTTATTGTGAAACGTATATTTGACTTATTTGGAGTAGAAATTAACTTTTAACTTAAAAACACAATGACAAAATGTTAAGGCATCACCAGATCTGGTATGCAAATACTTTTAAAACTAATATTAGAAGATTCTTTTGGAGTTGCAAACAAAGAGCTCAGAAATACTGCAGTAATGCTGATAACACTGAGATTTTTAGTTCTGCTCACTGAAAAGTTAGTCTTGTGCACTTGCATTATGTTTTTGTCAGCTCTCCTTCAGATTTCCCAATGGTTACAGAACTTGCTGGCCAATTTTATTAATGTTTAACAAAGAGACAAAGTTCATCTTTGAAAGTTCCTACAGGTAAAATACAATGGTAAGCAAGACCCATATTTTTCCTCTGTGGGAAAAAATTGTTCTGTTTGGCTAAATCAATGCTATCCTGATACGGGCATGTTCAGCTTAAAATGAAGCAAAATGTAAACTGCCTCTAGTTCAACCAATAATGAGGGAACACAGAGTACTGACAGACAAAGAAGACAGTTTTGAAGGAAGATTCTCTGAATAGGAAGAATGCAGACATTGCAAAGTAATTTGGGGAATGCAAGATGTCTGTTACAAACCAGACATCTTTGGTCCTACTGCTCATTGAATAACCGTCCCTTCCTTTTTTCCATTAGCGAAAACCACTTTTGCTAAGTCCAGTTATTTGGTTTGGATATAACTAACTACTCAATGGACTTAGAATCATTCTAGACAAAACACTCTGAGAGCACCATTAGATGTTCTGTAAAATCCATCTCCTAAGTATAAAAAGTGAACAATCAAGACTGATAGAAAGCCACTGTGATCAAGTCAGTTATTTTAGTGACTGCTGGAAAGATGTCTTAATAACTACATCTGTAACTAAGCCATGTGTATCTAGGGGGATATGCAAAATAAGTGCAATAGAAACTTAAACGCTATGTGTGTGGCTTCGAACCATATTAAAAGCCAATTCTTAGGGATTATAGCTAAATGTACACACTGAAGCTTTTTAAAACATTATTTTCTCTTTCTTGGTGAACTGGAAGGATAAAACAGCTATGTAAAAAAAGAAGTTGAATAGTTGTCCAGCTCCCATGAAAATGAATGTGAATTGGTCATCCAAATTCCCCGAGCAACTCTGAAAACATCAAAGTCATTCCTAATTATAAAAAAAAGTACAGCAGTATCTACAAAGTATAACTCTTTGAGTTCTAATAGCACCTGGGGCTAAGTTGAGCAGAATTTGGTTAAGTATAGTAGGAGTATGATTTTTTTTTATAAAACAGAAGGAATTTTTATTTTATTTAAATGTCAGAGGAGAAATAGTTTTGAAGTATATTGATGCTGTCATAAATTAGGTCCAGGAGCCAGGCATGTAATCCACTATATATTAATATTTTCATCCTAATTCAAACTACAAGAATCATCTGCATAGTAAATAAAAAAAAGAATCCAGCCAAACATTTTTCATTAAAATCCTGAGTCATGTTATCTGGCTTAATGTAGATTTACTGTTGCTGTTTCGTACTGGTTTCACACACAGTTTTCCCTGAGTCATATGCCAAACCGCTGAAATATCTGGAGTCAGTTTTACAGTAAATTCTAATCAGAGCTATGTCAAGGATTGAATCTCTTGCACTTCCCTTGCATCGCATTAATGGGGGAAAAGAAGTGGTTCATGTTTAGTCTGTGAAAGGTACAAGATTCCACAGACTAATTTCATTAAAATCTGTATCAGTCTGGTGGCACTTTTCCTTCAGTGTTTTTCTCTAGCTACTAAATGTAAACGCAGTAAAGGTTTCCTTCTTTCTTCCTTTCCCTTTTCTTCATTTCAGTCTTTAGTCTTCTCTCTCACAGGGGAGAGGCTGATAAAATGAAGGAAAAAATCTTTTTCTTTTTTTTTTTTCTTATACAGAGGAACCGGCATCCAGTTTTAGTTGATCTGGGACAATGAAAGGAAACTAAAATTAGAGGTTAAAAAAAATCTCAGGAGATATTTTAAGGTAAACAGGAAAGGAGCATGAAACAAGGAAATATGGTAGTGAAAAACTAGAATTGAAAATAGAAAATGAAGGGTTGATGGAAGACAAGGAAAAGACAGGAGACAGAATTTAAATTGAAGACAATAGAGGGATATGAAGGAAAGGCAAATTTTGGAGGAAGAGAGAAAAAGGTTTAATGGATCATGTTATTTAGTTAAACAATAGTTCCAAACATTTTTGGAAGTTTCTGGAGAATTCAGCATTTGCTTCATAATGCTGTGTGGGTCTGAGCTCCAATGGGAATATCAGTTATGCAAGTGTCGGTGAGGGTTTAGACATGCGACTAGGCAATAAATAAGAGAAGGCATTATAACAGTTCTGAACTATTTTCGGCAACCAACATTCTGGGAGGAACAAGTAAAGGATTTAAAGAATTTCATTCCCATTTCTATTGGAAAATTCTTCTACATGGTCCTCCTCCCCCTGAAAATCCCAAATCAGATTTGCAGCAAATAAGGAAATTATGTTGTGTCTTCTCAAAAGAAAAAAAAAGTGGGTTGAAGTAAAAGTCAGGTGTAATGAGGAAAATGGATTGTGCCAAATAATGGAAGAAAATTTTTTTTAAATAAATTTAATACATTTATAATGATAACAATGAAAAATGAGAAAAAAATCGGTGTCTTATCTTACCACACATTACACACTGAAAGTGGATGGAACCATAAAAGCAAAATAACTTGAAGAACTAATTCAAAAAAGACCTTGGAGAAATTGAAATTTTATAAAAAGCTACTTAGCATTACTGGAATCTTAGAAAAATCTTTACAACCATAAATAGTTGAAAGAAGGAGCCATGCACAGGCTAGAGAATAGCACAGATATAACAGCAGAAATGAGGAAACAGCATAAGTTAATTTTTGGTTTATTGCATGTAAGATTTGGTGCCAAAGCATTACAATAAAATGCAGAATGTTTAAATGCAGTAATATAAACTTGAGAAGCTGAGTATGTGAGGCAACGTTTGCTATGTTCTTTTTTGTATATAGTAAATTACTATTCTGCAATCCTAGCAGAGCACATGCAGTCACTTCTAAAAATATTTTTAGTACTTTTATATGCTCAGTATTGTGCATAATCGCCTCATGAAAACAGTTGCACATCTATTTGCTAATAAAGCAAAGATCGCTTGTACTCCAAGACATATTAAAGACATGTTGCCAACCTAATACCTATACCATCATCTGTATCTCTAGCCATGACAATGTGGATTTTCTAATTGAGCAGAAGTGTATCAGCAGCGAATTACATTAAATTGGTGTGTTTTGTTTAGAGTCCTATTTTGTACTTTGCACTTGGTCAGTGCAAGAAGCAGATTAGGACAGAGCAATATGATCCTGTGGTCTTCAACTCTTCTCTGCTTTGAGCCTGCTTTGTACCTGCCTCAGTGCTTACCTCTCAGTGTGGCGCAGGAAAGAAGAAAGTCGGGATTTTGGTGCTGGCTCTTCCATGGAAGGTCTTTCCTCCCAGTTCCTGTCCTTACAGTTTCCTATAGGAATTTTGGCTTTGCCATAAAGCAGTGTAGGACAGAGAGGGACAATCATCTGAAATTATCTTGAGTGGCATTGCAATTATTTTGAAAAGTATGTCAATAGTCATTCCGCTGAACACTTTTATCACAATTGTCAAGTAAAAAAGTAAAATCAACTAATGTGAACTTACTCTTTAGAAGTAGCTTTTTAGGTTTCTACTTATGCAGAGTGGTCTTCTAAGTTTTGAAAATTCAGAGATGCTGAAAACAAGTACAGCTCAGAAACAAAGCAGGAAAGCTTGCATAACTGATTTTTTTTTTTCATTTAGGAGCCACCAAAAGAGCAAACAAAAGCATCCTGGATCTAACCAGCTCTGGTTTCTCCTCCTTTTTCTCTTTTTTTTTTTTTCCCGCAGTACATGAAAAAAAAGTAACTGCACATACAACAGATGTTATCTATCCAGAAGAGTACACAAAATTAAAGAAATTAAATACAGTTCTAGTGGCACTCATGTTTTGGTTAAACTGATAACAATAACTATTCTAGCTTTGTTTTGCTTGAGGAGTAAGAGCATGATACTAAGAACATGATTCCATAAACAGCAGCACCATGCCCCAGAAGCTGCAGGAGGTTATGGGCAAAAAGCTTTTAATAGCCTTCTACAAGGTATGAAGTACCAGAAATACAGTGCTTGCACTGAAGGGAGGAGTTAGTCCCATATTAAATAGTTTCTCCATAAATACAAATATGTATTTGGAGACAGATCTACCAAAGGTTAAAAATGAGTCTCATTTTCTTGACATTCACATGGTTATTTCTGGTTTAACCAGATGGATTTGGCCTTTCACCATTACAGTGTTAAAAATCTCCTTTATACATGCATATTCTAATTTTTCCCAGCCTTTTAAGGAAGAACCATATTAAGAAATACCTGAAAATATTAGCTGAGATGCAAGAGAACAATTTAGCTGGAGGGAAATAAATTCAAAGAGAGTGTCTGGAGCATCAGAAAGTTATTCTAACTTTCACCCTGAAGATTTCAAAGCTTTCAACTTTATCTACTGTGGCAACAACATTTGTTATGGCTTTTACAGTTTTGACCTCACTTTGCCTTTTCTGTAGCTTTTCTAGGTTGGGGGTAATGGTGGGGTTATTTTGGCTCTCTTGTGATATGTTCCTAGGTCCCTCTTGGAAACAATTTTCCAGGTATCCAATGTGTAAAACTTCATCCGACAAAATTAATTCCCAATAATTATTGCAGAAAACATTGCAGGTAAAACTCACTGATTGTGCCTTCTGCTCCCATCTGCCTAGCCACATTACACCAGTGCCTATCACCACTCCAGCCAATGCCAGAAGAAGAATGTAAGGGAACATTATCTGGGGCCTAATTAACAAAACTGTGATATCTGAGATTGAATCAGTGGGGTTTCAAACTCTGTGGTAATCAGACCACAGACCATTCACTGGCCATGGAATTTTCCCTTAATGTCATTTTAGAAAAGCCTAATAAGTAGCTCAAAAAAAAAAGGCATTCCACGAAGAAATGATGCAATCCAATATAAATTCACAAGTAAAAAAAACCCTCCATATTAACATAGCAGCATGAAATGACTTACATAGACTAGGAAGCTCAGGTAAGGATTGAATGTGGTATGTAAATAAGTAACAGAAAGTGCCGCTTTCATAATACTGGCTTGATCCCCATTGCAACTAGGATTAAAATTTCAGTCCTGATCTGTGACTTTCGTTACTTTTGAGAGTTTGTCTCAGGTTATTAACATCATTTTATTGCAGTACTACTATGTAAATTATAGAAAAAGTGGAATATGCCAGGTACTATGTAATTATTCCTCTATATTCACAATAAAGCACAACTGAACATATGGAAGACATGGTTAACTGTACTTTATGCTAATCTCCGCATACTATTTAGCTCACCTAATTAACTATACATGGTATACTAGACACCGCCTTGCAGCAGAAAATCAGGGAGGAATCCTCTGGATGAAACATTAAATGCCTAAGAGAAGAGGAAAATCAATATCATACTCTATTATGACTTCCTTTCCTCTCAACTGTCTGTTTCTTTATTTTTAAACATCTATTCTTTCCTCAGTAGCCAAGACAGAAACTTTGGACCAGATCTTGCCTTTTTTATCAGTAGAATACTGTCAACTTCTTTAACAATCGTATTATTATAAAATGCTCAGGAAAAACAAATGTATTTAAACATTCTTCTCAGAAACCCATCCAGTAAGGGAACCACAATCAATTCCAATTGACCTATACATGTAGTCAGACCAAATAACTGAATTTTTTTAAAGGTAAAAATCTGTTTTTGAATTAGATTCAAATCTTAACTTGTAAATTGTAGGTTTATTATAGAAAATCATCAAATTCCAAGTATATGGTAATTGAAAAATAAAATTGCTGTTTTCTTAGCTGTCATAGGTTATTAAGAAGCAAAAATTTGCCAATAGGATGTACCTTCTTTGTTTGAACTTAGATAAAGATGAAATAAAAAGCATTTATTCATAGTCTAAAAATTCTTTGTATGATTACCAATACACAAATAGCAAATATTACCCAACTGTCCTTAACATGCAAGGCACAATCTGTTACAAGGAGCATAGCAGACTCCATGGATAACTATATACCTGCTGACCACTTTCAACTGTTACAGGAAAAATTATCTAGCAATGATGGACCAAGCTGGGGAGGAGGAGTCCTGGCTAACAGAGACAGATAGTAAAGTAGCTTCAAAACCAGGGGAACCTGAGGCAGTGTGGCCTGTTCCCATCTACACAAGCCGCATTTAGCTTGCGCTGCCCCCTGACTCAAGTTCTGCAGTGTGATTAGGAGAAGCAGCCCTTTTTCTGGTAACCTCCTTCAGGTGATGTTGGTTTAAATTGCTGACAGCCAGTTCAAAGCCCATCTTGAATGTGTTTGTGGGCTCATCAAGCATTTGTTACTGTTCACATTAATTTTATTTTCTTAAGGCTCTAAGCTTAACCTTTATCTAGAGATTGCTGCAGTAACACTATTTTTGATGAAGCAAGGATATCTCTCTCAGAGAGAGCAATCACAGACCTCTGTCTCAATGATAGAATATATGTACTGAGTTGCTTGTTGCAGCTGTCTGATCTTCCAGTATAACCACCACACCCCTTAGGGCACTCTTGACGAGTCAATGATCAATATACCCATGCAATTAAAGGAGCAATATTGCTTTTACCATTTCCTCCAGCCAACCTCAGCTGCTTCAATCTTGTCTAGGGATGACTCTCCATCTTGTACTAAAACACATGCCAGTGTTAGACCCTTTGGCCAACTCACCAACACTATTTCCTTTAGAAACCTTAGAGAAAATACCAAGCTTTCTAGAAACCAGGTATGCAAAATATTTTGGCAAAAAGAAGATGTTTTGTTCTTGGTTGGGTTGTGTGGTGGTTTGGTTTTTTTTTTTTGTTGGTAGTGCTTACGATTCAGATAAACTTGATTTCTGCCATGGGGTTCTAGAACAATCTTTCTTCACAACAACATGGTTGAATACAGCAACCCTTCAACAAACATAGATTTGTATGCTTGTTGTATAATAGCAATAACCTCATGGAAACCTCACGTTACCAAGATACATTAATGTTTGATTTAACAAACAGCTTTTCTTTCCTTTGTTGTCTGCGTGCAGAATACACTTGCTCCTTCATGCACTTTATGCTGCTGCTGTAGAGGGTTATGACTTAATTAAATGTCTCTTCCTTTTTTCTTAAGGTTTTATTTCAGGACCTTTAAAAAAAAAAAAGGCAGTCAACTGCTTGCCTCTGATCTACTTTTATCCCTCTCATTTACAATCTGAGAAAAAATGAGCACACTGGATACCTCCTAGTGAGTGGCTGACAGCTGAAGATGAGCAAAAACTAATACTTTGTTATTATCTAGCCTAGAGAAAAGTTTACAGGATAACCAGCTATTGACCTTTCCAAGTAAACATATTTAAGAATTCAGTGGTTGTGGGGAGCTTAGACAAGCCACAGCATGAACCCTTCAGAAAACATCCAAATGCTTGTACTTGAAGTTTTAGTGTATCACTGAAACAATTTTTCTTTTTTAAAATTTGTCTAACATTTCAGACAAACGCAATGGAGCTGAGGTTCCATTTTTCGCATTATATGTATCATAAACTAGGTGTACAGTTTGAACATTTATCAAATGGCACAAGAGCAGACTTTAATCAGTACCATTCACTCCCTAAACTTGCAGAGAAACTGCTGCAGTGCTAACTGAAAGCATGTACTGGTGAGGAAATTATGATCACTTTGAAGTACAATAGCAGTAGAACTCACCTAGCCCCCTTCCTTCCTTTCTCTCTTTCTTTTCTTCTTTCTCTCTCTTTTTCTTTCTTTCTCTCCATCTTCTTTTTCTTTTCCTTTTTATTTTTTAATTTTTTTTTTTTCCCCCTCTTTGTCATCTACCTTTCTGTTTCTTTTTATCTCCCTTTCTTTTCCTTCTTGTCTTTCTTTTGTAATGGAAAGAGGACTTTCAAATTAACTCATTTAAATTAGGTTTCCATTTAATTGACTATGGCCAGGATTAAAGCAGGGTGTCTTCTTACAAATTTTTTTTAAAAAAAAGGTAAAAAAAAAAGAAGAGCATATTTGTCAATTGCTGCCCATTTACCATGGTGAGTTCTGTGGCGTATGTTGATACAGAGAGAGCAGGGGATTGTTTTCCGACATGAGTAACCAGAACATATGAGCTTTTCAAGGTTGTTGCTTCCCTTAACTCTTCAGGGAAAAAAAAGGTTGAAAATTCACAGAAATCTCATTAACTGTGAACACATTTGCTTTAAATAAACTTTCATCGGTTGCCTTGAAGTTTTTCCATACCTTTCTATTCAAGTTGTAAATATACATCCAAACTGAAGATACATCAATTTTTTCTTTCTCTCTAAAATGTTGCACTTGAGTTGTTCTCTTGTTTTCCTGAGGACAGCAACATGCAATGAGATGTGTTATTTCTGATTATATTGTTTTATGTGTTCTGGTACTCTATTCCTGCAGGTTAGGGTTTGGTTGGTGGTTGTTTTTTTTAACTACCTTGTTTATTTTTATGCCAGCTGCACTGTAACGTATCATTCCTAGCTAATGTTTGCAAGCTGAAGCATACATGTGTCACAAATCCTGACAGTAAATAATTAAAGTATTTAAATAAACGTGTGTCTGTATGGTAGTTTTGTGGTTGTACAAATTTGTAGAGCAAGACCTTATACTGATCTATAATTATAACTGCTACTGACTAGCATGATCCTTACTGAGTCAGATTAATTTACACATTAAACAGCCATCTGTAGAAATTTTCATAGTACCTTGTTTGCAATGCCAGGGCTCACACGGGGATTCAAAATTAACTTGGCCTCTGCAGATTTTTTTTTAGCACTGCTATTAGATACATTTGCTGTGAACAAGTTATTCTAGACAGTGACACCTTGTACCCTTTGTCAGTTTTATAACATGATCAGCAGAGGCTTTTTAATATTTTGCATATATAATGACATAGCAATTGGTAAGCTAAGAGCAGTATTTTAAATATACATATATACATACATGTATATGTGTATGTATTTTTTTAAGTCCTTGACTCTGTGTTAAAAATCTTTGCAATGCTTCTGAACCAGAACAGATTTGCCATCATCTGTAGTTATAAAGGATAAAAACACAACATATTTTGGCTACAGTAAGAAACATATTGCAAGCCTGTTGATGCTAATTCTCTAAAAAAGGATAACAACTGCAATGTACTGTGTAAGAGTCTTCTTATGCACGAGTGTTTTGTAAGTAAGCACAACTTGTGTGCTATAAGGGGGAGATAACAAAACCCACTTTACCTGATACAAAAATAAATTGTAAGAACTAAGTATAAATACAGTTTGTAAACCCAGTTTTCCAAGATGAACAGCGTGTTCTTCAGTTATCTTCAATCAAATGGGTGAACAATAGAGCAGCTGAAGTTAGAAAATTAAGGTTATAGTCCCCATTTCTGTCATCAACATACTCTGTAATGGGGAGCAAGTCACTTCATTGCTCTGCTATGCTTTTTCCTTTCTCACTTTTGTCTGTCTTACCTGTTCAGACTACCAGTGTTTTCAGACAGAAAAGAGTATTCCAGTTCTACTAAAGCACCTAGCACCACGGGGCTTTAATCCACACGGGGGCTCTAAGCATTATTGTAATACTAGTAAAAATAACTGTAATGAAACAGCAAAAGCACAATCACCTGCCAAATTCAGTCACAAAAACAGGCTTTCTAATATGTAGAGAGTGTTCTAGTATGCAATAAAATATTCATGATACTGAGGCCAAGAAAGTCATGGATATTCATGGAACAGGTCCAACAACAATATATTAAGTCATTTTCCATCTTAAAACAGGGCTTTTAAACAGAGGTAGAATGATTTAGGGTAAATCTATAATATTTAAGAGGTTCTAACTCATGGCAAGACAGAATCCAGTATGCCCACTTTCTGACTCAACAGTATATGAAAAATGGTAGCAGGAGTCCATCCAGGCTAATTAAATCTGATTAACAAATACTCTGGAAGAAATCAAGCTAATTTGTACACACATGCACACACAAAAGAGCTTAATGCTAGTGAATAATTGGCTAGCTTTTGCTAGTATTTCCCAAAAATATCAGCTAATCACAAAGCCAAGGATAGTAACAGAGATCCCAGTTACTACAGTGAATAAGAGGATCAGACCAAAGCAACAAGCAGCTTTTCACCAGCCACTGGCAGTCAGATGCAGATTCGTAGGAAAGACACCTAAGAATGGGGCAAATGGACAACCCCCCAGCTTTCTAGGTTGTGATTCAGTGGTTCAGTCTTTCTGAGCCTCCCATCCAACATGTTTAACAGCAACCAGTAGGGATTTCCTTCAAAATAATTCATATCCCTTTTTGAATTAATTTTACTCTTGCTATCTACAGCAGCCTGTGTTAGTGAGATCCACAATGGCAAGCTATGTGAAAAAGTACTCTTTCTGTTGGTTTCTTTTGTTTGTTTAAAATCTATCATCTGATCCTTTAATTAGAATACTTTAATTGTTATTTCATTAGAAATACTGAACAATATTATTTCCTAGTCATTTTCTCCCCATCTATGGTCATATGGGCATCTTGGTCATATTTTACAGAATGATTCTAAAACTACCTTTTTTTCTAATCTTCTCCTCATACAGAGACACCCAGCCCTTCAATAATTCTTTTCTTTAACTAAACATTCTTCCATTCCCCCATGTTCTTTATGCAGATAGCATGGCCAGAACGACACAAACTATTTGAGAGGAGTAACACAAACCTGTAAAATGGCACAACCATCTTTTTTCTGTTTTGTAGCCTTCCAATAATTCCTAACCTTCCAATAATTTTTAACATTATTTTTTCTTTCAGATTGCTTAGAAGCACAGCTATGAAATTTCTGGAGGACTATCCACAATATTGTCTGCTTCAGACTGTTTTATTCCTATATGAATTGAATGTTCTGCTGGCAGTCAGTTTTCAAAGTAAGTTTTCTGAATGATATTATCAGGAAATTTTTTTTACATTACTATTCACCCACCTTCCCAGATCATGTAGAATTTTGTTGAGTAACTCATGTTCCAGTATCCCTAGAGGATCCTCTTAGGAAAATCTCTCTATGATTAAAAGCACTCCTGCACCTTGTTTCTCCCTTTTGAACCAGTACATGAAAACACTTATTCCTACTTCGTAACAGCTTATTTTTTTTTTTAAGAAGCCCTGGTGAGAGAACTATTGTGAAGAGAATGAGCAGGCCATTCCTTTTCTTACTGATTCTCAATTAATTCTGCCTAGGTACATAAAGCAGGAGTTACTCTATTGGTCTTCCTAGATCTACTAACTCTATGTTATTTGCTTTGGCACAAATCTGTAGTTGTACAAGTCACACCTGGAACCTAGATACTGACAATATTTGACACTTCCAATTTCTGCAGCACCAGCATTGATTTAAGTAGCAGGTTAGGCACCACAGTTTACTGTGTAGCTATTTCATATTTGTAGCCCTTTAAAACTCCTGAAGAACAGAAACGTGCTACCATTTGTTTTAATAGTTTATTCTCAAAATTCTTCTTCAGGTGCTTCACTCTGAGGCTTAATCTCTCCTTACCATTCATTGTCCCTTCTTTATTGCTCCATTTCCTTGGGCGCCATTTTTACCTCAGTCATGTATAAAGGCTGATAAGCATTCCATAAAGTTTTCTTTGTACTAATATTAATCTTGTTAATATTTAGCTTGTGTTATTTATTACTTTCCTCATCTGGTCATTACTTTAAGTTTTGATTTCTAAGAAATTTTATTATGAAGAAATTCCTTTACTCTGCAGTTTAACCAGGTTGATTTTATCATGTTTTCCTTCAATCTTTTTTCTTTTTAGTGATGTATACTTTACTCTCAGCCACTTGATGCTGAAAACTACGAAATAAAGAAGAGGCCTCTTGCCACATGATTTATGCTGAGGATTATGACCTGGTAATGTCATGAAACCTTCAGAACTCTGCTTGATAATCATAAAGTGATACTACAGAAGCACTTACCAGAGAGTGCAGTGGTGGCTAATGGCAGTGTCATCTCTGGCATATTCCAGGTACAGCAGCCTTTCTGTGCCTTGTGGTGCCGGAGAAGCTCCCCTCCCATATAGTTCCCTCCATGCCTCAGCATTGTGGTTGGAACCAAACAAAATTTTTAATTCGCTTGGACTAATCCTACTCACAAACCTCAGCAGAATCTTTGAGAAATTCTCCGTGTAAGATTGAATGGGATGTTTGTGAGAATTTTCTTTCCATCAAGGCTCACATCAAGACTTACAGTGGGTGTGCTGCGACCTCATAATTTTTTTGCGGTATTCAATTTATTCCAAGGCAGTTTGCCATATTATTTTTGTTGTTGTATGAGATGATGACTGTGCATGTTAAATGTGATGCCAATTTAGAAACAGACTTGGACTAAACAAAAAACTAAGGTTCATAAGGATAATATTTACAGGTTACTATTATAATATAAAAATTGAGTAGATGATTATGAAATATGTAGTATATCTTCCTTGAAAAATAACTTCTTACAGAATATCTCCTTTGGAAATAAATGTTTAAAAGGTCTTCTCATCAAATATCATATGGCACGCCTCTTGGGGCTGGCCATAGGGAATGGTAAATAGATACATGATAAAAAATGCATTGTGAAAGAAATTCTGTCTGTGATTGCAAGAACAATTGGCTGGCAAAGGAAAGCTTTATTTCAATTCAAAAATTATTTGGGACAAAAAATTAGAGAGAATATAAAAATTCTTATTAGAACCTTCTCTTCTGCCCAAGTCCATGAGTTAACATAGAATATAAGGGAGGATGTGTGAGGTGACCTTTTCTTTATGGGAAGAGCTACGAGGCAAGGACTAAAACAGTTGCTATGAATAGGGAACATAGCAAACTTCAACACACAGGGATCTGACAAGACTGATTTTCTTAACAGTAAGTGTGATATTGCAGTTTATGCAATTCCAAAGAATTTGGGGAAGCTTAAGCACTCTTGTGATATGTGTGCAAAAAAAGTTTAACACACAAAACTGTACTTCCTGTCATTACAAGACTGACAATTACTGTCACACTTACAACACAATTTCCAAAAACTCTACACTGATTCCAACTACAGGAATAATACCACCACTGGGTATTCCTACTATTTGATAGTGCTGTTCTGCACTGCTGGTCTGCTATCCTTCGTATAAGGATTTCAAAATATTCATGTACATGCTCTAATGATGTATTTCTACACTTGAACAAAAGAATGCTAATAAAAATGTGCACAGTAACATGAAAAGCTTAACGGTTGCCTGGAGAGTTAAGGAACACATTTCCAAATGTACATTACCCTTTGCTTAGGCTGCTTTCCTAAAATACAACTTGTCATAGAGGATTCAGAGGAGCCATAATTTGCAAGACCTTCTTTTAGGGAATGGAATAACTATTTACACAGTCCCCAGTCCAAATCTATCAGTGGTTTAGTCTCAGATTTCTCAGAAAAAATAAGTTGTGGCAGGATCAAGCAATTGACCCAGGAACTAAACAGGATTTAAGTTCATCTAAAATTACAGCCCCCAAGGCTTGTACTCCAAGCCACCTCATCTAAGAAATACCTAAAATTTACTATGTGCCCGCTTAGTGCATTGCATCAAAGCATGCCTTCTGGATCCAACTGCCATGCTTCAGGAATGACTGTCAGTTTGATGCCTCACTGCAAAAGCAGGGTAGATCTGCACCTCTGCACTGGCAGACCTGTAGGCGTCACAGGAACATGCAAGACAGATTCATAGTATTATGGAGTTCAAGTGCTGCTTCGACATTTTGCTGAAGTTTTTGCATTGTTATTTTGGACTTACATACCCAACATCTTGGTTTTGCTGAGAGTATCCTTTGTTTCAATCTGATCTAAAGCCACTCTCTGCTCACTGGAATCACCAAAACCTCAAAATCAAGTTTGCACAAGTATGACCCAAAACAATTACTTAAATACAGAACAGCAGAGTTTATAGTGTTACCTGTATTAAGCATGGCCAAGAGCAAGGAAGTATTGTAGATGCAGGTGAGTTATCCTCTATCTGGAAAAAAATTAGCAAGATTTGAAAGGCCACTTCTGTGCTCCTTTGCCTGGCAAACACCTTCCATGTTATAATATTTGAAACCATGGTTTCAGGATTATTGACCACCTCATATGCCACTAACCATTACTTTTACTGGAAAATTAAAATATAGGGAAAATTTGAAGAGTAAAACTAGAAAAGGTGGTCCTAATCTAGGTAAATTGGGAGGACAAACTGAAATTTTAAAATCTATACAATCTGTAAACCAGATGACTCAGAGGGGAATTTACTTGTAATACATAAAATCTAATATGCTGCAGACACAGTAAATCCAGGTTACTATTTTTCCTCTAAAACAAATATTGCAGCAAGAGGACATACGGTAAATTGAAATTACAGAAGAACTCTGAGACACGGGGAAGCAATTTTTTCCTTAACTAAAAAATATTCTGCAAGACAAATGTACAGAAAAAAACCCACTGCAGTCTTCCAGAAACAATCAAATGTTATTATACAGGAAAGCTGGGATAGAAAAGTGTGCCTTAATTTGTCAGCTGTTTTGCATTAAATCCAAATTTTTAGGCCATTATATTTTTTTCATACTGTGCATACATGTAAACAGAGAAGTTCAATTGTGTGACAGTTTGGAGACACAATAAAGAATTGCAATAAAAAGAGAAAATATAAGAGTTTGTGTGAGGGAGATGATATTTATTTGTTTTCTGGAATAAAATTTATTTGAGGAAACTAAGAGTATGGCTATGTGGAAATGTACAGACAGCCACAGCCTTGGTCAGCCTGTGCTCTAAGCTATCTGGGAACATGCCAGATTTGGTCCAGCACTGTATAACCATACAGTGTGTTCAAGGTAAAAAGTTCTGCTGCAAGATCTGTCTGCATCCATCTTTGTAGACATGCCCTAAGTGAAAAAATAAAAAAAAAATTAAAAAATCTCAGTTTGCATATACTCTGTGAAAAATTCCTAGAGCTTGGCAGCTAAACTCTCCAAGGATTCCTCTGCATTAAACAAGTGCTATTCTTGGGCTGAGCAGGATTCACTGCAATTTTCTCTGCAGTTGTTCCTCCTGCCATCTAGAGGCAGGGAAAATACTCCTCCAGGGAGCCTGCAGTCTACTCCCTGGTGTTTGGGGAAGGAAAAAAAAAAAGGGTGCCAAACCCAGAACTGTTGGTAACAGAGGGACGAGGCACACATTGAGCGCCCGGAGAGCAAAGCTGTGGTGAACTCGTTAGGCATGGAGGGCAGAAAAGCCGCATGCGGGATGGCGCGGCAGAGGAGGCACCCAGCCAGACTTCCCAAAACCACGGACCTCAGGAGCTCTGGCCACCATGGCACTGCGCAGGGGGCCCAGTCCAGACTCTGAGCATTCCTCTGCTGCCAGCAACTGGCTCTGAAACTTCTTCACACATGTGGGCTTTCTCCCCCTTGCCTCCCGTGCCAGGCAGGTGACGGCATTACCCTGCTCGTAGCTGTTCTCCTTGCTTAGGAAATGGCGTTATTGCGGGGCCCTGAGGGCACGCACAAGCCTTACAGCCCCCACCTGCACTCCCCTGGGTCTCCCCCCGCCCTGCCCACAGCCCAGGGCCCCGTTTCAGCCCCCCAGTGCTGTCTGTCTCTGCCCCAGCTACACCACAGCACCGCCAGCCAGCCATGGGCCCTGCCACACCAGGCCCGCACGCAGGCCCACATCCCGCCCTGGCCCCGGCCCAGCCCCATGCCCAGGGAGATGACCGATGCCCAGGGCTGGGGCTGCCCCCAGCCTGCCTGCTGCCTGGCCGGGGCATGGGACGGGCCCTGGCTTCCAGGCCCTGCCCTGCCCCAGGGACCTCTGGTGGCCCCAGCCCCCAGGGAGTCACCGGCGGCTGCCATGGCTGTTCTGTGCATTGGAAGGTTCTGAGTGTGCATATTGACCCTGCCTGCAGTAGGAACCTAGGATTTTGAAAAAAGGATACTAGGACTGATCGAGTATTCGCAGTGCTCCTGTTAATGGGAACCGCAGCTTTTCAGCACTTTTGGCTGCACCTGGTACACCCTGCCTTTTTAAGCGTGCACCCAGGCTCATACCTGCTCACAAGCTACCTTGTAAATCCCTCAGCCGGTGCTAAGCAGTGAGCTTGGCTGAGCACAGAGTGTCCAACAACAACGGCACCAACACCATAGACACTACAGCCGCAGATTCTCACACAGGCTACAGCCAGCATTTGCGGTGAAGAAGCACATCACGGGTGCAGTGCTTGAATCTGCTTTCCACTTACATTGTATAAGGAAACATAAGTAGCAAGTAAAGGCCTCATTTTCCAGTATTTGTCTCTATTACTGTAATTTCTAAGAATCACGGTCATTACCCAGAAAAAAAAAAAAAAAGACCATACGTTAAAGACTGTAAACCCTTTGTAGCATCATCCATCCACTACTGTTTATGAAGATGAGGCTGCATTGAAATAATAAACTTATTTAAAGAACAGATGAGGTCAGACAGTTGTCTCTTCTTCAAAACTCTATAGAACGGAAATGTTTTTTCAACTCTTTAATTGGTGGAAATTTATTGTTAACATTTGCTAAGTAAGTAGAAATTTGACAGAAGTTTCCATGTCATTATTTGTCCTAAATGTCTCACAGACTACTGTCTGAGGAACAACATGCATGGAAAAACATTCAAGAAGCACCTGGAAGAAAAGAGAAAAGACCTAAGTTTTTACTCATATGGTTCAGGAAGAAGGGATTGAGAAACACTATTTTCAAGTCCATTTGTGGACACCCAGCAAGAATTTTAAAAGACTATTCAAGAATAGTCGAATAGTCTAATAGCAGTAGTAATAGTGATAGTTCCTAAAGAGCCACAAACTAAAACAAGGACACATTTGAGGTATAAAGGGATTCAAATTATCCTGTCAGACCATTAGCAAAACTGCATCTTTTCTTTTCCCCTTACTGTTGAATTTTTTAGCTATGACAAATATCAAATCAGCACTGTTTACCATTTGTAGAAAGGGAATTTGAGTTTTTGAGTCCATACGCACAGATGTTTAATTTTTTACTTAGGTGACTACCCCCACTGTCTATCAGTGGGATTAATCTATGGAAGTATAGATCTTGGCTGCTCTACTTGTGTGAACAGAGTTGTGATCTGCCACATGGACATGCACAGCACTCCAAATTTACCTACCTTAGATTCCTGTACCTCTGTTTCTTCCTAGCTGCTTGGAGGCCTTCAGGGGCACCTAGCCAGTGGGAAACATTAGATTAAGGAACTTGTGTGGAATTGAAGTCATCCAAATCTGGGCCAATGTCTCATCATTACTGCATCTGTAGAACTGCTTCTCAGGAAATTCATTCTACTTATTAATTTTATTCAGCTATTTTGATCATTTATGTGCACTAGTTCTTTCCCCAGATTGCCAATAATATGTAACAATCACAAAGGCAGCATGGTAAATCACAGCAATGTAGCACAGCTCAAGTCTTCAAAACAAATTCCTGAACATTCATTAAAAATCTTGACAGTATGTTCCACGAAGCTGGTAAAGCCAGTAAGGTGGTGCTGTTTATAGCAACATGGCTAATCAATGCACACGCATCTTTTCCTGCAAGGTTGCTCAAAGTAATTAGTAACAGTGATACAGGGAATTAGAAAGCAAAACTGAAAAATAGCGGCTATCAGCTACAAACCACTGAAACATAAGGACAGCAGGGTACAGAAAATTCTTGGCTAGAAGATACTTTCTTCATGGGGGATTTTAGCTGCTCATAAATCTGTTGGGAAACAGATATATCCAAGCATGCTGTGTCAAAGAGAGAATTTCATCATCTGCAAAAAAAGGCAAAACTGCCCTAGATCTAATTCTTACTGAGAGGATGGAGTTGCCTGAGGATATGAAAATAAAGAAATATCCTGGAGCCAAGGACCATAAGCTGTTTATATTTAGTATGGCAAATGATGGATCCATTGCAGAGTACAAAGACAAATGAGCAAACTTATATTAAGACATCTAAGCTAAGTTTTTGGCCATTTCAAAGTCAGTATCAATGTTGTCATTGATTGCAGGGGGTCCAGAATTTCATTTCTGATTAATAAAATGCATGGAAGATGACTGAGGAAGGATATTAAAATCTTCCTCCTTTATACTGCTCTTAAACAAAGAGGCAGCCAACGTTGCCTCACAAGAAAAGAGATTGAAGTTTGGTAAAATAAATACAAAATTATACTGAAATTAAAAGATAACCAAATTAGATTATAGCTAACAGAACACCCTCTACCACTGTAGGATAAAAGTTGTAAAAGAATGAAAAAGAAATGTTTAGGGGCTGTGAGAACAAAAAAAAGATTTAAAGTGTTCCTAACATTCCTAATGAGGAAGAAAGTCCTTTCAATAGAAAAGGAAGATTACATTAATAACAATTCAGAATTATAAAGATGATGAACTATTATTTAAAAATATGCCCTTAACAATAATAAAAATGAAAAAGAATGGAAGACAGTAAAGATAAATGCAAACAATTAACAAAGAGGGCTTCATATTAATTGACTCTTACAAAAGAACAGATAAGAGCATGTTTCACAGGTTTGAACACAGCTGAGTCAGCCCTCCTTAATTTTATTGTCCTCTGATATTAAGAGATTCTACAAACATGTTTTGTACCATTGACAAATATTTGCTGAAAAGCTACTGGAAGAAAGGAAGAAGTTTGTCTACAAGAAAATTGCAGGAAGCCTAGCAATTACCTTCTACTTAGATTAATCACTGAAGTCTTTGTCCTGGAAGTCATGGCTCAGTTTAGGTATCCAGAGACATATAGACGACTTTCTGAGAGTCGAGCCTACTGAAAAAATAAAACAAATAATAAATAAACCTCTTATCCAGGCAGGAACAGTTACGAGAATGCTGTAAGGAATGAAACTTGCCAAAGTATTCAGTGTAAGTTAGAATTGCTAGGTATCTTAGTGTGTCAAATTTATGATCAAATAGAGGATCAGGAGAATGTCACTCTGAAAAAAGAGCAAAATCACAAAGGAAAGTATCCAGTTCCTAGAAACTGAATCTTTCTGGAGAATCCTTTAAATAGAGTTCAAAAAGAAACCACAATTCCATCATTTACACAATGATGATGATGAAAGTTTCTTTCTCTGCTGTCTTTATGTCTGTAAATAAATTTTGTTCCAGCATTTTAACAACAGGAACTGCTGTTTGCCTTGTTTTCTAACAGCCTCTCTTTCCTTATCACTTTAGGCATTAACAGTCAGGAATCTGTTAATCTGCAGAGCATGATTTAGCTTGATTAATATTAAGAATGTATCACTACTTCTTTACCGGTTGACTTACTGAGGGGGAAACTTAATGAACTCTTCACCTGGCTTTGTTATCCACCTTTTGTCTTGGTTTAAAGTGTAATGAAAAGCACACAAAATGCTCTTCCACTGTTACAAAGGAGGCGGTTCCTCAGCTCAGGGTGATCAGATGCCACTGTCACAGGAGCAACACTGAAATGAAATGGCAGAAGCTGCCACTCTTGAGAAAAGCCACCAGAGGCACCAAAAGGGATGTGCTTTCTACCCCCAGCTCATCCTCCTCCCTGAGGCCGTAACAGGACTATAACTGTGTGACATGGGGAGAGACAGGTATCCATGTATTCATTAGTATATATTATGGAGACACTTACTCTCTTGCTCTTGCATTCCTCCACCCCAGGTTCTTCCAGTAGCACCACTGATCAAGCTCTTTCATTTGGGAACCCCAGCTATAACTTCACTACAGATGGAGCAGAAAGAAGTCATACTGTACCCATATTAACTTGGACTAATCTTGCAAAACAGGTCTCATAGAAACACAAATGTTCGGTGCGTTGGTTTATATGATGATATGCAGAAGGATTGCTGATAAATAACACTGGGACTTAAGTAAAGCTTCTCCAGAAATAATCTACAATATGACAAAATGAAGGCTACAGAGTCATTGAGATATTAAATATGAAAGACCTTTCCGATTTACTTACAGCATTCAGTGTAACAGATTTATTAGTAGTTCCTATCTTTATGGTAAATGATGCATAAATGATGGCAAAGGTGTACAAGAGAACTGTATAAAGACTCTTGCAGAGTGAATAAATTGGTTGAATGCCAGCTTTTCTAAGGGTGAATGGTTCTACTGACTTGTTTAGGGCATATCATGCAATGATGGATGTAAAATTGCAACATTTTAGAATGCCAGCAGTTCAAGGTAAGATTCCAAATTTATGAGGGACAACACTCTTATTCTAATAAACCAAACACGTGGCCTCAGCTTCTTCCTGCAGGAGAATCATTTTTCTATTCCAAGGCAGGAGAGGTGGAACAAAGCATCTTGTATGCACAAGAGATTGATTTTACTGTATAAAGCTGAAGCTCAGCTGAAGACCAGGCAAAGACTTATTTTTTTGTTTTGTTTTTATAGTGGTACCTGTGTATTTTTATAGTGGTACCTGTGTATTTTTAAGGCAATCATTTCCACGTGTAATAATGTCATTTTGAAATGAGACCAGCATTCCAGTGAGCTTTCTGCAAAATTCCTGGCTTCTTTTGCACCACAGTCCGTTGCCATTTCCACAGGGGTTTTATAATATACATAGGGAAAATGTCAATTCAAATTCAAAGACAGAGAATACCTTTTTTTTGATGAAGCATCCTGTATATCATGTACTAGCTGGAGGTGTTCTCTGCTGCTTGACAGGGAACAATGACATGACAAGCAGGGAGAGAAGGAGCTTTTAACCAGTTTAAAGTGCAGGGAGTTGGCACTCACTGAAAAGTCATTTGCCTGTTTGCTTTTTTTTTTTTTTTTTTTAAAGTATCTCTCTTTCCTTTGACTTGTCATTACTCCTGTAATATACAATTTTGTCTTCTGTTTGTAATTTTCTGCTGCAGTGATTCCAAAGGTTCAAAATAATCTCTTTCTATCTTACTAGAAACAAGATAAGGGAATGTGTATCTAAATAGTTTGCTTATTCCAAAACCTAAATGAGGTCCCATTTAGTATGCCTTTCACTGCTGTACGTTTCTTACTGCTGCTGCAGAGGCCTTACATGAGTGTTACAGTGCTTATGCTCTATACTTTTCGTACTTCCTGGAAGCGATTTGGGCCAAAGGCATTTTTCATAAAAGAAAATGGTCAAGATTTGTTCTAAATGGCAATCTGTTAAGCACTGTTCTATGGACAAAAAAAAAAAAAAAGTCAGAAAGTCATTGCCCTTTTCTTCTGGGAGAGAGAATTAGCCTATTAAATGCAAGGCAACACAGAATTCTACTTGAAGCTAAATAACATATTTTGAGCTGTTATCAGGCACATTACATGACATTAAAGATAAAATTTAAGAATCGGTAGAGTTTCTACCATTCTTGCATGCAGTTTATTTTTCAAGTTAAGCTTTCAAATATTGAAAGTTCATATTCAGTGCCTTGATCAAAAATGATAAATGAACTACTGAATTAGAAGAAGATGCTGCTATTATTTTAACCAGTAAACTAACTCAGGGTTAATCTGGGTGTTATTTAGCCTATTGAAAGTGTTTTGAGTGAACATATGGTTTCTATTGTGAAATCAAGGCACAGTTTTAACTATGAATATAGATAATTACCCTTTGGACTTTAAACATTTATATGTGTCACGTTATGTTGGAGCATTTTTCATGGTCAATAGGTTGAAAGGTTATAGAGTCGAAAATGTAAATTGAGTGTGTTTGAGTAAAACTATCCAGTGTAATGATAGTACAATTCACTACTGCTCTCTCTTGGAAAGAGGTAGTAATAACACTCAGTGAGCATGAGCAATGTAACAGGCTATTTATTTAAGTACAGATTGTTATGGTAAAAGACTTTAATATGAGAATTACAGGAATTCAACCATAGTATATATTGCTAGAAAAATCCCTGGTTGCTGCAGCTTAATTTTATATATTTAAGCAGTATATTTGGGGGCCTAATTATAATGCTAACAATAAAACCTTTAAATAAACTACATGTGTATGTATGTGTGTGTGTGTGTGTGAGTGCATGCCTTAGAGCTGGGAACATTGCTCTATCCCCACCAATACATTCTGTTCTTGATTGAGGCTTGAAAGTGTGTTTAGTTTTACTCCCTGAGTGTAGCCCTTGGCAATATCCCCTTCCAAGGAGCCAGACATTATGTCTGCACTGAGGATGGCTGAAGGACCCAGCAAGTATGTGCGAGGAGTACTAATGTCCTGACTGTGCAGCAGCTCACTCGCGGCAGCCCTAGCACCATGCATCTGCTAGGGCAACCCCATCGGCCCAGGGTACCACCCCATCAGGAGCTCTGACAGCCTCTTAATAACGTCGTTCGTAGTGAGAGAAACTTAAAGGTCCTTCTGGTCCCTGGCCTAAGGAGGTACGTTTTCACCCCGCCTTAACAACTGGAGGCATTTCGGGTGAGGTGAGCAGCTTCCCGCTTTGTCCTCGCGGATCACTGAGATGTTGAACACTAGGGGTACATTTCTCAGCAAGACGGCTCCTGAGCCCAAGCTTATTTCTTCAGGGCTAGCATGCATTTCTCTGAACACCAGTGCACACTCTAGTATGGATGTGCCCTAGTGTTAACCATAGAATGCCTGTGTTAAGTCTGCTGACCTTCCAGCCATGGACAATCTGGGAAATACATGACCCAAACCAGCTTTAACCAAAATTATTTAATTATTTATTAATAATTAATAATTTGGGAGTATTTAATGTGCAGTAAAAAAACACAGAGCAAGGCATTAGACCACAAACAGTTGCTACAAAAAACCCAAGGACTTTCAAAAAAACACAAATAAAATGTTTATTCTTGTGATTGCTCTTTTACATATGTTAATTTTCTTTTATTACGCTTTAAATATATATTTCTATGTATTGTATCGATTTTGCAAGAGAATACATTCTTTCTTCATGCACACTAAAGAACAACGAAATCCCTTTTTTTTCCCTGCCCACACATGCTTTACGTAATGGGAGCCATTTTAATTACAGCACATCTCTATTCCTGCTATTTCCCATTTCCAGAAACACACACACAAAAAGCATTTTCTAGTCATTTCTAGAAGTATGCATATTCAAAATACCCTTTGATTACTCTTTACACCATTGAACTGCATCCAAAACCGCCTCACTTATCTATTGCTTTCCATGGCAACCTGGTTTTTAGCACTTTCCAACATTGTTTCCTAGAATTATTTCTTTCCTTCTGTGGCAGGTACACCCCCCCGACAGGAAACAAAACTTCTCTGGGCAGGGAGGAGAGAAAAAAACCCCAAACCTTAGAGGCCGCAGGTTGAAAATTGAACTGACCAGTTGAGATGTGCCAGGTACATTGAAGTGACCTTTTGGCCAATGGGGATTAAAATGACCATGGGTCAGATTCGACAAGGGTATAAACGGGGCCCCGTGGGAGGACATGCTGGGTCGGTCCCCCTCGGAGCAGCGGGTCTGCAGTCAGGGACTCTCCCCTTAGGTCGGGATACCGCCCGAGGTGGCTCCTCAAGGTTGAGAGCCCTCATCATTCAGGTGAGTGATATGTGCATTTTGAGTCATCATTTCTAAACCTTAAGAATTCTGAAGTCAGCTGTGTAGTACTAATCCCCCTTACATCATTGAGCCTGTGGCTGACAAATGTTATCAGAGTTCTAAATTTTTACTGAAGAACAAAATTGACATTTAACACCTGTTGAATTTGATTCTGTGAGCCTCCATAACACCTTCCTTCCCTTCTATTGTAGGTGGTCACTCCCTGTCACTGTCAGTCTGGGAACCTCACAGTGAGGTTATTGATAATATCTAGTAACTATTCCACAATAATGGCAATTAGCAAAAACTCATCACTCTGTGAAAAATCCCAAATACTCACATTTCGAGCTGTTAACTTGAAGAATAAATTGTTGAACTTTTTTATATATATATATAGAGAGAGATTTTTAAAAGTTGGGATTTTTTTTTTTTCATTGGAAAAGATGCTTTATTTCAGGATTTTCACTTCAATATAAGATTTTATTTGTTTCAAATCAGCTTAATCTTAAACTGTGTGGCCCTACAGCAGTTGCTATTTTGGTGTCTAACAGACTTTTTAGCTGGACTTCAACTTGTAAAGCCCCAACTGCTGAGTGGCCAATGGATTATGCTATTTAAAAGATGAATTCCCATGAATCCATGTGCAGTTCATGAAATGCAGTTTCTGAAATGTTTTGGATCAGTTCAGGTAGCTAGCATTTTTATTTTGGATGAACTGAGATGAAACATGATATTTTCTTCCAGCTTTCCAGATAGAAAAATTGAATATCATTGGCCTAGTTGAACTGTGTCAGTGTCACAGAACTGCCATTTGCTGTTAAAAATGTTAAGGGGGAAAATTATTGAGCAACTTTCCCAGCTATTACCATTACTGCTCTTTACTGTTTGTGCTACAGTAATATTAAAAGGCACAAGCTGAGCACAAGGCTCTATTTTGTTAGACATTGTAAAAATATATGATAGGAGATCTTTCCCAAGAGAGATTAGAATATCTGTGGAGAAGGTAAGATTGGGGAGGGGGAGCAGAAGAAATTGAAGGCTGGAGCAGGCCAATGGCAGAATCAGAAATAGGAGAATTTAATTTTATTTTTGTTTTATGTTTAAACCTCAATTTGTTATTCCCTCAAAATCAGCCTTTTTGCTTCTTTGTAAAAATGCATTTTGTTTATCGTCTGTGTGTCACTTTACCTCTTTCTGTGTCCCTCCTCTCCTTCTTTTCCTTTCTCCCTCGCTTCTCGATTACTTAGTCTGAATACCATTTTCCTAAAATATTCAGTTGCACCATCTCATTTAATCTATTCTGTTTAGGTTTTTATATCAATCAACTCTTGGGCCAGTATATACACCTCCTTTCTAAGGAAGTCTGCCTTTGTTATTCCACTGCCATATAAAGTTTTCAGTTTTCCCTACTGTTGTTATCTTTATTGGTTTTGTGCAGACAGGACTTTTAGATACCTTGATCAGAGATGTGCAAACTCTTGGGGGAAAAGAAAAAAAAAATCCCTGAAGATTTTGTAACCCAGTGGTGGAGAAAACAAATTACCGTGCTTTTCTTTTAATGGGGAAAGGGAAGAAAGGAGCTACTAGCGCTGTCCAGAAGTTGTGCCTTCCCACCAGCTGGTGTTGGAGGTGAGCCTAGAAAGAGGTGACAATTGCATTTTGTCTCTGCACTTTGAATGGCATCTCTGGCAAATACTGCATTTACATAGAAAAAAATGGCTACATGGAAATACACTTTCAAATATGCAGGAAGCCTTTTTTGCTTGTGAACTTTGAAGTCACTTAAGTGATCACCATATTTTACATCACACCAGAACAGAAAGTGTCCTAGAAGTTGGCCTTGGCCTGCCTGTCACTGTTTGTGACTCTCTGTGAGGCCTCAAGCTGCAGCTGAAAAAATACTGAAAATGGGGCCACTACATGCTTTTCATCCCTCCTCTTCCTGCCACCAAAAAGATCTATTTTTTTTGCCATGCAAATATTCATTCCTATTTCTCTCCTAATAAGCTTATCTTGCTGATAGTTTGACTAAGCTCGTGTTGTATTCAAAACTCAAAGTTTCCTAATTGAAGTCCAATTTCAGTATTTCTCCTTAGATATTCAGTGCTTCTGCACACTGTGAAGAAAGATATTTTTAGAAAATATGGGCCACTTAATTCCCGTTAAGTTTTCTGTAACAGATGGTATAGTTATTTGATTTATGCATTCACCTTCACGTGGCCCTGCTGACTGCCAGGTTTTTTTAAACCTCTGAAATTCTTTTTTGTTATGCACTGAAACTTCACCCTTTCCACTGCATGAAATATTAGTTTTACTTAGAAAATCTAACTGCGTGCAATTTTCATGTTACTGAAATTGTGCACGGTCTGGTGATTAATTGTATTGTCTTGATCACAGCCTCAGCCTGATGTTCAGGGCTCATTACAGCGGGAGGAATTCAGCAGAACACGAATCTTAACCAGGTGTGGCTTATTAAAGTGGCAGTGCCCAATTTAAAGACCATAAAGGATTTGTATCAAAATTGATGTTTTAGCTACTTTCCCCTCCCAGGATCGTAGAGATGTAATACAAAAAGGACAATGTAGCTTGCTCATGAAAATCACTCACATCCATCATGTGAAAAAGCACCTCAGATCTGTTCCTCCCTTGAGTGGGAAGACTTGCAATATACCTTTAGTACAGCACATTCATACCAAACATCTTCAAAACTTTCCTTAGTTTGACACAGATTACAGTTCCTAACGCACAGTTCTCATTATGTACTGAATCATGTATTTCTCATCTCTCAGGAAAATGTTTTTCTTTCCTCTGAAGATGCTCTTACAGCATCAGTACAAATATTGAGGAGAGGTAAATCTTGTAGGAAGCTATCAACAGCATCTATCTTGAATTCAACCCAGACTTCATATTTCCATTCCATATTTTATGCAGTCTAATCTGATGGGGGGGAAACAGCAGGGGGTGGGGGGGGGTGGGGGGGGGGAGAAAATAAAACTTTTTACAACCAGGTGAGCCTATCTTCACCCCAGTGTGAGTGCTGGTCCCTCACAGCTGACACTAATATGCTGGTGGTAAGCTGTCAGGTGGGCAGCAAGGCTCATTACCTACCAGAGAAGCAAGACAGCTTGCTGTTTGTTCAAATTTCGGGAAGCTTTCAGAACAGAGGAGATTTAAGTGGGATTGTTGCCCCACTCTTAAGCTTTGGATAAGCCATGTGAGTTGGGTGTGCTTTTGTTGCTGCTGTCGTGAGGAACTACAGCCTGGTGCTTCTCTGCCTCAGAAATGTGAGTAAAACTTTACACCTTCTCACAGCTATAGAAAACAAAGTCTAGGTGAAGGGGCTAAATTTGAAATCATAGTTTGCTGCTATTTCATTGTGCTCTGTTGGTGTCAGGTGAAAGTATCAAATGCAGCCACTCATTCACTGGTTGTAGTGTTTAAAGTAGCTGCTCCTCGCAGGTCAGTGCTGGTTCGTGCTTCCTTAAATGTAACAAGTATTTTCCTACCATTAAGAATGGGACTGGACATGCTGTGAATCTCTTTTAAAAAAAGAAAGAAAAAAAAAAAAGAAAAAAAATACTTCTGTGATGTTGTTTATGACTACAAAGGATTTGATCTGGTGACTTGATACACATTTTCTCCTAGTATGTGCCTCTGAAGTGCTTACAAGCAGAAAACAGTATGGGAGCTCCAACACGTTAGTGTAAATATTGAGTGTTTAAAGATAGTGACTAATATAGGAGTAGTTTCCTTGTTATTATGGAAAGAAAGGAAAGAAGCAAAATGTCTTTGAAATGTGATTGAAGCTTAATCCTCAGCAAATCCAGAACTTTACACAAGGTGATACTTTCCTTTTTTCTTATTCCGTGTGCTTTAGCATTAGCCTTAAATGAGCTGCAGACAAGCAAAGAGGACTACCTTGTTCCACATCCACTGGAAGAGTAATCTTATATGCTTTTAGTAGTTATTGGAGGGAAGGAAGATGATAATGAGAAGCAATTAATTACACGAAAGCCATTGGAAATGTAGGATATCATTTCAATGCCTTCTTGTCTTTACTTTCATAAGGATTGTATTTAAATTCTCCTTAATACTTAAAAATTATGGATGGGGTGGTATGTTATTTTTTGAAGAAGGTTTATTCTCCAGGTTGTGCGTGTGACAAATGCTTTGATCCATTAATTACATGCAGCTGACCAAGAACTTTGGCAGTGGATACTCCTTATCTGAAAAAGAGTAAGCCAGTGAGTGGAAAATCAGCCTTGCCAATAGCTGTTGTTACGGGAAGCTCAAATAAGGAAGAGGGAGAAGGACAACGCCTGCTGAGAATGGCAAGTCTGACGTGGGCCGGTGAGAAAGGGAATTCCCAGCCAGCAAAGGCTGAAACACAGGGAAAGTGCATGTCCTGGCAGGCTTTAAATAAAGGACAGTACACTTGAAAGCTTACGCGGCTTCAGTGGAAGCAGGGCCTAAGGAATTAGTGACCCAGTCCAAAACAGATCCCACGGGAAAACCAGCATTTCTTCAAAGTGTAAGAGTGTTATCTCGGTGGGTAAGAAGGGAAAGAGGGGGGAAATGCTGGCAGGGTCATGTGGTGAGCTGCCCTAAGGTGCAGCAATGCACTGTGTGCATGCGTTGCACTGCTGGGTTCCCTTGCGGAGTTGCTAACTGTACAGTAAGATTACCTGTCCTGCTCCCAAGCCTACCATTCCTAGTTTTTGTATGGGCTGTTCCTTTTACTGCCTCTTAGTGACTGTGGAAATCTAGACTGTAGCTGGTGTTGTGGTATGTTTCTTTAAGAAGGTGCTCTATAGAGATATCTTAGAATTAGCATGTGTATCATGAGACATAGAGGTTGCCATGGTAAGTACACATTTTTTAATTGAATAGCAGACTAATAGGCACATAAAACCTCCATAACTTGTTGGCACATAAATTACTTCTCCTGGGGCTGTAGGCAATTAAACATACTTCTTTTCTGAAATCCTTTCCAAGTCTTTTTCTCTGTTTTTGTTTAGATCAGTCTCTCTCATATTTCTTTCCCTTTTTCCCTCAACAATTCTTCTTGGTTTTCTTTTGTCCCTTTTCGATTACTCTGTCTATTTCCTGCCTTATCTTGAATGTCATATACTTCACAGAGTGGGGTAATAAAGAGGGTATCGAGCTATAAAAGGAGCCTGGTTGCTTTTTTAAATTATTATTATTTTTAAAGCATAATTTGGTAAATTTGGTATTCATGGAATTTAAAATAGTGTGAGGCTTATACAATATTACTCGCCTGTTTGGACAAATAAAGAGAAGTGGCCATTAAATCCCAAAAGGTATGCTCAAACCAAATATATGTATTAATATGCTACAGTCTAAGTAGGTGTTTTAATAACCACCTTTATGCAGCTCTTCTAAGGCCACGTGTTCTTCCCAGAACATAAGTTTATGATATTTTGTAACTTTAGAAAACAGAGTAATGCTGCTGTAGATCTTGTTTCTTTTGCTTAATTTGAGTTATTCTCATTTGAATTGGCTAGCCTAGAGATCTTTTGATGTTATTCTCTTTCCTGACAATACTTTCCTCATTGGGCATGTTTTATTTTGCTCTTCCAGTGGTATAATGAATACATTATTTGCCTATGTGCATTGTTTCAAAAGTGGGCATTGTCTCTAATCTCTTCAGTGATACAATAAATCACAAGCTGAGGCACTGCCTTCTCATTCCAGTTTTTAAAGATTTTTTCTTTTTTCCAGTTACACAGTTGTTATAGGGAAGCAAATTGAGAGAAGGTTATTTGTACTTGCTCATACCTCAGTTATTTTTAGAACATGTATTGACAAATTTTCAACTAAACATTGTATTTCGTAAAGAGCGCTGCCCTGAAATCACTGTGGCTTGAACAATAAGAAAATTCAGGACTCCAGGAGGCCAGCACAACAGGATATCCATAAGTAACAACGCCTACTTATCAACAAGGGGTGAGCTTAACAGTCTTGTTCCTGGCTGTGACAAACAGTGAGCAGAATTCCTAGCAAGCGGGCGAGCAGCAAATAAATGCACAAGATACCTCTGAAGAAAGATTAGGCGCGGCTGACTTGGTCTGTTCCTTTGCACAAATCAAGAGCAATTTAAAGCAATAATGACTGATGGTTTTCCACAGACATCCTGACTTTTATCCTATTGCAGTACAGAGTTCATCCACCTTTGTTTTTTTGCTTTGATTTCAGTGTTCATTTTTTATGATGTTCATTTTTTATGATGAAAGTGGTTTTGTCTTGAAGGAACAGATGAGTAGTCTTTTTTCTTTTTCTTTCCCCTGAGTAGTTCAAAGACACCTTTAACAGCTCGGAACAAAAGAAAATTATTGTACAGATCAAGGGATTACAAAGCAATGTTTTTACAGATTTAAAATAAAATATAAACAGCTGTTGAGAGATGAACGGCACAGAGACAGTTGTTGCCAATTCATTAATAATACCAACACAAATCCACTCTGTTTATTATGTTTTTAACCCATGTTTGTCAATAGGGAAAACAGTCATAATTTGAACTTGTAGAAATAATGAATGCATACCAGATAGGTTCAGTGTAGAGATTTGAGAATACCAGCATGACTAGTGTTTGCCATCTGTGTCTGTGTAATCAATATTTTCTAACAGTGTAATGAGAAATAGCTCATTTATATCCTCGCCCCTTTGGCCCAAACAATTAGTCACTGTTTGTAGCCTCGTAGGTTTGCCTGCATTAGGAGGGGAACGGAGAATACAGGCAGTTGCATGTATTAGTGCAACCTGTCTCTAGTTGGAAGGAATTTACACAAAGTCTGTTTCCTTGAACGTGACAGAAACAAACACATTGCCAGCCCTCCCTGGGCACAGAAAGCTTTGAGGCAGAGCTCAGTCGCTCTGCTCTCTCTGGACTATTTGCTCAACTACGTCTGTCCTTGCTACTTTCTCTTGCAGTCGTACTCATCCTGCCAAAGTGTCCCTCCCTGCCACTGTTTCAGTATGGAGCTCCCTGACCACCTCAGCGGGTCCTGCAGCCCGTTGCTTTGGGTGGCCACTTCATGTGTTCCCTTTTGACTGCAGGAAGGCAGTGAAGTGCTTTTCCCAGCAGTCTGAAGGAGGGATGTTTAACAATCGTGTGGGTGTAACCAAATCTGTGCCATTCAATGGGAAGTTTGATAGCTTCTATTAAATCTTTACCATAGCAGAATTTCTTCCATGTAGACTGTCCAGCACACTAGAACTACTGCTATCTACTGGAGCAATAACAGATCATGGTGACCGAGTTCTTTGAGTCATATGACAAGTGCAAAGAGAAGGGACCTGAGACAAGCCGAGATAACACTTCCTTATCTCTTGCTAAGGGCACTGGCGTTGCATAAAGACTTGTAGCTAAACTGAAGCTCCTGTGGGACTTTGAATATAGGACAACAGATTTTGTAATGGAGTGGTAAACTACATCAGGCCCTAATCTCACAGCTGTAAACAGCACTTACACATAGAAAACACTTAAGTTCAGTGTATGCTAATAGCAATTTTCAGGCTGTAAACTGCAGGAATTAGGTTCTCAAATAGATGAGAATTCTTTTTTTTTTTTTTTTTGCCATGAAGATCTCGCTCTCTCTTTGTATGTGTAAGGTATATAACAAATTGATAAGCTACAATCTGAGAATAGTAAGTACGGTAGATAATAGTCCACTCTGCAAAGAGATTTTTCTCTTTGGAAGAAGATTTCTATAACTGAATAGACTTATATGAAGCTTTCTATAGAACTTTTAAGCAGTCCATCACTGTAAACTAGGGAATTACAGCTTTAAGTTTTGGACAATCAATTCTGGAACTTTTTTCAATTTTTATTGGCTAACATTGAAATCATACAGGTCTTTAGGTTTTAGTAAGCAAATGTTTAGACTGATGTTAATTGTGTCTGCTGTTCTTTTCCTCAAAATGCCATTAAATCAGTTTATGTATTCCCTAAATAATCTCCCAAGTGTCAGTGTTCTTGTTTCTTGAAAGGACACTTACCAGATATAATGGTATTTAAGGGATCCAACAATATGAGAAAAATGGGCAAATGCATTGGGGTTTTTGTTTGTTTTGAACATCTTGTCAATAGTAAGACCATCTTCCTTGGGGGCACCTACTGAGTTGTGAACACTTGTCACTGGCTATCAGATCCCTTCATTGTTGGCTGCAACCAGCAGAAAGGTAGCACAGGCTACTCTATTTCATGTGGGTTTACATGGTGGGGATGAGAGCTATTTCACTGTACACCTCTGGGGGCATTACACTAACTCTTGAAAGGCTTTAGTTTACTGACACTCTTGTGGAGTATCCTCTCTGTCCCTTGCTCCTCTGTCAGCACTCACTGAGATACCAGTGCATTATCACAGAGGGGTGCTAAAAATAAGTTCACTTACTAAATTTCTATCCAGAATGAGAATCTGGTTCCTATCACCTCTTGAGAGGGATGTGTTCAATGAAAATTGGATATATTCAGGTTAGGCTAATTTATTCAGAACTGTTGATAAGGTGGTATGTATGTGTATCAGGTACATATGCAATCATAAGACATGAACTGCAGATTACCATCAAAGAAACTCTGATGTCAGCGCTGAACTTTCCAAAGGGACATTAGAAGGAACATTAACTGTTTAATTGTGAACAAAATCTTGCTGCACAAAGGAGTTAAGATACTTGCATTCACACTCTCTAGACACCAAAGGACAATGCTTGTTTCTGTTTAGAATGAGATAATACAGATGGGAAGTGTACAAAAAGGCAGTTAATACTAAGCTGGATGATGCATTTATTTTATTTATTTACAAAATACTCCATGTCTTGTACTGCTGCTACTCATACTCTTAACAGTTTCTTTTCTGTGAGTAATTCTGTTGTCCCCAGTGCAAGACAGGATGGTAAATAGATCTTGAGTGCTTCATCAAAATTCCCTTTCTATCACTCTCAGCACTTCACTGGACTTAAATAAGCCAAATCAATGTGCCATGGGAGACTTAAAAAGCAGTTCCCCCACCACCCCCCCAGGTGTTTCTTCTGCTATAAAATAATTTAGCTATGTTTTATCAGCAACATTAATAGTAAATGCTTACTCAGTAATCCTTCCTGGGAGCATACACTTAGTATATCTACCAGCATGCAATTATGACTCTAATGGAAAGGTAAGCTTTCCCTAATAAGACACCTCAGAAAGCCAAAATGTTGCTCTTGCTCTGATGGTGGCCTAAAATCCTCTATATTTATTAAGATGGGGTAAATTTACTGTAAACTTGTGCTTGGACACTTGTTTAGTGTAACCTTTCATTTACAATAGCAATACATGAAAGTTCCTTGTATTTGCAATGTTTACTTAAGATCTAATAAATGGAGCTGATTTATGGAAAATGGAGAACATCCATCTCCAGAAACCTAGATTCCCTCAAAACACTTTATTTTAGATACCAAAATAGTCTCTTCACACTTTTCCTATATTGGAAGCCTAAGCTACTTCTAGAGTATAATGATTGCTGCCTGAACCAGAGTTGTGTGATTGTTTCTTCTGCTGTGCCAGAAGTGGGCATTTGTAACCTAATTTTTTACCCAGCAAGTACCAGAAGAACAGGTCCAAATAGCATGGATGCATCTAGTTTTCCATTGTAATGTAAGGACAATGGTTTGCAAAGGCTCAGGTTAGTTTCATTTGGCTTGTATCTGTATGCTTTTCTGCTTCACACAGTGATTTTTTACTCTTGCTTCAGACACCAAAGCATAAATATCAAAACAACAAAACAATTAATGTATATGTGCTCTCAACTTTCTGGGTGTTTTCCCAGATTCAGTATTTAAATGTTGTTTTGGATGCTGGATTTCTCTAGGCAGTTTTTTAGAAGTTTATCTTTTTAGAATAATTAATTGTGAAATGTCTCTGTTGCATAACTACACCAAAGGACATGTTTGTGCCGTTTCCTGCACTTGCTGCTGATTTGTTCTGAAGTGTGTGAATAAAAGTTGCTGTTCAGGAGTGCAGGAAACCTTAACGCTGAATTTAAGATGGTGTTAGTGTGAACAATTTGGGGGAGAAATTTCCTTGGTGAAGGTAGCCCAGTATGTGATTTCTATGTAGTCTGATGTCTTCTGAATGCAGATATGTTGCTGTGCCAAAATTTCTACAGCAGAAGCCAAAGAAATTGATCTTTAGTATAATGGGTAGTTAGTGTTTCTCCATTGTGAAAAAATGACAGTGATGATACAAGAGATGCCTTGGGTATTAGAAAGCTTGGTGTATGGATGATTCTCAGGCAGCAGGACAATCCTGTTGGGCCTTGCGCATTGAGGTCTTGCTAGGTTGGCTCTTGGGCAGCTACTTACCAGTTGCTCAAGCCACTACAAACCTATCTTTCTTCCTCGTAGCTTCTCTTTCCAGGCACTTCAAGCCCCTTTAAACTCCTTTCCCCCCTACTCTATGTGACGTTATCTCAGGGAGGGACAGAGTTGTGGAGGTGGGGTTGGATTTCATCTTTCTGGCCCTCTAGATGCTTTGGTCTTTTAAGAAGCCTGCAAATATCATGTTCAACACAATCACAACCAGTGTCTTTATGTAATATGACTCCTAGTCTGACAGTTTGTCGTGAAGTGACAAACATGACAAATACTTGCTCTAAATATTTTTAATACAATTAATTTAAGCATGGTAAGATAATTCAGTTTCATAACACATTACATTTATTGATAGCAAGTGAAAATTTATAGCATTTCATGCAAAATGACAAGTCTTGTCATATAGCCACTGATTAATATTTGTAACAAGGTTTATGTTGTTTGAAATATTCGCCGCTCAAATAGAATGCATAATCTTCTGACACTGATAGTTTGTCTATTTTAAAGCAACTTTTATTCCAAACTAATAAACATATAGCTTTTTGATGTATTTCAAGGCACAGAGCTGAGTCCTGCTCTCTAATGAGCTCTTTGCCATCCTTTTTAAGAGCTTAGTGCATTGAACTATGGCACTGCAGTACTGTGGCTATATGTCTTTACGAGGGCTTAGGACTTATGTTGTCTTTGTCCTTTCTCTGCTTCTATTGTATTAGATGCTATTCATATAAGTAGTAACATAGTCCTCAAGGAGGTGTAAATTGCAATATAATTGCCAAGTCCAGAGGTAAGATTGCCCAGAGGAAGGTGTGGGTGGCAGCCACACATATTGTGGTGATCCCAGGTGTCCACTCCAAAAAAAAAAAAGGAACCCACTGGCTGCTCCCCCTGAAGGAGCACATTATATCTCTGATATGTTGCAAGAGCATGTAATTAAGTCCCAGTACCCCTGAGGGTTACTTTCTTGAAGTTCCTTAGCCAAGCTCACTGTTCTGACTTTGTAATATCCAAGCGATTTTAAGACCCACTGTACGACATCAAGCACATGATATGTTCAGTGTCACACTCTGAGAAGTACAAGGCTGGGTACATATCATGACATGTAAGACAACTTAAATTGCACAGGCAACAGCTGCTTTAAAGACTCTTGATTGTACACATGAGTCTGTGTATTTCCACTTCTACAAAACTTCCAGGATTAAGACAGATCCTTATTTTGCAATGACACCTTTAATGGCATCGTTGTAGGCGATGTCTCTGGCTACAGTTTTTGTGCATCTGGTGCGTGACTCCTTCAGGCTCCAATCCCTCTTAAGCACAAGATAATCCTTTTCCTTGTGACAGGTTTCTCATTTCAGGTGCTCTCAGCATAACAACCCAGAATTTCTCCCTTGCCATCTTTTGAATCAATAACTTTAAAATAATATTGCTGTTCCCATCTGAATGCAGGTCTGAAACTGCAATCCAATGTAAGATGAATATCTAGAAGAAAAAAGGGGGAAAGAGGGACCTAACTGTCATCAGATTAGTTCACTGAAATTGTAACCTGGACTTCTCTTGTTATAATTTAAAAATGCAGCCAAATATAAGGTATGACAATTATTACACAAGAGATATTAAAAAAGGCAAAGAGAAGGGGAAAAACTTTTTGCCTGGAGACTTACAGAAGCCTGTTTCTTAATCTGTTGCTTACCCTCCCCATTTTGGGTGATGCCTTCATTTTGGGGCAATTTGTGCAGATTTATTTAAAAAGGAAAAGAAGAAAATCCAGAAAGGTAGTCTAACGTCACAGCTGGCTCTTACTGTCATGGGCTTGAGATGTTGTGCTCTTAAAAATGGCAAACTGCTGTCATCACACTTAGAAGCAGTTTCAGAGGTGGCATTCTCCTGGCAAAGGTCATCTGCTGTTGTGCAAGATGGGTTAGTACATCATTTTTTGCTAGATTGGAGTGCAGAGCGCATCAGCAAAGCTCTCTGAAAAACATCAAGGTATATAATCTTTTCAGTAAAGCAAGGAGGATAACAGGTTTCTAGGTTCTGGCATGGCTGATGAGAGTCAATGTCCATCAGCAGTAATGCTCTGCATAAAAGTTTACCACACACAATGCAGAAAGTTTTCTGTAGGGAATATTCCCTAAAATAGCACCATATTTCACAATTTGTGTTTGAATTCATACTCTGTTCAGGACAAAACACATGGTTGCCGTGGGTTATAATTCCAGAGCAGTACCTGAATTTCCATCATAAACTGGATTACTATTACTGGGATCTAGGCAGGCAGATGATCAAACACAGTTACCTATGATAATGGACTATTTGCATTTGTGTGCATATACACATTTTATATATCTATTTTTTTATATATATATGTATATTACTGTCTACAGAAAAACCCTGCTGACTGGTCGCTGCCCTTTAGAAGTCAGCTCCTCCCGGTCAGGCAGAAGATGAAGTGGGATGAGGAATGACAGACAGGAACAGTTTTGTTTGGAATTATGGAGGATAGTGCTACTAAGTACATCTCACCCTGAAAGAGAAAATTTTGTAATGCTCTTTCTTTACTTACTCTCTTTTCTTACTGAAAAAGTGGCTGTAAAACCATTTTACAGTTTTACATGGTCATACTATGATTTTTCTCTGTACTGGTAATTGTATTTTTTCCAGTTGTCCTTGTTCATCACTCATGCAAATTCAACTGTCATACAAATGCCATCACAGGTTAGTGCATGCCTCATGTCAGTATTAACCATGACTCCTGGAGGTATTTTAAAAGTAGTGCTGAGTAAATACAGCCATATCAGATAATGGGGGGGATGGGGGAATATTTTAGTGAAAACAAAGCTGCATTTTCTCTTAAGGGTTGTAGCACAGGAGTAAGAAGAAAAAAAATCTTTCCTTCCCTCCAAAATAATTGTTTTTGTTGGGCATTTCATTACATGCTCTTGTGTTTTACCTTTAAAGTTTTAGTTTGGAACCTTTTTTAAACAGTAAAAATGACATTTTGAAAGTGAAAAAAATCAGCATTTCTTAAATTAAATAATCTCACAATGTAGTGATTTGACACTCCTTAATTTTTCTTCCAACAATTTTTTTAACACACTTCATGGAACTTAAACACTGCTTTTGTCCCTCCGATTTGTATTTTTTTCTTGCTTAAAATGAATGAGCAAGCTAAAACTATAAATTGTAGATAAAGTGAATCTTAATGTTTCAAGATAGAGAATTTTCTTATGATGACACATATGAAGTATTTAGTTGATAGATTTCTGCAGATCCAACAGTTTAGTAGAATTAGAAATATCCATTAAACCCACAGTATGATTTGAGGAACCAAAACACCATGGTGGTGTTTTCCCACTAGTGAATTATTAAAGCCAGATTAATATTCCCTTGGCATTAAGGGTAAAAAGGAGTAGGGTGCAGTAGGAATGGATGCTGTGGTGAAATAAAATAAAAAAGTAATGCTTTCTTCTAAAGCATCTTGCATTTGTGCATGAAAGTTCAGTAATGATATCAATAGATAAGCAGTAATGCTGACATTTAAAATCTCTTCAAAACAGGAATATTTCCAGTAAATATACTTGTGAACAGCATCCTCTTGAAAGCCTATCCTTTTTGTGTGTGGGTTTAGGGCTTTTTGGACAGGGAGAAGGGAAAAAGCCAGATGGGAAGATTCCCCACTGATATATGGGTGTCTTTCAACTGAAGTCAATGGAGTTTGGTTACATTAACTGAAAAATTGACCCTCATGCCATAATCGGAAGGTTTAGCTGTGATATTTGTAGGGCTGTAATCTCATGTATCTATTGATGAGAGAGATTGAGACAGACAATGTGGTAAAAATCTCTGTTATGTGGCCTTGTCTTTATTGAGAGATCTGGGAGAAAGCTGTCCAAAAATGAGAGCTGGAGTTAGCCACAGCAATTAATCAAAATGCATTGAATCGTGGTGTCTAGCCTTCATTCCTGCAATATCTTTATCCTGTACCACCCTGTCTGGCAGCTCCCTGCTCCTGTTACAGGGATAGGATGCAAAGCCACAGTGCCAGAACATGGAGACATCTGCTGGTGACCAGAAACCGGCTAAAAAATTCAGCTATTGGGGCTGTCATCTGACATGGAAAAAATGCTCAAATTATGGATGTGGTCTAATGAATGGCAGATAAAGTATGACCCCTTCTGAGGGGATTCCTGCCTTTATTCTAAAAAGGCTATCAAGAGCTGGTTCTGGTCCCAGTGTTTGGGGGGGGGAGGGGGGTGTTACCCATCACTTCTGCATCACCTGTCCCTGAGGCCACTCAGGACTGTGACAGGTATCGGCTCTGATAAGGATAGCTGACAACAGCCAAATTGCAGTAATATTTCAGATGCATCTTTGGTCTACTCCACTAGCAGTTCTATGTATAATGTACCTGTGGGCAGGAGGGTGGCATGCAGCCAGGTATGTCAGTGTTATTCCCAATAGGGGTTTCTCTGTATCAAAGTTTCTTGGCACTCTCCATCACCTAAGAGATCAGTACCTCTCCTAAAATGTACCCTTGCTGTTAGAAAAGGCAAATAATTTACTGCAAAGTGATGTTGCATTAATTAAAAGAATATAATCACCTGTTCCTAAAATGTAGCTTTCAGTTTTAGCTTATTTCAGATTAACTGGTTTAGCTCTGTACTTTTCAGGCCGTTAGAGGAAAGCAGCAATTTACAGCAATAGAGTGTAACCAAATATCATTTTCCAAATTACTCTTATTACATGCAGTTGGGCCACAGGTTAGCAGGGGGAGAGAGAGAGATGAGTTTACAATTGACAAAGTTTATAGAAATGTGGAACCCCTTATGTGCACAAAAAAAGTGAAGCATATGGCTTTAATTACAAGTCTTCCAGATAGTAAATTATAGTAAGATGTGACATCTAAGGGAAAAGGCTGACTGCTACTACAGCTGAAATGCAGGCCATGCCACTGCACTGCATCTTGTTACAGGAGATATAATTTGATATAACCATATCCCAGAATCCTGTAACTGATTATATTTGGTCATGTTTTCTCATAAATGAAGGGGGACAAGATTAGTGATGGGTGAACCTCCAATAGTTAGAGGTTTGGATCAGCAAACCTTAATCCTAAAATATCTTACTTCTTACTTGAAGCCTTTGATGTATTTTTTCTTCTGTCTGTTTCTGTGCAGTGCCCTTCACAAATCTGAGGCTTTGCCCTTCCTTTCTACTCATCCAGCCTAATCCTCCCATCCACCACTTTCACTGTTTCTAGCTTCTTACAGCAAGCATTATCTGCCCACCTGCATTCCCAAACCAGGGTGTGAGT